>NC_140590.1:352538827-353179715 GCF_964204655.1 Triturus cristatus
TACACTATCTCATTTAAATAGGGTAATCCAGTAATTGCAGATTTTAGTGCATAATTCACCTAGAGATCCAAACGGTACCATAAAATATAGTAAATGTGTATTATACCTACCAAATTGTAAAAGAAGATTAGATCACTCCTACAGGTAGTAATCAAAGTTTATACGATGGGGGCTGAAAGTCTCCTATCCAGTTTCTTATCGTCCATTTAGAGTTATCTGTGATATGAAACAGATGCTGTAAGTGAAAAAGAATATACATATTGTATTTGTTTATCTAACATATAAGTGGGCAAGAGATGTTTTATAAGTGAGCATAGCTGGATTCAAATTAAATGATGTCCACATAGAGACATATTGATCTCTATTGAAGAGATTGTTTAATTTAATTTACAAATTTGTACTAAAGGCGCATGGTTAGTCCATGTATAACATACCTTATCTATATATGGGATGTCCAAAACCTTGATTTTTTTCAAGAGTTTTATTCAAGAATTTTTGTTCAATAAAATTAATAGAAGGAGGTAATCCACTCAGATATTCAAGAAAAGAGACGATCCGATCTAGAATGAGAGAGCCAAACAATAAACGAATCGTAAGATATAATATCAAAATCCTCTCATATATGCTACAATATACTGGACGCGTGAATTGTAAAAATGTGTCCAAACCGCAAATACTTCACTATTGTAATGGCTGATGATTATGTTGCATCTAAGCTCTCTCACAAACTCTTCTACACGCTTGATATATGCTCATTACAGCATCTATATTTTGAATGATAATCAAAAAGTGGGGTACATGTGATTCACTGTGTCCTAAAGTTTACATATTCCATAATTATAAGCCAGCCTGTGTTACTGGTCTATGGCCTCCAAGGCGAATCAAGAGACGTTCAGACCCTATGTAAAGGACCACCCTGCACTGAGAGAAAATAATTCCTAATCGCTATTATAACGCAGCAAGCCCATATCTGAGCTGTGTCCCAGCCCAGGGCTCCATCTCGTTTTAAACGGAGCTCATCTGAAAAAGGTAATAAGAAAATTTTTCCTCTTAAACACTAGTCTCACTAAACTCCTAGCAGAGCCTACAGTAGAGATGTGAAGCCTTTAGCCCCATTGATACAACAGACCCAGCGTGTGCTTACCGTAATATGCTAGTTACGACCAAAAGCTGCTAACAGTCTACGGCAACAAGAACGGTCCCTCGATCCGGCAACCTCCTAGACAGAAAGTACTCACATTATATACTTTTCAAATGGCCCGGTAAATTCAATCACCTGTATTGAATTACAAGGTAACGCCCCCTTGTAGGTCACATGACACTTAACGTAAACGTCGTGGCCATCTTGAGCTGTGTAATAGGCCCAAAATAGTGATAGAAAGAGACCGGCGATATGCATAAGAGCGGCTTGTCAATCCGACAATGATATCTTGAGTCCGACTTATTAGTTTTTAGAGAGTGCTAATAGGCTTTAAAGTCGATTCACGATATAGTATTCTCCTATTATAAGTACCTCCGTCCAGTTACACAGTAGAGCACCCTTGTGAGTCACATGACTACCAGCGTGAGCGTCGTTGCCATCTTGAAATATGTAAAATACCCATCAGAAGGTAGAGAACAACAACAATATGTATCTAAAACTGCATGATTTTCTGCTTAACGTATACAAAACCTCAAAACGGTTTATAGATTATAAAGAGGAGGAAACGTATATTTCAGAACCATTTATGGATCTCAGTCTGTGTCGATGAATTCCATGTCTAACAAGGAATGTAATGATCACTATAATATACGTACACGGTCTACCTAAGGTGATAACTCATATCTACATGTTAATTGTAAAATAAGATCTGTTTGTTGTTCCTAATTGTTACTAACAGCAGTGAAGTGATCAAATGAGATTATGCGGGAAATGCTCACTATATGGCGGCCATCTTAAAGTGGGTTCGCGTGTGTAAACGTACAGGCAAATCTAAGTATACATATACTGTAGGATCAACAGAATGGTCCTATTCTGTAATCAATCCTATTTTGATCAACAGGATGGTCCTATTCTGTATTCATTCATATTTTGAGTAATGACAGTATTTTACATCTACATCTTAATTATTTTAGATTTAAAGATTATTATAATCTGTGTGTTTAATTATCTACACCAGAATGTATCATTTGGTAAGGTAGTGGTATTTAGAGAGATAGTTGATATGAGTTTAATACTAGGTTCCATGCGGGAAACGCTCACTATATGGCGGCCATCTTAGATTGGGTTCGCATATGTAATCGTGCAGGCAAATCTAAGTGTACATATACTATAGGATCAACAGAATAGTCCTATTCTGTATTCATTTTTTAAAAATTAATAACAGTATTTTATATCTACATCTTAATTATTTTAGATTTAAAGATTATTATAATCTGTGTGTTCAAATGTCTACACCAGAGTATACCATTTTGTAAAGTGGTGGTATTTAGAGAGATAGTTCATATGAGTTTAATACTAGGTTCCATGTATGCGGAAAAGAAGATGATCAAGAAATTGAGGAGAAATTGAACGATAGAAATAAGAGAGTGTAACGACAGCATTGCATAGTTCAATATATATATAATATTAACAGCGACTAATATAGAAAATGCCACAGTCAGAACCTGGGGATGTATTTCAATATCTTATAAGAAATAATGCATCTCGTTATCGCTGTTATGTCCCATCTCAACACTCCGTAATCTGCATATCCACCCTGCTTCCTTCTTTCTGAGTGCCAGCTCTCCGTTTCCACCCCTGGGGTGTGCTGGAACATGGTCTATACCTATAAACCAAAAATTGTCTACACTAGAATGTTTTTCCTGCATGTGAAAAGTCAGGGGGTACCTCATATCCCCATTCCGAACGGCTAATTACCTTATTTAGCCTCTGCTATACCTTTGGGGACTCCCTGGACTCTGTATACACTATACCTTACTTTGGTATTGTATATACAGAGCCAGCTTCCTACAATGATGTCAGGCCCACAGTGTAAGCTGCAGAAAGTAACCAGTGCGTATCAATGCACAGGTTACCCTTCTGCTCTTACAGTTGTGGCTGGTGGTCATAGTACTTGCCCTTAATTATTGCAAGTGAGTGAAGTGAGTGACCCGGGTCTGTTCAGCAGAGGATTCTAGGTGGTTCTCCCAAAAGACATTTTTCAATAAAATAGGGTCAAACATTTTAAAGCATAATTTGTATATTAACTATAGGCCCTGAGATGGCACTCAATAAATATCACAGTCCTCTTATGGTGTTACAAGCCAATGAAACAAAATATGAGATGCGTTGTCTCCTGAAAGATCTGCGTCCCCACTTTGCACTCCTTTTAATAATCGCTTTTTGGTTGTGAATATTCAAACGTCAAGTAGTCGCAAATTGTATTGCAAAATTCTTTTATTTTGATTTGTTATCAAATCATGTTATCTTTGTGTTAAGAAGCCACACGCATGGGAATGTTTCCATTGTCTAAATCCCCCAATGAAACCTCATGCTCCCCAGGAGTATGTCCTTTTTTTTTTTTCAAAACGTGATATGAGTTCCTCCATATTTCAAAAAATATCTCAATAGTAAAATAGACTTGGGTGCACTCCATACTGCACAGAATCTGCCCAATTATGCCATCTATTGTATACCATATCCTAGTGCCATCTACCCTGGCTGACCTCTGTTTTTAAAAGTGCCTCTATTATGTCAGGATAAGCATTTCAACATGGTTACCTGCGTCCTATATGCCACGTTTGTTTTTACTTATGCCAAGAATTACCTCAAAACTTCCAACACAAGTGGTTTGCAACTGTTTTCCTCTTCCCAAGTATTTCCTCCAGTATGCCAGTGCCAGCATTTTACCATTGGTGCCTTCATGCCACAGATCCCATTTGCAGTATGACAGCTTCAGCATTTTTTAATGGATGCCCCATTTGTCAAGTATGAGCTCTAGTCTGCCAGTACCAGCATTTTGTCATGGGTGCCTTTGTAAGCCAAGAATTACTTTTAGTATGCCACAACCAACTGCAGACTGTCACGCAGAATGCCATTGTATTAATGATGCTAATTTGCATGTCTCACTCACACTCATTCTCCCTCACTCACATTCATTCACACCCTCTTGCAATCATTCATTCTCACTCAGTCTCTTACATTCATTCTTACCTTCACTCACTCAGTCTCTCATTTGTAATCACTCTCACTCAGATTTTCTTGTGATTTTTCACTTACTCGCTTGCACTCACTCCTACTCTCATTCACTCATTCATGTATTCTCTTTCTGAATCACTCATTCTCACACACAGTAACACTCACTGTCACTCTCTCTCACCCACACTCGTACTCACATGCTCTAACAAATGCTTATGTTGCCAGCCAAGGCTTAGTTCCATCTCCATGTCCTCCATTTTATTATCATACTAACAGAGCAAAATAGACTATTATGCACTGTTAGTAGTGTAAAAAATAGTCAGAAAGCTCTGATGCCCATAAGGGAAAGCTGCCCCTGTGTACTTGGCATTGATTTTGCGATGTCTGAGACTAGGGGTTGCAAAGGCAGTACAGGGGTCACCAGAGGCAAGCCTAAGGTTTCACCTGGAAACCCGGCAAACCCTAAATAACGTCTATGTACCATGTCAACAATGGAAAGCAGAGCTCGGCTTTAAGGTCTGGAAAGATGTACCACAAGAAAGATAAAACAAGCCTGTTTATGACTTTCTAGAGGGCATTTCAGACCTCTCTGTTCACAAAATTATTTTTAGTGGTCCCATTGATGTGTGTACCCAATGGTGCTCTATTACAATCAATTGTTTAGTAACTAACAGAAGCCTAAAGACAATTTGATTTGTGGGTGTTACAATAAAAATTCAATTATAATGATATTTCTGGCATTATCAATGCTTGTTAGCTGGTTTCTATGTGCTTTGGATTAAGCTTGTTTACAATAACTAAAGTGATTATCTTTGGACCTCACAAACTGGTCAAGAGTAGACAAAAAAGTACTGCTCTGGATGGTTTTTAACTAGCAACTTAGCAACTGGTGGACTTAGAATAAGATTTATCACAGGCATAGTTAATAACATGTGTCAATGTGGTTATGGTGTCAATTAATGTTTAAAAAAAAAAATACTATTTATTGAGCAATTTCATGCATACATTTTAATGAGCAACAAATCATTCACATTTTCTATGTTCACCCAGTTCCCAGAGAGTGAAACAGGGATCTTGTGGAAAGGCCATATGTCATACATACTTTGTCGATCCCACTCCTGGGCCCATAGGTCTCTTTGTGTCAACGGATAATGGTGTGCGAGATTGCAAGGTGCTCAACTGAAGCATAATACATGTCAAAGCATAACAGGAAACGGAGAGGGTGGGAACACAGGAGTGGAAAGGGGGAGGGGTGACAAACCTCTAGCTATTAAGCCAGGAGGGGGGGTACGACCAGCCGGAGGATTGTAAGGTCAGTAATCCCTGTGCTACTCCTTATCACCAGTGGTCTGGGATTGTGATGGCCCCTCATTATCTGAGTGTGACCGCAGGTATAGTTGCAGCAATTCCCATGCATCTCCAGGCCAGGCCTGAGGGGGCAAAAGGTCCCAATAGGTTGAAAGTTGCTCCTAGCAGAACACCACATCCCTGACACGCTCCTCTCTGTGTGGGACCCGGCTTCTAACCCAGTTCATGGCTATGCGTCTTTTTGCTAGCAGCAGCTCATGCCTGCGTGCAACAAAATGCCCACTGCTCCTGCGTGATTGAGATGCCGAGCGAGGCCTCCCACTCCTGTCGGACTAGCAGGTTGCATGGGGCGCTGTGCGCTGCATATCGGCGTATAATCGCGTGATCAACTTGTGTAGAGAGGGTTTTTTTAAAGACTCTCTCAAGTGTGTAGAATGTGGGTGGCGCAGCGGGGAAGGAGAGATAAGCATGCAGTTGATAGTATGTCATCTGTTCCAGTGTAGTCAGGTCCCCTCCCTGCTGCACCTGTTACGGCTCTATTCCCCTCTGGGAATACGTCTCATTTTGGTAAGCTGGAGTTTCCTCAATCGAGCTCAAGGGCCTGCTTCCATCAGAAATGGCAACAGGGGTGCTGAGACAGGGGGACAGAAGGGGCGTACTACTCCTCCAGCTGTACTCTGCGGGGCAGCTCATGCCACGCCCACACCACACAGCCCACAGTATCCACACCAGAATGCTGTTGGGACTGTGTTCTGTATTTTTATTTAATTTATTTATTTAGTGTTTTATAGAGCACGAACGTGACCCATTAGGGAATCAGAGCGCTTTACAAGTATAACAAGTTGTATACATATATGACATAGACAAAAAAAACATAACTAGGGATTAAAGGAAGTGAAACACTTGGGAATAAGCAGGGTGTATACAATTTTCATATCGAAATGTAGAGAAATCCAACAATTACATATGTGGGAGTACAGGGTAAGTACTAAGTGGATACCAGCCGGTCAGTCCAAGGTGTAGCAGCAGCAAAAGTAAATCAAGGCCACTGAACGGTGTGTGCAATGCATGAGTTATGGAAGGAACTTGCCCATTAGGAAGGTGTTGGCTTCCTTTTTAAAAATTGACAAAGAAGGAATTCTTCTGATGAAGGGCGACAGCGTGTTCCAGATTCTTGGTGCGGCCCCAGAGGAGGCACGATTGTAAGTTTTTTCTTTCGAAAGTGGGGTGGCTGGAGCAGGAGGTCTCTGGGGGACCAGAAGTTTCTGGCTCCTCCAGAAACCATGATTTTCTGGCCGAGATATGCAGGCGATTCAGTGTGTAGCACCATGTGGGTGATACATGCCAGTTTGAGTTGGATTCTGGCTTTAAGAGGAAGTCAGTTCAGTGCCTTCAGATGTGGTGAGATGTGGTCGAATTCTTTTGAGCCTGTTAAGAGTCTGGCGGTGGCCTTGAGGCAAGCTTTTAGGAGGGCCGTGGATATCTTGGGTAGGCTAGAAAGGGTAGAGGATCCATATTCGATTCTGGAGATAACTAATGACTGAATTGCCATTTTTTGGTCAGAGGTGTCAAGGAAAGATTTTAGATTTCTCAGATAGCTCAGGTGAAACCTGGTGGTTTTAGCCTTCGATTTGATGTGGTCTCACATATTCAGGTTGCTGTCTCGCATTATTCAGAGAGATTTGGCAGCGTGCACTATTGGTGTGCAGTTTAGTGCTGTGATCGACTTAGTCCATTCCCGAATGTCAGAGTTGCTTTTGGGAGTGGAGATTAGAAGGAACTCCATTTTTTGTGCATTTAGTTTGAGCTGATTTGGAGGCAACCCATTGAACAGTCAACTTTAGGGCCTCATTCAGGGAATAGACCTTCTCTGGAGATGAGATTTTGATGTAGATCTGGGTGTCATCGGCATACATGTGGAAGGAGATATTGGGGGTACGTAGTTCTTCTGCTAACGATTCGAGGTAGAGATTGAAGAGGATAGGGGAAAGAGTTGGTCTTTCGGAGACTCCGATCGTAATCGGGAAAGGAGCAGATAGATTACTGTTGGCTAAGAATGTCTTAGAATGGTTCCTGAGGCAGGATCTAAACCATTCGAGCACGGATCCCCCGAGTCCCATCCGGAGTTCGAGGCGTTCTAGAAGTTTTTTGTGGTTGACTGTGTCGAATGCCGAGGATAGATCTAATAGAATTAGGAGAAAAGTTCTGCCTTGGTCAAGGGCTTGGAGAGCATCATCCACAATATGGAGAATACAAGTTTCCGTGCTGTGCCCCGGCCTGAACCCAGATCGGAAATCATCTAGTAGATTGAAGTTGGTGATATGTTGGCTCAATTTAAGTTGCAAACATTTCTCCAGAACTATTGCTAGAAGCGGGATATTGGATAATGGTCTAAAGTTGTCTGGAGTGGCAGGATTCAACGTTGTTTTTTTTAAAGATGGGGATGACTTGACCGGCTTTTAGAGAGTCAGGTAGCGACCCTTGTAGTAGGGAGGCATTGATTATTGCACTCCAAATAGGAATGAATAAATTGGGAGATAGCGGCCAACCAGTTGGAGGGGGAGTGGGTCATCAAAGTGGTTGTTCGAATTTAAGGAGGATAGAATTATCGAGATGGAATGGTCGTCATATAACTTGAAGTTGGACTGGTGCGCTTGGTTTTTGGGTGATGTCTGAGGGGGAAGAGAGGAGAGATGGGACCCGTCAGGAGGTGGTCGGAAGTAGGTAGCAGAAATAAGTTTGTTTCCTAGGGAGGTAATTTTGGCAGTAAAGGAGGAGAACTCCTCACAGGTTATTAGGAATTTTGAGGTTTCTTTGGAAATTTTAGCCAGTTAGTTAGATTGGTGTTTTACCATTTATATAGCCATATGTAGAGGGAGCAGTGCTACTTGGTCGTGTTCGGGCGCTGTGTGTGCCGTGAATTGTGTGGGGTACACCCAGTGGAAGCCAAACTGCACCTGGGTGCAGAAATAATATAGGTCAAAGTCAGGCGCACACAGGCCACCCTGCTCAAGTGGTAATGTAAGTTTCCCAAGAGATTCTGGGCTGTTTACCAACCCACACCAGTGTAACCATATTGGAGCGTAATCTTCCCCTGAAGCTGTCGGTAAGTGGGAGGGGAAGATTGGTGAAAAGGTAGAGGAATTTAGACAGGACCACCATTTTTGTAATGGCCAGCTGCCAGGTCATAGATAGCGGAAAACTCTCAAGCCAACCCATCAGTCGACCGTGGTTGGAGTGTCAATAGTTCCTCAGAGTTACGACTTATCCAGATACCCAAATACTTCACTGTGCCCTCAGTCAATGAATCAAAAGTTGGTCGCACTCTGCTCGTCACACCAGCAAGTTGCCCCAAGGAACTGTGGTCAATGTAGTGGCGACGGCGAGTACGCCTATGCCACGGTGTATGTAGAAAAGTATGTGTCGCATTAGCCATCCCTGGACACGTGTTTCGAGGTAGTTGCCTCTCGTCAGCAGGGAGCAGGTCAGTGTAAAGGGGTGCCGCGTGGACTTCCAAAATGTAATTAAAACAGGTAGAGTACCTCTCATGGCGCGCAGGTGCAGGTCCAAGGCTCGTCAGCCCGTTGGCTCAAGGGAGCCGTAATAAATGAATCAAAAGTTGGTCGCACTCTGCTCGCCACACCAGCAAGTTGCCCCAAGGAACTGTAGTGGCGACGGCGAGTACGCCTATGCCACGGTGTATGTAGAAAAGTATGTGTCGAATTAGCCATCCCTGGACACGTGTTTCGAGGTAGTTGCCTCTCGTCAGCAGGGAGCAGGTCAGTGTAAAGGGGTGCCGCGTGGACTGCCAAAATGTAATTAAAACAGGTAGAGTACCTCTCATGGCGCGCAGGTGCAGGTCCAAGGCTCGTCAGCCCGTTGGCTCAAGGGAGCCGTAATAAATGAATCAAAAGTTGGTCGCACTCTGCTCGTCACACCAGCAAGTTGCCCCAAGGAACTGTGGTCAATGTAGTGGCGACGGCGAGTACGCCTATGCCACGGTGTATGTAGAAAAGTATGTGTCGCATTATCCATCCCTGGACACGTGTTTCGAGGTAGTTGCCTCTCGTCAGCAGGGAGCAGGTCAGTGTAAAGGGGTGCCGCGTGGACTGCCAAAATGTAATTAAAACAGGTAGAGTACCTCTCATGGCGTGCAGGTGCAGGTCCAAGGCTCGTCAGCCCGTTGGCTCAAGGGAGCCGTAATAAATGAATCAAAAGTTGGTCGCACTCTGCTCGTCACACCAGCAAGTTGCCCCAAGGAACTGTGGTCAATGTAGTGGTGACGGCGAGTACGCCTATGCCACGGTGTATGTAGAAAAGTATGTGTCGCATTAGCCATCCCTGGACACGTGTTTCGAGGTAGTTGCCTCTCGTCAGCAGGGAGCAGGTCAGTGTAAAGGGGTGCCGCGTGGACTGCCAAAATGTAATTAAAACAGGTAGAGTACCTCTCATGGCGCGCAGGTGCAGGTCCAAGGCTCGTCAGCCCGTTGGCTCAAGGGAGCCGTAATAAATGAATCAAAAGTTGGTCGCACTCTGCTCGTCACACCAGCAAGTTGCCCCAAGGAACTGTGGTCAATGTAGTGGCGACGGCGAGTACGCCTATGCCACGGTGTATGTAGAAAAGTATGTGTCGCATTAGCCATCCCTGGACACGTGTTTCGAGGTAGTTGCCTCTCGTCAGCAGGGAGCAGGTCAGTGTAAAGGGGTGCCGCGTGGACTGCCAAAATGTAATTAAAACAGGTAGAGTACCTCTCATGGCGCGCAGGTGCAGGTCCAAGGCTCGTCAGCCCGTTGGCTCAAGTTAGCCGTAATAAATTAATCAAAAGTTGGTCGCACTCTGCTCGTCACTGTGCCCTCAGTCCACTGCAATGGGAACTCTGAATGGAATTTTGTTGTGACCTCCATCAGTGGGAAGATCATTGACTTCGCCCCGTTTATCAGTATCCCCGAGACCCGACCAAAGCTAAGGAACTCCCTATCAGGAGATCCAGGTTGTAATAGGGGCGTTTTACAAACAGTGTGCATCTAGAGAGACAAGTATCACCGGAGGGGTGAACGCCAAGCATGATGTTGTCGTAGACGGGCCTCGAGGGGCTCCATGGCTATGTCAAAGAGTAGGGGCGACAGAGGGCAGCCCTGCCGAGGGCCACGGAAGACTAGGAATCGAGGTGATATCACGCCATTAACTCTGATACGCGCAGAAGGGAGGAAGTATAAGAGAGCAATGAGTTTAATACATTTTGCGCTAAGCCATGTACAGGCAAATAGTGCAAATAAGTTAGGCCTTTCGAGCGAATCATATGCTTTGGTGGCATCTAGAAAAATCGCCTCTGCTTGCAGCTTGCAGTTTTGGGTGCACCTCCTGCATTGTGGCAAAGTTTACGAATGTTGTGGGCAGTGGCTCTACCTGGGACAAAACCGCACAGGTCTGGTCGCAACACCAGGGGTAGCAATGGGAGCAGTCATGCTGCAATGAGCTTGGAAAGTATTTTGTTGTCGACATTGATCATTGACAGCAGCCAGTAGTAGTCGCATCTCAAGGGATCTTTATCCGGTGTCATAATTGTGATAATGAGTGCCTCTTCAAGTGACCGGGGGAGCTCGCTACACTCCATGGATTCCTCATACATATTGATGAGGTGTGGGGCAAGTAATGTGGCGCATTCCTCATAAAATGCGGCTGCTAAGCCATCAAGGCCAGGGGTTTTATTTCCTGGCAAGGACTGAATGGTCCTGACTACCTCCTCCTCTGTGAACTGTTCATCCAGATAGGCTCTATGTCTCTCCCCCAGCCACAGCATTTGTATAGAATCAAAGAACTCCGCCAGCTAGGGGATTGCCGTCTCCTATTGAGTATGATATAAGGACGAATAGAAGGAGCCAATTTCAGATTGAACGACTGATTGACCCACCCTAGTTCATTCTCAGCTATTCGTAGCTCTGAGATGTATGCACAGACCAAGGGCTTCCTAAGGAGGCCCGCCAGTGTCTTTCCTGCATGGTCTCCCTCTTTGTAGTGTCAAGCTTTTGTCTCCTTACTAAGGTAGTGGGTTTCATGTGTGGCGGCCTCCTGGAATTTACCTATTTTTTCTCTAATTTGACATAGCAAATTCCCATTTTTATTGATATAAAAATCTTGTTCTAAGTCCTGTACTTCTTTTTCTAGTCGCTTAAGGTCCTCCCGGAGCGAGCAGAGAACCCTAGCCGGTTTGGTGATGAATTTTCCCCTTATGACAGCTTTGAACGCCTCCCATAGAGTCGAGGTGGAGTCGACTGTACCCTCGTTGGGTGGAAAGTACTCAGATATTGCCTGTCTGATGGTTCCCTGGAACACCTGATCATGCAACGCTCCCGCAGAAGCCTCCAGCTGAATGCTTGTGTCAGGTACTCAGGTACATCCTGTGCGAGCATCACTGGGGTGTGATTGGAAAGCGTGCGGGCATGTGCATTGTCTCAGCGACCCAGGCCCAGGCTGCTGCATCGCAGGAAGCTAGCTAGTAGTCAATCCTTGACCAGGAGGGTCCGGCAGAAGACACAAGTACCCTGTGTCACGTTTGGATGTCTGCACCGCCATACATCTACCAGATCCCCATCAGTTATTACGGTTTGCAGTTGTGCCCTGGCCCTAGGGTTGGGGTGACGAGAGTCGCCGGATCTATTTTTTCTAGAATCGAGCACACAGTATCGTCTCCTCCTGGATTGCACCTGGTGGAGGGAATCCGCAAGTCTCCATACCTCTACAAAAAAATCTGGGTCATCGATATTGGGACCATATATTGAGTCCAGTCTGATTGCGTGTCCCCCAGTGAGCCTGCTAACATCACATATCTTCCTAACTTGTCCCATGTGGGTGTATGGCCACCCAGCGAGCATAATTGGAGTAGAATGTGACATGTCTTTCGCCCATCCACCCCGCTTGCAGTCGCTCGCATGTGTGCTCTGTGAGGTGAAGATCTTGCAAAAAGCAAATGCCTGCCCCATGGTGATCTAGCTGTGCAGCGACCATTTTCGCCTCGCACATAGCATTCAGGCCACGGACACTCCAGGCAACACACTTCACTCTATTCATTTTGTTCCACCTTGCAACTGCTCTTGCGGTATCAAGTGCTTCCCTGCTGCCTGATAAGCCCCCCACAGTGTAATGAGTGGGTTGGAGACCGGTCGGGGAAAAGAAAAGGGAAGGAGAGAAGGGGCGACACGTTTAAAATTCAACAAAAACACCTCCCAAGGCACCCACCCCCCCCCTACTCTAGCCCCCAAACAGGCTGAAGATTATCCCCGAATACCCCACAGAACCAGCACAGTTCCTGAACTATACAAAAATTGGGAATCATCCCTGGGGAAGATCTTCTGGGAGCCTGGGGCATCCCAGCTGACGAGAGCTGGGTGGCTGGACAGAGACTGCACAGTGAAGCAGCCTGCCTCTATGCAGACTGAGCGGCTTCAGCAAGCATCAACAGTTATTCAAATGTAAGGATACACGGGGAGAGTCACTGTCCTGTAGGGCAACTCTTGCTGCCCTGGAGGAGTCAATGTCTGCAGCTCCTCAGAAATTAGCATCGCTATTTGTGGTTAATCATTGTTGCTGGTGCGGCCTCCCTCCTCTGAGTCATTTCTTGATCATGGTGCCGTTTTGGCAGAGCAGAGATCCTTCACGAACCTGGCTGCACTCTTTGGGTCTGTGAAATACGAGGTCCTTCCAGCGTGGAACACCCACAACTTTGCCGGGTATAATAGGGAATATTTGGCATCCATTATCTGCAGCGTACATTTAACCACTAGGAATGCTCTTCTAGCCGCTTGTACTGCTAGAGTGAAGTCCTCCAGCGTGGAAGTGTGTTGTTCAACCCTTTTAATACATTCTTCATGGTTCTTCACTTTCTCTTTAAGGCACTGTCTGTGAGTGAGTCGATTTTATCAATGGCGGTGAGGGATTGTTTGAGGTCCCTAAACATTTCTCGAATGTCTGGTTCAGGGGGGGGTCACGCCTCCCAGTTCTGAGTCTTGCTGATTGTCCTCCGTAGCTGGGGGACCCTGTCGGGACTTGAATTGTTGAAAGACCAGTTTCCCCTGAGCCAGGGCTCAGCCTACACCGCACCGGGTGTGCGGACGGTGCAGGCTGTAATGTGCCTCGTTAGCGGGGGACCATGTGCGCGCTACGGCGGCTACTGAATTACGCTACACAAGTGGTTGGTTCTGTAGCGCGGTCCCAGCTACCGCCGCTGGGCCACGCCTCTTTATTTTATACTAGCGCAATGCGTCATGCGCTGGATTTCAGGCGTACGCTAAGTGTGTGGATGACGTAACAACGTGAGGCCGGTTTTTCGGATCCTTTGAAGGACAATGCGGAGCCTTCTGTGGTGATCTTCCAGGGACGTGGCGTATACCAGCAGGTCATCGCTGATGTTAAGGACTCCGGGGAGCCCACGTAGGACCTCCCTAATGGTGTTCGCTCGAAATCCTGAAGTTGAGGCGCTTGTATCTTCTCAGGCCTACATGGGTAGAGAAGGTAGTGATATATCGGGAATCCGGGTGTAGAGGCAATTGGTGGTACCCCGAGCTTAAGTCCATTTTTTAGAACCACACGGCATCATTCAGCTCACTCAGAATGTCATAGATAGTAGGGGTTATGTGACGTTCCCTCTTAATGGCCACGTTTGGGAGGCGCATGTCAACGCAGATGTGGACCTGCCCTGGCTGTTTTGGCTTTCTAGCCCCCACGATCGGGGACACCAATGGCCGTTCAATCACCTCCAATTTATCTTCGACTTTCTGTCTGAGGTGGAACACTATGCGTCTGTGTCTCAGTGCCACTGGTTGAACTGATTGGTCAATGTGGAGAGAGACCTCTTTCCCTTTTAGGCATCGTATCCCTTGGAAAACATCATCAAACTCTTCCATGATGGCCGCTAATTCTTCTTCCTGGATAGCGAGGGCAAAGGAGATCAGCCGCAGCTCTTCCGTTGCATAGCCACTGACCAGCATTCCACTCCTATCTTCTGTCACATACACCGTGGTGGGGATGCTCACGTCGTGATATTGAAGTTCGGTTCTGAAGCACCCCAGGAGCAGGATGGGTGTCTTCTGTCCATATGCAAATACGCAGATCTTGGCCTCGCGCAACTGTGGGCGTGGATTTAGGTATCCGTGCATGTTGGTGGCCATCAGCTCTATTGAGGCTCCAGTGTCTATGGTGGCCCGCACTTCTTAGTTGTGAATCTGGATACGGCATTGTGGAAGACTGCGCCTTTTCTGAGGCGGTTCGTCCACTGCAAATACGTAATGAACGGGATAGTCTCTAGTGTCGTCATCCATGTCTTCACTATCGGGTGCTTCGCCTACTGCCTGGGCCGTTTCTTTCTGGTGCCTCGACGACCTGCACATGGCCGCAAAGTGGTTTATCATACCACAGGCCGTGCACCTCTTCCCCTTCACCGGGCAGTCTTGCATGGGGTGGGGTGGGCCTCCACAGTATCCGCATTCTCTCCCCTTGTCGACGTTTGCCTGGAGATCAGCGTGCACTGCCTCACCTCAGCAGAATAGGCAGCCGCCTGACCGAGGGCAGATGTGGCCTGGACTCGCAAAGGCCGCTTCTCACTGACGCCGGCTTGGCAGTACCCTCGGTGGGTGCCCTCTGGGGGGGGCGCACAGAGCTGGTCAGATGCCTGAGAGACGGCATGGAGCTGGGGCCTTAGAATTTGACAGCACCAGCACCAGACGACCTCTAGGGGGCTCACGGAGCCAAGCTGACGCCGGAGAGAAGGTGTGGAGTCGGAGTAGCAGAACCATGGCTTGTGACAGCAGCTGTCTAGACTTCTGTGGCGCGCTTATGAGGCGAGCACTGTGCGGCGAAGTAGCGTGCGTCCGGTACCGCCTCATCGCCAGTGTAATGGCATCGTTAGCGGGGGTCCATGTGCCCGCTGCGGCAGTTAATGAATTACGCTACACAAGTGGTTGGTTCTGTCACGCGGTCTCAACTACCGCCGCTGGGCCCTGCCTCTTTATTTTATGCTAGCGCATTGCGTCATGCACTGGATTTCAGGCATATGCTACGTGCGTGGGTGAACTGAACCGTCACCCTGCACTATGAACTTTACACAGGCCAGCCGAGCAGCTCGGTACTGTGTTGGCTTCCCAACAGCGGCCCCCGCAGCACTCTCATCCTCCGCTGCAGTCGCATCGGACGTTAAACAGTTCAGGCGGGCCTCTGTTGCGGGACACTTGGTCTGCCCCCAAAGGCGGGCGTGGGTGCTCCTCTATGCCGCTCAAGTCTCCCCTTCAGTGGTGCAGATTCCTGCCAGGTGGCAGTGCGGCAACCCCAACACAGCTCGTCGCTCCTTCAGAGGAGGGGGCCGCCCTCTAGGTTTCGATCATAGCAAGTGCAGGGCAACGGTTCCTTCACTTGCAGGATGCGTTACTGCGTTTGAAATCTCGCCTGAGCCGTATCACCGCACAGCCGTCATCTGGACTTCAGGCCGTTTCTAAAGTGCTGCTTTCTGCATAAGTGGTGCCATTCAGGTCTTCAATGCCACCAGGGTGCCCCTGGTTCAGTTACGAGCGTTAGTGCCAGCTGCACCTTGCTGCCGGGCTAGCCAGCGGCCCCCCCCCCCCATGGTGTGAATTAATGTTTTATTGCATCATTAACTGATTTTATTGCACGAAAAGAAAGGTTTTCAAAACCCATAATCCATTATTATTATGTCGTACCCATGAAATGTTACCATATTTTGCAGATAGGACACAATTGATCTGAAGTATGGACTTTATCCAATGAGAGACCTCGGGTCAGAAGTGCAAAAAACTGTTGCAAATTGCTCACCAAATTTTGTGATACGTCAATTATTTTGCAAAATGGCCTATGTACTATTAGGTTGGTTTGTAAGAAAACGATTCGGAGATGGTCGCAGAATGACCTGCCTAATAATTATATTTATTAGGTAGGTCGCAAATTCCAACTTCTTCCTATTGGCCACAGCACATGGATGTTAGCTGGCAGGGAATAGCAGACCACCACCATACCTGTAAATGGAATTCAAGATAGATTTTTTTAAAGTAGTTCAAGATTCCCAAAGAAAGCACCGCTGTTTTAAAAAAAAAATGTTATATTTTGCAAAACTTATGTAAGAGTTGGTAGTGATAACTTGGACACAGCACGCATGCAAGTACATAGCTACCATTTTTTTAAATGTACTATTCCTACATGGTTGCCATATGCCAATTCATCAGCTTCCATTACGACTTTTTCTTTATTTTATAACTTCAGCATGGCTGACAGATATTTTACAGGGGTAAGCGGCAAGTCGGGGGGGGGGGGGGCGATTAAGTACACCAACAAAAAGGGTGTGCAGCACCTCCACATCTAAAAAAATAAATGAAGGCAATACAATGAAATTAATTGAAAGATATATATGTCAGCTATTTTAAGTTATTCACATCCATAAATTGCTTCAGGTTGATACCAAACCTGATGGACAGCCACTATAGGAAGTGCCTAAAGCCAGCTGAACCACAGTAGCGGATTCCTGAAAGGGGCTGTCCAAAAGCCCTTTGCTGTGTATGTTTGTGTGTGTTGTGTGACAACATGAGCTCTTGCCAGGCACCAAAAGCGGTCTGTAGGTGAGACCAAAAAACCAAGGTGTTAACAATTGATTTTCCTTTAAATCACCATCTAACCAGATCCATTTACGTCATTCTCCGGAGAATAGAGTTGCTTTGATCTTTCTGCATTTGTACAATTTCTAAAAGTAAAATAACTTATCCCTCACCAGACGAGTCAAAGAAAATAAATCAGGAGGGACCATTGATGACACCTATATCAACAGAGAAGCAGAAACCTGAACCGCCACTGCTTTCCCAGGAAGAAGGTACAAGTAATTACTTCCTAAACAGTTGTAAAGATGCATTAATGTTATCAGTTGTTGCCCATGCATAGATCCTATGTTATAAAATGCATAGGATATGGCCCTGCAAATGTTTTCTGTATGTTCCACAATAGGCATTTTAGGACTTGCAACCCTACAAGAAAGCACCGTTTTCCTTTTTTTCATCAATCTTCATTTATGTACCATAAAGTGTTACTGAAGAAGGTGCTCTTTGCGAAGCCTCCAACGTCCATGTGTCCAATATCAGCCACGAGGACAGCCACTGGCACATGTACAATTACATTTCTTGTGGAGCCATACCTTTATATATATATAGCATTAACTTTGCCACAATGTGAGGCAGAGTTTTCAGCAGGTGCACAGTTTCTGCGGTCTTCTGGAGAGCCTCCATTCACGAGCCCCAGAAAAAGATCAAACAATATATCTCGTATACGAAAGGAAGGATGATGTAATCATGTTTACACCTGGACCTTCTAGAGAAGGAGAGGCCGCGCTTTAGATGAGACGCTGAGTAGTGGTTCCCGAGTGTGAGTTTGAGTGCTGAGGGAATTTCCAAAGGCATTCTGCAGTTGAGAGAGTGAGAGAGAGAATCTTTCAGGCGCACTGCCCATAAGGCAACTCTGAGTGGCATTGTTCTTTCCACGCTGGTATTGGGGTGGGAGGTGGCATGCAATGATCTACCTTTGGGACGAGTGTCTACAGGGATGGGGCTCACCCTGAAAGGAATACCAGACCCCAGGAATACGTCTGGACTGCCTGCCATGCTCAGTTTGAGGTACGAGCAGTACGATTCACTGAGGCCATCATGGCCTTACTTGCCTTACCAAGGCACAGACCACAGAAGGCAATAAATAACATGCTAGGATTAGCCAGGTACTAAGGGGCAGATTTACAATGAAAGTGACTCAGTGCATTCCTCAAAACATTTGGGTGCGCCAAATGAGTCACTTTCAAAGCACAGGAATGCTTCCTATTTACAACAACATGTCGCATCTCTGTGATTCCCCCTGCGCTGGCGCACAAACTGCACCCATGCACCTTCCTGCACAAAAACAATCACTACAGGCATTTTCCTCTTTCAATGTGTGCTGTAGAATGCAGCATGTATTGAAAGAGGAAAAAACGAGGAGAAATGAAAACATATCTCCTCGTTGCGCCTCACTATGCCTCCCCTGGGGAGGCATAGCATTCACACGCATTTCCAGATTTATGATACCTCGTAAATCTGGAAATGTGTCTGGTTCCATGGGTGTTGCGACACCCATGGAACGCCCCTTCCACGCATAGTGCTGCGTGTAAAGGGGCCATATTTACAAGGACATGAAAAGTGGCGTCCTGGTGGCGCAGGGGGCTTGTAAATCTGCCCCTGAGTTCTCTTATTAGGTTGTAAGGAGGACGACATCCTGGGAGTCAGGAATGATAAGGCATCGGGTGGGATCCTGCTCCACTGTCATTGGGTGGAACTTCTTTGAACATTACCCAATAGTCACATCAGTATTCTGCATGTTTGTTAGACAAGGACTCTTCCAACTGATAACAAAGTTCCCCTTCCTTCACAAGCTGGAAATACCGACAGCATTGCTCCAAACTTTCATTGAGGTAAAGAATTGTTGTAGAGGATGGTAGTCAGGTTTTCAGCCCCAAAGAGAGGTGGAAGTAGTGTTCTTGGAAGTGCGGGCATCCATTGCTAATATTCAGGCTGGGGAGGTAGAGCTCCTTTACGCTTGTGATTTCCCATTTTCAGAGTTCATATTTTGAGAATTAATGTGGATGTTTTCACAAATTCTGAAAATCTCTGGCTACTTGTGTTTCGTACTTTTTTGCACATAAAAAAACGGCCAGTGGCTGTGTTTATCCAGTGGTTACAAAATGCATTTAAAAAAAAAAAAAAAAATGTATATTACAACTAATGTTGTCTTTATTGCAGTGCCTCTCCCAAAACCTCTCTCGCTCCCATACCTCATCTGGGAACCCCCATTGGCATGGCCTTTCTTCCAGTACCTCTTTCACAGTTTCTCTCTCACAGTGTCTCTCTTTCTCAGAGCCTCTGCCCTCTTCCCTCAGCTGGTTCTACAGACACACTTGACTAGCTTCTAGACTTAGGGGCCAGATGTATCAAGCGTTTTCACATTCGCAAACGGGCCGATTTGCAGAATCGGCCTGTTTGCGAACGGGAAAAAGCCTTTTGGGATGTATCATAACAAAAGGCATTCGCTAAATGGGGAATCGCAAATTTTGCGATTACCTATTTTGCGAATGTATTTAAGGAATCGCAATTTGCGATTCCTTAAATGCCATGCAGGAAGCAAAAAACATTTGCGACCTGGCTTTAAGGAATCGCAAATTACCACCAATTCCAAGTTGGTGGTAATTTGCGAATTCCAAGAAAAATGCACTTATTTGCATTTTTCTAGGTGCCATGTGGCATACATACATGCCCTTAGGGCATGTATGTGCGCCACATGTGCACACATGCATATTTCAGGGGTGCAAAGGGTGTCCCTTTGGCACCCTTTAAATAGCTTGTGCAATTTGCGAGTACCTATTGGGTTCTCGCAAATTTTTCATGCAATTCCCATTCATTCCTATGGGCCTCTGGGCCCATAGGAATGAATGGGAAGCCATTCCGTATTTGCGACTCGCAATTTGCGAGTCGCAAGTAAGGAATATGTAGGAATCCCAATTACTGTTGCAAAACCTACATACATTGCATTTTGTGATTCCATGATGGCGAATCAGTAAAATTCGCTATTATGGAATCGCAAAATCCAATATTGATACATCTGGCCACTAGTCTGTCAGTTTGCAGTGTCCATCAACTCCCTGCCACTGGTAACCTCTCAGAGACCCACAAACACATTTACCACAGGGCAGGTGCCAACAAAGATTCAGGACTTGCCTCACAGATGTCCTGTAGGCAGCCACGACTGTCATTTGTGACTGCAGAATCTAGACAGCAGCTAATTAAAGACTCGACGTGAGTTGGAAATTGCTTTGCAACTGTCTTCATTACAGGGCGGCACTCATACTGTTCAGGCACAAGAGCATGTCCAGAGAAAGCCAGTGTTTTAGGTTACAATCAAAATACAATTAGTGCAGTCAGTGTTGTGTTCTCAATTGTTATCATTTGAAATTGAAAACCAGAATCTTTATTTATATTAGACCCATTGGCTGTTTTTGATCCCCCTCACACAGGATATTCTGATTCAAAGAGTGGGGAGTTGGCATGTATTAGACATAGCCAAGAAATGGTTACAGTCTTTTCTGAGTGGTAGGCAAGCCAGGACTTTCCTCTCTCTGAAAAGTTTACTGTCGGAGTGCCACTGATTTGCTCCTATCACCAAGAGTATTTAACATTTCTGTAAAAAGCTTCACATGGCGTGCCACTGGGCTCAAAAATGAAATTTCACCAGTGTGCTGAGGACATCCAAGGAAATTATTGTGGAATAGGTATTTGGGCTAATACAAGAATGTGTGGACTCCAATCATCTCAGTGTAAATGTGGACAAGATGTAGTTCCTGGTCATTATCTCAAACTCCCTCAGGGGACACAGGAAAGTAATCTACCTGACTTTCACTTGGGAACAAGCGCAATAAGGTAAACCTCTGGTAGTCATATTTGGTTCTAAGATGGCCACAGCTTGTCTAAGAAAGAAAGTGATCTGCTCTTCTAGTAACATTTTTAAATCATGAACAAATACATCTTTGTGCATAGCTCGACCACTAAAGTGTCTTTTATGTGGGTTCTTCTGAATAGAACAAGAAGAAACTGCGAAACTGCTAGCCCTCAAAAATATGGTAACGAGGACAGTCAAGGACATACCTCCAAGCAGTTGTGTCTCCCAGGTCCATGAGGTATATGTATGTATGCGTGTTGTGTAATGTGCTACATGTGTTTGTGTTAGGTTTTAGGTGTGCAATCTGTATTAGTACAGTTGTTTGTTTATATAATATTTTAAAATATTTTCCAATGGACATTAAGGCACTTTGCAAAGAAGCTGAGACAATTACTTTTTTTACATGTGCATACATGGTACATGGGTAAATAATGACTAGGGAGAAATTAAACACTAACATTAAGGGTGCAGTATTAAGAAGGGGCGTGTTTAGGGCATCTCTTCCTAATACCGAATTAGAATGGTATGTATGAATGTTTTGCAACCGAAATGCGGTCGCAAAACACTCACAATTTACTGCCAATTGGTGGCCCCTTTGAGAATGGTGGGAAACATATTTTTTAATAGCAGGCAGTGGTTTAAGGGACCACTGCCTACTCTTAAAAATTAATCTTCCAAGTTTCATTTTTTCATTTTAAAATATCCCGTTTTCCTTTAAGGAAAACTGGCTCCATTAAAAAAAAAAAAAAAAAAAAGTTGGTTTATTTAAAAGCAATCACAGACATGGTGATCTGCTGACTCCAACAGGCTACCATCCCTGTGATGGTAGCGAATCAAAGTTGGTCCCAAATTACAACCTACCTAATTGATATTCATGAGGTAGGTCTATCTGCAACCCACTACAAATCGTTAATGAAACTCAAAAGAGTTTCATACAATAGGAATAGCGATTTTCTAATTGCGACTCACTGAAATCAAAATTAGGAAATCGCTATTCCTAACTTTCATACATTTGGCCCTGAAAGACATAGGCATGTGGAAAGGAAGCAGGAATCCCAGGATGTATTCAAAGCAGGTTTCCACAGTAGATGATATTTCTTGATAAATGTGATCGACTAGTTCATATCCTTAGAGCGCAAGCCCAGCTTGGATTCGGTTGTGGTAAGACATTCATTTTATATGAAAACACCTCACTCGATGCATGAGCACATTATGGAAAATACATGTGATCTTTCCATGGTTTTCCTACTATGTACACATTGCTGTGAACAGTGTCACCTGTTGTTCACATGCCAATCAAAAGTAATTATTATTGAGAAATATTTTGAAAATCATACATCTCTCTAATTATCTTTGTTTACGGATTCATCATTTTTACATTTGGTGAAAGTAGTGCCTCAGGATCTTTGCGTCAAGTATTAGGCAACATTTTCATAATATTACACCCACCAAGGCTTATTATGTAAAGAGAGAACTTTTACATGGTACTGAAGAAAGCCCACCAAACTTCTTTATTGGTGTCTTACTTACAGACTGACACATGTTGACGAATCGAAGAGTTGAATTATTCACCTTTCACATTTAACTATACCCACATGGGGGCTATAATAAAGATGTTGTCAGTCCATCATGAGATATTTTGGCAGGTCGTATCTCTGTATGCACAATACAAGTGTAACCTCACCCTCTGCTAGATAGATTTTTCAACAAACACTCATCTTAAGTCTCCTAAAAAAATCCAAGATCTCCCCTCCCTTGGCAGGGTCATAGCCCATGCAATTTTGCATGAGGAGGAGTCCTATTATGAAGCATGCCAGCAGATAGGTGGGTGAGGGCTACCATCATGTAAATTCTAGATCAACAATGTCCCATTGGTTTAAGATTGAGTTGGTCCATAAGGTAGCTTGGTTTCTGTTGCAACATGCACTGTAGTGATGCTTTCTTCATGCAGGCATCACGTAAAATATAAATTAATTAATACAGGCCTATGATGCAGTATTTGAGCGTAGGGGATATCATTACAATGATTACTCACCCTCACCATAGTCCTAAATACACTGGCATCACTCAGGCAACATGGGATGTGAGATTGTTACATTCCTTCTGCCTTAACCTTCAGACGGTCCAGCTGAAAACAGGCTAGTCAAGATACTAGCATCACTTAAGGTAATTGTTCAGAGGAGGTTCAAGCCATGCATGTCTGATTAAAAAAGTCTGATGTAAAATATAGATAGTTTGACCTGTCCTCTGGGTTCACTAAAGTTGGCTACCCAGGCACCGGAAAAAACAGTGCTTCTAAAGTGAGGACAATTGAGTATGCCAGCACAGAAGGGCCAGCGATTCCCATGATCACCACTGCCTGGCTGATGAGTGTTGGGATGTCCAGCATCCAATGTAAGCATTATTGTCATCTGAATTGTTTATGTTTTGACTGGGAATAATAAATCAAAGCCCCAGGAGGCCAACACTTTCCCTAATGTGGTTATGTTTGGAATAAATAATATGATATATGAGCCCCTCAAAGTCCAACACTTTACTCAAAATGTTTATGTTTCAAGTGGGGACGGTAAATCTGTCCCCCCCCAAAGACCAACACTTTTCCTAATGAGGTTAAGTTTGGAATAAATAATATGAAATATGAGCCCCTCAAGTCCAACACTTTACTCATATTGTTTGTTTCATGTGGGAACGGTAAATCTATCCTCCCCAAAGACCAACACTTTTCCTAATGAGGTTAAATTTGGATTGGGAATAGTAAATCAGACCTTTCCAAAAGTACAACACTTATGCCACAGAGGCTACGTTTTGGGTGGCAAAGGTAAATGCAATATCCATAAAGTGTTAGCATTTGTTTATATTTCTTCTTATGCACCTTAAATATTTATAATATTTTATAATATACATTGTTTGTTTTTTAATTGATCTATTTTTGCTAAGGTATACATTTTCATATTTTTAGTTATATTACTTTTTAAACATTTCTTTTAATATATATGATTTTTATATTACAATAATTTCTGTAATTTGTTTGTTAAATTATGTTTGAACTTTGAGATAATTAACATTGCACATATGATATACTTGTGGTGTACATACATTTTCTTTGTAGTTATACAATTAATTTCAACATGTTGTATGGTCATTTTAGCAAATATTTGTATTTATCTTTTTAAACATTATATTTGTAAATACTGGATTAAGTTGGTATTAGGTTTCACATGTCTCCTCCCCAAAAAGAGCAATAAAGTCTTTCTACTCCCCCAGGCGTTTGTCCCCAATCTGCACCCGGGAGGATATAAGAGTTTTTAAAATGGCACCAGAACAGTTGAAAGGATGGGGTGGTCTACCCCAGCATCAGGCCGAACACCATACTACAAGGTGCAGTACAGTTGTTGCCAGCCCATGGAGTAGAAAAGAGATTTACCGCTAATGAGGAGTTTGCCCTAATCTGCTTCCACAGGGTTAGAAAGCTCACTAAACCACAAGGATTTTACATGTGGGAAAAAGGACTAAGGACATCCCACCCTAGCATTGGGTCATATCCCCAACCCAAATGGGTCATCCGGGTCTTTCTTTCCCCATAATGGGGGTAGAAAGGGGGTTCACTCCAATGTTCCATGCAAAAGGGAAGAAAAAAAGCCCTCTGGAGGCCAGGAATATATAGATATTCTGTTTAAATAATGGGGTGGGGCTCAGCCTGACATCAGGCCCCAGCCCTAAAGCCATCAGGCCCCACCCCACCCCACATCACCCCAAAGCCTCAACAATATTTCTGCTCTCTTGGGCATTAATGAATCCCCATCACGATGGCAAGTAAGAGTGTAAGAAATTGGGTTATTGGTTGGCTGGGGTGTGAGCCCTGGTCAAGTAGCAACCACAGTCCTTGTCAGAGTGAGGCACAAGCAAACCCCAAATTTGCCTGTGCTCAACCCCCTTG
Source organism: Triturus cristatus (assembly GCF_964204655.1). NCBI lineage: Eukaryota > Metazoa > Chordata > Amphibia > Caudata > Salamandridae > Triturus > Triturus cristatus. The sequence continues at coordinate 352,563,731 of NC_140590.1, forward strand.
TGCCTTGGCACAGAGCATTCAGGCTTAACTTAGAGGCAATATTTGTGAAACACTTCAAACAGTAAACCGCAACATATTTATATAAAAATAGAGTACATTCTATTAAATAAAACAAGACCAAAACAACAAAAATCCAATCAGTAGAACTGGAGTTGAAAAGAATTTAGTGAAAATAGCACCAAAAGCACAAAGCGCCAACTGTGGATATCTGGTCTCGCTGGACCGCGAGAAAGTCATAAGTTCAGACCAACAGTGTTAGAGTATGGTCCGTCTACAGGGACCCAGTTAGGTCCACTTGACAAAGTACATTAAAATCCAGGTTGCAGAGTGATGCGAGGATCTGCGTCAAAGATGCCCTGCACAGCCAAAGCGATAAGTCGGTTCCAAGATGTGATGAGGCTGCTGTGCAAGGTCCTGCACTTTCATCGAGGGTCCTGTTGGCGAGGGTTTGCGATGCAAAGCCGAGGATGCAATGTGAATTCGGGTGATGTGTGGGTTCCGTAGAGCTGTGAGGCTGCTGTGCTGAATCTGGCATTGAGGCTGCCGTCAACAGAAGATGCGGAGGATCGCACTGAAGTTGCGATGCACATTCGGGGTGATGCCTCAGTTCCGAGGACTGCTGTGCAAATGCGAGTCTTTTCAATTGGTCCCAACCACACATTGGTGGCAATGCGTTAGTTCTGTTCGGGAATGTGCTGCGCAACAAAGGAGATGCATCAGTTCCACTGGATCAACAGAGGCAGTCATGCACCTTAGGCCCACTTCCAAGGGTCCAGAACTGGTTTGGCACCACTTCCAAGGGTAGACTCACAGATAGCCGAGCCCAGGTGCATGTGCAGGGTTGTTGTAAGCCTGTTTTGTCCCTGAGGCTTCAGATCAGGAGGCCAGCCAACCAGCCCTAAGAGTCACTCTGGGTTCTAGGATCAAGAGATGCAGGTCCAGTCCTTCTCACCCAGACAAGAGGGCAGCAGACAGCAGGGCAGCACAGCTGTTCCTCCAGAGCAGCAGTGCTTTCAGCAGCACAACAGTTCTTTTTCCTGGCAGTGTATCCACTGGTTCAGAAGTGTGCTGAAGGGTTGGTGTCTGAAGTCCTTGTTTTATACCCTGGCGTCCTGGTTGTGGAAGGAGGGAGATGCTTCTAGACATTGTCTTTGAAGTATATGGGATTTCCTACCTCACCAGCTCTGGCTGAAGTGACAACTCAGGGTTGTTAGGCCCTTTGTGTGAAGACAGGACACAGGCTATTCAAGTGTATGTAGGGCTGGGTAAACACCCAAAATATCGATTCAAAAATATCGACTGCCCAGAATATCGAAGTTAAAATATAGAGTGGACAGAATATCGACTCTACAAAATATATATAGGTCAGAATATCGAAATTGGGGTACAAAATATCGATTACCAAAATATAGACCTTAAAAATATAGATTACCAAAATATAGACCTTAAAAATATCGAATACCATAATATCGAATTTTAAAATATAGATTACCATAATATCGAATTTTTTTTGTGTGTTATGTATGGTAGTATATGTGTTAAAATGATGTATTATTGTTGTAATGTATGTTTAATTTATTTAAACAAATGAATGTTATGTAATTTAATTATTGCGTAATTTAATTCCGTAGCGGTTTGTGGGTTTATAGGGGAATAGGGTGGGAAGTAATTTAATTATGGTTAATTAAATGTTAATTATATTTATATGTTTTGATAATTAATTAATTGATAATTAATTATTAATTGGTAATTTATTTTTATTAATTGGTAATTAATTAATATTAATTGATTAATTGATAATTATGTTAATTGTATTTATTAATAGGAGCGGGTTGTGGGTTTGTAGGGGAATTGGGTGGGAAGTAAATTAATTGTAATAAAGTAAATAATACATTTTTTATTTATGTGTATTGATAATTGATAATTAATTTGTAATTGGTCATTAATTATTATTAATTGGTATTAAATTTTTATCAATTGATAATATATATTTTTAAATGGTAATTCATTGTTATTAATTGGTAATTATTTGTAATTAACTTTTTATCAGTACTGATAATTAATGTCATCTTATATTTAATTTAAATCATTACTTTCCCTACTTTTGCACTCTCTGGAGTGGGAATAGTAATTTTTACCTCTACGCTATCCAACGCTTTCCCTACTGTTGCACTGTTTGGAGTTGGAATAGTAATTTTTACCCCTACGCTATCCAACGTTTTCTCTACTGTTGCACTCACTGGAGTGGGAATAGTAATTTTTACCTCTACGCTATCCAACGGTTTCCCTACTGTTGCCCTCTCTGGAGTGGGAATAGTAATTTTTACCCCTACGCTATCCAACGGTTCCCCTACTGTTGCACTCACTGGAGTGGGAATAGTAATTTTTACCTCTACGCTATCCAACGCTTTCCCTACTGTTGCACTCTCTGGAGTAGGAATAGTAATTTTTACCCCTACGCTATCCAACGTTTTCCCTACTGTTGCACTCACTGGAGTGGGAATAGTAATTTTTACCCCTACGCTATCCAACGCTTTCCCTACTGTTGCACTCTCTGGAGTGGCAATAGTAATTTTTACCCCTACGCTATCCAACGTTTTCCCTACTGTTGCACTCACTGGAGTGGGAATAGTAATTTTTACCCCTACGCTATCCAACGCTTTCCCTACTGTTGCACTCACTGGAGTGGGAATAGTAATTTTTACCTCTACGCTATCCAACGCTTTCCCTACTGTTGCACTCTCTGGAGTGGGAATAGTAATTTTTACGCTCTCAGTATCCAACAAAATCTCGACTTTTTTAAATTACTTATTTTATGTTTACATTTTAAGCTATTTTATATTATATTATGTATGTTTTATTTAATTGTTTTTAATATTTAATTAATTTTATATTATTTTTAATACATTTAAAAAATTCGATATTTTGGCTAACTATATTTTGACAGTCTATATTTTGGAATCGATATTTTAGTACTTACCTGTTTGTAGATAGGGAGTCGATATTCTGTCCCTCGATATTTTAGTGTCGATTTTTTGTATAGTCGATATTTTGTCCCTCGATATTTAGTCACTGAACCGTAGGGCTGTGCCCAGCTCCTCCCTCCCATCCTGCCAGTGATCCCATCCAATCACACCTAAACTCCCATTGCCTGTGGCTGCCAAGGAGGAATGAAAAAAGTGCAGCTGTCAGCTACATCCCACCGTGTGACCCAGGTAAGCAGGCTGCAGGCACCAAAAGGCTAAGGCAAGAAAATGCCAACATTCTGAAAGTTAGCAAACATTGAGCGCTTCTCTTACGCTCTTGACTGTTGCACTGCGAAATGGGGACTGACCCCTTCATATAAACAACTTTATCCGAATTTTACCATATGTCACCTCATTTTTCACAAGTCTTCAACGTTTTAATGATCTTCTCTTTTATTTAAATCACCATGGAGACAGGATGGTTGTGCCTGAATATTTTTTATTCACCAGTTTCAAATGCTTCCTGCTGCCCATCCAGGCTTTTAACAGTCGCACGTGAGGTCAACCATATTATAAAGTAGGCTCATTGAAATTATGCCCAATGCATTTCGAGTCCACTGACTCTTCATCAGGGGCCACTGAAATAGATACAATAAAACAAATCAACTTGATGTTCAACACGGGCTAACTCGTGTGCAATACACCCTTACTAATATGCAATAAATCACTACATCACCCGCTGACTCACCCCTGAAATGCAAACGAGAAACCAAAAAGCGAAAAACATTTTTTACCCTACTCAATAAGTGTGCACTACAATCCATCGTAATAATAATTAAATGTATCTAAATAAACTCCTCTTAATCCCCTAGTAATTGCCAACCTGTCTACCAGATAACTGATCATGCTCAATCCCTCCATCCCGTTAAGCATCAGTCCCACAAACTTTTCAACACTTTACCTCTTAAAAGCCTTCAGCGGCGTTTCACAATGTGTGCGTTTCACTCTCTCTCTGCAAAACTGTTGCGTTCTCCCCTGTTGATAACCAATTATCACAAAAGGTTCCCTCCCTCGTTTCTCTTGATTGGCTGATTTAAACTGACCATGTGACTACACCCTCCTATTCCAGAAAATGTGTACAACGATGTATAGTAAACCGAACTCAATATCCCACAATGCATTTCATTCTGCCCTTTAGAACCCACAAGCCCCTTGCCTCCCTCCAAATCCTTCGTTCGTGTCAGTGTCCCAAAGTAAAGTGATCTACCAAAATCATGGATATTCAGTTACCAAATATGTGAATAAACAGTGAAAAAAGAAAAAATAACGTGCATATGAAATTTTGCAAAAAATGAACTCTAACATTTCCAAGTTAATCTCCTCATGTAATCACATTTCAATTTGATGTTAAAAAACATTGTTCCAATTAAACAGACCACTTCAGATGTCACGTATACCATGCCTCCATAGTGATAGACATTCTGTCTATGAACAGTCCAACGTTCGATCCACGTGGGGTGCAAACTCAAGTAGGGACGATAGTTGCAAAGCAAAATACAAATTATGAGAATGCACTCCTTCCCTTTTAAATTGTCAATTCTTTAGAATCTTCACTTGCGATGCGTGCGAACAGCTGCTGAGACATCCCTGCTCTCTCAGCCTTTGTCGAAGACTAGCAAACATTGAGCGCTTCTCTTACGCTCTTGACTGTCGCACTGCGAAATGGGGACTGACCCCTTCATATAAACAACTTTATCCGAATTCTCGTATTTGTGAGAGTTTAAGCTATTGGCATTGGTAATTGTGTTCGTGCTATAAACTTTTTTTAAAGGATTAGGAGAGAGCGTGTCCTGCCACAGGCAGGACAAAGCTATTTGAGAAAATAGTGCTCTTAAACTTGAATTAAAGCCTAATGAGTAACAAAACACGTAAAAGGGGGAGTCGCCATGGGAGGTTACAAAATGGTTAAAACTTTGAAAATAAATGGATAAACCATGTTAAGAATATGGATTACGTTTTGAACTTTGTTCACACATGTGCATAGAGCTGTGCAACTCGGAAGTGGCGCGTATAAGGCGTGCCACAATTTGACTCATTGAATGACACAGGCACTACTGGGACGGAGCGTAACGCGAGTGTTGCACGCTTAACCTGAGGAACTATTTGAATGATTTGAATTTGAACAGTCTAAAGCAAAGGGTGTGTGTCAGGTTTTCTAACTGAGGTTACAAAATGAGACACGGCAGTACAAAGGAGTGACTACTAAGCCTATTGACCAATGAACAGCCACAGTTTACAGTGGACAATTACACAAGCCAATGAAAAATATGGGCGGAGAGTGGGCGGAGCTTCAAGTCCCTACCTGAATACAGCATGCTTTGCAGAGCAGCGCATGCGCTGCCCAGGCTCGACTAAAAAAACAAGTTATTGTAAATTTAAGGAATGCTGTGCTCTACCCAGCTTAGACACTGCGACTCACTGTCAAACTGTCCAGAATATTTCTGATATTTAGTTTGGGAACAGTGGGCTCCCTGATGTATATAGGAGCTTGGGTGAATAAGTCCTTTTCGAAAGGTATTACCAGAACTCCTGTAAACATCTGGGACCATATTACAGAAAGTGCCCCAAGGTCACAATGGGAATGTGTGCCTGATTTGTGCACCACCTGGGCACTTTGGTATTACAAAAAGGGTGCAGACGCTTCTGCAACCCCTTCTGCAATACAGATAACGCTGGTGCACATGTTGCACCAGTGCTATCTCAAGAGGGCGTTCCCTCATATGCATAGGGGCATTGCCCCACACAAATGGGGGAATCTCTTTACCTCTGCACCCGTGATGTATTATAGATGCAGGAACAAAAGCATAGAAACTGTCAGTAGGCGCACAGAAAATGTGCAAAATGAAGGTGGCGCACCCTCAGTGAACCCCCTGAGGGCAGCCCTATCGAGGGATGAAAAGGAGTACCTTGGACCTCCAGCCATCTCTCTTGCAGGTGGGGGCAGTCATTCACTGCACCCGCTGACAAGGGGATCTTTAATCCCTTTTGAAAGTGCAGGCAGGTACCGACTGCACTGTGAATCAAGGAGCAGCTTTGAAGTAGTCACTTCGTATCTTGAATGTGCAGCCCTGAGGGCAACGCATTAAACATAATAGGGCATACTTTCCCTGACTATGCACGGCACAATAGTTTGAAGGTGCGCCATGGTGCAAACTGGAAAAGTGTACCATATATGTGATAGGGCCCCTGGTGTCAATGAGCTCATTGTTTTCCCAATCTGAAAGAGACATGTTAGTGATAGATTCCTTACCTTCGAATATCCCCAGGCGTCAGACTGGATCAGGAAAGTTTTTTGTAGCAGTACCCCTGCGCGTCAGTAGGTGCCGTTGTGCGGCTCCGCGTCCGTCGCTGGCGTCATAAGCGCCGAGATGACATCACGGAGACTACTCAGGCACCACCCATGCACGCTGACATCAGTTCTTTCTTTTTCCGCGCCAGCAAGCACAGATCCAGATAGAGCACGTACCTTAGTCACTTTTTGACTAGGTTTTGAGACTTTTTGTCTCCCCTTTTTTCTCCTGGTGCACGTAGGGATGCCTGGCTTTAAGTCTTGTGGGGCCTGCCGTCGCAACATGTCGGTGGCGGACCCCCATGATGTTTGCCTCTACTGCCTGAAGACCGAACATGACTCCCGGTCCTGCCAGGACTGTCAAGCCATGGCCCAAAAAGCCTTGAGGGAGCGGCGCCGGAAAATGCTGGAGGCCTGGCACTCGTCCCAATGCCGCTCCAGGTCCAGGGACCGTTCCCTGGACCGCTCGCGGGGCTGCAGTCATTACTCCTCGGGCTCCAAGTCTTCGCCCTCGGATTCCGGTAAGCGACGACATAAAAGGAAGTCAAGGAAACGTGTTCGCTCTCCGATGTCCCCCCATCAGGGTTCAGATGCGGACGAGGGGGACAGGGGTTTTGCCTCTGCGGCTCCCTTGGAGCCTGGGAGTCCCGCGGCGACTCCCGAACTGGTGCAAGAGTGTCTTGCCACCATGGACCGCCTTTTTGGACCTCGGGCTCCCACCAGCGTGCCTTCGGGCCCCGCGGTCCCGTGTCCAGATCCTGTTGGCGCCATGAGGTCTGGCGCTGCCGGCTCCAGCCTCGGCCCCGGCGCCGTCCTCGGCCCCGCCTCCGGCAACCCAGTGGGTGCCGTTCGTTCCACCCTTTCCCCGGTTCCAGGACCATTTCGGTCCTGCCTGGGATCCGCATTTGGAGACGGTGCCGGCCCGACCCCGGCCGGCGCCGTTCACAGCACCGTTTCCAACGCCGTTTGTCTCTTCGCCGGCTCTGCCACCACGGCCAGTTCCTCCTGCAGCGGAGGTTGACTGGGAGGGGTCCGAGGACCCTCTTGCCCGTCAATGTGACTCTGAGCAGGAATGGGTGGATGATCTGGAGGACGCCGGTGACCTCGATGTCTCTTCAGACCCAGGGTATGCCTCTCCCCCTCCTGCGATGGAGGAGGGCATTTCCTACACAATGGTGCTCCGTCAGGCTGCTGAGGTCTCAACCTTGATCTTCCTACGGTGGCCCTCAAATCTAACCTCCTTACTGAGGTGCCCCAGACAGCGTCGACTTCGTCGGAGCCACTGCTTACCTTCAACGATGCCCTCACCGATGTCCTGTTGGGCACTTGGTCGCGGCCAGCCACAGGGGCCCCTGTGGATAAGAATGTCGGCAGGTGTCACCGCCCGGCGCCTGGTGACCCCGCGTTTCTGACCACTCATCCCACGCCAGAGAGCCTGGTCATCCAGGCCTCGACGTCACAGAGTGCCTCTCCCACGGCTCCACTGGATAAGGACTCTAAGAAGCTGGAACAGTGCGGTAAGCAGTTGTTCTCCTCGGCCAGCTTGGGGCTGCGGTCGGTGAACACCGCCTGCTTATTGGGCCGCTATTCCCATGCGGTGTGGGATATGGTTGTTCAGGTGTTGCCTCAGTGTCCTGCGGAGGTCCATGCGGTGCTTTCCCAGGCGGTTGCTGAGGGTAAGGATGCAGCTAAGTTCGCCATTCGGTGTGGTTTGGACACCGCTGATTCGCTGGGCAGGGCCATTTCTACGACTGTGGCGCTAAGACACCACACCTGGTTGTGTTCTACTGGGTTCTTGCCCGACGTCCAGAGCTTGCTCATGGACATGCCTTTTGACGGCACTCGCCTATTTGGTGATAAGGCCGACAGTGCGCTGGAGCGTTTTAAGGACTCGCGGGCCACGGCCAAGTCCTTGGGTCTTTCTACAAAGAGCCAAGCCACTCCTGGTTTTCGTTCCTTTAGTGGCCAAGGCAGGGGCACCCAGGCATGTTCCTTCAGCAAGCCTGTGCAGAACCAGCCTCAGCGTGGCTGCGGGCGCGGCTTCCGCAGGGGCAGCTCTGAGAATCGGCATGGGGGCAGTCCTACTCCACCCCTGCTGCTTCTGCCTCCAAACCTTCCTGATCCGAGCTTTGGGGAGCACCCCACGCCAGTGGGTGGCAGGATTCACCATCACCTCCCTCAATGGCACTATCACATCGGACAAGTGGGTGTTGCAGATCATCCGCAAGGATTACTCCCTTCCCTTTCAGTCCACCCCTCCAGCCATGACACCTTGGTTCCACCACATATCGGGGGAACATTTGCCGACTCTCCAGCAGGAAGTTGGCCAAGGGGGGCATCGAGTGCGTTCCTGGGTCAGAAGTAGGGAGTGGTTGCTATTCCCACTACTTTCTGGTCCCCAAGAAGGACAAAGGGGGTCTGCGTCCCATCTTGGACCTCTGGAACGTCAACCGCTTCCTCCGGAAGGAGAAGTTCAAAATGCTGACTCTGGCTCAGGTCTTGGCTGCCCTCGACCCCGGAGACTGGATGGTAGTGTTGGACTTGCAGGTTGCATATTTTCACATCCCCGTCCTGCCGGCCCACCGACGTTACCTGTGGTTCACGGTAGGCCAGGAGCATTTTCAGTTTGCCGTGCTCCCCTTCAGTCTTACCAGCGCCCCTCGGGTGTTCACGAAAGGCAGTCCTCAACCACCTTCAGACTACGGCCGACCTCCGGCATTTGCTGGGGTTCTCCTTCAACATGCCAAAGTCGCACCTGAGTCCCTCTCAGAAGCTCCCCTTCATCGGAGCGGTTCTGGATTCAACGCTGTTTCAGGTTTATCCACCCGAGCAGCGAGTCCGGGATATTCAGGATATGATTCCGATCTTTCTGCCTCTGTCCCGGGTTTCAGTCAGGATGACCATCCGGCTTTTGGGCCTGATGGCCTCCTGCATCCTGCTGGTGACACATGCCAGATGGCATATGCAGGCTCTGCAGTGGGACCTGAAGTTCCAGTGGGTGCAACATCAGGGCAACCTGTCCGATCATGTCCAGATCTCGGAGGGCACTGCACGGTAGTTGCAGTGGTGGCTCACGAATCGCGATTGGGTCGATGGCAGATCCCTCTCCCTTCCCCAACCGGATCACACAGTGGTGACGGATGCATCCCTCCTGGGATGGGGAGGCCACTTGGGAGAGGCGGAGATCAAAGGCATCTGGTCTCCGGCGGAGTCCTGGCTCCATATCAATCTGTTGGAGCTTCGGGCGATCCGACTTGCACTGAGGGCATTCCTTCCCTCTGTCCAGGGAAGTGTGGTGCAGGTGTTCACGGACAACACCACTGCCATGTGGTATTGCAACAAACAGGGGGGAGTGTGGTACTGGACCCTATGCCAGGACGTCACGGAGACTACTTAGGCGCCACCCATGCACGCTGACATCAGTTCTTTCTTTTTCCGCGCCAGCAAGCACAGATCCGGATAGCGCACGTACCTTAGTCACTTTTTGACTAGGCTTTTGAAACTTTTTGTCTCCCCTTTTTTCTCCTGGTGCACGTAGGGATGCCTGGCTTTAAGTCTTGTGGGGCCTGCCGTGGCAACATGTTGGTGGCGGACCCCCATGATGTTTGCCTCTACTGCCTGAAGACCGAACATGACTCCCGGTCCTGCCAGGACTGTCAAGCCATGGCCCAAAATGCCTTGAGGGAGCGGCGCCGGAAACTGCTGGAGGCCCGTCACTCGTCCCAATGCCGCTCCAGGTCCAGGGACCGTTCCCTGGACCGCTCGCGGGGCTGCAGTCATCACTCCTCGGGCTCCAAGTCTTCGCCCTCTGATTCCGGTAAGCGACGACATAAAAAGAAGTCAAGGAACGTGTTCGCTCTCCGATGTCCCCCCATCGGGGTTCAGATGCAGCCAAGGGGGTTAGGGGTTCTGCCTCTGCGGCTCCCTTGGAGCCTGGGAGTCCCGCGGCCTACCCACCTTACCTGGGTCTGTCGGCGACTCCCGAACTGGTGCAAGAGTGTCTTGCCACCATGGACCGCCTTTTTAGGCCTCGGGCTCCCACCAGCGTGCCTTCGGGCCCCGCGGTCCCGTGTCCAGATCCTGTTGGCGCCATGAGGTCTGGCGCTGCCGGCTCCAGCCTCGGCCCCGGTGCCGCCCTCGGCCCCGCCTCCAGCAACGCAGTGGGTGCCGTTCGTTCCACCCTTGCCCCGGTTCCAGGACCATTTCGGTTCTGCCTGGGATCCGCATTGGGAGACGGTGCCGGCCCGACCCCGGCCGGCGCCGTTCACAGCACCGTTTCCAACGCCGTTTGTCTCTTCGCCGGCTCTGCCACCACGGCCAGTTCCTCCTGCAGCGGAGGTTGACTGGGAGGGGTCCGAGGACCCTCTTGCCCGTCAATGTGACTCTGAGCAGGAATGGGTGGATGATCTGGAGGACGCCGGTGACCTCGATGTCTCTTCAGACCCAGGGTATGCCTCTACCCCGCCTACGATGGAGGAGGGCATTTCCTACACAATGGTGCTCCGTCAGGCTGCTGAGGTCTCAACCTTGATCTTCCTACGGTGGCCCTCAAATCAAACCTCCTTACTGAGGTGCCCCAGACAGCGTCGACTTCGTCGGAGCCACTGCTTCCCTTCAACGATGCCCTCACCGATGTCCTGTTGGGCACTTGGTCGCGGCCAGCCACAGGGGCCCCTGTGGATAAGAATGTCGCCAGGCGTCACCGCCCGGCGCCTGGTGACCCCGCGTTTCTGACCACTCATCCCACGCCAGAGAGCCTGGTCATCCAGGCCTCGACGTCACAGAGTGCCTCTCCCACGGCTCCACTGGATAAGGACTCTAAGAAGCTGGAACAGTTCGGTAAGCAGTTGTTCTCCTCGGCCAGCTTGGGGCTGCGGTCGGTGAACACCGCCTGCTTATTGGGCCGCTATTCCCATGCGGTGTGGGATATGGTTGTTCAGGTGTTGCCTCAGTGTCCTGCGGAGGTCCATGCGGTGCTTTCCCAGGCGGTTGCTGAGGGTAAGGATGCAGCTAAGTTCGCCATTCGGTGTGGTTTGGACACCGCTGATTTGCTGGGCAGGGCCATTTCTACGACTGTGGCGCTACGACACCACACCTGGTTGTGTTCTACTGGGTTCTTGCCCGACGTCCAGAGCTTGCTCATGGACATGCCTTTTGACGGCACTCGCCTATTTGGTGATAAGGCCGACAGTGCGCTGGAGCGTTTTAAGGACTCGCGAGCCACGGCCAAGTCTTTGGGTCTTTCCACGAAGAGCCAAGCCACTCCTGGTTTTCGTTCCTTTCGTGGCCAAGGCAGGGGCGCCAAGGCATGTTCCTTCAGCAAGCCTGTGCAGAACCAGCCTCAGCGTGGCTGCGGGCGCGGCTTCCGCAGGGGCAGCTGTGAGAATCGGCATGGGGGCTGTCCTACCCCACCCCTGCTGCTTCTGCCTCCAAACCTTCCTGATCCGAGCTTTGGGGAGCACCCCACGCCAGTGGGTGGCAGGATTCACCATCACCTCCCTCAATGGCACTATCACATCGGACAAGTGGGTGTTGCAGATCATCCGCAAGGGTTACTCCCTTCCCTTTCAGTCCACCCCTCCAGCCATGACACCTTGGTTCCACCGCATATCGGGGGAACACTTGCCTACTCTCCAGCAGGAAGTTGGCCAAGGGGGGCATCGAGTGCGTTCCTGGGCCAGAAGTAGGGAGTGGTTGCTATTCCCACTACTTTCTGGTCCCCAAGAAGGACAAAGGGGGTCTGCGTCCCATCTTGGACCTCCGGAACGTCAACCGCTTCCTCCGGAAGGAGAAGTTCAAAATGCTGACTCTGGCTCAGGTCTTGGCTGCCCTCGACCCCGGAGACTGGATGGTAGTGTTGGACTTGCAGGTTGCATATTTTCACATCCCCGTCCTGCCGGCCCACCGACGTTACCTGTGGTTCACAGTAGGCCAGGAGCATTTTCAGTTTGCCGTGCTCCCCTACAGTCTTACCAGCGCCCCTCGGGTGTTCACGAAAGGCAGTCCTCAACCACCTTCAGACTACGGCCGACCTCCGGCATTTGCTGGGGTCCTCCTTCAACATGCCAAAGTCGCACCCGAGTCCCTCTCAGAAGCTCCCCTTCATCGGAGCGGTTCTGGATTCAACGCTGTTTCAGGTTTATCCACCCGAGCAGCGAGTCCGGGATATTCAGGATATGATTCCAATCTTTCTGCCTCTGTCCCGGGTTTCAGTCAGGATGACCATCCGGCTTTTGGGCCTGATGGCCTCCTGCATCCTGCTGGTGACACATGCCAGATGGCATATGCAGGCTCTGCAGTGGGACCTGAAGTTCCAGTGGGTGCAACATCAGGGCAACCTGTCCGATCATGTCCAGATCTCGGAGGGCACTGCACGGTAGTTGCAGTGGTGGCTCACGAATCGCGATTGGGTCGATGGCAGATCCCTCTCCCTTCCCCAACCGGATCACACAGTGGTGACGGATGCATCCCTCCTGGGATGGGGAGGCCACTTGGGAGAGGTGGAGATCAAAGGCATCTGGTCTCCGGCGGAGTCCTGGCTCAATATCAATCTGTTGGAGCTTCGGGCGATCCGACTTGCACTGAGGGCATTCCTTCCCTCTGTCCAGGGAAGTGTGGGCAGGTGTTCACGGACAACACCACCGCCATGTGGTATTGCAACAAACAGGGCGGGGTGTGGTACTGGACCCTATGCCAGGAGGCTCTGCACCCTTGGACATGGCTGGAACATCAAGGCATTACCTTGGTGGTTCAACACCTTGCAGGTTCTCTGAACGCCAGGGCGGATGAACTCAGCCGCCGGTGCTTGATGGATCACGAGTGGCGTCTGAACTCGGACGTGGTACAAGGTCTCTTTCAGCAGTGGGGAGAGCCTTGGTTAGATCTATTCGCCACCGAAGAGAACGCGCAATGTCATCAGTTCTGCACGTTGGAATTTCCAAAGCGGCACTCGCTCGGCGACGCTTTTCGTCGCGAGTGGAGTTGTGGTATATTGTACGCCTTTCCGCCTATTCCACTTCTACCCAGAGTGCTGAAGAAGATTCGGCATGACCGGGCCGAAGTCATCCTTGTGGCTCCGGATTGGGCACAAAGATACTGGCATCCCGATCTCCTCAGCATGGCGATCGATCCCCCAATCCATCTGCCTCTTCGGGAGGATCTTCTGTCGCAGCAGCAGGGGACGGTCTTCCACCCGAACCTGCCCAGCCTCTTCCTCCATGCGTGGAGATTGAGCGGCGGCAGTTGACAGCTTTCGATGTTCCTCCTGAAGTCTGTGATATCATTCTGGCAGCCAGGCCTCCCTCCACTAAAACGGTATACGCCTGCAGGTGGAACAAGTTTGTGGCATGGTGCACAGTGAAGGCTGTGGATCCCCTTTCTGCCCCTCTTTCTGAAGTCCTTCTGTTCCTTCTTTCTGTGGCCCAGCACGGCTCTGCTCTGGGCACTATCAAAGGTTATCTTTCGGCCATCTCTGCCTTTTTACGGCTTCCAGATCAGCCTTCTCTTTTTAAGTCTCCGGTTGCTAACTGTTTCCTGAAAGGCATTACGCACACGTTTCCTCCCGTGCCGTTCATAATGCCTCAATGGGACTTAAACCTTGTCTTGACATATCTGATGTGTGCTCCCTTTGAGCCCCTTCATAACTGTCCTTTGCTTCTTCTCGCTTTCAAGACTGCTTTCCTGGTAGCTATCACCTCTGCCAGAAGGGTGACTGAGCTCCAGGCTCTTTCTTCCAAGCCCCCTTTCCTTTCCGTTCATCCGGACAAGGTGGTTTTAAGGCCCAGTCCTTCTTTATTGCCAAAGGTGGTTACGCCCTTCCACATCGGGCAGACCATCACTTTGCCCACCTTCTTTCCGCCTCTGCATCCTTCAAGGGAGGAGGAGAGGCTCCACCGTCTGGACCCAAAACGTGCGCTCGCATTCTATCTGAAGCTTACACGGCAGTTCCGGGTGGATGACCAGCTCTTTGTTGGCTATGTGGGTGCCAAAAAAGCTCGGGCTGTGCACAAACGGACCATCTCTCGGTGGGTCGTTCTGTGCATCAAAACATGTTACTCCTTGGCTAAGAAGGAGCCTTCTGTGGGGCTGTGTGCCCATTCTACCAGGGCAATTGCAGCCACTACTGCCTCGGGACGCGGCGTTCCCTTGCAGGACATTTGTCAGGCAGCTACGTGGGCCTCGCTGCACACGTTTATCAAGCATTACTGCCTTGACAGTCAGGCTAGAAAAGACGGCTTCTTTGGCCATTCTGTTCTCCGTGATTCCCTGGTGTAATCTTGTTCGCAGACCCACCACCGGGGTTGGTATTGCTGGGGTATCTATTCTAAGGTAAGGAATCTATCACTAATGTGTCTCTTTCAGATGCACAAGTTACTACTTGTGTAACGATATATCTGTAAGAGACATTAGTTAGTGATAGATTCCTTACCGCCCCACCCATCCTCCCCATTCTGCGACCTGATTTCTAGGGTTAAGGTCATCCTTTTCAGGGCCCTAGTTTCATGGCACCAGTGGTCAGTTTCTTGCATGGCTCTGCGTTCCTGGCACGGAAAGTCGTGTACAGAACTGACGTCAGCACACATGGGTGGCGCCTAAGTAGTCTCCGTGATGCCATCTTGGCGCTTACCACGCCAGTGACGTACGCGGAGCCGCAGACGCCACCTACTGACACGCTTTCCGGATACGGTCTGACGCCTGGGGATATTCTAAGGTAAGAAATCTATCACTACCTAATGTCTCTTACAGATATATTGTTACACAAGTAGTAACTTGTGCTTTGAGAGCATGTTTTATTACTTCCCCCTGCGTAGCATATCAACTGTCCAGTCCCAGTTTAGTAAATGTTATACAAATAAAATACTTGAGAATTGTGAGGAAAATTTGTTTTGTACACAAATGTTGAGATTTGCAAGGGATTATGGGTAACAGAACCTGGTGAGAGCTCTATAAATCATGCATTCTTGAATTTTGTTAAGTGTCTAGTTTTCAAATATGTACAGGTTTACTAGGTTTCCTTAAGTTCTGGCTGAGCTAGGGCCCAAAATCCACAGCTAGGCACATTAAAACAAAAGGGTCAGTTTTCAGTGGAAAATTCCTATGTATCCATGTTGCGTTTTGGGACCATCTCTGTCACGGGAGCTAGGCCTACCCACACAAGTGAGTTACCACTTTTATTGGGAGACTTAGGGGAATACAGAGTAGTAAAACAAGTGTTATTACCAATTGACTTTCTCTGCATTTGACCTTTCAAATCTAAGACAGTGTGTAAGAAAGAAATAATTTTGAGAAATCCCTGTAATTCACATGTTAGTATGGGTACCCACATTTCAAAGACGTGCAAATAAACACTGCTTATAAATTCTATATCTTGTGCCCATTTTGGGAATACATAAGTTTCCTTGATGCCTATTGTTCACTCTTTATAATTTACCCAGTGAATTGCTGTATACCTGTTACACAATGAAAAACTATTGCAAGGTGCAGCTGGGTATTGACAGACAGACCGAAATACTTTATTCAATTTTAGACATCTTTAAAATCATAAAAGCAAGCAATAAAAATAATTCATACAATAAAGGTAAAATTCACTTTACAAATTCCACTAAACCAACAGAGCACTTTTCACTGTAAGTTCTATCCAGTTATGCTTTTTCTTTTCCTCAATATACTTTTCAAAAATCCAGTCATAATACCTACACAATGAACATTTTCCAATAATTGTAAATATAACAACGCTGGACGACATTGCCTCCAGCCCCCCTGCTTCAAAAATGGCAGGATCCATCTTGCTCTTTCATTTGAATAGAATTTACAAAGTAAAATCACATGGATTGTTGAAAGAAATTATATGTTGTCGCATGGGCAATGACAAAGATCTCTGGACCAATCATTTACGACGGGGAAAGTGACCAGACGATGAAAACGGTCGAACCTAAACCTTGTGAGGACAAATCTATCATACCCTCCAGTGCACCATTCAGGATAAGGTTGAATAGTTTGGGTGACCAGTGTCAACTGATGCTGGATCACCGTACATTTATTCAGTTCTAATGCAACTCTTAAGGACTCTAAATATGTCATGCATAATAATTTAAACTCCTTCCTTGTGATAGAACTCAAGGGGGCATCTTATCAAGGGGCCACGATAGAATTATTGCCACTTTAGCGTCTGTTTCCGGGCGAAAAGCGGCGATAATTTTATCGCATTATCATCAAGGACACGCAAGCCCGTGATTCCTTGACTTAGCGCCCGTTTTCCACACGCCTCACATCGATAATGAGATGCAAAGGAGGCGTGGCTGTGAAAACAACATGGGATAATATTGTGAATTATCAACAAAGGGTAGCGATATTTGAAATCGCATTAAGTATGCCTTAACGCAGGAATTTAACGTCTGCTAAATTCCTGACTAAGGCATACCTAACATGGGGGGTGGATTGTGTGGCTAAGACCACAGGCCCTATCATCAAGGATATTGCCTTTTTCCATGGAACATCGCTGGAAAACCAGCGATGTTCCATGGAAAACACCGCTATTGCTGGAATAATTGGCGCCATTGCGCTATGCGTTGTTAATACAGCGCTAGCATGGCGATAATTTCCAGCGATAGCCGGCGATAACAGTCCTCACGCTAAGAGCGGCCAGCGATCATTATCGCTGCCACTCGATAATATGCCCCAAGGTTTCTGGAGAAATATAAAATTCGGGTCTGCCTAAATCCATACATTTATTTTTTTAACATAGTTCAGCCAGGAAATTTTATTTGCATGATCCAATTTCATGGAGTCCTTGATAATACCTCTATTCAACCCTGTACTGATAGAGGTCCAGACTCGATTATATCTGAAATATAGGGAATTCCCAATTCGCGGTGACAATTAAAAACTGAAGAGCTCTGTGGTACTGCTAAAATAAACCTTAAAAATGCATTTTCGACTAACTGAATTGGGAAAACATAAAAACCCCATACTCCCACCCCATACATTGCAATACTCATGCATTTGGCTCTGGGTATCTCTGCTTCTTGGAGAACCTACAAGCCCTATATGTCCCCGCAACCAGAAGGGTCCAGCAAACATAGTGGTATATTGCTTTTGAAAATCTGTCATACTTAGAAGTTGCAGAAAAAAACTTATGCACAAATGGCTGTTTTTTTAACTCAAATGTAATATTTTTATTTCAACTGTTACTGTCTATAGGAACATCTTGAAGTATGTACATAAATGACCCCTTGCTGAATTTAAAATTTTGTCTACTTTTTATAAAAGTGTAACTTTCCAAGATCCACCATTCAATCAATCAATCAATCATTTGTAAAGCGCACTACATACCCGCGAGGGTCTGAGGCGCAGGGGGGGGGGCGCTACTGATCAAACAGCTAGGTCTTGAGTATCTTCCTGAAGGTCAGCAGCTCTTGGATCTGTCGTAGGCTCAGTGGGAGAGTGTTCCATGTCTTGCCGGCGAGGTGGGAGAAGGATCTCCCGCCGGTGGTTGTTCTTCAGATGCGCGGGACGGTGGCGAGTGAGAGGTAGGCATAGCGTAGCTGGCGGTTGGGGATGTAGAAGGAGAGCCGTCTGTTGAGGTAGGCTGGGCCGGTCTTGTGGAGTGCTTTGTGTGCGTGTATGAGGAGCTTAAAGGATATCCTCTTGTTGACGGGGAGTCAGTGCAGGTTTCTCAAGTGGGAGGGGATGTGGCCGTGTCGTGGTACGTCGAGGATCAGTCGTGCCGAGGCATTTTGGATGCGTTGTGATGAGCTTGGTCGGGCTCCCGCGTAGAGGGCGTTTCCGTAGTCGGGTCTGCGGCTGACAAGGGCCTGGGTGACTGTCTTTCTTGTATCTCTCGGGATCCATCTGTAGATCTTGCAGAGCATGTGGAGGGTGTTGAAGCAGGAGGAGGAGACGGCGTTGACTTGCTTGGTCATTGAGAGCGTTGAGTCGAGGATGATTCCCAGGTTGCGTGCATGGTCGGTGGGTGTCGGGGCTGTCCCCAGTGCCGTCGGCCACCAGGAGTCGTCCCAGGCTGAAGGGTTGGAGCCGAGGATGAGGACCTCTGTCTTGTCCGAGTTCAGCTTCAGACAGCTGATCTTCATCCAGTCGGCGACGGCCTTCATTCCTTTGTGGAGGTTGGCTTTGGCAGTGATGGGGTCCTTGGTGAGGGAGAGGATCAGTTGAGTGTCGTCGGTATAAGAGATTATGTTGAGGTCGTGCTGTCGGGCGACGTGTGCGAGCGGGGCCATGTAAATGTTGAACAGTGTCGGGCTGAGGGAGGATCCCTGGGGTACGCCGCAGATGACCTCAGAGGCTGTGGAACGGAATGGGGAGGCGGACGCTCTCGGTTCTGCCGGAGAGGAAGGAGGTGGTCCATTCCAGAGCCTTGTCTCGGATCCCTGCGGCGTGGAGGCGCGCTCGTAGTGTGCGGTGGCAGACGGTGTCGAAGGCGGCGGAGAGGTCTAGGAGGATGAATGCTTCAGTCTCACCGTTGTCCAGCAGGGTCCAGATGTCGTCGGTGGCGGCGATGAGGGCAGTCTCAGTGCTGTTGTTGCTATTGGTTTCACACCCATTTCTACCACTAACTGGAAGGTGGTTGAAAGCACAAAAAATAGGAAAAATGGGCTATGTCCCAGTATAATGCTAAAACTATGTTGAAAAATGGTTTTCTGATTCAAGTCTGCCTGCTCCTGAAAGCTGGGAAGATGATGATTTTAGCATCCCAAACCCTTTGTTGATGCCATTTGCAGGAAAAATGAGACATTTCTTCTGCGGCACTTTTTTCCCAAAATAAAAACAAATTTAGCTGTATTTTGAGTAATTTCTCAGGCACTTCTAGGGGAATCCACAAACCCTGGGTATATTAGAATCCCCAGGATTTTGGCCAGAAGGAAGCAAAGTTGGTGTGCATACCTTGGATACCTATGAGTACAAAAAGGGCCCAAGCGCGAACTACCTCAAATAGCCCAAAAAAAGGCTTTAGCACATGGGGAAGGGGGCTAGCAGTAAAGGGTTTAAGCAACAAGAAAAATAAAAAAATGAAACATGGGAAATAGAAAGAGAGACAGTGAAAGGGTGAGAGGATAAAAGAAGGGCAGAATAAAAGAGCTATTGAAGGGGAGTGAGATTGAGAAAATGATTGAGGAGAGAAAATTAAAGAGAACCCCAATTTGAGAGGGAGTAAAAAACATCAAGAGTGCCAGCACCATAAAAAGACAGAGAGTGGACTGCAAAATGCAGACACTGAGTGGGATGGAAGAGAGGAAGATAAGAAAGTGCAAGAGACAAAGAGAAAAGGAAAAAAGAAGAGAAACAAATAAATTGAAAGGCAGATTCAAGAGAGAGAGAAAGAAAGAGTGAAAAAGAGAGGATTAGAGAAGAAGAGAAGAGGAAAGTAAAAAGATGTGGATACATGGAAACGGTTAGACTCCGAGGTGAAAGCAAAAGTCAATAAGAGTGAAAGGAGAGGGGAGGTAAGAGTCAAAGACAAAAAAGAGAGAGTGACAGGCAGAGAACAATAGAGAGTGAGAGACAGAGAAAGAGCAGGAAGTAGAAAGGAAGAAATTGATAGGGAGAAAACAAGAAGGAGGGAAAAGGTAAGAGATAAACACAAGGTACATGGGGTGGAAGGAAAGAGGAGGCATGAGCACGGCCACTGGAATTATGTTTTTTCCGCAATTACCACATAAACCATCTTCTGCCAAATAATCTGCAGATTTTTAAAAAAAAGAAATGTTGGCAACATATGTTGCTGCACAGTGGAAGGCCCTTCAAAAAAGATGACTGGTTATCATTCTGATACTTAATGCTGTACGTAGGTGACTGACTGGTTCTAATGGGGTGAAACCTTTGCCCAGATAGTGTTAGCTAGTAAAAATTTCAAAATGATAGGTAAAACTATCATATAGTGTGCCACATTATGCCACATAATTTGGTCCTCCACGGTGGCATGATTCCAGTGGCTCTGGGTATGCGAGAAACAGATAAGAATTACCCTAGCAATGAGCGAAAAGTTGGGAAGAGAAATGCTCATTTATATTCAATCAATCAATCAGTCATTTGTTAAACGCACTACATACCCGCAAGGGTCTCAAGGCACTGGGGGGGGGGGGAGGTGGGGCGCTACTGATCGAACAGCCAGGTCTTCAGTGTCCTCCTGCAGGTCAACAGGATATTAGATATGAAGGGCGCTGTCAGAAAAGAGCATGTTGTTTTTCTGTGCAAACGCTGCTTCATTGCTCAGATACAACAGGCACACACACTGCACAGGGTTTGGTGGGGGCTTCTGTGGGTAACTAGTTTGCTGCCTGCTTCTTCTATGCATGCGTATTCAAAACAAGGGAACCCATAGGGTGAAGAGGACCTTGGGTAGTTACTTTTTATAGAAAACAAACAGCCCTTCAACCATAGATAAGTAAGAAAGCAATGAATATAGACCAGAATCAGTACTATATTAGGTAGAAATGTCCATCCAGACATGTAGATTTAATATTTTAACCGTGATTATTTAGAATCAAAACGAACGTAATAGAGTGGGACACAGTCCTGTATCCTTCAACATAGAACAAATAGCGACAAGGGAAAGGGGGAGAAGGGGGCGAGAAGGCACCAACAACGGGAGTGCGGGCGGCGCTCAGAAGGCACACAAAAAACATAGTGCTCACAGTCTAAATAACACCTACCGTACTGTGTAACACCCATAGTAAAGTGACCAGTAGCCATGGGAGGGTACAAATGATGACATTGCCATAATAAGGAGGAACTAACAAGCCTCTTAATCAATCAGAACACATCATTTACGAAGGACAAAGACACAAGCCAATGAAAAAATGGGCGAGGCAGTGGGCAGGGCTTCCCTCAAGTAGTGAACTACCACAGATCTTCCCTAGAGCAGCGCTGGCGTGCTGACTCTAGGATCAACCTAAAAAGGACTTAGCACAGATAGTGGGGCGTGTTTAAATATGAATAAAGTGTGTGTGATGTTTTTTAGGGAGGATTAAAGTTGTTGTTGTTTAATGTGGTCCTTTTACAGGAGGGTTCTTGCTATTAAGTCTAGATATGGTAGATTAGTGATTGGCAAAGAGTTATATTTTGCATTCTGAAAGGTAAGGAATTGTTGTACTTTATTTGGAGATTTTTGGCTTGAGTTTGGTTAGCAAATATTCAGTTTTTACTTCCTGGTAGCTTTGTTTCTTACAAAGTATTTCGAGGAACTGGTAGAGAGTAGGGTGGCTTCTTCCAAGTGTTCCTTTGGTTTTTTTAGTTTTATATAGTGCAAACTAGACCCGAGAAATCGGGTATCAGAGCGCTTTACATGAGCACCAGCTTCGTTACAGAAGGACACATTCATTTGTGTTGGGCTCGGGAAGATTAAGTGATTTGCCCAGAATCACAGAATGTTGAGCGTCGCTGCCAAGATTCGAACCCGGTTCCCCAGCTTCGAGGTCAACCGCTCTAGCCTCAAGGCTACATCCTCTCCCTATTGAGAGGAATTTGCCACCCTTCCACTGTGTTTGCTTATTGGGACATGGTGCTGTTGTAGACATTTCACCATGTAATGTGATACTTGGGTTGGCGTCTGTTGCCTGATCGGTGTAGGCGACAAACCCAGGTATTTTCGCAATAATTCATTAGTGGGGCTAGTTTTGTTTTATGCTTTTAGTAGTGGATGAATTCAATAAGCATGTCAAATTGTTTAGTAATTTCTGTTACAAGGAGATATGCTTAAACTATTAGCTTTTTATTTTGCATTCAAATTCAAGGTTATTTGTATAGTCAGTAAACAGGGTGGATTTTTAGAGGTGCCTCCATATGCTCAGGTTAAAATCATTTTAGCACACCTGAAGTGGAATTCATTGCCCGTTCAAAATCTGTGATGCTCTTTTTTAGGATTCTATTTGTTTGTTTGTTGTTTAATATATGTTACGATTTCATTGTCATTTGCCCTTTGTTTTCCAGGTCACAGTGCATAAACTAATGGGATGTTTGTATTTTGATGCTGACTATGTATTGTGTATATTTCACTGAATGTTGGATGACCAGACCGAGAGGTTTCATCCATCATCCATGTGTTATATTGTATTACGGTTAGTAAATTGTTGTTAGTAGCACAAATAATAATTAATTTATTGTTATTGTGCTTGTCATAGAATAAAATGATTTACTTTTATGTGTAGTTAATATGTCTATTTCTTCATTTTGTAGGCCATGCTTTTCCTCACTGTTCTGCATGGTTTGGCAATTAATTCTTTTAGGTTTGGTGTGCCAGGGAGTTGGCCTGTTGCCAAAAATTTAAAATATTGCTCCTGTTGGCTCTTCTGAGCTGGAGTTGGCCTCTTTACGGTCTTGTAAAATGTTTCTCAATTCCATTTCTGCAATATTAAGGATGTGGATTTGGACATTTGTGTTAAATGAAGTGACAAACCATAGCAGAGTTTGTAAAATGTGGCCTGTTTTTGACTAATAAAGTAAACCAGAACTGCCTTTGCATAGCACTGCTCCTTTATCTTAATTGCTCTCTGTGCTCATTTAGTCAAGCAATACATTTCTTCTGCCAGAACATAGTCTAGCATTACTGGTGCTTCTCCCTTAGATTCCTCTCTTGGTTTCCCTCATTGCTCCCAACCCAGAAGCTCTCATTTTTGAGTTGAGTAAAAATATTTCCATTCACAATTTTTAAAAGCAGATTTTCTTACATTAAGCTATGTTATCATAGTAATGGAAGTCACTCTCACGTAAGTGGAAATGTAATGTAGTTTATTTCTCAGAAGTCAGCTGAATCCAACCATCCTCTGCCAGGCACAGCCAACGATCAGCAACCGACCAATAGACCCTGGTCACACCAGAACCCAGAGCGACATCGCAGAATGTTGTGAGGTCACAAAAGGCCTAGTCTGGCCAGGGCAAGATAAACCCAATATGGCACATCTCCTTTCTCAACAGTGAATGAAGATAATGATGATAAAATAGATAAGATAACAATGATGATAATATGCAAAGGTAGGGATACAAACGATGGGAGAAACATAATGTGAAAAGGAAAAGTGCACAATGAGAGACATTTCTCATAACAAACAAAGCATTTTAGACCATAAATAACAGGTTACTGAAATGAAAAATATCAACAGCTCAGAGTGACAGACCTTAATAATATAAATGCCCTAACAATAAAATTGCAGTTAAACAATAACCTGTATACCTATGCCTTCTCCCTTTCTAATATAAGTTACTCATAGGAGAGTTTCACTGGCATACATACTCCACTAAATAAGCTGGAAATGTCTTAGGTCTCACACACCAGTCATTTCTTTCTTTAACATCTTCGACATGTTCCTTGTCATTGCATTTCTCATACCAAACCGCATTACCCAGCCCGACACTGGGCAATCTTGAAGTTTCCTCCCCATGCTCTTCTTTGGTTTCTTTATGATACAAAGCCACTCTTCTCAAATTCCATGTCTGCCCAATGTCGAGTCTAACCCAGTTACCACCAACTTGATTCACTTGATAAGGACCTCTAAATTTGAATACACCTTTATTGACTCCACCCGGTTTTACTTTGACCCAGTCCCCAGTGTGAACGAACCTTTTCTGTGCACTGTAAGTATTTCCCCCTCCTTCTTGTTTGCTGTTTTTCTCTAGCATCCAAGATGGTACCATCTTGGTACTTGCTTGTCCACCCCTCATCATTTCAAAGGGACTTTTGCCAGTTCCGCTATGTATGGTAGTGAGGTAAGACCATAACATTAACTTCACTGTCTTCTGTACTTGGACACCATTAGTGCAAGCAAGTTGCATGGTTCATTTGACCATCTTGTTTATTCTCTCACACAAACCATTGCCTTGTGGATTGTATAAGGAGGTGCAGGCATGTCTTATACCCAATTTAGCAAAGAAATTCTTCTATCTCAACAGAAGTTTGCTGTTTGCCATTGTCAGTAAGGATCACGGTAGGAATTCTTTCCCTTTGAAACGCCTCATTCAAGACATTGATGGTTGCCTCAGTGGTAATAGATCTCACAAATACCACTTCCACCCATCTAGACTTTGCATCCACCTACACTGCAGCATACCTCTCATGTTCCGGCAAACAGTTAACAGGTCCAATAAAGTCCATACAAATTTTTTCAAAAACATTTTCTGCCTCCCCCACATGCTGATTTTCATGGACTTTACCAACACCTATCCGCAACCTCTTTTCAGACTCCTTACAGCGATGACATTTTCCACCCACTCTTTTATTTGTTTGTCCATAAACGGCCACCAAAATCTTTCTTTAACTCTCCTTGTAGCGAGTTTTTGGCCAAAGTGTCCCTCATGTGCCAGCTTTATTACTTCGTCCCGAACGGATAACGGAGGTCTAACGGAGGAACCCTGGAGGCCTGTGGCTGGAATCCCTGTTTGACTGTGTCAACGTGGTGAGACACCCCCCCACTTTTGGCCCTGGAGGGATGTCACCCTGTGTCTGAAGCGAGGAAGGGTGGTGGCTGGAGCAGTCTCAGGAGAACAGCGACGCCAGGGAAGGAAGAGGAGCAGGAGGAAACCCAGAAGAAGAGTGACAGAGAAGTGGATCTGGCGCAACCATTCCCGGACCCTGGTGCAGAGGAGAAGCGGAGCAGAACAGGACACACAGAGACCCAGAGGGAAGGCGAAACGGGTGAGGCAGCCGTGGCTCCATTATCGGGCCACGGCCTCAGGCAAGTGACACAAACAGCTGCACGGTACGTGTGCGGGTGGTTTCTGGCTCGCTCATATTTAACAGACCTGTGAGGGTTGTGTCGGGAGTCACTTTCAGAGCTCATGGGATCAGGGTCTCTTTTTTTGTTACTTTTCTTTTATGTTTTGTCCTGCATGCTCAGTTGTATAAGTGACACAGTTTGGAGGTTGGTACTATGTGAAGGCTTGTATTACTTAGTTTCTTCCCAAACCCCTCATGGTCTCTTTTTCTTAATGAGAACAACACCCCTGAATAAGTTCCCCTCACTTGAAATTGGTGGTAAATCGGTGATTGACCTAATAAAACCCCTTTGCCTGGATATTAATGGCCTATGCCTTTGTTTCCCTGAGGGTACTCTACTCCAGAGAATAACTTAACAAGGGAATAACAGATGATCCGAACAGTGAAGTAACTAAAACGATAAATGAAATAAGAAGGCCTGGAGAGCCCGAGAAAGGAAAAGCAAGAAAACCCTGGAGTACTTGGGACGTTTAACCCAGAGAAATAATCAATAAATCCTTGTTTGTGCAAACAGAATACAGTCTGTTTCGTCTTGTAACAGGAGGTATAACACATTCTCCCCTCAAAAAAATCCAATCACCCTGAACAGATAATCCATCTTTTACTTGAAAAAACAGCCTCAAACTCACTGGAATGGTACTTTCTCTTCTATTGGCACCTAAAATAAGCCACATTACCCCCTTTAGTGTCTCGTTATTCTTCATGCCTGTGACCCACTCCACCTTGGAAATGGCATCATCTAAGCCTTCCATGACTTCATCCAAATTTTCAACCACCTCCTCGCATTTCAATTCAAAGTTGTTAACACTGTCATCAGGTAGCCTTGAGAGGCAATCTGCCACAGCATTTTGCCAACCTGGAACATATTGGACTTTACAATTGTTCTCTTGTAATCTCACTGCCAAGCGGGCCAATCTCCCCAAACAGTTTTTTGTACCATTAGGCCACAATACTTTAATCAAGGGTTTGTGATCTGTTCTTAAAGTCAATGTTCTTCCTCACAAAAACACTCAAAAGTATTGGGGAGCCCAAGCAGCCACCAATGCCTCTCGCTCTATGACTGAGTACCTTATTTCGGTGTCAGTCAATGAACTGGAGGCAAACACCACAGTTGTTTCCACCTGGCCAAGTGTTTGAGCCAAAAAAGCACCAATACTCACTGCACTGTGGGTATTGGTCTGGAAAGGTACTAGTACCTCCACTTGGGCTATATCCTCCTTAATCTTTGTGCTTGCTGCTGTGCTAAGTTCCATTCAAACTTCCTTCCCTTTCATAACAACTCTCTTTATGGTTCTGTTTTTGCTGCAAAATCTCTGACAAATTTTGAGTAATACTCGACAAGCCCCATAAAGAATCTCAATTGATCCCTATCACAAGGTGTCTGCACATTTATAATTGCACTCAATAGGTTCTGTTTGGGCTTAATTCCATCACTGGCAATATGATAACCAAGATAATCAACCTCTTGCTCCCCCAAAACACATTTTTACTTCCTCAAAGTCATTCCAGCATCTCCAATTCTTTTCAATACTAAGGATTCTATTGTGTTCAACTTCATTGGAACCAAAAACTAAAATATCATCCTGAAAGAATACTGCATTACTAACGCCACTCAAAATTGTTACAATAAGGCGCTGAAAAGCACTGGCAGCTGAGCATAATCCAAAGGGGCAACCTATTGAACTAGAAGGTTCCTTCTGACATTATGAGAGAAGTGTGATGTTTACTGTTCGGATGCAACCTGGCCTTGTGATATGCACTCCGTAGATCGAGTTTGGTGAAAAACCTTTCCCCTGATAGCATCATAATAATCTAATTTATGTTAGGCATCAGAAAACCGTCCACTATTACACTCTCATTTACACTGTGCATGTCAACACAAAAACGAAGAGAGCCATCAGTCTTCTTCGTGATCACTACTGGAGCTAGCCACTCCATAGTCTGCACTGGCTCTACAACCTCCTCGTCTAACATTTGTTGCATTATCTCTTTGACTTAAGCTCGTGCCTCCATTGGTATTCTCCTTGCCACATGCTTGACAGGAATGGCGTTGCGTTTGAACTAGATCTCATGCAAGAAAACCTTTGCCTCCCCCAAGTTCTTCTCAAATACTTTTGCATTTTCATTTAGGATGCTCATTAGCTCACCTCCTCTTTCATTCACCTCCCTGCAAACTTAATGTCTGTCCAGATGTACCCCAACACTCCAATATTCAACCCTTCGTAACCTATCAACACAACATCAGATGGTATTAGTTCCCGCCCTTGCCACGTCACAACATACAGCCATTTTGATAATATAGTATAGAGAGAACCAGTGTCAACCATTAAGGACACTATCTTTCCATCAATGTCAAAGTAAGCCTTGGGTCGTTTTCTTTTCCTTTCTATTTCCTCCTCATGAACCTCTCCTTTGACGATCAATACTCTGGGGCAGATTTATAATAACTGGCGCATCCTTGCATATCAGCAGGGATGCGCCAGTTATTGTGCGTCACGGCTCCGCCACCATGGATGCGCCGCATTTACAATGCGGTGCACCATGGAGCACAAACGGGCAGATGCGTGACGCATCTGTGCCGTAAAGGCGGCGCATTGCTGGAGTTGCGTCGCAAGCGCGACGCAGCTCCAGCAAGGCTCTGGGGTGCCCCATTGTTACAATGCTGCGTCAATCCTTACGCCTGCTTCAAGCAGGCGCAGGGTTTTGACGCAGCATGGGCTCAAAAGTGACTGAGTGAAATCTTGTAGATTTCACTCAGCCACTTTTAGGAGGCGTTCCTGCGATGGAATGCCCCCCGCGCAGAAACGCCTACTTCTGGCGCAGGGCTTTACAACGTGACGCATCTCCCAGATGCGTCACGTTGTAAATACCCCGCAGCCTGGCGCTGGTTTTGTGCCGCCGCTGCGTCACAAAAGTGACGCAACGGCGGCGCAAAAGTGACGCATAGGGTTTATAAATCTGCCCTTCTATGTTCAATCTCTTCTTCCTCTACACAAGCTCCTTTTTTCTCACTGGCTTTGCACAAATGCTGCATAAATTCCCTTTCCTCCCACATTTGTGACACTCTTTGGTCTGTGCGAAACAATTTTTCGAGTCTGACAAATAGAATTTGCTGCCACACCTGTGATATATACATGCCTCAACTCTTCCAGAGATGTGGACCATCCCTCTAGCATTTTTGTCTTTACTATAGTTGGTCGACCTGACTGTGTTTTTGCCTTTACAATATTTACCAGCACTGTATTGTCTTGCACGAGTGCCACTTCCGTCTCTTTTTCTTGCTAAATGATTTTCATTTATTTCATACACTTCTCCGATTCCTCAACCACTTTAGTAATTTCAATGGCCTCCTTCAGGGTAGGATTATTTGCAGCCCACAACCGTTCTTGTTTTTAGGTCTCGCTGAGCAAAAGGCTCGAAGAGACATTTTGTATGTGGGATTTTCAAAGTGCTACCCACAGTCTTTTGGCTGGCCTAAACCTTGAGTGCACGATCACATGCACGTGCACAGCTGCTCCCACTCCCCCTCCCTTCTCTATAGCTTTCTTTCACTTTAGCCGCTTTGACCCTTGCATTCCCCCCTCCCTTCTCACCCAGCCCTTTGATGCTCTGCTCGATTACTTTCACTTTCGCCGCTTTGATGTTTGATTTTTATTGCCTTTGTTTATGTGACGGAGATCCATTGCATTTGGCAGAACATTTCTGGGGCCGTATTGCATGAAATACACCAGGTGGCGCTAACGTGTTTTACAGAGCACCATACAGCATTTTGTTCTGCGTTAAAAAAAAGACGCTTTAGGAGCGGAAAGGAGCTATCCCTTTTACTTGTATTAAAATGTATTTTTAAAGGTGTCTCAAAGGAACCTGAACATAGTTTATACTAGCATGCTCCAATACTGTCCGTATTTCACTCCTGATTGCACTGGCCTTCCAGGTCCTAAGACTCAGACTCATGATTTTACTGTTATTTAAAACCAATCTAACATTTGTTTTGTTTTAGGTATTACCTTAGTAAAGCATACCTATGTGATCTTACTCTCCTTGGAGGGCTTCAGCCCCACTCCCCTCACGTCGTGTGTGGCAACCCAGGCTGAGTTTCCAGCACCAAAGTCGGCAGTTTAGCCGACGGACCACATCCTCTTTCCCAAGAAACTTAACGAACCCCAAATCATAACTAAACAAATCATTTAATATCACCGCGCATCAAAATGAATGGGTCTGTAATGCAACTGGTGCCCATGTAAAGCGCTGTTATACCTTCGGGTCGCGTTCGTGCTATATAAAACTTCAACAGCAAAAAAACACGGAAAAAATGAAAACCATCCGAAGCAGTGCTTCCAGTATTTTAAACGATTCATTTCGAAACCACGAGGGGCTTTCGAGGCTCTTCCTCAGGAGGGGTGTAGACGAGTATGCACATAAGAAACATATTGCCCGTTAACATGTCTAAATAGGGGTGTGGGTGGGTACGAACAGTAAGGGACAGTGCAGATTACTTCGAGCCAGGCGCGAAACGCACATTGGGATCAAAGGGCTTCAGCCCCACTCCCCTCACGTCGTGTGTGGCAACCCAGGCTGAGATGGCTTCCTGGGCACCCGAGTACTTCACAGGTCTTTAAAAGACCATTTGCTTGTGAATGAGCCTTTGCTGTTTTTCACCCCTTCTCAGAGCCCCTGCATCTCCACTCTTAACTACTGCTGGAAGAGTCAGCCCCCCACCAGAAATTTTTTCTTAGCCCCCTCGAAATTTGGCTCTAGTTGCACCCCTGCTACGAGTGTATCTAAAGGGTGATGGTGACTAAGCGTGCACCACTGAGCGCCGCTCCTCTAGATGTGTGCACAAGGGTGCTGCTGCTCTCATGTCTGTGTAAACAAGTCTGGTGCCCGCCCAGCGCGGGCTCAACAACCGTCCTTAGTGGAGGGTGCCGAAGCCACCCGAGTCTGCGCACATCAGTAGTCCAAGTGTGTGTGTGTGGGGAGGGAGGGGTCTGATGGGCACGACGTGCCCATAATTGTAACAAGCATTGGCATAGCCAATAGGTCTCGCTTTTTTGGACCTTATAAGTATTTAGTTTTGCAGCACAATATCTTTTGCGCAACACCATCAGCTGTTGAATGGCTAAACCTTGTACCTTTATAGGTGTTTAGCCATGCAACAGTTGATGTTGTTGCACCAACGATATTGTGCTGCATAACAAAATACTTATAAGGTCCCAAAAGCGAGACCTATTGGCAATGCCAATGCTTATGTTCTTTCCTCTCCCACCCCTCCAGGAGCTGTGCATTAGCCCCATCTGGTACTGTGCACGGCTGCTGGCTGAGGAGTTCGAAGTCTCCCCTTGTTGGTTTGGGATTGAGGCCAAAATGTTTCCTTCTACTAGAAGAATGTCCCCTATAAATGTGTATTTTAATGTACTATATTGTATAAATACAGCACAAGAACGTCTTTTGCATTGTTATACGCATTTATTCATATAAACGTTTGTTAATGTGCATATAAAAGTGATATTCACATTGGTGAAACGAGACAGTTAACGCTGAAAAACAAAAATGACGAAATTGTGTTGTTGATGGTATATTGATTTTGAGTTTGCATTCTTATTCTTTTGCGCGTCTGACAATGCATCCTTTCTGTGATGTTGCTTACTGTGGTATACACCCCAGTGGCCTTGTTTGCAAACCAGGCCTAACAACTGTTTTCTATAGCTGGCAGAGACGTTTCAAAACATGGGCAATGTGGGCTCTGGCCCTGGGCCCCAGCCTTTCAGCCCCCCCCCCAACCCCCCCAGATACAGCTCTGTTCTACAGTTTCTCACCCAGATGACCTTTAATCATTCTTAAACAGATTGTTTTAAATACCGTTTTACTTGAATTTATCTTTTAATGTGGGTGATGTGTAGAGTCTGTTTTAGATATTTTGCAGATAAATGTTGTGTTACTGTTTTATGCCACATCCATTAAAAACAAGCATTTGCAATGCATTAGGTCTCGCATTTACGCGAGTTTGAGCGATTGACATTGCAAATAACAATGCCTATTGGCATTGTCATTTACAATGCCAATAGCTTTAACTCGTGTAACTGCGAGACCTATTGCATTGCAAATGCTTGTTGTTGTTGTTGTTGTTTTGAACTATCAGCTGGTCTCTCACCATCTCATCGGTCATTTGCCCAAACTGACATTTAATAGACAATTCCCATAATATGGACACAAATTGATCGACCATTTCACCAACACTTTGTAGCTGGGTATAAAATGTAGATTTTCCTAGTAATTATGACGGAAAGTCTTCATTTTATTAAAGACACAGAGGCGAGTATTATGCTTTCTTATCTTGCATTTTATTCAATAGCAGCCAAGATAAGTAACAGAACTACAGTTCCCAGGGGCGCAGGAAACAAAACTGGCCAATGGGGACGTAGAAAAAACGAAACGTAGTGACCAATCATAGAGACACAATCCAATAAACGTCACAACTGACTGCGCAGCTTCCTCTTTTCGCTGACGAGCAGATCAGATAAAGTCAGAAAACAGTGGAACAATTGCCAAAACTATGGAAAACGCCAAAGTCCATGAACAAGCTTCTTGAACCAACATTGACCAGGACAGGTTAGCAGTAGACATCGGCGGCGATGGCTCCGAACTGGAAGGAGAGAAGATCTGTGCCGAAGAAGACCACCTCCGATGTTGGACTGGACGATCACGACGATGCAGGGGGCAAGGCCGGATTCGCTAAAGGGAGGGAGAACACATGTTAGTAGTGTAGCCGCGGGATAATACTCGCCTCCGTGTCTTTAATAAAATTAAGACTTTCCGTCATAATTACTAGGAAAATCTACATTTTATGACAAGACCGGAGGCTCCTATTATGCTTGTTCAAAGCATATTAACCACCAAAGAAGCAACAGAGTCAATAGGTTTACAATAAAACATTCGAAAAACATTATCATTAGTCCAGTCAGCTGATCTCAGAATGTCCTCGAGGCGGGAGCCTGCCCAAAAGGCCTTAGAGGCCATGGCTCCCCTGGTGGAATGAGCTCCGAAAACGGAGACGTCAATACCTGCAAGGGACATAACACAACGAACCCAACGGGCAAGGGTAGCAGAAGAAACAGGGAGATGAGGTTTGCGGAAGGAAATGAGAAGTTGGGAATGGGAGGGCGTTCTGAGATTAGCAGTCCTTTGTTCGTATATCTTTAAACATTGCCCTATACAAAGTTTGGGATGAGAGGGAAAATAAGGGTAGAACACAGAATTCAAATTGGTTTTTGTACGTCTGTGAATCTGGAACACAACACCTGTAGGAGAAAATTGACGGCCTGAAATGTCCAAGGCCCTGACATCAGAAACCCGTTTAATGGAAACAAGGCATAACAGCATTGTAAGTTTGGCAGACAACATTTTAAGAGATAGAGAAGCATTATCTGGCCAATCAGAAAATAGCCTGAGAACAACAGAAACATCCCATAAACTGGAATACTTAGCCAACGGAGGTTTGGAACAGCGAACTCCTTTCAACAGGCGGCAAATAAGGGGATGAGAGCCAATAGGCTTGCCATCAAGAGGGGCATGGTTAAGGGAAATAGCTGACCTATACAAGTTAACGGTTCTATAGGACTTTCCCGCACTGGCTTCGGAGGCCAGGAAATTTAGCACAAAGTTCAAAGGGGCTGAAAGGGGATCGATATTCCTTTCTAAACACCAGCTTGCCCAAAGAGACCAAGCGGATTTGTACGCCTTTGAGGTTCCAGGGGCCCAGGCTTTGCTGATGAAGAGAGAAGCTTCCTGCGAAATGAGGACGTCAACAGAGGAAGGCTGGATACCTTCCAAGCAGACAAGACCAGAGAGTTGTTCAGGATAAGGCTGTGAGGAAAGCCCAGCGGATTCAGGAGCAGGTCCACTCGCTCCGGAAGAAGGACCGGAAAGTCTTCCGCCATTTCCAAGAGGGACGGGAACCAAGTCTGAGATTGCCAGAACGGGACTACCAAGACTATGGACGTCGATTGCCGACGCACCTGAGAAAGAACCCGGTTGATCATGGGAAAAGGAGGGAAGGCGTAGTTGAGATGAAGGGACCAATCCTTAAGGAAAGCATCCCTCGCTAACGCGGAAGGGTCCGGGCACCAGCTGAAAAAACGGGGCAACTGAGCATTGAGGCGAGAAGCGAAGAGGTCTATATAGAAAGGACCCCATTTGTGAGAGAGGGACAGGAAGACGGATGGCAAGAGCTTCCAATCGCTGGAGTCTCGAAGATGTCGAGAGTGCCAGTCCGCCACGGAATTGAGGTCTCCCGGCAGATACTCCGCCGTCAGAGAAAGTTGATTTGACAGACAATACTCCCAAAGACTTTTTGCCAATTCCGCCAGAGGCTTGGACTTGGTGCCACCGAGATGGTTGATGTAGCGGACCGCAGAAACATTGTCCATGCGAAGTAGGATAGAACACCGAACTCTGTTTTTCGAGAGGCTTTGGATCGCAAAGGAACCTGCAAGCATCTCTAAACAATTGATGTGCAATTTGGACTCCTCGCGAGACCATGTACCTCCAGTCGAGATTTGACCACAACGGGCGCCCCAACCCGACAGGCTTGCATCTGATTCTAATACAAGATCTGGGGCCGTAGCGAAGATAGTGAGACCGTTCCACGCATCTAAATGGTCTATCCACCATTGAAGTTCGTCACGAGATTCTTGATCTAGGGCGATAAGGTCGGAGTAAGCCAACCCCGGGCGAAGGTGTCTGATTTTTAGACGCTGGAGAGAGCGATAATGGAGAGGACCCGGAAAGATGGCCTGAATGGACGCAGAGAGAAGACCGACTATTCTTGTCAGTGACCTCAGAGAAATGAGGGAGGACCGAAGAACGGAAGAGATTTCCGACTTGATCGTTGCAACTTTTGACTGTGGGAGACGAAGAGAGGCGGCAGCTGAGTCGACTAGGAAACACAAGAACTCTATGTTCTGAGACGGAATGAGCATAGATTTTTCGAAGTTGAGAAGAAAACCCAGATCAAAGAGAAGGGATTGAGTGACGTGAAGGCGGGAGAGAAGTAGTTGTTTGTCTGAGCTCATAAGGAGAATATCGTCTAGATAAATGATCAGTCTGATCCCGAGGGATCGCAGAAAGGCCACCACCGGTTTCAGGAGTTTTGTAAAGCACCAAGGGGCGGAGGAGAGACCGAATGGTAGGGAGGTGAAACGATAGGTGACGTTCAACCACTGGAACTGGAGAAATTTGGTATGAGAGTGATGAATGGGAATTGTGAGATAAGCATCTTGTAAGTCCAGGTGGACCATCCAGTCGTTTGGACGAAGAGTATCTCGGAGATGAAGAATAGTCTCCATTTTGAAGTGACGATACACTGCAAACTGGTTGAACCATTTGAGGTTGATTACAGGCCGCAGTTTTTTGTTCTTTTTCTGGACTAAGAAGATGGAGCTTAGGAAACCTGAAGGATCGAAGGGGGCGATTAGGATGGCTTGTTTTTGAAGAAGGGAGTGAATCTCTGACGAGGAAAAAATGCCTCGCGTTTCAAATTCCTGACGCGTTAACTTGAAGAACACTAGCGGTGAGGGAACAGAAACACCGTTGAAGGTGAGCGCGAGCGAGGGCACTAAGCGTGTGACGGTGCAAACCACCGAAGGAACCCGCAAGGGGGGGGGAGAGCACAGTGCGAGGACACAACGTTAAGAAACTCAGCGCTGTAGCGAAGCACAGGCTCATAGGCATTAATACAACAAGAAAACCAGCTAAACAGCGATAATATTTTCTAAAAAACAATGCAAACAATCACAATAGCAGGGAGAGCAAAGATAAGTCACGTATCTGACTGTGAGCAGCAAGAAAAAGGAGGAAGCTGCGCAGTCAGTTGTGACGTTTATAGGATTGTGTCTCTATGATTGGTCACTAAGTTTAGTTTTTTCTATGTCCCCATTGGCCAGTTTTGTTTCCTGCGCCCCTGGGAACTGTAGTTCTGTTACTTATCTTGGCTGCTATTGAATAAAATGCAAGATAAGAAAGCATAATAGGAGCCTCCGGTCTTGCCATAAAATTTATGTCTGCACATAAGCACATTTTCATGTTTGGTAAACCTTGTTCTTAACCTAATAATGGCATCTTTGAAAACATCATCCACCTCTTCTATGGCTTCTGGTAGATATTTAAACACATGCTGCCCCACTTTGCCCAAAGTTCCAAGCAACAAAGCTTTCTTGTGTATTGCAGGAAACATAGTACCATCCAAAGTAACTAAATTGTTCTCAAAGCAGTCTATCCAATCCTCCCAATCATTAGGTGGCTCACCAGCAGACATTAAGAACGGTGGAGGAACAACAATTGCATTGCCTAGATTAATAATCTTTTTTCTAATGAACTTAAATTGTGTAGAAGGGCTCTTCTACTTTACAACAAACACATGTGCACCGAACACTGTAGCGTGCAAACCGCTGAAGATTTACAGAAATATTGATTTGCAGTTCACCTTAGCGTGCAAATCGATGATTAAATATAACTTGCTGCTCTGCACTACACATGGAATGTGCCAAATCACATGCAAATTGCTGGAAACAGCTGAATACTTCTTTTTTTTCTGAATTAGCACGTGTACCCCAGATGCATTGGCGTTTGAAGTGTTAAAAATCCAAAACAATGCTGCCCTGCAAGCCCTACTAGCGTGCAAATCGCTGAAGACTTACGGAAAATTCTGAACTGCCCTCACAACAGCAAGGGATATGTCAATTGTAGAAAAACGTGCACATCGGTGAATAAATTCCTAGGTATTAACCTGAAATGCATACTGCACCCGCAGTACGAATCTCGGCCACTGGATGTCGCCTAACAGCAAGGAAACACGTGGTGAAGCTTAAATATTCCCCTCTGTGATGCCTGAATTGAAAAGAAACTGTGATGAAGTTAAAATGTTCACCACATGAAGGGCGGAAGAGGAGGGATGACTTCTGCCTCAATGAGTACGTCTGAGGAGAATAGAACGTGCAGGGGCCTGCCAGCTCGGGAGCAGGCCTCGCGTTGCCAAGGAATGGAAGATGCTGGCAGAACCACCCAAAGGTAATTCCATCTTCTTTCAGAACTGCCTCAATTCCAACGTGCATAATAATTTCCCTCACGCGCGCACCAAGGCCACATAACCTGAGAGATGCCGAGGCCGCTACAGCCAAACAGTAAGTCCAACTGTACTACACGGAGGGGTATATTCTAAAGAACGTGTGATAACCATCACAAAAGTTACTTAACGCAACCCTCAACATCGCAGTCCATCACAGGAAATTTAGGCTGTGTTAACCAGGTATTCACAACACGGCGGTACCATGAGATATTCCCCAGATAACGAGTCAACTGACCGTGATTAAATCAACTCCACGCCGCAAAAATGCGAAACGCGAACGCTAAAAAAGCTGCGATGAGGCCAATCGCGATACAAAAATCTGCGAAAACCAGCTACAGGCCTGCAATTCACATGTGTCAGGCGGGAACAATCACCATAAAAGTAGAAAAAAACTGACAAACAACAGCCAAGCACAATGGATGTTGCCCGAGCAAGTATGGAAGAGAACCAGAACACCACAAGCCCCCCCCGGAGGACCTGCCTGGGACCTCGGGGTCAGGGAAGGGCAAGGAGAAGAAGAGTAGGAAGAAGCGCTTCAGTCCGCAGGAAAACAGGATCCTGATAATAGAGGTGGTCGAACACCATCAACTACTGTTCGTCACCTCCACTGTGTCATTCGAAACAAAAAATGGACTATGGCAGTCCATCGTGGACAAGGTGAATGCAGTTGGAGTGCTGCAGAGGACAATGGAAAAGGTCAAGAGGCACTGGAATGACGTCAAGTGCAAAAAAAGCTGAAACTCGCCAACAACCGGAAGGCAGCAATGCAGACTGGAGGTGGGAGTCCTGCGCCACAGGAGGAGCTGGACGACATGGAGGAAATGGTGTCCACAGTCATCAGTGGGGAGACGGTGGCAGGAGTCGGGGGACCAGACACTGCTCAACAGGACCGGACACAACAGCACCAGGGTGAGGAACGACCAGGGACTGGGGGTACGGGGGGATATGGGCACAACACACATGCACAATTGAGCTGAGCACATCTGCGGACAAACCATGCCCCAGACCCCAACTCTCACCAAGAGAACAATGTACCAAGTATGCTACATGTCAGCATTGTACAAGCACAGGAGTAAAAAGCACACCGCATGAAAGGGATAACGGGCAGCAAGACAGAGCAGCAGGGCCCCCCCAAATGCAGCACACACACATAACATGCAGAGCACAACAACACTGGCAACAAAGTGGCACAAACCCTAACACGTCCACAACAGAACACAGGACACAACAGGCGCCCACTGGGTGTAGACACTGGCCAATCACAAGTGGCATTGCAGGGAAATGTGAGTGGACAATGCACAAGTTCAAACACCCATCCATCATGTTGTCGAAATGTCCACTGTCCCGCAGCAAATAAGCAGCCCCTCCAAAACAGCCACAATGTACACAGTCTTGCAGTCGGTATGTGAACATGTACAATCCGACCACACACGTGTGAACACACTGTCAAACTGTGTAGTGAGGAAGTGGGGTTAACTGCAGACATTGCTAAGTTAGCATAAGTAGTAGAAAGCTTGGCTGCCATTCTGCCGCTTTTGCACACGACACTACACAGCTCTGTTCTCGTGAAATACTTTGCTGGTACTGCTTCACATGAGAACTGTCTACCTTTCACATATCCAGCTGGGCACCACGCTCTCTGTCTGCACAGTGTGTTCAAGGTCGAATAACAATGTATGCTGTAGATTGACTTTGGTCAGTCCCACGCACATAGACATAACATGAAGCACAGCAGCCCAATTGAAACTCGGGTGCTTTTAATATGGCATTACATGCATAAGAAGGCACTTGGAGAAAACCTTTCCAACATAGAAGAGCTGTGCTGATCCTTGGATGTGATTCATGCATCTGATCTCATAGGTATGGGTCTCGTTGACAAAGCCCAGAAGTCTTCTATAATTATTCTAAACTAGCTCATGAGCACGGGGAGGGTGGTAAAAGGCGCTATAGTTCTGTTTCCACAGTCATTTTAATATGATTTCCCCTTGTGTGCTTTATGGAATTGTAACAAGGCTAATTATATTGTTCTTATGCATTATGCTGCTCGTATTGGCTAGAGTACTGCACCTTAGAGCACGTTAGTTAAAAATAAATATTTTAAACTATACAGTATCTCCGATTACTCACGTTGTAGACAAGTATAAGTGTGAACGAAAGAGTGTTCTTATTTCCCACTATTCCTGAGAGTTTACTAAGTCGCATTGTTAGAAATGGGGGTGTCTAGTTGGCAATGGCTGGCCACTGTCGAAGTAGGGACCCTTCTTCCTAAGTAAGCAGCCTACACCCTTTGATAACCCCTGCTTAACCCTGTGGTAACGTAGCACGAGCAGCTAGGCCTATCTCAGAGGCAGTGTGTGAAGCATTTATGACCATACACAGTAATACAATGAGGAACACTACAAATGGACACCACTCAAGTAGTTATAAAAATAGGTATATAGACTTAATCACAAGACCAATAACAGGAAAAATCCACAATACTAGAAAAATATGGTTACTTTAAAAATGCTGCAAAAATAGTTCAAGGTGCACGAAATGATGTTCAGTTCAATGCAGTGGTCTCTGCGACCCTTTTACTCACAAGGTATCTGGATTCTGTAGCAAAGCAGCAAAAATGTCGCTAAGGAGTTGTAGCGAAAATTTCCTCACGCTATCCAGTGATACGTTGAATCCTTACCGCAAGGGAGGATGATGCGCTGGGTTGCGGGCAGGACAAAGCGACAAACTTCTTCACGCTAAGCCGGTGATGCGATAAAATCCTTGCCGCTAAGGGAGGATGATGCACCGAGCCTGTTGCGTGTGCGATCTTGCTGCGATAGAAGAAAATGGTGCTCCGCGAGGGAGCGACGATCCTGATGTGATGCGGGGAAAATGGCGAACGCTCGGCGTCCGCGCTGCGATGAGATTGGTGCGATAATTCGGGGTTAGCGAGCGCTTTGGGGCATGCTAACAAACAATGCGACAATCCTTGGGTTTAGCAAGCGTTTTCAGACCCGCTGACAGGCTCTGCGACGATCTTCGGGATAGCGGGCGTTTTCAGGCCCGCTGACGGGTGATGCGATAATCTTCGGGATAGCTGGCGTTTTCAGGCCCGCTGACAGATGATGTGATAATCTTTGGGATAGCGGGCGTTTTCAGGCCCGCTGACAGATGAGGCGGCGATCTCCGGTAGCGAGCGCTCGGCGGGAGCAGAGCGACGATTTTTCGTACCCTCACCAGCGGCAGCGGCTCGCTAACGGGGGTTAGCGACGATTTTCAGCACTCTTTTCTCAACAGTAGAACTCGAGGCCCTGGAACTCACAGGTGCCTTGCCTGCAGATAGAAATCCTCGCTGGGAGGACACAGGAGGCTGGTGGTGGAGTCTGGTGTGCCTGAGACTCCTGCAGGAGGCTAGCTCTCTTCTAGCCCTTGGGTGATTGCTGTAGCCACAAAATCAAAGTTCCTTCCAAGTCCTTTTCCTCTGCAGGCCAGTCCAAGAAATAGCACACAAGCACAAGGACAGTCCTTCTCCTGCAGATTCCTGTAGTAACACGGACAGAGGCTCTTCTTGTTGTCCAGGAGCAATACCAATTGTAGGGGTTTGGGCACAAATATTTATATCCCCAAAGTCTTTGTTCTTAGGAGTCACAAGTCTCTGAACCCAGCCAGAACCAGTTCTGCCCATCCCTGGAGCACTTTGTTGACCAGGCTGCATCCTTCCTTTCAGAAAGAGGGGGTCTGCCTTCAGACGCACAGTGGGAGGTGGAGCCAGCATTCACCTTGCCAGGTCCTGCCCTATTCAAGTGCAGGAGCTATCCCTCCCCTCACTGCCAGGCAGATCTCTCTATTCAACCCAGGTCTGACTCAGCCTGCCCTGTCCCTCCAAAACCAGACAGCCAATACACATAATAGCAGAGAATACTGGAAGGCTTAGGCAAGAAAGTACCTATACTCTAAAAGTGGTAGTTTCAAACACAGAATATAAAAATAACCTTCACTAAAAGATGTATTTTAATATTCTGAGCTCAGGCATACTAAATTCGTTTTTCTACCATGTTCTGTGGGTCAGTTAGGACTATAGGATGTAATAGCCCAGACTTCCTCTTCAGGCCTATGGAGAACAGGTAGCCTTACAGTAGTGAAAAACGAAATTGGGTGTAATTCATTACTAGGACATGCTACACACATCAGAGCATGTCCTACCTTACACATACAATGCACCCTATCTTAAGGGTGGCTTACAGGATGCCTAGGGGAGGTTCAGGGGCTGGGAAGTGGGTGCACTTCACAGCCAAGATGGCAGTTCTGGACTGCACGCAGACACTGAAGTGGCAGGTCTGAGACACACTTTACAAGCTGCTTCTGTGGGTGGCACAAACCAGTGCTGCAGGTCCACCAGCAGCATTCGGTTTACCAGCCCTGGGCACACACAGGTCACGCTACTAGGGACTAACAGGTAAACCAAATAAGCCAATCATGGATGTACCAATTCACATGTCATCTTTACAAAGGGAGCATTCGCACTGTGGCACTGAATGGCAGTGGCACAGCGCCCAGAGCATCTATAACAAACAAAAACAGAGGAGACACAGCAAAAAATGGAAGGGAGACTTACGCCAATGGTGCCAGGTCTAACACGCATCCCCTCCAGCTGAAATGTGAGGAGAACTACCCATCCCCTTGGAAGTTCTTATCACTAAGGCGGAAAAATCTGGACAGACCATCAACATTGGCGTGTTCTGTACCAGGGCGATGTTCCACCGTGAAGTCCATACCCTGTAGGGAAATGGTCCACCTTAACAACTTGGGATTCTCACCCCTCATCTGCATCAACCATCTGAGGGGCCTGTGGTCGGTCTGAACCCGGAAGTGTGTCCCAAACAGGTAGGGTCTCAGCTTCTTCAGTGCCCAGACCACAGCAAATGCCTCACGCTCAATTCCACTCCACCTCTGTTCCAGTGGAAGTAACCTCCTACTGATGAAGGCTACAGGTTGGTCTCGTCCCTCCTCATTCATCTGTGACAGAACAGCCCCCACCCCATGCTCTAAAGCGTCTGTCTGGACATTAAATTCCTTAGCAAAGTTGGGCGCCTGGAGTACGGGTGCTGTACACATGGCAGTCTTGAGGGCATCAAAAGCTTTCTGACAGGTGCCAGTCCAGTCCACAATCTTTGGCCGCTTATTGGAAGTCAGCTCAGTCAAGGGGGCAACGATGTTGCCATACCCCTTGACAAACCTCCTGTAATAACCCGTGAGTCCTAAGAAGGCCCTCACCTGGGTCTGGGTCCTTGGGGGCTCCCAGGCCAGGATGGTTTCAATCTTGGGCTGTAGGGGTGCCACCTGGCCACTCCCTACCTGGTGTCCTAAGTACACCACAGAACACTGCCCAATCTGGCACTTACTGGCCTTGATTGTGAGGCCTGGTCTGCGCAGCGCCATCAACATACCCAGAGGTGGTGCTAGTGGTCCTCCCATGAGGAACTAAACACTGCAATGTCATCCAGTTAGGCGGCACTGAAATCCTCCAGCCCAGCCAACACCTGGTTGACCAACCTCTGAAAGGTGGCAGGGGCATTCTTCATCCCAAAGGGCATCACACAGAACTGGTAGTGCCCATCTGGGGTGGAAAATGCTGACCTCTCCTTTGCCCCATTAGTTAAGGCTATCTGCCAGTACCCAGACATCTGAAAGAAACACGTTAGTTAGATTCCTCACCTTAGAATATCCCCAGGCGTCAGGCTGGATACGGAAAGATTTTTGTAGCAATACCCCTTGCGCGTCGCTAGGCGTCGTCTGCGGCTCCGCATCCGTCGTTGGCATCATGCGCCGGAATGACGTCGTCGGAGTACTTAGACGCCGCCCTCGCGCGGTGACGTTGGTTCTTCTTATTTGCGCGCCAGACAGCGCCGATCCGGGAAGAGCTTACCCCTTAGTCAATTTTTGACTAAACTTTTTTGACTCTTTTTGGTCTTCTGTCGACTCGACTCTGGTGCCGGTAGGATGCCTGGGTTTAAAGCCTGTGACTCCCGTCATCGACTGATGTTGGTGACGGACCTCCATCGCCAGTGCCTTTACTGCCTGGGGGCCGACCACGACGCGGAGTCGTGCCCCGATTGTCAGGCCTTGACCTCGAAGGTTAGGCGGGAGCGGTCCCGTAAGCTTCTCGAGCTTCGGCACTCGGCTCCGCGCCGCTCACGGTCCCGGTCCAGGAGGAGGTCCAAGGACCGGTCGCGGAGCCGCAGCCACCATCATCGCTCATCGGGCTCGAAGTCTTCGGGTAAGTCGAAGCGATCAAAGACGTCCAAGAGGCAACACCGCTCTTCGGACTCCCCTCGCCGGTCGGGCGACTCGGCCGAGGGTCAGGGTGGTCCCACCCCCGCGGCTCCGTCGGAGCCGCAGGAGCCGCGTCCGTCCCCATACCTGGCGGTCTCTGGAACTGACGCGACTCCGGCGGAGGTCAGTGCTTTCCTCTCGGCCATGAGGAGCCTGGCTCTGCCGTCGACGCCTACCGGCGCGCCTTCAGGCCCCGGGGGCTCGACTGGGCAACCTCGCGTGCCCGCGGCTCCGGCCCCGTCGCCGTCAATGACTTCGGTCCCGACACTGCAGGTCCCCGAGGGATCCAAGCCTAGATCTCTGCCGGCGCCGGTCGACCTCACAACGCCTCCTTCACCGGCGCCGACACCGGTACCGCCTCCGGCGCCGTCTCCGGACGACGCCGTTACCCGATTTAGCCCCGGTCCGGGCCCTGCGCCGGTGCGGCGTCGCTTGACGCCGCTTCCGACGCCGATGGATGAACGTTTCATCTACCGCTTGGCTCCGATCATTCCTCCTGTTTATCAGGAATCGGATGACGGGGGCGACTGGGAGGGGTCTGAGGACCCTATGGCCACACAGGGCCAACTTTCACAGGACTGGGCAGACGAACTGGGGGATGCCAGTGGTCTGGACACCTCCCCGGACGCTGGTTTCATCTCTCCTCCGACTGTGGCCTCGGAGGGAGGTGCAGCTTTTTCAGTGGTGCTGTGCAAGGCAGCTGAAGCCCTGGGGCTCGAGTTGCCTGCTGTGGCCGTGAGGACTAACATCCTCACAGAGGTGCTTCAACTGTCAGCGAGCTCCACAGAGCCTCTGCTGCAGTTCAATGAGGCCCTCATAGACGTTCTGCAGGGCACTTGGTCCAAGCCCTCCACAGTTCCTCCTGTGGATTGGAACGTGGCACAGCGCCACCGCCCTGCTCCGGGCGACCCCAGTTTCCTGTCCCAACACCCCACCCCCGAGAGTCTGGTTATCCAGGCCTCCACTTCCCAATACTCCTTCCCGACCGCTCCTCCGGATCGGGATTCCAAGAGGCTGGAACAGTTCGGAAAGGAGCTGTTCTCTTCCCTGAGTTTGGGCCTGCGGTCTTTGAACACCGCTTGACTCTTGGACCGCTCCTCCCACTCTCTGTGGGATACGGTGGAGGACGTGCTGCCCCTGTGTCCGGAGGAGGCCCGGACACGCCTCTCCCAGGCGCTTGCTGACGGGCGAGATGCAGCACGACATGCCATTCGGTGTTGACTAGACACCACGGACTCGCTGGGTAGGGCGATTTCCACCATGGTGGCGCTCCGGCGCCACGCCTGGATGCGGTCCACGTCCTTCTCGGGGGATGTCCAGAGTACTCTCATGGATATGCCCTTTGATGGCACTCGCCTTTTTGGTGAGAAGGCGGATAGTGCGCTGGCTCGTTTTAAGGACTCCCGGGCTACGGCCAAGTCCTTGGGTCTCTCGGCCCCGCGGCCACAAACTTCCGCCTTACGCCCCTTTCGTGGCCAAGGAAGGGGCGCCTCCTCACGTCCGCCAAGCCACCGGCCGCAGAACCAACCTGCATGCGGTCGCGGACGTGGATTCCGCCGTGGCGGTACTGGAGGACAACGTGCCGGTCAGTCCACATCCACCCCGGCAGCATCCGCCTCAAAGCCCTCCTAGTCCGAGCTTTCAGGCCCATTCCACACCAGTGGGCGGCAGAGTTCGCCATCACCTGCTCCACTGGCGATCCATCACATGGGACAGGTGGGTGCTGAAAAATCGTCCAAAGGGGCTACTCCCTCACTTTCGAGACGACCCCTCCAGCCATGCCACCGCAGTGCCACCTTATATCGGAGGATCACTTGAATCTTCTGCGGGAGGAAATTACGGCCCTCTCGGCAAAGAGGCCTACGAGCGCGTTCCTGGTCAAGAAGTAGGCCATGGTTGCTATTCGCACTACTTTCTGGTTCCCAAGAAGGGCAAAGGGGGCCTACGCCCTATCTTGGACCTCAGGA
Organism: Triturus cristatus; assembly: GCF_964204655.1. Taxonomy (NCBI): domain Eukaryota; kingdom Metazoa; phylum Chordata; class Amphibia; order Caudata; family Salamandridae; genus Triturus; species Triturus cristatus. The sequence continues at coordinate 352,608,171 of NC_140590.1, forward strand.
CCGTCAACACCTTCCTCCGGAAGGAACGGTTCAAGATGCTAACTTTAGCTCATGTTCTAGCTGCCCTCGACCCTGGAGACTGGATGGTAAGCGTTGGACTTGCAGAACGCCTATTTTCACATCCCTGTCCTGCCGGCCCACCGGCGTTACCTGCGGTTCACGGTGGGTCAGGAGCACTTTCAGTTCACCGTGCTCCCCTTCGGCCTCACCAGTGCCCCTCGGGTGTTCACGAAAGTGATGGCGGTGGTCGCGGCTCATCTGCGCAGATCGGGGGTTCCAGTCTTCCCCTATCTCGATGACTGGCTGTTAAAGGTGGGCTCGCCACAGCAAGTCGTCTCCCACCTCCAGACTACGGCCGACCTCCTGCATTTGCTGGGGTTCTCCATCAAAGTCACACCTGAGACCCTCTCAGAAGCTCCTCTTCATCGGAGCGGTTCTCGATTCGGCACAGTTCCGGACTTATCCTCCGGAACAGCGGGTCCGGGATATTCAGGCTCTGATTCCCATCTTTCGGCCTCTATCCTGGGTTTCGGTCAGGTTGGTGCTGCGGCTTCTGGGGCTGATGGCCTCCTGCATCCTGTTGGTGCATTACACCAGGTGGCGAATGCGGGCTCTGCAGTGGGACCTGAAGTTTCAGGGGGCCCAGCATCGAGGCAACCTGTCCGACCATGTCTTAATCTCGGAGGGCACTGCGAAGCAGTTGCAGTGGTGGCTCACGGACCGCGATTGGGTCAGGGGCAGATGCCTCTCCCTACCCCAACCGGAGCACGCAGTAGTGACGGACGCGTCCCTCCTGGGATGGGGGGGGCCACATGGGAGAGGCAGAGATCAAAGGCCTCTGGTCTCCGGCGGAGTCTCAACTCCATATCAACTTGTTGGAGCTGAGAGCGATCCGGCTTGCACTGAAAGCCTTCCTTTCCTCTGTCCGGGGAAGTGTCGTGCAGGTGTTCACGGACAACACCACCGCCATGTGGTATTGCAACAATCAGGACGGGGTGGGGTCGTGGACCCTTTGTCAGGAGGCTCTGCGCCTCTGGACATGGCTGGAACACCAGGGCATCATCCTGGTGGTTCAACATCTGGCGGGCTCTCTGAACGCCAGAGCAGACGAACTCAGCCGCAGGTGCATGATGGATCACGAATGGCGTCTGAACTCGAACGTGGCGCAAGGTCTCTTTCTGCAGTGGGGAGAGCCTTGGTTAGATCTATTCACCACCGAAGACAACGCGCAATGTCAGCAGTTCTGCGCGTTGGAATTTCCAAGGTGGCACTCACACGGAGACGCTTTTCGTCGCGAGTGGAGTTGCGGTCTGTTGTACGCCTTTCCGCCTATACCACTTCTGCCCAGAGTGCTGAAGAAGATCAGGCGCGACCGGGCCCAAGTCATCTTAGTGGCTCCGGATTGGGCACGAAGGTACTGGTATCCCGAGCTACTCAGTATGTCAATCGATCCTCCGGTGCGACTGCCTCTTCAGGAGGACCTATTGTCACAGCAGCAGGGGACGGTCCTCCACCCGAACCTGTCCAGTCTCCACCTCCATGCGTGGAGATTGAGCGGCGACAGTTGATGCCATTTGACTTGCCTCCTGAAGTCTGTGATGTCATTCTGGCAGCCAGGCGTCCCTCCACAAAGACGGTATACGCCTGCAGGTGGAACAAATTTGTGGCATGGTGCACAGCAAAGGCTGTGGATCCCCTTTCCGCCCCTCTTTCTGAGGTTCTACTTTTTCTTCTTTCTTTGGCCCAGCAGGGCTCTGCTCTGGGCACCGTGAAAGGTTATCTTTCTGCAATCTCTGCTTTCTTACACCTTCCTGATCAGCCTTCTCTTTTCAAGTCCCCTGTTGTTTTGCGTTTTCTTAAAGGCATTACTCACATGTTTCCTCCTGTCCCCTTCATAATGCCTCAGTGGGATTTGAATCTTGTCTTGACCTTTCTGATGTGCGCTCCCTTTGAGCCTCTTCACAATTGTCCCCTTCGTCTTCTGACTCTTAAGACTGCTTTCCTGGTAGCTATCACCTCAGCTAGACAAGTGTGTGAGCTCCAGGCTCTGTCATCTAAGCCTCCCTTTCTTTCTGTTCATCCGGACAAGGTTGTCCTCCGGACTCGTCCTTTTCTTCCGAAAGTGGTGACCTCCTTTCACATCGGGCAATTGGTCACTTTGCCCACCTTCTTTCCGCCTCCGCATCCTTCGAAAGAGGAAGAGCCGCTCCACCGTCTGGACCCCAAACGTGCGCTGTCCTTTTATTTGGACCGCACCAGACAGTTCCGGGTGGACGACCAACTTTTTGTTGGATACGTAGGTGCTAAGAAGGAGAAGGCTGTACACAAGCGGACCATCTCACGGTGGGTCTTCTTGTGTATAAAGGTTTGTTACTCGGTGAAAAAGGACCCTCCTTTTGGGCTGAGAGCCCATTCCACCCGGGCCACAGCGGCGACTACTGCCCTGGGACGGGGAGTTCCCTTGCAGGACACCTCTCAGGCGGCGACGTGGGCCTCACTGCACACGTTCGCCAAGCACTATTGCCTGGACAGCCAAGTCCGGAGAGATGGCTTCTTGGGCCGTTCTGTTCTCTAGGGCTTTCTGGTGTGATCTTGGTTCGCAGATCCACCACCGGGGTTGGTATTGCTGGGGTATCTATTCTAAGGTGAGGAATCTAACTAACGTGTTTCTTTCAGATGAACAAGTTACTTACCGTCGGTAATGATGTAAGAAACATATCTTACATATCTGTAAGAAACATTAGTTAGTTAGATTCCTCACCGACCCATCCATCCTCCCCGTCCTGCGAACCGACATCTAGGGTTAAGGCCATCCTGTTCAGGGCCCTAGACTTGTTGGCACCAGTGTCGGTCTCTTGCATTGCTCTGTGTTCCTGGCGCAGAAAGCTATGTATAAGAACTGACGTCAGCGCGCGAGGGCGGCATCTAAGTACTCCGACGTCATTCCGGCGCACGACGCCAACGACGGACGCGGAGCCGCAGACGACGCCTAGCGACGCGCAAGGGGTATTGCTACAAAAATCTTTCCGGATCCAGCCTGACGCCTGGGGATACTCTAAGGTGAGGAATCTAACTAACTAATGTTTCTTACAGATACATCATTACCGAAGGTAAGTAACTTGTTCGTTAGATCAAACGTGCTGAGGTACCGGGCAGCCCCTAACCGATCTATGAGCTCATCAGCTCTGGGGATGGGGTGCGCGTCGGTCCTCGTGACAGAATTGAGACCTCGGTAGTCCACACAGAACCTAAGTTCTGGAGTGTCACCAGGCGCTGCAGCTTTTGGTACCAAGATCACGGGGCTGGACCAGGGGCTGCTAGAGGACTCAATCACCCCTAGAGCAAACATTTTGGAGACCTCCTCCTTAATGCAGGCCCTTACCCTGTCAGTCTCTCTGTAAGCATTGTGCTTGACAGGAGGACTGTCCCCGGTGTCCACCTCATGGACGCACCAATCAGTGACACCAGGCACCAGGGAAAATAATCCAAAAAACAATAGAGAGAGTGAGGCTAATGAGGATCCTGGACCCCCGGTCTGGATATGAGTATATAACAAAGGAGGGAGAAAGATTCAGTCGAAAAAGATTCAATCGAACAGATGTGGGAGAGATAGAGAAAGGAATAATTTAGGGCAAATGAATTTCCTATTTGGAAAAAGACCCATCACTCACCAACCTGGTTGGTGACATGCTTGATCATCTGGGTCCCACCCTGACCGCTGAATGCCGCCAGGGTGTGCTTCGACGCCTGGAATTCCAGCGGAGCGGGTTTTCGTGTGTATAGGTGAGTGAAAACATGAATGATGAAAAATAAAAGTGATATTTAAAAGTGACAGCTGTGTGCTTCCTAATAATTTAATATGAAGCCACTTGGCACGATTAAAAACTGTGAATAGATATCGTGACTGGTATTAATGGCCAGTGATATCAGTGTTGGTATGTGTGTGTGGTCAACATGTTTCAACCTTTCTAGTAATTCTTAGGTTTTCATCAGGACCAGGAATTTGAGGAACGGGGGGTCTGCACTCGCTAAGGTGCACCCACACCCTGAACCTCTGTGTAATACACCTTTATTAGAGAGTAGTTTGTTGTGCCTTCAAGCAGTTCTTGAAGGATGATACGGATCTGTAAAAGTAAAATCCGAAAACAGAAACTTTCTATTGGAATTATTCCTATTAACTCTCCACGCTCACTTATTATGGTGTGCGATATGCAATGTGAGTCGTTGCATGCAATCTACTGTGGGTTATTGAGGGTGGTTTTTGCATATCTCAATCCATGTGTAGGGCATGCATTGTCGATTTGGTGAAAAAAATTATTATTAATATTCTCGCATCACGAACATTAATTGTGCCTGTCTGTTGGCAGCACAAGAAGGGCATACGTGATGATTCACACTGCTATCAAACATTTCTAGTGCAGTGCGCGTATATTGGTAGAAGTACCGACAGAGACAAAACAAACAAATAAGGAGAGCTCAAGGACTCACGTTAAAAAGGCTAAATATAAAGCCTCATAGTTCCCGTGGGGAGCGTGGGCTCTGAACCATTGCTGTGATAAAAAGGGGAACAACATTTTCAGCATGATTTGTCTTACCTTGATCTCGTAAGGCCCTACTATAGTTGGAATAGGGATACACTTACGTTCTCTCACCGGTACGCCCGTTTACACACCTACTTCAGGGTCCCACAGTTACCGAATGCTGGAGCTGTGGCTATCACGGTCAGTATTTAAGAGAAAATGCTTCCGCCCTTGTGACTTGGGGTGTGGTTTCATTGGGTCATGGGGATCAAGGTAAAATTCAGTATTTCTTGAGGGTGATAAGGGTTCTGCAATAAAGATGTGTTTATTTGCAGATATTTGCTGAGTCATAGGGCTCAGCAAAAAATTCAGTACTCCGTGTAAATAATAAGGGCTCTGTAGTAAAGAGGTATATTGCAGAGAAATAGGTAACATTGGATTCTGATTGAAACCTTGGTGTGTGTTATACCAATGAACTGAGAAGAAGAGATAACAGGGACCAAATTCATCTACTAAGTACCGAGTTCCATGGTATATTGTCGTTCAGCCCTGTTGTGTGGGTTGACAGACGGTACACCCATCTTTGTTCCTTTTCAAAGAGTGTATTCTGACTTTCAACAGATTCAATGACAGTCCAAGTCATGTCATTTGGAGTGTGGTTATTGCTGATAAAATGTTCAGTCAATTTAGTAGTCGCTTTCTTGCATCGGATAGTACTACGATGCTCTGTTATGCGTTGTTTAACTTTACGAGTGGTCATGCCTACATAACGTAGATTACAGGGGCATGTTATGAGGTAGACTACATTGCAACTGTTGCAATTGGTATGGTTTTTTTGTGTCCAGATCTTATTGTTTTCCAGTGTCAGTGTTTTGGTGTGTGTAGTGAGGTGACATACTGAGCAGTTCCCACAGGGATAGTGACCTGTAACTTTCGGTAGTCCCCAAACGCTCAGGACTGTGGCTGCATCAACTGCAGTGATTTTCTTCGGTCGAGTGTTAACCAGTGAGTCCTTTAGACTTCTAGCTCGTTTGTGTGAGAATAAAGGCTTCTCCCATTGCAGAGTGCCAGTGTTTAGGATTGACCATCTTTTTCTGATGGTGTTCGTCACCTGATTCGACATAGTATTATAGGTTGTCACACAAGTGAGGGGTGGTTTCTGTATCGTCTACTGGTATCTTCTAACAGGGCATCTCGGGGTTGGTTTCTCGCCCGTTTTTGGCCCTTGTCCAAGATATGCTGAGGGTAACCTCTTTTTGAAAGCTTTTTGGAGAGAAAAGAGGCCTGTGTTTTGTAGTCTGTCAATTTACTACAGTTCCTTCTTAATCGAAGGAACTGGCCATAGGGTAGATTTTCTTTTAGTGCTCTCGGGTGAAAGCTATCGTATTGTAGTAAATTGTTTTTGGATGTTGGCTTGGTATAAGTTTTTGTTTCAAGTTTGTTGTTTTCATTGTGGATTTCCATATCTAAAAATATCATGGTGGTTTTATCAATGCTGTGTGTGAATTTTAGATGGGGGTCACAGGTGTTGAGTCAAATGATGAAATCTTGCAATGTTGTCATCGGGCCTTGCCAGATTGCCAGTACATCATCTATATACCTTCGCCAAAGTTTGAGGTACTTGGGGAAGGGTATGTTAGTCCCGAGAATAAAATGTTCCTCAAAATCAAAAACATAGAGGCCCGCTACACTTGGGGCAAAAATGCTCCCCATAGATGTACCTCCTGTTTGGAGGTAAAGTTGACCTTCAAATTCAAAATAATTCCTCAATAGGGCAAGCTCTGCGCATTTGAGGACAAAATCAGGGAAAATAAATCAGGAAATTGCCCCAACAGCTGGTGGCAATCTCTCTGCTGCTCAGGGGTCAGTGTGGTGGAGAGGACCACACCCTCAACTGACCCATCCTTCTCTCCTGCACATAGGAGGTCAGGAAGAGGCTCACGTTCCTCCTCCATCCCTGCATCTGTGGCAAGAAGCATGCACACTTCAGACCTCTCAAAGTTGGGCTTTAGGTGATTCACATGCAGGACCCGCAGGGGTTCCTGGGAGATTTAAAGTCCACCAAATAGGTAACTTGACTTTTGCGCTCCACCACCTCAAATGGACCGGTCCACTTATCTTGGAGCGCACAAGGCTCCACTGGGGCCAGTACCCAAAACTTCTGACCAGGTTGAAATTCGACCAGAGTGGTATTCTGGTTGTGCCAACGTTTCATCTCCTCCTGGCTGGCTTCCAGATTTGCCTCAGCAATTTTTCTGAAACGCTGAGTCTGGTTCCTGAAGGCCAGGATGTAGCTAAATACATCCTGGGGAGGTTTCCTGGGAGATTGCTCCTAGCCTTCCTTGACCAGACTCAGAGGCCCTCTTACCGGATGGCCATGGAGCAGTTCAAAGGGACTGAACCCTAAGGACTTCTGTGGAACCTCACGGTATGCAAACAACAAGCATGGCAAGAGGACGTCCCACTTACGCCTCAGGGGCTCTTCCAGGCCCATGATCATGCCCTTCAAGGTCCGGTTGAACCTTTCAACCAGACCGTTACCTTGGGGGTGGTAAGGAGTGGTGAACTTGTAAGTTACCCCACACTCCTTCCACAGAGACTTCATATACTGGGAGGTGAAGTTGGTCCCCCTGTCGCTCACCACCTCCCTGGGGAACCCCACACGGGAGAAGATCCCCATCAGGGCAGGTCCCACCACGGAGGCCGTCACTGTCCTGAGTGGGATGGCTTCAGGGTACCGGGTGGCATGGTCCACCAAGACCAGGATGTACCTGTTGCCCATGGCTGTCTTGGGGTCCAGAGACCCCACAATGTCAATTCCCACTTGCTCGAATGGGATAATAACAACTGGAAAGGGCTGGAGTGGGGCTTTGATCTTCCCCCCACTCTTCCCACTTGCCTGGCAAGTCTCACAGGTCCTACAGTATGTATCTGAGCTTTTGCGCATCTGGGGCCAATAAAAGTGGGTGACTAGCCTCTCAAAGGTCTTGGTCTGCCCCAGATGTCCTGCCAATGGAATGTCATGAGCCAACCCCAGTAGGAAGGCTCTGAAGCACTCGGGTACCACCAGCACACGGGCTGACCCCGGCTCAGCTGCCTTAGGCTCGCTATACAGGAGACGGTTCTCCCAATAAATCAGATGTGAACCAGACATATCACCCGCTGCCTGTGCTGCAGCCTGTTGCCACATACCCTCAAGAGAAGGGCACATTCTCTGCTGCTCACAAAACTCCTCCCTGGTGGGCCCTCCTTCCTCCTGCCACTGGGTCAGCTCAGGTAGGTCCCCTAGGTCGGTACTCTGCTCCCCGGTAGGCTCCAGGGCATCCCCCTCAGGGTCTGCTCCCTCCTGGGCCGTGGGAACCAAGGGGGACGGCTTCCTGCGCCCCCTGCCCCTTCTCTCTAAGGCAGGGACCTGGGCCATACTCTCAGGCTCCACGTCTTTCTCAACACCCTTCATGGCTGCCATGGACGGAGTGGTAGCACACGCCCACTCAGGCAGACCCAACATGTGTAAGTGAGCTCTCCTCTCCACCATAGCCCACGGTGAGTTCTCTAAATCATTGCCCAACAGACAGTCCACAGGCATGGCGGGCCTCACAACCACCTGAAGAGTTCCTGAGACCCCCCCCCCCCCACTCAAAGGGAACCTGAGCCACCTCACATTGGCTCTCTGTGTTGTCTGCAGACACTACTGGGTAGAATGCATGGGGCACAACCTGCTCTTTGGACACCAACCGGGAGCTGACAGCTGTTACACTGGCTCCTGTGTCCCTCAGAGCCTCCACTCTATGGCCATTGATGATTACCCACTGCCTGTACTCTCTTGTGTTATCAGGCAGTGCAGGCTTAGGAACCATCTCAATGACTCCTAGTGAGACAAGGTTCAATTCTACGGGGTCCCACCCATCTTGGGCATCCATCTCCTCCTCCCCCAGGGCTACACTAGCAAGCTGGCGGGGCGGTGCACGGGGTGGTGGAGTAGTATACCTTTGGGGACACTGGGGATCAAAGTACCTGTGGCCCACCTGGCCACACTTAAAACAAGTAGGGGGCCCCCTCTGAACAAGCCTACCTGTTGGGGGCATTGGCTTCTTATCCTGGGGGGGCTGGGACACCACTGCCTGGTTCCCTGAGGAATTATTTTGGGGCCCTCTGTGGAACTCCCTTGGTTTACCCCTGTCCCCCCCACCTCTCTGCGGGGGACCCTGCCCACCTTTGGCGAAGTCTCCCACTGGACCCTTGCGAACCCGGGTGCTCACCCAGCAGTCCGCCTCCTCAGCAAGCTTCCTAGGGTTAGTTAGCTTGCAATCTATCAGATGCTGGCGTAGCTCAGGAAAACAATTACTAGAGAAATGCTCCCATGCAATCAAATCATACAGTTGCTCAAAAGTTGCTACTTTACTACCTTTTACCCAGCGCTTTATTGCTCTGCCAAAAAAAGACACACATTCAACCCACGTGGTACCCTCTAACTTCTTGCAGGTTCTAAATCTCTGCCCGTACATTTCAGGGGTCAAACCATAGCGGGTAATCAAAGCTTCCTTCATGTGGGCATAAACCATCCTACTTTCTGGGGGCAGGTCCAACAGGGTATCCCTTCCCTCACTTACAAAGCATCCCCACAACCCCGCTTCCCAATCCTTCTCAGGGACCCGATGGGACACCATAGCTAATTGATAAGCGGCAAACCATTGCCCAATATCTTCACTTTTATGGAAATCCTTAATAACCTCTTTAGGTATATACACTCTACTCTCAGTATGCACTACTGGTAAGCTGCCACCAGAGGGGGAGTTCTCTATACTCTTTGCTTTAATCTCCAATTCCCTCAAAATTCTCTCATGTTCAAATTTCACCTTCATCATCTCAAATTCTAACTTCTTATTCTCTAGGTGTCTCTGACCATCCAATTTAAGCTAGCCATCTCCATATTATGCCGCCTATCTTTCTCCCTGTCCTCCATCTCTTCTGGAGTCAGGCCCCTTGAGGACACACTAGTGCCTGGGCTGGAAACTGCTTTATCCCCTACCAAATCTACAATTTCGTCCTGCTGCTCTCCTGCATTCTCTCCCCCCTCCACAGGCTCTTCCCTATTCCCAGGGGCATCCCTGGCCTCTAGCCAGGCCTCCAGTGCCTTGTAAAACTCTTCTCTCTTAGTGAGACCTGTGATAGGGACTGTTAAGCGTTTGTAAAAATATTTGAGCTGCTTAGAAGTGTAGGTGTCTATTTTCTCTTCTTCCCAGGAGAGATCCTCAGAGGCATTGGATCTGGGCTTGCCCATTGTAGCAATAACTGGCAATAACAATCAAAAATAGAATCAAGAAATCTCAAAAAATGTACGTGATTATGTTATGGTCTGCACTCACTAGTTGTGTACACTATAATTACTGTATGCAGTCATAAATGCAAGTCCAGATCCTCACCGCTGACCACCAATGTTAGAAATGGGGGTCTCTAGTTGGCAATGGCTGGCCACTGTCCAAGTAGGGACCCTTCTTCCTAAGTCAGAGTAAGCAGCCTACACCCTTTGATAACCCCTGCTCGACCCTGTGGTAATGTAGCACGAGCAGCTAGGCCTATCTCAGAGGCAGTGTGTGAAGCATTTATGACCATACACAGTAATACAATGAGGAACACTACAAATGGACACCAATCAAGTAGTTATAAAAAATAGGTATATTTATATAGACTTAATCACAAGACCAATAACAGGAAAAATCCACAATACCAGAAAAATATGGTGACTTTAAAAATGCTGCAAAAATAGTTCAAGGTGCACAAAATGATGTTCAGTTCAATGCAGTGGTCTCTGCGACCCTTTTACTCACAAGGTATCTGGATTCTGTAGCAAAGCAACAAAAATGTCGCTAAGGAGTTGTAGCGATAAATTTAATCACGCTATCCAGCGATGCGTTGAATCCTTACCGCAAGGGAGGATGATGCGCTGGGTTGCGGGCAGGACAAAGCGACAAACTTCTTCACGCTAAGCTGGTGATGCGATAAAATCCATGCCGCTAAGGGACCAATGATGCACCGAGCCTGTTGCGTGTGCGATCTTGCTGCGATAGAAGAAAATGGCGCTCCGCAAGGGAGCGACGATCCTGATGCGATGCGGGGAAAATGGCGAACGCTCGGATTGGTGCGATAATTCGGGGTTAGCAAGCTCTTTGGGGCACGCTAACAAACAATGCGACAATCCTTGGGTTTAGCGAGCGTTTTCAGACCCGCTGACAGGCTCTGCGACGATCTTCGGGATAGCGGGCGTTTTCAGGCCCGCTGACAGATGGTGCAATAATCTTTGAGATAGCGGGCGTTTTCAGGCCCGCTGACAGATGAGGCGACGATCTCCGGTAGCAAACGCTCGGCGGCAGCAGAGCGACGATTTTTCTCCGCTCACCAGCTGCAGCAGCTCGCTAATGGGGGTTAGCGACGATTTTCAGCACTCTTTTCTCAGCAGTAGAACTAGAGGATCTGGAACTCACAGGAGCCTCACTTGCAGATAGAATTCCTCGCTGGGAGGACACAGGAGGCTTGTGGTGGAGTCTGGTGTGCCTGAGACTCCTGCAGGAGGCTAGCTCTCTTTTAGCCCTTGGGTGATTGCTGTAGCCACAAAATCAAAGTTCCTTCCAAGTCCTTTTCCTCTGCAGACCAGTCCAAGAATTAGCACACAAGCACAAGGACAGTCCTTCTCCTGCAGATTCCTGTAGTTACACGGACAGAGGTTCTTCTTGTTGTCCAGGAGCAATACCAATTGTAGGGGTTTGGGCACAAATATTTATACCTCCAAAGTCTTTGTTCTTAGGAGTCACAAGTCTCTGAACCAAGCCAGAACCAGTTCTGCCCAGCCCTGGAGCACTTTGTTGACCAGGCTGCATCCTTCCTTTCAGAAAGAGGGGGTCTGCCTTCAGACGCACAGTGGGAGGTGGAGCCAGCATTCACCTTGCCAGGCCCAGCCCTATTCAAGTGCAGGAGCTACCCCTCCCCTCACTCCCAGGCAGATCTCTCTATTCAACCCAGGTCTGACTCAGCCTGCCCTGTCCCTCCAAAACCAGACAGCCAATACACATAATAGCAGAGAATACTGGAAGGCTTAGGCAAGAAAGTACCTATACTCTAAAAGTGGTAGTTTCAAACACAGAATATAAAAATAACCTTCACTAAAAGATGTATTTTAATATTCTGAGCTCAGGCATACTAAATTCGTTTTTCTATCATGTTCTGTGGGTCAGTTAGGACTATTGGATGTAATAGCCCAGACCTCCCATTCTGGCCTATGGAGAACAGGTAGCCTTACAGTAGTGAAAAACAAAATTGGGTGTAATTCACTACTAGGAAATGCTACACACATCAGAGCATGTCCTACCTTACACATACAATGCACCCTATCATAAGGGTGGCTTACAGGATGCCAAGGCAAGGTTCAGGGGCTGGGAAGTGGGTGCACTTCACAGCCAATATGGCAGTTCTGGACTCCACGCAGACATTGCAGTGGCAGGTCTGAGACACACTTTACAAGCTGCTTCTGTGGGTAGCACAAACCAGTGCTGCAGGCCCACCAGCAGCATTCGGTTTACCAGCCCTGGGCACACACAGGCCACGCTTCTAGGGACTAACGGGTAAACCAAATAAGCCAATCATGGATGTTCCAATTCACATGTCATCTTTACAAAGGGAGAATTCACGCTGTGGCACTGAATGGCAGTGGCACAGCTCCCAGAGCATCTATAACCAGCAAAAACAGAGGAGACACAGCGAAAAAGGCTAGGGAGACTCACGCCAATGGTGCCAGGTCTAACACGCATGTTTTAGGTTGTCTAATCATTGGTAGCTTCGCTGTAGTACGGAGAACGAATGAGACACTATTGCTAGTCGGATTGGGGTTCTGGGCACTGAGGTGGCTTTTTTGGTACACAACAATACACCGAGGTCCTGGTTTCCTGCGCATAGTTCTGTGCATGAGCAGAATCCCTGCAACATGGCACCCTTAACGTTTCATCTGGTACTTATTTACGAGACGCTTTAGTAGTGCTTCTACTTGCCCACAATATCCTCACTCCTGTTTTCCGGTAAACAGTGGTGACGGCATAACCTACCTGTACTGATACTTTATAGGTCTTTTCAAGCTTGATATTATAAAATGGTTTTCTCATTCATATGAATTACGAACCTGTTGCGCTGCCACGCTTTTAAGTTGTATTCCTTTTCTTAGTCCTTATGGCTGAAGTCGATATTGCGGCGCATAGCCACACGCCAGTCCGTCATCATTTAGCAGCATATGGAGTGCCAGACGCTGGAACCGCACTAATCTTTGTGGTTGGAGCTAATCTGGCTTTCCACTTTGAGGTATTTTACTCTTGGGTAACGTTTCCGGCAGTGAACGGTGATGATAATTTGTTCAATACATACACTCCCACTGCAATACCTGTAGCGTATCGGCCATATACGACTCTTGAGGTTCCGATTTCAGCATGGCAACACCGTATTTGGTTTAATGACGCCCTCCCCCGCACAGTGACTTCGATCCGTTTAGGTCCTTTGTCGATTCCAGGGGCCACTTGGCCAGTTTTTGTCGGGTACACACCACATCCACGTTATCTAGCAGCCACTGTAGACAAATTGCGTGTCTTGCACAACTCCTTGATTGAGGTACATAGGGCTCTAGTACAATGCGTGTCCCGCAATCTCCAGATGGGCACAACCAGCTGGCCCGTCCGGAATGTCTATTAGTCCGGTCATGGTTAATTCGGTTATGGGCAATCGGCCACAGAATAAGGATGATTTACCTTACTGGCTTGCTGAGAAATTGGACCAGCTGGAAGCGGTATTTCCTAATACCTCTCCTGTGGAGAAACACAGGATCTTAACAATAAGTTTGCAGAAAGACTTAATACGAGAGGTAACCGATTGTGAGAATTGGGGTAAAGTGTTCGCAACAGTGTATGCAAAGTGTTTTGGCACACCTTGTATGACTGTACTGCCCTCCGTGATTAAGCGTTGTCAGGATGAGCACGGCCGGAGGCAGCAGTGGAGTTGGGGATGAGGCTTGTCTGAGTGTTAGACGTAGTTGCTGATCTCATACTTGCAAACGTCAAGGGGGATGTGGTTAACTTTCAAGTGTCTAATGCTTTGCGTCTTGTCCCAGAGGAAGAGAAACCCTGAGTGTTACCAACAATTATTGCAGATGCCTATAAGACCATTGGACGCAATATTTTGGGTTTTAAGCCTTTTGCTAAAATACCCGCACAACAGCAAACTGAGACGGCGTAGTCTAACAAAGACGACCGTCCTATTGTTCCTAAAAAGAATTGGAAAAATAAAAAACAGGGGAAGCAACAACAGAAACAAGGGTCACGTGCAGCGTCACTGGCACCCGAACCCTCTGAGCGCACTTTTGATTTCCGTGACTGCACAAGAATTAGGTCTCATGACAGGTTTCAGGTCCTTCATTAGTGTTCTCCTCGTTCTTCACAGGAAACATCAGGCTCCCAAGCCGGTGGAGGTGATCGCCAGGATCGCAGCAGAGGTCGAGCACGCAAGCAACCTCGACAGACTGACGGTAAAGGAAGGCAGGACAATTTTCCTCGCCAGCGCCCTCAGTTTTAGAAAAAGAAAGTTGCTGTTTTAACAGCTCGATATGCCACGGATGGAGAGAACCTGCCTTCGGAATGTAACTTGGGCAGTAACGCTGCTAGACAGCGCAGCGGAGGTTACAATAGTGCAGCAAGCACTGCGTCCATTTCTGGAGGCGCAGCAACTGACATTTTCATCACAGTAGAAACTGCTGACACCAGAGTGGCTCCCCCTGATAGATTATATGAAATTGTGCTTTAATTGAAGGTGATATACAACGTGTTATTAAAGGGATTTTTTGGGAAAATTGGACCTCTTCGTATGATATCTTGTTAGCGGAGGCAGACGGGCCCCCGCCTTTTGTTTTAGCTGCTCCTTAAGGGGAGGAGGTAATCCTCCCTAATTTTTCTCAAAATGTAACCATGGAGCAAGCAATGGCTTTTGCGAAAGAGTGGACTTTGATGCTTGCACGGCTCTGTACCGTACTCAGGTGGGCTGGGATAAAACCTCTCCGCCTCATGAGATACCATTGAGGTCTATGCCACAGCCACAACCCCAATATCCCCTCCGGCGGGAAGAAAAGGCACCCGTTTCTGAAATTCTTGAACAATTAGAGTATCAAGGAGTGATTGATACGTGTGTCACCGATGAATAACCCTCTTTTTACAGTAACCAAACCAGATGGGTCGTCCTGCTTGGTTTTGGATTACCGACATTTGAACTCTCATTGTCGGAACTGTGCGGGTCAGAATACCCATAGCTCAGGACTTGTAGATAGTCTTGTGCATAAAAAATATAAAACTACACTAGACGCTTTTGTAGCCACAAGCTGTCCTCTATAAGTAGTCAATGGACAGCATTCACCTTGAGCGGTAAACTAAAACAATTTACAAAATTGGCCGTGGGCTACAAAAACAGCCCGGGCGTTTTTGCCGCACGTGTTGTCTCACTGTTGGATGACATAGAGCCTGATGCATACTCGTACGTTGATGATATTTATCTCACGGACGACGATTTATGTCCGCATCTTTGTCGCGTGGACCGCATCATAGTTTTTTTAGCGGACTACGGTTACAAATTTACCTTTGCAAAATCACACATTGCAGAGTACACAGTGTTGTTCCCGGGCTATGAGCTCAATAATGAAGGTAGAGGTCTGGCGCCTCACTTCTTGGAGAAATGTGCACGTTTGTGCTCTCCTACAACCCTGAAAAAATTGCAATCTTTGCTGGGATTTTTAAACTTCGGACGAACTTACGTTCCCGATTATGCCCAGCGTATCAAGCCGCTGTATGCCTTGATACAACCTACATTTACAAAAGCCTGCTGGCTTCCAGAACATTCAGCTATTCTGCAATCCTTGCAGTCTGATCTTCTTGAATCTAAATACTTGTTACTGTGTGATAACCACACAAACCTGGTGATAAGATTTGTGCCTGGGGCAATGGGTTTCACCTACTTGACATTTAATGAAGGAGACACAGTACCTATTGCTTATAAGTCACATTTGTACACTTCGGTTGAACTGCGTTTTTCAACTGTTGAAAAAGTATTGACAGCAGTCCAGATGGCGATCCTGAAGGAACATAAACGGGCACAAGGAAAACGCATGATGGTTGTAACACCATATCCTGCTCTTCAGACTGTGACGAAAGCCAGTGTACCAAACTCAAAGGCTTTAAATCCGCATTGGATACAATGGTCTACTTCCTTGACATCATCCGATGAAACCTATATCTTTGACTCCTCATTGCAAACTCAGGAGTTCTTACAGCATGAATTTGTTCATCCTGCTCCTCTGTCAATGCGCCCGCTCGAGGACTACCATTGTATCATTTACACCGACGGGTCTGCGCAACCCGCGACCGGATCAAAACATTCTTACTCGGCAGCATGCGCTATAGCGGCAGGTGCCATAGTGAATGGTGAGTTCAAGTCCAGTGTCGTGCACACGCAGGCACTAGGGGACTGTACTGCCCAGTTAGCGGAGCTGCGAACTCTGGTGCTCGCACTGGAGTTTGCTGATCCTAATGTGACTACCTTGATTGTGAGTGACTGTTACTACTGTGTACAGTCTTTTAATGACAACTTATTCTTTTGGTCACAGAATGACTATCATGATTCTAAAGGCAGCGCAATTAAGCATAAAATGCTTTGGGTTCGAGTCCCAGAGCTTAAGGAACATCTGCCTCTCACACAAGTAATTCATAGTCTTGTCCACCAGCGCGTAGGAGTACTGGCGGTCGGTAACAGTTAGGCTGATGAATCATAAAAACAGCAATAGCCACATATTCAGTAGCAGCAGTTACAAGATCCATGACTATGATCGATGATGACATCTTAGCAGCAATAGCTGCTACAGAGAAGGGAAGAAAGTATCCACAGGTTTTCCCTTCAAAATACTCTTAATATTTAAGTCCCGATAAAGTGCTGTTTGTGATAATTAATGACGTTGGTGACAGGTTGATTCCCAATGAGGACCGCAGACTAGCATTGATAACAGCCGCGCATGAAGGCATGGTCTTGGCTCATGCAGGTGTTTCGGCGACTGTCTCTATCTTGCAGCAACGTTACTGGTGGTGTGGGTTATATAAACAAACCCGTAATTATGTGCTTTCTTGTGACATTTTTCAGCAGATTAAACCTTCAACGGCAGCACGTCCGCCACAAACACAGTTGTACATTTCTAATAAACCATTCAATTGTGTTTATTTAGATCACTGCGGTCCGTTTTCTTCAGATACTGCATATAAGTTTATCTCGGTTGCAGTTGATTCGTGCACATATTTTCTTTGGGTTTGGCTACAATGCAGTGCTGACGCACGAACTGTCATCAGGGATATGCGTGTCTTTGTGGGAATTTTTGCAGGTGACACCTTTCATTCTGACCAGGGTCCTGCATTCGCCTCTAAGGCGTACAAGGATGCCATGAGGTCTTTGGGGGTGCAAGTTACATTTTTGTCTCCATACAGGCCTTAGGGCAACTCTGTTGTGGAGCGAATGAACCGTCACTTAAAGCAATCCTTGACAGCTAGAGTTATAGGTACTGGCAGGAACTGGTTCACCCATTTGTATAGCGTACAACGTGCACTAAATAATCTCCCTAGAAGATCTCTGGGTGGGTGGACCCCATACGAAATGCACTTTGGCATGAAAATGTTTGTTCCGGACCTTGATGGTCTATACATGGCGGCAACAGCCGCATCCTTTGATGTAGATAATCATTCTGATGTGTTACAGAACGTACAAGAGACTCGAGACGGTCTTCTAAAGGAACATTTACCCTCCGCCACCGAAACGGTGCTGCAGATTCCGTTAGTCGGCTGGCTACCCAAGATCAGAGACCTGGTCCATGAGAAGGTGGAGAACAAGAAAGAGTTTGGCCCCTCTTATTGTGCACCTGTCCCAGTGCTTGGCGTGAAGGGTACCCATACAGTAATTTTACCACCTCTTCCTGGTCGCAAAGATAACAGATACATCTCAGTGGACAATATCAAACTACAACGCCTGGCCGATTCTACATAGTATGACACCTGCTGCTTCCTGTCCAACAGTATCCAGGAAGACAGTCTTTGCCAGTTCCAACACCATCAGGCCTGTCACTGCCATAGAGATGACCTCTGTTACTGATCCTTTGCTAAACCCTCTGGCTTGCAGTCCTCATGAAGAAACTGAATATGCGTATCCCGCTACAGAGTCATTGCCTGGTTTACAAGACAACACCCTTAACCAGTCACGTTTTTCTTTTGACACTAACTCCACATCATCGCGTCCCCCATCCAAATTTTCTATTTTTGTCTCCCGGTTTAAAAGAAATTATTTGGTTCCTCCTTGGACATACATTTGGTTGGTGCTCATTGCCATTTTCTGTTCATGTCGATTGGATTTGTGACATTTTTCTTCCTTTTAATAAATGGTCACTACCTCACTGAACGCTCTGCAGTAAAAGTAATTGATGGAACTTTGGCACCACACTCCTCATCACACATCATGAAAAGGGACCAGACTTTTGTCAACATCTCGGCCTGGCCAGTTGCGGATGGAGTAGTGTGGGATGCAGTAAACTTCCAAATTCATGGCCCCACAGAGGTGGTTAATGTTCCAAATGTACTTTGAGTTTCTATGGGGGATGTAGTGAAACATAACATACGCTCTGATGATTGGGACGTGCAAGCCGTTCAATCTATAAAGTATTATGCTGCTTTTGATGCTGAGGATTTGTATTTAAATACTGCAAATTATGCTGATTTGTTGTGTTACCAGCATTATGGCCATTATTACCTGCATAAAGCTAATACATTTAGAAATGTTTTTAATTTTACACAATGGGAACATTGCCCGGCTCCCTTTGAAGGCAGTTCGAAAACACTTTTGAAAACATTTGTATTTTTCACTGATTTCAATAATTCCAACCCAGATTCATTTTATTTTAAATTGAATACTACGTCCAATTCTAAAATCATGCTCACCAAGACTAAATTAGTGTATTCCAAATTCTTCATTGATCAACTGGCAGTGGGTGGCTATGAGCTGTGGAAGATCTTAAGTCTGTGTGGGGTACTAAATTCTGGCAGGTGCAAGGCTCTGAAGCTTTGCATCATGCATGTCTTATCCCAAAACAAATCCTATTTTTCAATAGTTCTATTTATCAAACAATCTGTTTAGGTTTAGCCACTGCAAAACAAATGAATACACCTAAAATACCTATACTGGCTCCTTATGGCAACTAGAATAATCATACTGATTTGGCCATTGACAAGTTGCAATTGTTGCTTACCAATAATACTTTTAATATCTCAAGCCTGAACCCTCAGGGTTGGTTGGTTTGGCAAACAAGTTCAGATTCTTGCTAACGCCGTTTTCTAGGCAAGGCCCCAGGATACATTCAGGATAGACCTGATCCACGTTTTTCTGACTCCCATTCGGTTACTACCTATTCAGTAGGAAAATTATGTCAAAATTGGTTGCAACACTCGACCCTTACGTCAGTTAAATGCCATTTGTCGTTGTTGTAAAGTGATGTTGACTTGACAGATTTTTATAAAAGGGCCTTCTGGTCCAAGATCAAAAAGATTTATTTATGCCACTTGCAATGAAATTTAGAAGCTGTCCTAAATTGAAGCTGCTTCGCATCTAAGGGCAATAGACCAAGCTAATTTAGAAAAAGTGCTTGCTGTGGTTGATAATAGTATTAACACTCTTTCTTCCCGTATTTACACATTAAACAATATTGTTTCATCTGTTGTGGATATTGTTCATGATGAAGTATCTGTTTTGTATCATGGTTAGAATGAATTGCGTTCAATTATGCAGTCTGCCTGGACATTGCAAACTTTGAAGATGGGGAAAGTTCCATGGGATTACATGAACACATCATCGTTATTTACGCCATTTAACTTGACAGATAGACAGCAGTTTATGTCCATGAAGGATTCCACATACACTCTGTTACATATTGAAAAATAAGAACCTTTGCCTTTTTCTGTTGCTGAAACTAATTCTGCAGTGTGGCTAATCCATGGGGTAATAACTCTGCCATTTTCCTTGTTTAAATTTAGTTCATGTATGAAACATTATCACTTGGGCCGCTATGAACCTTTAGGTAGTGCATTTCTTCATGAGGTGTGGTCTTTACCATTCACATACAGATGCTTACGGGATGACAAAGAGGTGTACCTCACTGGGGAGTCATGTGATTCCTCTCCTGATCATTCTCTTGTGTGTAAAAATATACAATTGCACGGCGCATGTAATTTAACAGCACCTAATTTGGCATGTGTTTTGAAGGGTCACCCAGTACCAGCTATCACACCTACGTTTACCCTGCTAGCAAACAGTAACTATTTGCTTTTAAATAATGAAGATTGCTGCAGCATGCTTGCTGGCATCCCTTACATTGTAACAGTCTCACAACGTGTGGTTTGCTGTAAAAATGTGTTTTTTCCACCCCCACATGGAAGGCTTGATATCTCGATTTGGCCTTCCATTCTGACCTTGAAGGCAGAGTTCAACAAATAGAGCAGAATAAGAGCATTATTGTCACAAAAAGAGTTGCTCTCACATCTGCCCGTGAGACATTCGTCATTCACGTGGCTAACACCTATACAGAAGTACCTGCGCTTCTTAATACCAATCTCCCACTACATTTCGGTGCGTTGATACACTCTATCTTTAATGCTTCTAACACTGCAGGCATTGCCCATTTTTTTTAAAGCTGTGGGCTCTGGCCTTGTGAACGCTTTTCAAACTATGGGGCATATCAGCAACAACGGGCGATAATTATCGCTAAGCGCATTTAGCGTTAGGATAATTATCGCCGGCTAACGTGGATTTTTATCACTGAGATAGCGTGCACTTATCTCAAAAGCTATAAAAAGCCTAGCGCTAACTGCCTAACGAAATGTGGCGTTAGCTTGTTGATAGGGCCTCACAAACTTTGCCATGATATCCACCTTCCATAGGATATCATGGCTAAGTCAGTCCTGAAGCAGGCGTAAGGAAAGTAGCGATAAAAAGGGTTATCGCTACTTTTCTTGCCGCTATGCTTCATAGCGTGGGGCTTGATGATAGGAGAAATGTCGCTTAGCGACATTTCTCCTGTCATGTTAGGTCAGGAACGCCCACTTTGCAGCTCCATCACACAGTGCTGGAGAAAGGCCAGCACCACCCACACGTGAGGCACATGACAGAGCAGAGGACGAATATGCGTATGAAACCGCCTTACTGGTACGGAGAAAACAGTAGCATTCATCTCCGCCACATTCAGCTTGATTCTGCCCTCTGCATCATCACCTTGTCCCCCGATCACTCTGCGACACCAACCTTGGACCTTGCAATGGACTGCCATTTTCTGTATGATCACCAATGACACAGCTATCAGACTGCGGACTGAACTCTTCCTCTTCCTTTGGACTTGTCATTCCCTGAAGGACACTGGCTGGCCCTCCATGGGCCAACATTTGAAAGGGGGGTTTGCATGACCCTGTACTGCTCCAGATGTAACACTCCACTGAATGTGCATTAAACATTCCGAATCAGACTGATGTATCATGTCTATGGTCTTTCAAGTGTGGCAGTATGGATGAATGTAGGGTCAGTGAATTCTTCTTACGTCCATGTGGCTCATGTCATTGGACTTGTGTCACAGGGTGACACATTGACAAATTTTGTCCTGGTGGCGCCGACGCAACCAGCGCAACACACGCATTTGTTACTTCGTTTTCTAGCCCCGTACGGAACAACGCCCAGAGCCCCGGGGTCATTGTTCAAACCCTTACGCTGGACTGGCATACGCCAGGGCCAGCCTACTCCGCTTACGCTCACAGGGGGGGATGACAATGCTACATGTCCCAGGTCTTCCCTGTAGGGATCTGCTGGTTATCTGTGGCGATGTTTTTTGCGGCTGCTATTGCAGGTAGACTGGTGCTATGGGCTTTAGGCCTTGTGAATGGGGTGATAAATTTATCGTGAGTTTGGCTGCGCTAAAGTGCCATTAACTCGGCGATAGCTCCTTGAGAATATGGGCCAGAGTGTGCACGCCTTACCACGACATGCCTGACATGTCAATATCACACTGCATAATTTTTTGCGCGCTCTCAATGCTTTTCAGGTATCAGTTCTCACACGCCCGACCGAAATTTTCTGACCTCACGGAATGCCCGGCCTGGATCATCGTCAAAAATGCAGTAATGGAAGTCACACTCATAAGTGGAAATGTAGCATAGTCTTTTCTCTGAAGTCAGGAGCATCCAAACATCCCCATCCAGGCACAGCCAACGATCACCAACTGACTAATGGAATGGACCCTGGCCACACCAGAATCCAGAGTGACATCAACGAATGTTGTGAGGTCAAAAAGATCCTAGCCTGGTCAGGGCAAGATAAACCCAATATGAAAGTTATGTTAACGCTTGTATAGCACAAAAATACCACAGGTCTCTTGGCGCTTACCTATGGGTTATGATAGCATGTTGCAACTGATATTATTAAAATTAAAAAATTCAATTTCTTCTGAAAGCTTGTTCAAATAAGGACATTTTCAATCTCTTCCGAAAGGGAAGGAGAGCAGTTTCTCTCCTCAGATTTTCCTGTAGTCCACTCCAGATCTATGGTATCAGAGCTGAAAATGCCCAACCGCCCAAAGTTGTTTTATTAAAATGGTTGCAGGTCAGCAAGATCACCTTAGAGGAGCGTGGACTGCGTCCAGGCATGTAGTGCCTCAGTCGTTCCTCAATACAGTCTTTTACCGTTTAGTGCGTAATGCACACCCTGGGATGACCCTCTGTTTAAGTGGCAGCCAATGCAATTGTTGCAGCAGTGGCGTAGCATGCGCGCATCTTGGTAGCTTGAACAGTAGTCTGTCTGCATCATTCATAACCACCTGGAGCTTACCTAACAACTTACTGGGGAGGCCGATGTACAAGGCATTACAATAATCCAACCGTGACATGATCAATGCAGCCACCACTCTTCGCATAGTTGTGAAAAAAAGAATAGGAACTACAAACAAATGAAATAAATAGATGTTGAACAGCAATGGGGACAACTCAGATCCCTGAGGGACCACACTGGAAAGCACCCTTTCTCTGGAGACACGACCACCCATTTGCACACTCGGTGACCGGCCAGTCAAGAATGAAAAAATCCACAAACGTGTGGACCCTGTGATCCCACTCGTTATTATCCAGTACATGAGCACTTGATGGTCCAACATATCAAATGCTGCTTCAAGGTCCAGCAAGATCACCACGGAGGACTTGTTCTTATCTGCCATCAATCAAAGTTTGTCCTGTACAGAGCGCATCACCAACTCAGTAATATGACGGGCCCGAACACCTGATTGGTGAGGTTCGAGCAATTGCTGATCTTGAATACATTTTGTAAGGGTCTTGTTTACATGGCACTCCAAGTTACTAAACTTAATTAAAGAGATATAAAAATGTTTGTAGGGGGCATGACACATTTTTCAGCTCAAGTTTTATTCCTGAAAGTACTCAGACTAAATCAAAGTTGCAAAATTTGTAAATGCTATGTAAATGCTGTGAAAACGAACTGAAAGGTGCCTGATTCTTAAAGCAGTTACCAACCTTAACATTTCTGCCCAGCAGTCCCAATTCATGATCAGGACCTTCATGTAAGAGAATGGCTGGGTAGGGAGTGCAAATGGTGCCCTTGAATTTTCAGGCCACCTCCATGCCAAAAATGTAGTTACAGTATTACCCCTGCTCTGCTTTGAATTGGGTCCTGTCAGCCACATTAACCTGATTACAAGGTCAAAGTTGTCAGCAGGCACCCCAACCCATACACACTTCTACACAAAGCCCTTCTAAGGGGCTGATTCAGAGTTTGGCAGACAGAGCACTGCATCAAAAATTCAACAGAGTACCCTGTCCACCAAACTCTCAGTCTGCCCACCTCATTCCGAGACAATTGAACCAAAAGAATTCAGACAGTGGACCATCTGTTTACTTCATTGAAGGAAAACCTCTTTTGATGTCCTGACAGAGTAGGGCCTTTTGGAGGAAGGGCATTAGATCACCTGCCCTATTAAGAGTGGATGGTGTGATGTCCTACTTTTCTGTCTATCATGACCAGAAAAAAACCTAGGGGTGAAGGATAGAAAAAAAAGGATGACCTCAAACTTGGGCATTTTCTCCCAAAGTGTAGAATTCAGTCATTTTCTGATTTTCCAAAATAAACACCCACGTCAGAAGTTTTATTTTTTATTTTTTAAGTGTTCTGATGGGCAGCCGTCAAAATCGTAGGCATCCATTCACCAAACCTTTGGAACCTCAAAATGAGCCGCCGTGACAATGGTTTATTTCAATATATAGAGATGACCACTGGGCCAGCAGTCATCTCTAAATTTGGTGGACGGTAGGTAATGACCTCCACCACTTATCTTAAGAAAATAATGAAAAGCCCATCTGTCACACTTATTTTGATAAATGGACGGAGATCTATAAATAGCCTAAGTCAGCTGCAACTAGGCTCAAGGAGCCTGTGTTTCTGCTACTCCATACATTTTTCGGCACATCGTTCAAGCACTAATGAGGGCCATACGTCAACAGCTTGGTCAGCAACATGCACTGTTGTGAAAACAGTTGGTGCTTCATTTTATTTTACAAATACATTGTGCCTAGATGACAGTTTTCATTTTTTGGTGTCCATGATAAACTATAATTACATAATGAAATCTCATTAGAGTGATCTACCTAGTTAGGATGGCACCTTCGAGGCCATTTTTGCTGAATCAATCTGTCCTGATTTATTTATTAAAGGCTTGTACTAGTTACAAGGAAGAATAAGATGTTCTCTTTCTATTGTGGATCTTTATATTTTGTGATGTGTATGGATATGCATACAGAAATATTTTGCCATGTATTTTATTCGACTGGGGTGCACTATTGTCCATTGCCCTGTTAAGTAGACCAATCTCTTAATGGCATTTATAAACTTTTGAGGTAATGTTGTGCATATGTGAGTGCTGTATGTTTACGCTGAGTGTCAAAAAGATATATACTGATATGAGGGTAGGGAAAAGTGTGCATGAATCAGTCCAAAATCATTAATGTGTAGAGCTGGCTCACAAACTTTGTGTCATTCTCAAGACCTATTTGAAATGTCCTCCTTGGAACAGCCTGTACCTGCTTGAGGAGTGACATCACAGTGTGGTAGAGTAGTACAGTATGGCAATGTCCCAGCACTGAACTCTCCATCTGGGTGAGCGCAGCTCAGATGTCTTCTGGTAGCGGTTGTTCCAAGTAGGAGATTTGTTGGCTATCTTGTCTTCGGGCCCTGAAGAAGTTGCCTAATAACAAGGCAGCAAAACATGTTCAAACAAGCCTTGAACATAACACATAGTTTTTAATCGTGTCAGTCCTATACAATAAAGACTTTGCACTCATTCAAATACATTTCTAATTGTTTTCCGACTCTTTCTGCAGTTTGAGGACTCTAATTTATAAATGAAAGATAATTTACATTGAATCCAGTCACACCAAACTAATCAAATGAACGCAGCATTTTGTGAACACAGAGGACATTCAATGTTTACTTAACACAACACACTGGTGGCCTTTTATTGCTTACATGTATGCACAGGAGAGTACTGATGATGAAAAATCCGGAGCACTGTATTAATTTAGCAGTGCGCCCAATTTTGCTTCTGTGAGATTGCTCCTTTTTTTTGTGTTCAGAATATTTTATTGAGTTTTTGATCAAATACAACTAAAAGATAGACAACACAGAAAATATTATGATTAAGCAATAATACCTAGATAACATTGTATATCATAATCAAAAATCATAGAAAAAATTATCTTAGGTAGTGAGAAAATACATAATCAAAAAATACCAAAAGGGAGGATAGAAGGAGGGGAGGGAAGGGAACAAATATAACCATTAACGTAGAAGATGCAAACAGAGCTACTATATGCCATAATAAGATTAATAATATGAAGTTCAAATCTGAATTAAAATTATTAATACAGCATTAAATGGATAAATATGTATCAACAGGTAACCAAAAAGATTGATAAGAAAAACAATTATGAGTGATCCCATTCATAGATAATTGAGCACCGCTTCTTGAAAAAATAACCCATGACCACCAAGCATTAACAGATAATACAGAAACATCTTTCCAACAAAAAGTAATGGATTTTAAAGCAGCCGAAATAAGAAAATTGAAAAGTTTACACTCTAAATCATGTATATTTTGTGGAAGAATAGCAGACTTACAAATTATTAACTGATAGGAAAGATCAATTTGAAATTTAAAAATCTTCTTTATGATGTCCCTAACTTCAGACCAAAATTTTAATACCAAAGGACAATCAAAATGCATATGTTGTAATGAACCAGGGTGTGATTTACAATGCCAACAATCAGGAGAGGGGAGAAGTTTAGCTTGGAACAAACGTGATGGAGTCCATAAATGATTATAGAGGATATACAAATTAGTTTGGTAGATTGAAACAGGCAACCACCCAGATATACTATTGAGCCAAATGTCTTTCCATGTGTCAGTGGACAAGGAAAGTGAAAGTTAATTATTCCAAAAAGTGGAAATAATCTCTAGATTGCTACCTAGAGTATCAGATAATTTTTTATATAAAATAGAAACCCCATGAGATGATTTTGAAACTGTTTGAATATAAATTGCTAAGTCAGCTGTAACAAGGATGGCATTAGGAAAGGAGTCTAAAATTGAATTGCACAAATATTGATACTTAATGAAGTCAGATTTAGATAAACCAAAACTTGATTGCAATGTTTCAAAAGAAATAAACATATTATTGGAATAGATATCTTTAAGGTAAAAAATGCCAGCCTTAATCCATGAAAACCAAAAATTAACATTCCTGTTCAATTTAATAACATTACTATACCATAATGATAATTCGACAGTGTTGTTCATGGGAAAAAGAAAAATTAAGTCAAGGTCATTAAATAACATTTTAGTGGATTTAATAATAACTGACTTTTGAATAAATGGAGCATTATTATGCATGGACACCAAAGTAGGTAATGGAAATGGATTCGTAATTGATTTCTCAATACGGAGCCACGTAGGAGAATTATTTAACAAGGAGCAATTAAACCATAGTGAACTTTGTTTTAAAATAAAAGCTTTATGATAAAGAAAAAAGTCCGGGATACCAAATCCAGCATTACGTTTAGGAACTTTTAATTTTTTATAAGTAATACGAGGAGGTTTGTTGTTCCATAAAAACTTTGACAAAAGTTTATCAACATCTTTATAAAACTTTAATGGAAATTGAGTAGGAACCATGGCAAGGGTATAGAATATTTTAGGAGCTATAGTCATTTTAAGAGAATCCATCCTACCCCACCATGAAAGATGTAATGCTGACCATTTAGACGTTTTGGTGCCGATTCCGATCCTGGAAAAATTTTCCCCGTACGAATCGTATCCGGATTTTTTTCCGTACGAAACGTACAAGTACCGTACAAACTGCCAAGTACGATTCGTATGGGAAAAAGTCCATACGAATCGCATTGGGAAAATTCCCCCACACGTCCTCGGGTCGGAAAAAGTGTCCGACACGTCCCCGGACGTTTTTCCGTACGAATCGGAAAAGTGAAGTCCGAGCGCGCAAGTACGATCCGTCCCGTGCGTCCGATTGTGCAAACGTATGGAAAAAACACTGTACGGAGCGAACTCCAATAGCAACCATGGAGACATGTCCCCGCATACGCGCCGAACCCACCCCCAGCCCCCCGTGTATGTACGGAGCGTACCCCCAGCGCCCCGTAGGTATGGAGTGTACCCCCACCCCCGTAGGTACGGAGCGTACCTCCAGCCCCCGTAGGTACGGATCGTACCCCCACCCCGTAGGTACGGAGCGTACCCCCAGCCCCCCATAGGTACGGAGCGTACCCCCAGCCCCCCGTAGGTACGGAGCGTACCCCCACCCCCGTAGGTACGGTGTGGACCCCCAGCACGTAGCGCTGGGGGTCCGCACCGTACCTACGGGGGTGGGGGTACGCTCCGTACCTACGGGGGTTGGGGATCCGCACCGTACCTACGGGGGTGGGGGTACACTCCGTACCTACGGGGGGCTGGGGGTCCGCACTGTACCTACGGGGGTGGGGGTACGCTCCGTACCTACGGGGTTGGGGGTACGCTCCGTACCTACGGGGGGCTGGGGGTACGCTCCGTACCTATGGGGGCTGGGGGTACGCTCCGTACCTACGGGGGGCTGGGGGTCCGCACCGTACCTACGGGGGTGGGGGTACGCTCCGTACCTACGGGGGGCTGAGGCTATGCTCCATACCTATGGGGAGCTGGGGGTCCGCACCGTACCTACGGGGGTGGGGGTACGCTCCGTACCTACGGGGGGCTGGGGGTCCGCACCGTACCTACGGGGGTGGGGGTACGCTCCGTTCCTACGGGGGTGGGGGTACGCTCCGTACCTACGGGGGTGGGGGTACGCCGCGGACATACACGGGGGGCTGGGGGTATGGCACGGACATCTGCGGGAGGGGCTGGGGGGGGTTCGGCGCGTACTTACGTGGGCTGTGGGGGGTTCGGCACGTACTTACGGGGGCTGGGGGGGTGTTCGGCGCGTACCGGGCCCCCTTATCTGCTCGTTTCGTGGCGTACTTTGCTTTCCCGGCACTTTTTGGGTGCCGTAAAAATATTGCCGTCTGGACTGCTGTGGGTACGAATCGTACTTCCTGGTTCGTGAAACGCAGCCTGAGTGCGTACCGACGTCACGTCGGAGGTGTCCCGGATCTGATTGGTATGTATTTTTTCCTCGGTCGGTCGGTACGGAAAATGGTGTTTCCGTACGAATCGTTCTTGCAAATTCGTAGGGTGTTTTTACCGGGTACGAGTCGGACGGAGAAAACGCTCCGACCGACGGTTCGTACCCGGTTTTTCCAGGATCGGAATCGGCACCTTTGTCTTTAATATAGTTTAGGATAAAATCACAATTGAGATTGATTGTCGATTTGATGGAAGAGGAAAATAAAATTCCAAGATATTTTAACTTATTCTTTTGCCAAATAATTTCCTGCATGGGAAGCATATCAGGAGTGCAATAAACATTTAAGGGAAATAATTCAGTTTTGCTAGTATTTAAAGTGTATCCAGAAACTGCAGAATACTTTGTTATAATATCCATTAATGAGGGAAAAGAAGATATAGGGTCACTAACAAATAAAAGCACATCATCCGCATAGCCACGGGTTTTAACAGTAACATCCTTAATAATGATTCCATTAATATGGTCACAATTTCTGATTAAGTTAAGAAAAGGTTCAATGCCAATTAAAAATAAGAGAGGAGAAAGAGGACATCCTTGTCTTGTACCTCTAAAAAGCGAAAATTGATATGAAACTTGGCCATTGATAAATAGACGAGCAGTAGGGGCAAAATATAAAGCAGAAATCATGCGAATAAAGGTATCTCCAAAATTAAATCAGGACAACGTATGGAATAAAAATTGCCAATGGAGTTTATCGAATGCCTTTTCAGCATCTAAGGCTAAAATTCCAGATGGCACCGATAAAGGTGCCAATTCCGATCCGGTAAAAACCGGGTACGAACCGTCGGACGGAGCCTTTTCTCCGTCCGACTCGTACCCGGTGCGAAATCCATCCGAAAATGCAAGTACGATTCATACGGAAACACCATTTCCGTACGAATCGAACAAAACACCGACCGAACAGAAACAAAACACAATTCCGATCCTGAAAGGCGCCGACGTGACGTCGGTACGCATCCAGCCTACGTTTCACGAACCAGGAAGTACGATTCGAACCGATGTCATCCCGCACGGAAAATATTTACCGGCTGCCAAAAACTGCCGGGAAATCAGGACGACACACGCAAGGAGCAGCTGGACGCGACGAACAGACATGGACCCGAACCTACGTGCCATCCCTGCCCTCCTAGCAGTCCACCTGGCGTACAGGAACCGACGCAGACGCCGCAGAAGGTCAGCACAACAACCAGGGGCAAAGGGGGGGCAGGGGCAGGACACACAACACCAACACATGGTACCAAATCACACATGGCCTGGACATACCTGACCATCAGGGCCTGGTCACTTCCAGGGGGTGTGGGCGAGGCCAGCAACGCAAGCGTCCGCCACAACGGAAGTGGATGGTCACGCGAACCCGTACGTACCCTACCCAGGCCGCAAGAGCGTGGGTACGGAACGTACCACGCGTCCCCCTACGTCACTCCAACAATGGCGGTAGGCCCGTACCCACGTCAGAAATGCCTTGGTCCGGCTCGTACCAGCATTGCTGGGGTCATGTAGGGTTACGCGTGGTACGACCCGTAGCCACGCCCCCAAGGCCTGTGTACGGTGCGGACCCCACGGCACCGCAACAATGGGGGGACGCACCGTACCCACCCACCAAAGGCATGGGTACGGCCCGTACCCAGGCACGCAGAGCGTGGGTAGGGGTATGTACGGACCGTACCCCCACTCGTGGAAGTATGGCCCGTACCCCCACCCGTGTATGTACGCACCCAAGCACCACCCGTGTATGTACGCCCCGAACCCCCACCCGTGTATGTACGCCCCGAACCCCCACCCGTGTATGTACGCCCCAACCCCCACCTGTGTATGTACACCCCGAACCCCCACCCGTGTATGTACGCACCGAACCCCCACCCCACCCTGGTATGTACGCCCCGAACCCCCACCCGTGTATGTACGCCCCAACCCCCACCCGTGTATGTACGCCCCGAACCCCCACCCGTGTATGTACGCCCCGAACCCCCACCCGTGTATGTACGTACCGAACCCCCCCCAGCCGTGTATGTACGCCCCGAACCCCCACCCGTGTATGTACGCCCCAACCCCCACCCGTGTATGTACGCCCCGAACCCCCACCCGTGTATGTACGCACCGAACCCCCACCCCACCCTGGTATGTACGCCCCGAACCCCCAGCCGTGTATGTACGCCCCGAACCCCCACCCGTGTATGTACGCACCCAACCACCACCCGTGTATGTACGCACCGAACCCCCCCCAGCCGTGTATGTACGCCCCGAACCCCCACCCGTGTATGTACGCCCCAACCCCCAGCCGTGTATGTACGCCCCGAACCCCCAGCCGTGTATGTACGCACCGAACCCCCAGCCGTGTATGTACGCACAGAACCCCCACCCGTGTATGTACGCACCGAACCTGCAATAAGAATGGTGTGTGCCAAACACCCCCAGCAGTGCCCAGAGACAGGAGGGGTGGGTGCAGAGTCCTCCCAGCAGTGCCCAGACACAGGAGGGGTGGGTGCAGAGTCCTCCCAGCAGTGCCCAGACACAGGAGGGGTGGGTGCAGAGTCCTCCCAGCAGTGCCCATAGACAGGAGGGGTGGGTGCAGAGTCCTCCCAGCAGTGCCCAGACACAGGAGGGGTGGGTACAGAGTCCTCCCAGCAGTGCCCAGACACAGGAGGGGTGGGTGCAGAGTCCTCCCAGCAGTGCCCAGACACAGGAGGGGTGGGTGCAGAGTCCTCCCAGCAGTGCCCAGAGACAGGAGGGGTGGGTGCAGAGTCCTCCCAGCAGTGCCCAGACACAGGAGGGGTGGGTGCAGAGTCCTCCCAGCAGTGCCCAGACACAGGAGGGGTGGGTGCAGAGTCCTCCCAGCAGTGCCCATAGACAGGAGGGGTGGGTGCAGAGTCCTCCCAGCAGTGCCCAGACACAGGAGGGGTGGGTGCAGAGTCCTCCCAGCAGTGCCCAGACACAGGAGGGGTGGGTGCAGAGTCCTCCCAGCAGTGCCCAGAGACAGGAGGGGTGGGTGCAGAGTCCTCCCAGCAGTGCCCAGACACAGGAGGGGTGGGTGCAGAGTCCTCCCAGCAGTGCCCAGACACAGGAGGGGTGGGTGCAGAGTCCTCCCAGCAGTGCCCATAGACAGGAGGGGTGGGTGCAGAGTCCTCCCAGCAGTGCCCAGACACAGGAGGGGTGGGTACAGAGTCCTCCCAGCAGTGCCCAGACACAGGAGGGGTGGGTGCAGAGTCCTCCCAGCAGTGCCCAGACACAGGAGGGGTGGGTGCAGAGTCCTCCCAGCAGTGCCCAGAGACAGGAGGGGTGGGTGCAGAGTCCTCCCAGCAGTGCCCAGACACAGGAGGGGTGGGTGCAGAGTCCTCCCAGCAGTGCCCAGACACAGGAGGGGTGGGTGCAGAGTCCTCCCAGCAGTGCCCAGACACAGGAGGGGTGGGTGCAGAGTCCTCCCAGCAGTGCCCAGAGACAGGAGGGGTGGGTGCAGAGCCCTCCCAGCAGTGCCCAGACACAGGAGGGGTGGGTGCAGAGTCCTCCCAGCAGTGCCCAGACATAGTACAAGATACCCCATCAACAAGTTCAGTGACCAACAAGGGTGATACCCCAGATGCAGGCGGAGCCATCGCTGAGCCAGCATGGCTATATTGAACAGCAACCCTCACACATCCAGGAAATGTAGACACAGCACAGCACAGCATTTGGGAGACACCCTGCATGGAAAATGGCCTGCTCCACAGAGGATGGAACACACCTTGGGACAATGTCACCATACAGTGAGAGCAAACATGACCAAATACCATTGGCAGAGACCTCTGTGATGGCACGCAGATGGCAGGGTACACCCCATGAGCAGCACACTCCAACATTTCACAGACCCCTAACACATAATCACCACCCCAACTCAGGGAGCACCAGCACCAACAGCAAGTCCATGAAAGCATCAGTGTGCAAAACCAAAAGAAAAAGCTTTATTCAGCAGGAAAATATCTCTGAGAAAATGTCCACTATGTACAAGGGCCATGGCCCAGCCCAGCAGCAAAGTCCGGGGGGGGGTACACATCGGGATGTGTGTCCCCTAGCTTGCCTGCACAGTTCACAAGTCCATTTCATCCACAGAAGAGGGGGCATCAGGGGGGAGGGTGGAAACAGGCACCGCAGGGACAGGAGGGGAAAGGGTAGGTGTTGTGGGTGCAGGGAGGGATGATTCTGCCACAGGGGGGGTGCCAGCGCCAAAGGTGGAGGACAGAATGGCGCTGCACACGTCGGCAAGTTCCCCCAGCGACTCCCCCGCACCCAATCCAACAACAGGCCCCAAGGAGGGGGGGGGGGGCGCAAAGGGATGGGTCGCAGCGCCACTGGGGGAGGGTGTGGACAGGGTGGGGGACTCAACTCCCCTGGCCGGGTCCCGCCTCCACTGCTTGCGGGGTGGTGTCATCCTGGGGCTGGGGGGCACACTCGCAGTGGATGATGCTGTCACCGACTGTTGGCCAGGAGAGCTAAGGGGAGTGGATTTGGAGGGAGTGGGTTGTGTGGAATGCGGACTCCCACTGTGGCTGCATGTTCTACGTTTCCCCCCCGACCCAGTGGGTGTGCCTTCCTCACCCTGTGTGTGCGTGACAGGAGGTGTGCGCTTCGACTTCCCTGGTGGTGTGGTGCCTGTGTCTGTTGGGGTGCGTGCACGCTGACGTCTGGATGTGCGTGGGACAGGCACGGGAGTGGGAATTGTGGATGGGGCAGGGGTAGGGGGGGGAAGCAGCGCTGCAGGAGATCCAGTCCTGCAGTCAGTGTGGAGTCTATGGACCTCAGCAACTGCCGTTGGTCAGACTGCGCAGCCGACATGCCCTCCATGTATGCCTCCATCTGGGTCAGCACCTGGGTGTGGGCATGGAGGACATTTAGCATCGCAGTCTGACCAACCTGCAACTGCCTCAGGATGTCCACAGACTCCGCACTCACCGCAGCAGTGGTGACAGGGGCAGGGGGTGCGGTGCCTGGCAGGAAGGAGACATGTGGGGACCGAGCACGGAGGGAAGGGCCACGAGCATGTGGGAGGCCGGTGATGGAACCTGAGGTGGCGGGGGGATGTGGAGGGCTGCCATCAGCTGGGGGGGCAGACTCCGCCACCTCTTGGAGCTCAGCCTCGGACCCGTCTGCGTCATAGTCTGTGTTGGCAGTCGACAGGTCCTCTGCCTCACTCCCTTCGGCCTCCGTGCCACTCCATGTGCCAGACAGGACAGCACTGCTGGCACTGGTGCTCAATCCCTCCTCCCGGTCCGTGCTAGTGTCTCCTTCCGTGTCCCCCGGCGATGCTGTGGGCAAGGTGAAGAGACAGGAGATAATCAGACACCTGTACACATATGTCACATGAGTCAAATATACATAGGTCACATTGCATAGCCTGAAAAGCAACAGGAGTAACACCTACAAAACAATGTACACATGTAGGCCATCGAACACACAGTTTTTCGACCCACCATGCCACTGAGACACAATGGAGAGCATGACACAACAGCAAATCACTGCACCAGAAATTTTACAGAGGAGCCAGCCTCTGGGGACAAATGTGCACAGCACCTGCACCACACTGCGTCTTCAAAAAGGGATGTGCATGAATGATATACATTTACTCTTGCCGCATGCTGCAAAGGCAATATATGAAACCAGGCCAAACATGACTGGGTCACTGCACCTTTAGCGTATGTCCAGTCAAACATCACACACAGGCTAAACCCAGCAAGGAGGATGAAGCTCCTGACATGTAGGCCTTGTACGCACAAACCACCCACACCTGAGACAATCTCATTGAGACGGAGAAAGTATGTACACCTCTTACTCTGGGATGAAAACACATGGCCTCCACTAATTAATAACTGTACACACACAGCCCCTGGTGGGCATGTCCACACATCATTGACAGGCAAACATCATCAGATTGTCTCAACAACACACACAGGTAATGCCCACTGTGAGTATGCACAAGCAAAATGGGTCCCCCTGTACAGTGGACACATGTAGCAACCTGTAGGTCCTAACAGTTGAGCCCAGGGTACAATGCCACCCTACCCAACCCATGGCGAAGACACAGTGAATGGCCATATTGTTGGATGACGCACATGATACCTAGGAAGAGGTGCCCCAGGGCACAGTAGTGCCCACACTCCTCCATGGTCCAGGATGGACATGACTGCAAATTAAGCAACCGTCCCTGCACTCAGCAGGCCTCCCACTCAGGCACATCATGTCAGAGGGCACACAATTGGACATGCATGCTGGAAGGCTGTACAGTTTGGAGACACACCCCTATGTCGTGATTCACAATCAGTGCCAAGTGACATGGACACCACAATGACTGAAATTGGCCATGGCACACGCAAGGTCCCCATACCTGTGGCACATCACCCCCACACATGATGCTGATGGCATAGGGCACCTGCATGAACTGCCTGCCTAAATAACCTTGTGCAAGAGTGGCTACAGACAGACCAGGGAACACATGGCAAGGAGGGGAAGGGAGGGAGTGAGAACAGCACCGGGCTAAATTGTTGAGAAGTTGACGCACTGCACAATCAAACCCTGGCATTGTATCCATGCAACTGCACACTTACATTGGCTGGGGACACACAACTGACACACATGTACCTACCCCCTTCCTGCTGCTGCTTCTCCTGTAGGCGCCTGTCCATATCGGGGAAGACCACCGCCAGCACACGCTTCTGGATGTGGGTCAGACGACGGCGCCCACGGTTCTTACGGCTCACAGGTGAGTCCCCCAGCAGGACCCGTGCAATCCTCCTCGTCCAGCACCGGATGTCCTGCCAGCGTTTCCTCACCTGAGACAGGCTCCGCCTCCGACCCTCTGTACCCCTCACGGCACTGACGGCTTCACTCCAGATCTCCCCCTTGGCAATGGCGCCTACCTGTGAGGATGCAAAAGTGAGAATACATTAATCCACATGAGCAGAGACACAGAGACACACATATAGAACAATTCTCTATATGAACAGGCCATGGTATGCATGCAACTAATTGCACCTTTGTCATAGGGACATTATCCACTGTGGAAGGCCAAATGCACTACGTGCCATTGAAAGTACACGGGTGGCATGAGGGGTACCACACACTCACTGACCAGGGATCACACTGTGCCTCACAGGCTACAACAGGATTATGTACAGCACCTCACAGCAGTCACCTGCCCCAGCACACTGATGCTACCTCAGCAGAGTACACAGACACACACAGGTACAGGACAATCACATGGCATTGCCAACTGGGGGTACACACCTCACTCTGCCCATGTGCCAGTAGACGGGGGTGTCACAGGTGTGGGGCTGGCTCAGCGCGGCATGCACACAGCACTGCTCCCTGCTCACATTGGATGGCCAGGCTACATCCATCCCTCATGCTGCTTGTGTTCAACACTCCCCATATGCACTCACCCACATGACAGGGGACTTACACACACACCAATGTGCAGGGGACGACCACCGCCTTCGGACACTCACAGCACAGGTACACTGAACAAA
Source organism: Triturus cristatus (assembly GCF_964204655.1). Lineage (NCBI taxonomy): Eukaryota > Metazoa > Chordata > Amphibia > Caudata > Salamandridae > Triturus > Triturus cristatus. The sequence continues at coordinate 352,644,051 of NC_140590.1, forward strand.
CACACATCCATGGGTACTGCCACCTGTCACACTGGGGGGAACACAGGATCACATCAGGACTGTGGAAACAACATCCCCGGGAGGAGTATGCATGCAGAATGTGGCATGCACCGTGCATTCACTGTCACAGTAGGCACTATGCAAGTGAGGAGTGCACACAGGAAACACAGCATGCTCTGCATGGGTGACATCAGGCCTTCCACACCCTGGGACCCACTCCAAACAACAGTGCATGTCTGTCACACATGGATACAATGGCAGAAGTCACTGGCACACAAAAGGGGCACAGTCTAAGCTAGTGGAGTCTGCACTCACCTGAACCCCTGGTCGACCATACAGGCTCTGGAACTGTGGGAGGATCACATCTATCAGGGCAAGGTTCTCCTCCTGGGTGAATGGCTGTGACCTCTCCACAGTCCTGGACATGGTGCCAGAGGAATCACTATCAGCAGCAGTGGTCATGGATGAATGGATGTGCAGGCAAGTGCTCTCTCATGGGACCTGGCTGCCTTATATATGCCTGGCTGGCCTGTTCATGCACAGGAGTACAGATTGATAGGTCAGTCACATTTGCATCCTACGTTTCATCCAATCCCTTCAAACCTACCCCAGTGTGTGCCTTTGCATGGTTTCAGTTTTGATGATGATGTCAAGTCATCATCCACATTGCAACAATGTAGATTCTTTCAAACTGACTTCTGCTGGGCACCTGGTGCTCAAATTCAAAAATCTGACTCAGTCTCCATGGCAACCATCATGCATTTAGGCCCTTATACTTGTCCCTCATGTGTCCCCTATGTGTTTTCATACATATACACACAGGTACGGTGCGTTCCACGCCCTAGGGCACCCCCCAAGCAGTAGTACGGACCGTACACGCGCCTGTACGGTCCGGATCACAATATGGGCGCTGGCGTATGCGTACGCCACAGTAGTACGAACTGTACACGCGCTTGTACGGTCCGGATCACAATATGTGCGCTGGCGTATGCGTACGCCACAGTAGTACGAACTGTACACGCGCTTGTACGGTCCGGATCACAATATGTGCGCTGGCGTATGCGTACGCCACAGTAGTACGAACTGTACACGCGTTTGTACGGTCCGGATCACAATATGTGCGCTGGCGTATGCGTACGCCACAGTAGTACGAACTGTACACGCGCTTGTACGGTCTGGATCACAATATGGGCGCTGGCGTATAGGTACGCCACAGTAGTACGGACCGTACAAGCGCGTGTACGGTCCGTACTACTGTGGCGTACGCATACGCCAGCGGCCATATTGTGATCCGGACCGTACAGGCGCGTGTACGGTCCGTACTACTGTGGCGTACGCATACGCCAGCGCCCATATTGTGATCCGGACCGTACAGGCGCGTGTACGGTCCGTACTACTGTGGCGGACGCATACGCCAGCGCCCATATTGTGATCCGGACCGTACAGGCGCGTGTACGGTCCGTACTACTGTGGCGTACGCATACGCCAGCGCCCATATTGTGATCCGGACCGTACAAGCGCGTGTACAGTCCGTACTACTGTGGCGTACGCATACGCCAGCGCACATATTGTGATCCGGACCGTACAAGCGCGTGTACAGTTCGTACTACTGTGGCGTACGCATACGCCAGCGGCAATATTGGCCCAGGGACCCTATACACGCACTCCGAGCGTATGTACGGTGCGTCTCACAACTGTCAGTGGTGACAGGCGGCACACAGACAGGAATGGAGCGGTCAGATATTGCCAAGGCTGGACACCAATGCATTGTCTGTGCAATACCACATGTGTGTGACACAGGTGTGTCAGGATGTGATGTGGCACTTTACCCCTGAGGTGTGGGCAATGCACATGTACGATGAGCTGTGTACACATGTTGTGTGTGATGTTGCGCATTGTACCACACATCCCCTGCACTCCTTTGACATGTGTGCATGTCGTACACATTAGTGGAGCCATGAGTCACTTGCATGTCCCAGTCACGGACACCCGCACCTGTCCCCTGATGCCAGGTACACGGAATATTACACATGACATGTGTATGGCTGCGTTGCACGCTGCAACCATGTCATGTGTGTTGCATGTGTTTCCATGATTTTGCTGTAGGTGTGTGGTCCAATGCATCAGCAGTTGCTGCTGCCAACATGCGTCTGTGTGCAGATGGCCATGGCACACTGTTCCGCACACCAGCCCACATATGTGATTTGCCATGAGGTGTGTATGTATGCAACTCCACGGAGTATCAACACAAGTACATATCCACATGCTCTCTATGTATGTTCTGTCTCGACATGTACTCCTCCAAGGCAATGTGTGTGGCCTGTCCTATTCCTATGACATGTGACCAGTGCATATCGCATCCAACAACCTGTCTGTACCATACGCATACTACTTCTGCACATGTGTGGATGTCTGTGAATCCTGTGATGCGTGTGCATGTTCACTTACACTGGCCCACAGCTAGTCTCATGCCATGTCATCGTGATCTTGCCCCACTCCGTTAGTGGCTGTCCCTTGGTAGGAGTGTCACCTGACTGGTGTACGTGTCCAGGAAATGTGGCACAGACCTGACTCAGAATGTGGCATGTGTGTATTGGCTGTGTAACATGTGCTCAGTGCATTGACAATGTCGTTGTACAGTGCTCACTCTTCGGTGTTCCTTCCATTTCACTGCAGGGCTCCGCCTCTCCCTCGACGTATGCCAGACATGGCTGCCCTGCATGAACGGGACTGTATACGCCGCTACAGATTCAGCCAACGGTTGATTGATGAGTTGACTGGCCGGCTGGAAGCACAACTCCTCCCGCGCCACAGGTATCCCAGTGCACTGACACCCAAGTTGAAGGTGATGGCAGCCCTACATTTCCTTGCCACGGGTACGTTCCAACATACCATTGCTGATGTCGGGGGCATGTCCCAGACGATGTTCAGCCGTGTTCTGCATGATTTCTTAGAGGCCATGTTGGTTCACCTGGATGAGTACATTAAATTCCCAATTCGTGAGCAGTTGACAGATGTCAAGCGTGAGTTCTATGCCCTGGGAGGGATGCCCCATGTCATTGGGTCCATAGATGGGACACATGTTGCGTTGGTACCACCACAGGCACAGGAGGTGGTGTATAGGAATCGCAAACATTATCACTCTAATAATGCCCTTGTGGTGTGTCTGTCCAACATGGTGATTTCACATGTCTGTGTTCGCTTTCCAGGATCAGCACACGATGCCTTCATCATGAGGCGTAGCAGGCTGCCTGAAATGATGCTGCAGCTGCGGAACGAGCGAGCATGTATTGTTGGTGGGTAGACTCTGGCAGTTCAGTGTTTGGCGTCATCCTCCAATCTCACTGCCTGTGCTGACACACTTCTGTCCATGATGTTTCCTTGTAGGGGACGCTGGCTATCCCAACATGCCATGGCTGATGACGCCTGTCCGCAACCCCAGCACAGCTGCCGAGCACCGCTACAACAACGCACATGGGCGGACCAGGAGAGTCATTGAGAGGACGTTTGGACTTCTGAAGAGCCGATTCCGGTGCCTCCACAAGACCGGCGGAGCACTCCCATATGCCCCGGTGAAGGTGTGCAAGATCATCATCGTCTGCTGCATGCTGCACAACATGGCAGTGGAGGAAGCTGTTCCACTCATACTGGATCAAGATGACCAGGACCATCCACCCGTGGAGGATGAAGGCCTTGGTGACGGGGCAAGTGATGTGGAGGAGGAGGAGGCTGTGGAGGACATGCGGAGTCGGCTCATACGCAACTTCTTTGCTTAGTGGTGAGTTCCAGTGTCTGAGTGTGCACGCATTGGGCCGTGTGTGGCATGTGTTGCAATGTGTGTGTCCATCTGCATGTCTGCCAAGTGAGTGAGTGGTGTGTATTGAAGTGTCACTCGAGTGATGGCGCAATGGAAGGATGTTGTCTGAGGGTCATCATTGTCACCTGTCATGTTGACAACATGATACGTGTTGAGTACATGCTTGCGGATGTGCTCCTTTGGGCTGACTCCTTGTGTGTCTCTCTTCCACAGGTCCATGGGCATGCTGTCTGCTGGTGGCATTGTTGTGCTCCTGCTACTCCTCATGAACACAGCAACATGTGCTGATTCTGCGTCACATGCACGGGCAAGTTTTGAAATCTCCTTAGGGTAAGGGATGCCTCACGGCGTTTTGGGTGTGTGAATTGTTTGTAGTCTGTGTGCACTTCTCCGGTTCATGTGTGTTCCATTTACATACATGTGGATCCTACATGGGGAACATGACATGGGGCAGGCTTCACCTGGAGCCATGGTCAGACTTGGTGACTGTCACGTGGCAGGGGATTGGGGATTGTGATGAGGCCATCATTGTGTGTAACACTGACCTCGGAAACATACAGGTTGCACCGGGTTGACATGGTGTGTGATTGCCCCATCAGGGCCTCAATGGTGTATAGCGGCCTCTCCGTGGAAGCAGGGGGTGTTTAGCTGTTATCCGTCACTTGTGTGCCAGTTCAATGGAATACCAGCATCTGTGTTGCAATGGGGGGTGCCAGTGTTGCTCCCACATGTTCATCCACATGACCTGTGTATGTGTTGACAGAGTATCATTGTCATTCCAAAACACATGACTAATAAATTTGTCCCTCTGTCTCCAAGGTGCCTCTTCCCTGTCAATGGTGGCCTGTTGCCACTGTGCGTGCGGCATGTCTGGCATAGTTTTCAGAGGTGGTGCATATGTGTCTATGTGTAGAGTGACAAGATGCTAGGGGTTTGTCAGGGAGTGGGAACTGTATTATGCACAAGATGCACAGTTCCATCCACCTCAAGGCAGGAGAGACCAGCCCCCAGGGCAACTACAACATCCGTGTCGAATCCTACCCTGCTGTATACGGACATGTGCCTTACGACTCCCATGATACTTGTCCATATCCGGAGTGCATCTGCACAGCTCTGCTACTGCATCGGGCAACCAGGCCACATCAACGTCCAAACGGGATGGGGGGAATGTTTCACAGGCAGCTGCAGGATGACCTTCTTGATCCACGCCCACACTCATGATGCAGCCCACAACCCCAACACATCCATGTGGCACTGTGATCCAAAACTCCATTCTGGCATCTCCATGCATCCAACCTCGGTCTAGCCACCATTCTCAACATCCGCCTGACGCAAGCATGCAGGACATTGTAGGGACACATGTCTAGACATACCTGGGAGCGGCAAGCCAGGTCACTCCACATGATCCCTGACCTCTGCGCATGACTGTTGCTCCCCTGAATGTGTCTGTAGCCACAGTTGTGCGGGAACCACTCAGCTGGTTGGGCCCAGCACAGGTGAGTATGGTACTCCATGTCTGTATCAGATGATACATTGGGACCCATGTGTGTCCTGGGCAAGACTGCGACCCCACGGTTTGGATGGTTGGAGTTAATGCTGAGATCAGGCATGCTTTGACTTTACGACACACACATGTATTGTAATAATGCAGAATCACGGCATCATCTTGTAAGTGTTATTAATTTATTTGTGGTGGGGTACGGGTTTGTGGGGATGACAAGAGGTGCACAGCGGCAGTGCAGAATCCAAAGTTCACTGGGGGAGTTGGTATCCTTGCCGTAGCAAAATGTCAGAGTCCATGCCACAGTCTTCGTCAACATAGGTCAGACAGTGACCAGCAAGTCCATGTGGCAGAGAATGTCATGTGCTGCTATTGGGCCAGAGGGCAAGGTGCCAGGCCAGGTGACCTGGGAGATGGTGATGTTCTGCTGACTCTCACAGTCTTTTTCGTGGACGACCCACCTTCCTGCGGGGACCCTCGGAAGCAGTCCGTGACGATGTCTGTGACACTCCGTCGGATGAATCCTCCTCCTCCTGATCCCTCCCTGTGTCTGGTAATGGCCTTCGCCTGGTGCCACAGGGAGGGTTGCCCATGTTGTCGGCAATCCGACGGAGTACACTGGTCATTTGGGTTTGCACCGCCACGAGCTCAGCCTGTCTATCCTCCATCCTTCCTTGGTGTTGCAGTTGACAGGCATGTTGCTGGGACTGCAGGGTCTTCATCTCCTGGAGGGTCCCCTTGATGTCATTGAGGGTGGACGCAATCTGGTCCATGCCCCTGGTGTCACGCCGGTATGTATCCAGGATGTTGCTGACCTGGGACACTACCGGGTCCTGAGCTGCCTGGTCAGGTTCGCGCCTCCGCCGTCCTCCACTCCCGCCACCCCTGCCCACGTGCACCTGGCCTGCCGTTGTGGGTGCATCGGGTCTCCGGGACCCCTGAGGGATGGCATCTGCATTGCCGCCTGCCTCCTCCTGGGTGCCCGGAGGACCGTGTCCCTCCTGGGCAGACTGGCTGGGTGGTCGTGTGCGGGCAGGGCTCCTGGACGTCTCCTGGGATGTGGCAGGAATGGGGGTGGTGGTTGGCACAGTTGTACCTGACGCAGGTGCTGCAGGTGGTTGGACACCAGAGGGGCCAGGTTGGTCTGGGTCATCCACGGAGTGGTGAGAGTCATCGCTGGCGGTGGGGTCCTCATCCCGCGGAGCCTGGTCCTGTGAGACTTCCCCCCCAGTGTTGGCGGGTGTTCGTCGACGTTGACCTGTGTGTGAGAGAGACAATGTTAACAGTGTCACATGTGGCATCCATGTTTCATGCATTTCTGATTTGGCACTCTTCCTCTGGGTAGTTGGATCTGTCTTGCATTCCTCTCACAGTGCACTTGTGCATGGGTATGTCCCTTGGCCACAGCTGTCAGGGCTTTACGCATGTGTGAGACACAATCTTAGTTGATGCATCTATTTGGGTACACAGTCAGCAGTGTGGTGTGCGGGCGTAGCGGGCCATGCAGAGGCGCCTTACGTGTTGCACTGTACGTGGCCAAATGGTGTTTTGCCAAGGCGATTTGATGTTGCAGGTAGGGGACTGAAGCATTTGTGACAGGGTTCTTACCGACACAGTGGGTGGGTATACTGGGTGTGTGGTTGGGTCTGTGCCTGCAGCACGGATGGACTCGTGCACAGATTGACACATGGACCGGTCTTCATCTACGGAAGGGGGGGTTTGAGGCACTGCCAGACTTGGTCTGCATGCACACAGTCCACCGGCTGACGAGTGGACATGGCCACACCACCCAAGGGTGATTTAGTCTACCTGTGTCTCCCTTCCTCCCTCCCTCTGTCACCCTCCTCCCTCCCTCTGTCGGTCTCCCTCTGTCACCCTACTCCCTCCCTCTGTCTGTCTGTCTCCCTGTGTCCCCCTCTGTCTCCTTCCCTCTCATTCCCCCTCTCCCTCCCTCTCTTTGTCACTCTCTGTCACCTCAGGCCAGCTTCCTGGGCACACACAGTTAGCCGGTCTTTGAATGGCCATTGGCTTGTTCATGTGAGTTAGTCCCTGTTCCCCGGGCACCCATTGGGCAGTGTGTCTGAGTGTAGGCTGCTGCTGTGGCGTTGTGTGCTGAGACTCTATCAGAGCGATGCATCTTCATTGTCTGCTGTCATGTGCAAATTGTGCCTTCAGACCCATGTCATCCTGCATGGCAGCCACCATTTGCAGGCAAGACAGTACTGTGTGGGTACACACAGTTTGTATGGCTGTGCCCTGGGCCATATGGGCTGAGGGCATTGTTTTGTGCTTGTGAGTTGCTCAATGTTAGTTTTGATGCCCCCACTCCCAGCATCGACCACATCCTGTGTTGTGTTGGTGTTTTGTGTGGCCTGTGACTTGGCATGGCCCTGATTGATGCATGGGGCATGGAGGCGCTAGTGGCATGTGTGTGTTTGTGGAGTGTTGTTGTGTGCGGTGGTGGCTTGGGGGGTGGCATGCATGATTGATTGTGTATGGCATCCCCCCCATGTGAGGTGAGTTGTTTGTGTACTCACCAGGGTCTGGGAGTCCAGGCAGTCCGTGTAGTCCCTCCACCGCCAGCGTGGACATCACCTTCTCCTCCCAGGGATGGTATTGTACCGGTCTGGGGGGCGGCCCTCCTCCAGTGATGTTCCCCTGGTTGTGATTGTCAGTCATCTTCCTCTTGACCGTCCTCCGCAGATCGTACCACCTGGATTGGCACTCGTGCCTGGTCCTTCTGGTGGTCCCAACAGCATTCACAGAATCGACAATCCTCTGCCACATGGCCGTTTTTTCGGATATGCTGGTCTGTCTGACCAATGTCCCAAAGAGCTGTGGCTCGACTCTGAGGATTTCGTCGACAAGGATCTCCAGCTCCTCCTTCGTGAACTTTGGATTCTTGGTGGTGGACATGGCGTGGGGTGTGGGTGTGGATGGTTGTGGGGGTGTGGGTGTGGATGGTTGTGGGGGTGTGGGGGTGGATGGTTGTGGGTGTGGTAGTGGAGGTGTGTGTGTGAATGTGATGAGGGGGTGTTTGTGTAGGTGGTTGTGTGAAGGTATGCAAGTGTGGGGTTCAAGTATGGTGGTGTGGGTCGTCTGTGGGCTCTGGCAGCAGTGGGTCTGTTGCAAAGGCTCATGGTTTGTGTGTGTGGTCCATTTTTATTGGTCCATTTGTGGGTGTGGCTGTGTTTGAAATTTGTGTGGGTGTGTTATGAGGAGTGATTGAGTTTTGGGCCTCTGTTTGGCAGTTTGGCAGTTGCAGGTGAGTGTATGTGATGTTTGTGGGGTTGTTGGGCATGTTTGGTGGTGTGGGGAAACTCTAATTGACTCTCCTTGTGTAAATATGGTTTGTACTGGTTCAGTACGTGTGTTTTTGGCGTCAGTACGGTCCGTACATGCACTGGTGGGGGTACGGTCCGTACATTCCCTGGTGGGGTGTGGGTACGGCCCTACATACACGGGTGGTGGTTCGGTGCGTACATACACGGCTGGGGGGGGTTTGGTGCGTACATACACGGGTGGGGGTTTGGTGCGTACATACACGGCTGGGGGTTCGGGGCGTACATACACGGGTGGGGGTTCGGGGGCGTACATACACGGGTGGGGGTTCGGGGGCGTACATACACGGATGGTGGTTTGGTGCGTACATACACGGCTGGGGTGGGGGGTCGGTGCGTACATACACGGCTGGGGGGGGTTCGGTGCGTACATACACGGCTGGGGGGGTTTGGTGCGTACATACACGGGTGGTGGTTCGGTGCGTACATACACGGCTGGGGGTTCGGGGCGTACATACCAGGGTGGGGTGGGGGTTCGGGGCGTACATACACGGGTGGGGGTTCGGGGCGTACATACACGGGTGGGGGTTCGGGGCGTACATACACGGGTGGGGGTTCGGGGCGTACATACCAGGGTGGGGTGGTGGTTGGGTGCGTACATACACGGGTGGGGGTTCGGGGCGTACATACACGGCTGGGGGTTCGGGGCGTACATACCAGGGTGGGGTGGGGGTTTGGTGCGTACATACACGGGTGGTGGTTCGGTGCGTACATACACGGGTGGTGGTTCGGTGCGTACATACACGGGTGGGGGTTTGGTGCGTACATACACGGCTGGGGGGGGGGGTTCGGTGCGTACATACACGGCTGGGGGGGGGTTTGGTGCGTACATACACGGGTGGGGGTTCGGGGGCGTACATACACGGGTTGGGGTTCGGGGGCGTACATGCACGGGTGGTGGTTGGGTGCGTACATACACGAATGGTGGTTTGGTGCGTACATACACGGGTGGGGGTTCGGGGCGTACATACACGGGTGGGGGTTCGGGGGCGTACATACACGGGTGGTGGTTGGGTGCGTACATACACGGGTGGGGGTTCGGTGCGTACATACGCGGGCGGGGGGGTGGTGGGGTGTTCGGCGCGTATGCGGGCACATGTCTCCATGGTTGCTATGGGAGTTCGGTTCGGACGGTGTTTTTTGCGTACGGTTGTGAAATGGGGAGGACGGGAGGGATCGTACTTGCGCTGTCGGACTTTATTTTTCCGCACGGTGGGTTTTTCGACCGGGGACGTGTCGGTGACTTTTCCCGACCCGAGGACGTGTGGGGAAATGTTCCCAATGCGATTCGTATGGACTTTTTTCCGTTCGAATCGTACTTGGCAGTTTGTACGCTACTTTGACGATTCGGACGGAATAAAATCCGGATACGAGTCGGACGGGGAATTTTTTTACAGGATCGGAATTGGCACCAAAGTAGGACTTTGTTCAATAATATGTAGCAAAGTTCTCGTATTATTAGCAGAGCATCTATTCTTCATAAAACCAGATTGGTCAGGGTGTATAATAGAGTCTAATATGGGGCCCAATCTAGTAGCAAGTAATTTAGCATATAATTTACAGTCTTGGTTAATTAAAGATATAGGACGATAATTAGACACTCTGGTGGGATCTTTATCTGGTTTTGAAAGTACTATAATTAAAGCTTCTGTAAAAGAACCAGAAGTAGTTCCAGTGGATCCAAAAAATGTAAAAAGTTGGTGTAAAAATGGTAAAAGGTGTGACTGGAATTCTTTGTAGAATTCCGCAGGGATCTCATCAGGACCCGGAGATAAATGTGAAATGTGAAACGCACACACGCTGTACAAGCATGACCGAAACCGCTGGAGCCCAATAAAGAGAAATTTCAGAACTGTGTCAGAAAGAAAAAACATAACCGGCAAAAATCAAGTAGCAGAGTCATTGGTATCCATAGAGTGCAGAGACTGCTGATCCAAAAAATGCTTCAAATCTTCTGGACGTTGAAAAGATTTCGAAAAATTATCCTTCCAAATGCGCATCGTCGATGGAACTAAAAGACCATATTTATAGCCTAAACTGCGAAGTTGCGGGTGAAGAGCAGTAAATTCGTTGCAAATTGAAACAGTTTCTTTGGCATAGTCTTGATGAATAAATATTTTATTCCCATTAACCATCAATGAAGGGATTTCTCTAGCTGCTTTTCTGATTAGAACCAAATGGTGGTGTCGAAGAACTTTAAAAATCATTTGTCGCGGTTTTGTGTGTTGAGGGTTCCTGTGTGAGGGAGTCCTGTGGGCTTTATCAATTTCAAACTTTTCTGAGAATTTAATTTGTAGAAGACCAGGTAATAATTTCTCCAAATATAGTCTACAGTTATCTCCCTCAACATTTTCAGGAAGATTAAATATACGTAAATTATATTGTCTGTTACGATTTTCCAGATCCAATAATGTTGAGCACATAGGAGAAATTTTTGCCACCAATGGAGTAAAGTAGTCCAGTTTAACCTTATTATCGTTTATTTAGATGGAATTATCTGATATTTTCATTGACAGGGTGGCCATATCTTTACGCACATTTTTTACTTCAGATGCAATGGTATCTGTATTGACTCGAAGTGCCTGAATTTCCTCCAATATTAAAGACAGTGAAGGTTCAGAAGACTCCACTACTTTTGATTTAGCAGGAGGAGGAGAAACTTGCTGCCTCCTTTTATTAACAGAACTCTTATTTTCCATTTTAAAGTGAAAAAGAGTCAAAAATATAATTGCAGACACAAAATAACGAAGGAGAAAATGAAAGCTGTGGAAAACACCACGGAATGACTGGTGCAGCAGCTAAAATGGTTTGGGGGAGTGGTTAGGCCCAAGCCAGGCCCTTTCCTACAAGCTTGCTCCGCCCCCTTGACTGAAAGCCTGGCTGTACCTGAATGCTGTGCAGGGAGCAGGAACCAGGCAGTGAAAAAACCCACTTCCACCGAGCAAAAACGACTAAAATTGCTCCACAGCGCAGGTGAGTCCTTCATACACACAACGACCTCCTCCAGGGCACTTTTCTGACAGAAATCGGCGTTTAAATGGTAAAAACGGGCCGAAAACGCGCGTAGACTGTCACGCGGCGGCCATCTTGAATCGCGCTCCTTTTTTAAGGTAAATGTCTACCTTCACTCATTTGCTCATGAGGAGTGTGGTTGCAACACCACACGATTTGTTTGGGGTGGACCCTAGGAACCTAGACATTTGACAGAACAAAATATTGACGATTAAAATCACAGTTCACAACAAACTCGAAACAATAGTTTCATTCACCAAATGCCTATGCCAACCAAATATCTTGCCTGTCCCAAATGGACCCCTAAATTTAAGTAACCTTGGAGGCTATCTTTGTAGGCCTTTTATCCATCTCCGCAACTCCCCCTCTGCATTTGTAAAAGTAATACCAGTGAAGCTTCTCATGGTTTCCCCATTGATCTGTGTCCCAGCGGACCCCAAAGACGTTTAGTATCAGTGGACTCAACTTGAGACATTTGGAAAACTAGCATAGACCCCATAACCCCTAGACTTCATAATTCGGAATTAGGTGCATTATTTTGAATATAATACCAACCGTTCCTAGGCATGGGAAGTAGACGAGAGGGCAGATATGTTATATCCATTTGGACACATTGAGGCACATTTACTAAATTTTCTGCAAGGGAACTTTCTGTGCCGCATTGCGTGAAAAAGAGAGACCAGAAATGCTCATATTTACAAAACATGGCACATTTCTGCTCTCTCCTTGTGCTGGTACAAAATGTGTTTTCTCGCCCCAACACCTACACCCTTGCACAGTAGTGCAAGGGTGCCTTGATTACAGGTAGAATTGTTTTGTGTAGGAAGAGACACCTAGCTGGACAAAAATGTTTCCCCTGCTTGTTGTCGCCTAACAATGTAGCTTTTTCCTTTACTCAGCTCTCAGTGTGGAAAAACTATACAGCCACACTTTGACAAGTTCCAGCTGGCCTGGCCTCTGATCAGTCATATCTGAAGCTCACAAAAATCAAGAACAAAGCGACAGGCTGCACCTATCTGTGAATGAGAAAAATCTTGTACATTTAAATAATTCAGAACTTGGATAGCTTAGGCATTCTGCTTGTGCCTTTAAAGCTGTTCAAAGTCTGACTTCCTCAAACTAATAACTCAAACTAGTAACTTTAATATCAACTTAACGTGGAGAAGACCGTACACATTAGTTAAATGCAGACTGATTACTAAGGAAACACGCAATGCTTGTGGCAGCCTTCTCTCAGGATTGGGATAAATTTGAATAATAGAAAAGCCCTCTTGTGACTCTTTTGAAAGGTGAAGAACTGCACAGTCCTGTGAGAAGAGAAGCTGAACCTTGGGTGCCTGTAAGTCCTTCAGAAGTCCCAGTTAATAATCTCTGTGGAGGACACAGAGTTTCCCTGTTCTCACAAGATATCTGGCACCAAGCTGCCCTAAACGAAGAAGCAAGACAAGGACACAGATAACGCACCACCTAAGTGTTGCAGCTGCAGTACACTTTTGTGCCCCACCACTGGTGGACTTTCACATTCCCAATACACACCTATTAGTATTGGGGTGTCTGTGGTTGTCACTTTCTAGTGCCTGAGCCACCCTGAGTACTTGAACTTTCATGCGTGTCACAATATGAGAGGTTCTGTTGCATGAAGATAGCATCCTGAATGGATCACTGACAAAATATCGAAGGTCAAAAAATCGACCTATAAAAATATCGGAGCACAAATATCAATGTCAAGAATATCGACATCCTATCTACAACATGTTAAGTACAACAATATGGAAAATAAAATATAGAATGACAAAAATATCGTTTTTAAAAATATAGGGTATTTTTTAGTTTAAAAAAATATGTTAAATAAACCATATAATACTTATAAATAAAATAAACATAATCACATATATTTTATAATGTTTAAAATGAATAATAAATATATATAATTTAATAAAACATTAATTAAACATATACATATAATATATATACTTACTTAATCAGTTTTAATAATTGTTTTAATAACTTATAAATTATTAAACATTATTATAAATTACAAAAACATCACACATAAAACAATAACATGAATACAAATTTAATATTTATATATAACACATTTAAAAAATTACATTTAATTAGAATATTGTTAAAATTAATTATATATTACATTAGCTAAAATAATACAAAAAATATTAAATAGCACAGACAATAAAACTACTACTCCAGCTCCAAAAAAAATAACAGTAAGGAAAATGTTGGATAGCGTAGGGGGAAAAATTACTATTCCAACTCCAGAGAGTGCAACAGTAGGGAAAGTGTTGGATAGCGTAGGGGTAAAAATTACTATTCCCACTCGAGAGAATGCAACAGTAGGGAGAGTGTTGGATAGCGTAGGGGTAAAAATTACAATTCCCACTCCAGACAGTGCAACAATAGGTAAAGTGTTGGATAGCGTAGCGGTAAAAATTACTATTCCAACTCCAGAGAGTGCAACAGTAGAGAAAGTGTTGGATAGCATAGGGTGTAGTGCTTGATTTTCCCGGTCTCTCCGTATTGAAGAGGGACCAATATGACTTCAGTCTCTTTCCATCCATGTCTAAGGACTAGAGTAGTGAATAGGGCCTACCTATCAGACACTTTTGACACAATCCCGTGCTCCTACCCATAGCTTAAGGCCTATATACATAGCCTAGGGGATAGATTCGTTAGGCTTGAGGATAACTTGCCTTATAGTGAGGGTATTTCATAGAGCTGTGTTGAATTCAGGCCTGGTAGGCCTCAAACTGGAGAGACTCCATCTTTCTTTCTGCTCCGGCAGCCCGGGACCTTTCCAGAGGGAGGGGGATGTTTTAGTTATGAGGTGTTATTCGCTCGGAGAGAACCGGTTCAGGCCGGCCCTTATCGAAGGATTGTATTTTTCTTCATGCCGAAGACACTACATCAGGCCGGCCGGCTGGGAAAGTGTCCTTGGTACGGGGAGGTACAGGAATTTGGTGGGCGGCAGGTTTCGAGCTGGAAATTTCCATGAGGGAATGCACTTCTATATTAGTGAAAGTCTGAGTAAGATAAGGGCACTTGCTTCTAGACCATAGGCGGCATCTGGCCGTTAGCAGAAAAGCTATTACTTATTCCAGGGAAGACAGATGACGAACTTGAATCCAAAGAGGAGAGAGTAGCCGATGGGGAAGAGGTTCCAGTGACTCGGAGAGGGAGAAGGGAGCAGACCCACAACTGCAGAGGGGTGACTTCCAGGCTAAGCCGAGGCATAGACGAGGAGGGAACCTAGATGACCATTGAGCACAGGCGACATACCATTAAGGTGAAGTCGATCCCTTTTTCTTTGAAGTGTATAACTTAATCTTTTACTTTCCTTGCAGGTTATATATGTATGATGTATTTCGTAAATGTGTATGTGGCATTTAAATAAAGTATTTAGCTTGTTGTAAGTTAGCATGTGTTATGTGTCTTTACATAGGAGGATAGCCTAGTCTCTCCGTCAGAGCTAATGCAACATGAACCGGGGTTAATCCTGGTCAGGTAAGTGATAACTGGATGAGGAGGAAATGAGCCCCTCAAACTGGAGAACAGGTTGTGCTCAACTAATGGTCTTTGTGTGATCTGATATATGGTAATCCCAATTCCCCTGTCGTGTACTACGGTAATAATAGGATGAGCTCGTGCTAAGGCTGCCGTGTAGGTAGGAGATTCTGGGTCTGACTGAGGCCGTGAGACTGTGTGTGTCGCTACCGGATGGGTAGGAGATTCTGGGTCTGACTGAGGCCGCGAGACTGTGTGTGTCGCTACCGGATGGGTAGGAGATTCTGGGTCTGATTGAGGCCGCGAGACTGTGTGTGTCGCTACCGGATGGGTAGGAGATTCTGGGTCTGATTGAGGCCGCGAGACTGTGTGTGTCGCTACCGGATGGGTAGGAGATTCTGGGTCTGATTGAGGCCGCGAGACTGTGTGTGTCGCTACCGGATGGGTAGGAGATTCTGGGTCTGACTGAGGCCGCGAGACTGTGTGTGTTGCTACCGGATGGGTCGGAGATTCTGGGTCTGACTGAGGCCGCGAGACTGTGTGTGTCGCTACCGGATGGGTAGGAGATTCTGGGTCTGACTGAGGCCGCGAGACTGTGTGTGTCGCTACCGGATGGGTAGGAGATTCTGGGTCTGACTGAGGCCGCGAGACTGTGTGTGTCGCTACCGGATGGGTAGGAGATTCTGGGTCTGACTGAGGCCGCGAGACTGTGTGTGTCGCTACCGGATGGGTAGGAGATTCTGGGTCTGACTGAGGCCGTGAGACTGTGTGTGTTGCTGCGATCGCAAGGCTGTGAAGCCTTGGTATAAATATATAATAGGAATTCCCTGTCCTTAGGTGGTACATATATATGTGGTTATTTAGGTGTAAAAAGACCCTAGGGAGGGGGGTAACGTTCTGATTTGGGTCAGAAGGGCTCTGTAGAGCGGGTTCCACCCGATCCAAAAACCCAAGCAGAACATTTGGCGTCACGAACTGTTTACGAAACCTGTGTGCGTTGTGATTGTCTTGTGTTTGCTTTCGGCGTGTGCGTGGTTTTCTTTTTTCTATATTTGCGCGTATAGTTTTTTTTTTTTTCTCTCTTTCTTTCTCTCTTCCTTTCTTTTCTCTGCGTTTCTTTTTCTTTCTTTTTCGCGATGTTTTCTAAGAAATCTAAATCTACTCTTAAATTGTCCGTTGACATTCCCGGATGGGATTCAACGCCTTATGGTGCCTTGGCCCGAGAGTGGGCTGACTCTACTGGTCTGAGTGAAAATTGGAACTCTTCTTTGGAGTCGGCGGAACCGGCGGACGTGATTACTTGTTTGCAGACGGCACCTGTCTTGAAGGGTGAGGAGGTTCCCGCTTTGGGGCGCAGAGGTTGGGTTATTCTGTCTGCGTATCGGATTCTGCATGAGAGGTTGCTGAAATTGCAGATCTCTCTTAAGGATGCGGAATCACACTTTGTTGAGATTCAGAATTCCAATACTTTATTGCGCTGTCAAAACAAGTTGCTTTCCGACAAACTTGACACTTATCAAACGGTTGCTGAAAGGGCGGCTGTGCGGATTGCTCGTTATAAGTACAAGAACAGGCGTGGTCGAGTTTCGTCGCGTAAGGTGCGTCTGGTCGTGGCGAAAGCTGGACTGGATTGGAATCCTGATGAATGGGATGGTAATATCTGGGACTCGACTACGTCTTGTTCCTCGGGTGAGGAATGTGCTATGCATGAGTTTTCTCGTTCCCGTCCTGAAAGTAAGTCTACTTCTCGCACCTCTGATGGTGCACCCCGTGATTGTGCTCGTTCTTCGGGCGGAATTGATACTTCTCACACTGATTGTCCCTCTACTAGTACTGCTCGGGCTCCTTGTGATGCTCGTCCCGTTGTTTCTGCACACCCGGTTTTTCGTCGGAAGTTGCAGCAGTCTACCAATGCCCCGCAGGGTGTTTCTTTGGACTGTTTGGAAGATTTTACCCAGCAAGAAATTAGTGATATTTTGCAGCGCTTTAGGCAGCGGACTGGTGAGGCTTTGCTCACGTGGATGGTGCGCCTTTATGAACTAGGCGCTGCTGGTATTATGTTGGATACTGGCGATTGTTTGAAGTTTTGTTCTTTGAGTTTGGATTCTACTGTGCAAGATCATTTTCGTAACTATAATGGTGGTGGTCAAATTTCTTTGCTCCAATTGGCGACTGAGGGTTGCAATTTGAAGTATCCTACTGAATCTGACTGGCCTGTCAATGACAAGCCGTGGTATACATTGCGTGATGCTGCGCAACGTCTTAAGGAGGAAGTGATGAAAACGGCTATTTTTCTGGGCACTGCTGACAGGTTGCTTGATGGGTTGTTGACTTCTTCTGTGCGAAATCGTATCATTCGCTCTTCTCCTGTTGCCTACAAGCAAGTCATGATGACTTTATTGATTAATCAGACTGGTAATGTACTATCTACGGTGTTGGAGTCGGTACGCCAACTCGGTGAGTTGGGTGAGTGGTTTAAACCTGAACGTCAGTCCCGGCCTGACACTCGTACTCCTGGTGAATATAAATTTACTAGACGTGACATCTTTACTGGTCTTTTGGCTGATGGTGTGCGTCGGGAAGACATTGATGGGGAGTCTACTGCTCGTTTGTGGGATATGTTTCGCAAACGGGGCTTGGACCGGAAGGAGGGTGCCCGGCGTGTTCGGACGACTGAGTGTGATCGTGGTTGTTCTGATGGTAGCGGTGATGATGATCGCCGTGGGCGCTTTGATCGTCGTGATGATCGGCGTCCTGTACGTGATCTGTCCCCCCGTCGAGAGCGGGACAGGGAGAGAGAGGGGGAAAAGGAAAGGGGGAGAAATGATCATGCTTATAGCAGACGTAGAGATGATAGGGATCAATCCCCTGAGTTGAGAAGGAGGGAGGATCGATACAGTTTGGCCGATCGAAACTCGCAGTACAATGCAGAGGACAGGAATCCATTTCGTAATAGAGATGGATATGAACAGGAGGTATCGATACCTAAAAAACGTGAGAGTCTTTATCCTGATTTGTCCTGGTACACAGAATGCAGTAAGAATGACTAGGAAATAGGTCAAGCTCCGGTACACAGATGGGCTCACAGAGATAATAGACCCTATGTAGATATTGATATTTATGGGAGACATCGTAATATCCAAAGGGCCCGAGCATTAGTTGATACAGGAGCGGAGGCCACTCTTATTCATGGAAAATCAAAGAAATTTACAGGGCAGCCTTTTACTATTACCGGATTAGGAGGAAAAGAAACCCCTGCAGTGCAAACCTTGCTTGAAATGAGAATAGGTAGAATCCCTAGAAAGGAATATTCTGTATTAGTGGTGCCACTTCTAGAATTCATAATTGGAATTGATATTTTGAAGGGAATGACGTTGCATCTTGATGATGGGTGTTACCAATTTGGAACGACGCATTATATCTCGTCCAGACCTATACGGGTTGGTCGTTTAAGGATGCCCCCTATACAAGTTCCCCAGGCGACCAAAGTGGTTTGTCAGAAGCAGTATCGTATTCCGGGTGGTCATGAAGAGATTAGTACCACCATTCAGGAGTTGGTTGATGCAGGCGTTATAACTCCAGTTACTTCTGCTTGGAATAATCCTGTTTGGCCGGTGCGTAAAAGTGATAATTCTTGGCGCATGACTGTTGATTATCGAGAATTGAACAAACACACGCCCTCTTTGACGGCTGCAGTACCGGATGTTATCACCCTGATTGAAAGAATCCAAACACATCCAGGTACATGGTATGCGTCCATCGATATTGCTAATGCTTTCTTTTCTATTCCAATTGCCCCTGAGTGTCAGGAACAGTTCAGTTTTACGTGGAACGGGCGTCAGATGACGTTCAGAAGTCTTCCTCAGGGCTATGTGCATAGTCCTACGATTTGTCACCGGCTGGTGGCAGAACACTTGACTGAGGTACCAGCTCATCCCAAAATTCAGATATGTCATTATATTGATGATGTTTTGATCCAAGGCGAAACACAAGAGGATGTTCAGACACAATTAGATAGAGTCATTGAGTGTCTGCGTGGGAAAGGTTGGGAGATCAATCCGGACAAATTACAAGGTCCGTCTCAAGCTGTAAAATTTTTAGGTATTAATTGGCATGAGGGACACCGCGAGGTGATCCCTCAAGTTAAACAGAAGATTCTTGATTTTTCGGTTCCGAGGAATAGGAAGGAAGCCCAGAACTTCATTGGTTTATTTGGTTTTTGGCGCCAGCATATTCCTCATTTGAGTCAAATATTGGCCCCTTTGTACCGTGTTACACGTAAAAAGAATGCATTTGAATGGGGTAAGCAACAGCAAGATGCATTTAGTCTAGCGAAAGAGGCAATTCAACATGCTATGGATCTCTGGCCTGTACGTGATGGTGATGTGGATTTGAATGTGTCTGTGCAAGGCCCTTATGCAAACTGGAGTCTGTGGCAGAAACAAGGCAGGTGCAAAGTACCATTAGGGTTTTGGACCAAAAAGCTACCTGATGCTGGTGAGCGTTATACACCCTTTGAGAAACAGCTACTTGCTTGTTATTGGGCTTTGGTGGATACCGAGCAATTGACTTTGGGACATGACATATTCTTGCGTCCTGAAATTCCTATTATGCAGTGGGTTTTGAGTTCACCAAAAACTCATCGAATTGGGCATGCTCAGGAGGCGAGTGTGATCAAATGGAAATGGTACATACAAGACAGGGCACGTGTGGGTCCGAAAGGAGTTGCGTCTTTACATGAGCAAGTGGCGCAAGCACCATCGACTGAGACTGAGAGTGAGTGTTCTGTACCTTTAGAACAGGAGTCTCCTGTCAAGTGGGGTAAACCTTTTGATGATTTGTCCGTCGAGGACAGGAACCATGTGTGGTTCACAGATGGGTCAGCAAAGTTTATTGGAACGACACGGCACTGGAAGGCGGTGTCTTATAATCCGATCACACAGAAACTGTTGAGCACAACTGGTGAAGGGAAGAGTAGTCAGTTTGCCGAGCTCTATGCCGTTTACCAAGTTTTGAAACAGGAGTTACCTGGCGTATGCCACATTTTCACCGACTCCTGGTCCACTGCCAATGGACTGGCCGTTTGGTTACCGACCTGGCATTCCCATAATTGGAGGTTACACTCCAAAGAGTTATGGGGAAAAGAGTTATGGCAAGAGATTTGGGAAATGCTCCCACAGAGTACTGTTACCATCTTCCATGTGGATGCTCACACCCCAATAGACTCTCTTGACAAATTTTTTCATAACATTGCAGATGAGAAATCTAAAATTGCTGAGGCAGTGGTGGACAGACAAGATCCTGATATTGCGGGATTGGCGAAATGGGCACACCAGAAGGCAGGACACTTTGGAGAGAAGGCCACTAGCAGGTGGGCTGCTGATAGAGGAATTTATATTCCCCTGGACCTAATCAAAAATGTTATTCTACATTGTCCCGTCTGTCAACATATCAGACAGCGTAAAGTACCCCAAATTGTTAGAGGTCATTTACATCGCGGGAAATTGCCCGCTCAAATCTGGCAGATTGATTACATCGGACCCCTTCCCATGCGTAGAAATTGTCAATATGTTTGCACAATTGTCGATACATATAGTGGTTTGCTGGTAGCTTTTCCATGTAAGCAAGCCACCCAATTGAATACCATAAAAACATTAGAATTGATTATGATGTATTATGGTGTGCCATTCCAAATTCAATCTGATAATGCATCCCATTTTCGTGGAAGATTGGTACAGGAATTCTGTGTGGAAAATAATATTGAATGGATATTTCATATACCATACTACCCGCAGGCCTCAGGCCTAGTGGAGAGATTGAATGGCCTGCTAAAGGACCAGCTACGTAAGTTAACAGATGACAAGTATAAAAATTGGCGAGACTTTTTACCCCAAGCACTATTGATCCTGAATAATCGTCCTTTTTTAAATGCTGAATCTCCACTTATGCGTTTGTTTCCCCCACAGGTTGAGACTATGCCTAATGTAATCAATGAAACTGTGATGTATTGGGAAATTACTTCCGGAGCTCTGGCTCCATGCAGAGCGACCCCAGGGTCGGCAGGCTTAGATTTGCATGCTATGGATGACACCGTCCTGGAAAGTAAAAATCGGGTCATCATTGCTACCGGTGTTGGTATTCATATACCACCGGGGAATTTTGGATTGATCGCCCCTAGATCGGGGCTGGCTGTAAAAGGCATCCAGGTACTTGGAGGAGTCATCGATAGCGACTATCAGGGAGAGATTAAGGTACTTCTGCTAAATAGCAGTGAGAATGACTTGCTGATACACCGCACCGACCGAGTGGCTCAATTACTCATTATGCCTGTTTTCAGTGGTGAAATAAAGAAAGGCACTGCCCCAACTTTGCTAACTGTACGAGGCCAGAAAGGCTTTGGTTCTACGGATAACCCTGGGGCCAAGGTTTGGGTGCAAACGCCTAAAAATCCCCCTGAACAAGCAGAGGTTATTGCCACCGGTCGGGATAATACCATTTTGGTTATGAGGCCAGGGAAAGATAGCTGGGAAGCTGTCCCAGCTGATAAATGTTATTTACGAGAATGATTAATACCTGTATTTGGTTCTTTTTCAGATCATTCTTTGGATTGTTGCTGCAGGATGTGTCGGCACTGGACACCGTTTGGACTACTCCGGAGAGAGAGAGAAGATCCTATCGACCCAGGATGAATTGGGAACCCGAGTATTGCGTTCCTTCAATGCGTGGGACTCGTCATCGAACTTTTGGACGCAACTGGCGAAAAGAGTGACTGATGCCCCTCACTTCTGTTTGACACCGATGAGATCTGTGCACGATATTCTAGCGACATGTCTGGTTGCTGTCCCCGCCTCGCTGGAAACTTTAATAAGCATCTTTAACATTTCAAAGGCTCGTTCGAATGTTATTCTGGGTGATTTTGCTACCCACGCATATTGTCCTTTGTGTACTGAACTGCCGAATGAGCAACTTCCCATCCAATCCCAAATAACTACGTACAATATTACACAAGGTGATCTATGCTTCTTTCTCACATGTAATCCTAATGCAATTTCTGAATGTCTACGTCTCAAGTTAAGAGGCACCACTGTTTTCACATCTCATGAACGAACTCTGTGTTTCCAGAGGACACCGACGACATGTATCTCAGTTCAGAACAATATGACTTGCAACAGTTTGGTAGTTGCTCCCAGTCACTATCGTGCGATGTTGTTACCTGCCGGATGGCTTTTCTCATGTGGTAATACTTCCTGGCCCTATGTCCCCGCAAACATTTCCGGCGGCCCGTGTGCTATTACTAGGTTAAGTCTACTCATGTTCTCTTCACATCCGAATGCCAACTCTCGTGTGCTTCGAGATACAGTAATGCTACAAGAGGATTGTGACTCATCTTTGCATTTATATTCCAAGTCTGAATACCTTAGTCTAGCCATTTCAATTATTGGTGTCCCTGCTTTGGCGGTTTACAATGCCAAATCCATTGGGAAAATGGCTTGCTGGATGGTCAAATCTATTAATCATACTTCTACAGTCTTATCCGACTTACTATTAGACGCCCAGGGTGAACGTAGAGCCATTTTGCAAAATAGAGCAGCCATTGATTATCTTCTGCTTAAACATGGACATGGTTGCTCAGACTTTGAAGGTCTCTGCTGTTTTAACTTATCTGATCATACACAATCCATTCGTGCACACATAGATAAATTGCATGACTTAACTGATGAGGTTAGAAAACACATTGATCAGGGCTGGTTTGACTGGCTCTTTAATTGGTTGCCGGACATGCATATGCTACGCCACACATTAGGTGGCATTTTAATTGCTATTGTTGTTTTGATTTCTATCTGTTGTTTTATTCAGTGTATCCCTTCACTGCTTCGATTTTGCACATCTGGTACTAGACATAGATCGATTAGTTTTGTTTCATATTATTCTTCCACTGATATTAGTGCTGTTTAGTAAGATGTATAATAGACTGAAGTCAAGGGTGTAATGTAGTGCTTGATTTTCCCGGTCTCTCCGTATTGAAGAGGGACCAATATGACTTCAGTCTCTTTCCATCCATGTCTAAGGACTAGAGTAGTGAATAGGGCCTACCTATCAGACACTTTTGACACAATCCCGTGCTCCTACCCATAGCTTAAGGCCTATATACATAGCCTAGGGGATAGATTCGTTAGGCTTGAGGATAACTTGCCTTATAGTGAGGGTATTTCATAGAGCTGTGTTGAATTCAGGCCTGGTAGGCCTCAAACGGGAGAGACTCCATCTTTCTTTCTGCTCCGGCAGCCCGGGACCTTTCCAGAGGGAGGGGGATGTTTTAGTTATGAGGTGTTATTCGCTCGGAGAGAACCGGTTCAGGCCGGCCCTTATCGAAGGATTGTATTTTTCTTCATGCCGAAGACACTACATCAGGCCGGCCGGCTGGGAAAGTGTCCTTGGTACGGGGAGGTACAGGAATTTGGTGGGCGGCAGGTTTCGAGCTGGAAATTTCCATGAGGGAATGCACTTCTATATTAGTGAAAGTCTGAGTAAGATAAGGGCACTTGCTTCTAGACCATAGGCGGCATCTGGCCGTTAGCAGAAAAGCTATTACTTATTCCAGGGAAGACAGATGACGAACTTGAATCCAAAGAGGAGAGAGTAGCCGATGGGGAAGAGGTTCCAGTGACTCGGAGAGGGAGAAGGGAGCAGACCCACAACTGCAGAGGGGTGACTTCCAGGCTAAGCCGAGGCATAGACGAGGAGGGAACCTAGATGACCATTGAGCACAGGCGACATACCATTAAGGTGAAGTCGATCCCTTTTTCTTTGAAGTGTATAACTTAATCTTTTACTTTCCTTGCAGGTTATATATGTATGATGTATTTCGTAAATGTGCATGTGGCATTTAAATAAAGTATTTAGCTTGTTGTAAGTTAGCATGTGTTATGTGTCTTTACATAGGAGGATAGCCTAGTCTCTCCGTCAGAGCTAATGCAACATGAACCGGGGTTAATCCTGGTCAGGTAAGTGATAACTGGATGAGGAGGAAATGTGCCCCTCAAACTGGAGAACAGGTTGTGCTCAACTAATGGTCTTTGTGTGATCTGATATATGGTAATCCCAATTCCCCTGTCGTGTACTACGGTAATAATAGGATGAGCTCGTGCTAAGGCTGCCGTGTAGGTAGGAGATTCTGGGTCTGACTGAGGCCGCGAGACTGTGTGTGTCGCTACCGGATGGGTAGGAGATTCTGGGTCTGACTGAGGCCGCGAGACTGTGTGTGTCGCTACCGGATGGGTAGGAGATTCTGGGTCTGATTGAGGCCGCGAGACTGTGTGTGTCGCTACCGGATGGGTAGGAGATTCTGGGTCTGATTGAGGCCGCGAGACTGTGTGTGTCGCTACCGGATGGGTAGGAGATTCTGGGTCTGATTGAGGCCGCGAGACTGTGTGTGTCGCTACCGGATGGGTAGGAGATTCTGGGTCTGACTGAGGCCGCGAGACTGTGTGTGTTGCTACCGGATGGGTAGGAGATTCTGGGTCTGACTGAGGCCGCGAGACTGTGTGTGTCGCTACCGGATGGGTAGGAGATTCTGGGTCTGACTGAGGCCGCGAGACTGTGTGTGTCGCTACCGGATGGGTAGGAGATTCTGGGTCTGACTGAGGCCGCGAGACTGTGTGTGTCGCTACCGGATGGGTAGGAGATTCTGGGTCTGACTGAGGCCGCGAGACTGTGTGTGTCGCTACCGGATGGGTAGGAGATTCTGGGTCTGACTGAGGCCGCGAGACTGTGTGTGTTGCTGCGATCGCAAGGCTGTGAAGCCTTGGTATAAATATATAATAGGAATTCCCTGTCCTTAGGTGGTACATATATATGTGGTTATTTAGGTGTAAAAAGACCCTAGGGAGGGGGGTAATGTTCTGATTTGGGTCAGAAGGGCTCTGTAGAGCGGGTTCCACCCGATCCAAAAACCCAAGCAGAACAATAGGGGTAAAAATTACTATTCCCACTCGAGAGAGTGCAACAGTAGGTAAAGTGTTGGGTAGCGTAGCGGTAAAAATTACTATTCCAATTCCAGAGAGTGCAACAGTAGAGAAAGTGTTGGATATCGTAGGGGTAAAAATTACTATTCCCACTCCAGAGAGTGCAACATTAGGGAAAGTGTTGGATAGCGTAGGGGTCAAAATTACTATTCCATCTCCAGAGAGTGCAACAGTAGGGAAAGTGTTGGGTAGCGTAGGGGTAAACATTACTATTCCCACTCCAGAGAGTGCAACAGTAGGGAAAGTGTTGGATAGCGTAGGGGTAAAAATTACTATTCCAACTCCAGAGAGTGCAACAGTAGGGAAAGTGTTGGATAGCGAAGGGGTAAAAATTACTATTCCCACTCCAGAGAGTGCAACAGTAAGGAAAGTGTTGGATAGCGTAGGGGTAAAAATTACTATTCCAACTCCACAGAGTGCAACAGTAGGGAAAGCGTTGGGTAGCGCAAGGGTCAAAATTACTATTCCAACTCCAGAGAGTGCAACAGTACAGAAAGTGCTGGATAGCGTAGGGATAAAAATTACTATTCCCACTCCAGAGAGTGCAACAGTAGGGAAAGTGTTGGATAGCGTAGGGGTACAAATTACTATTCCCACTCCAGAGAGTGCACAGTAGGGAAAGTGTTGGATAGCGTAGGGGTAAACATTACTATTCCAACTCCACAGAGTGCAACAGTAGGGAAAGTGTTGGATAGCGTAAGGGTCAAAATTACTATTCCAACTCCAGAGATTGCAACAGTACAGAAAGTGCTGGATAGCGTAGGGATAAAAATTACTATTCCAACTCCAGAGAGTGCAACAGTACGGAAAGTGTTGGATAGCGTAGAAGTTAAAAATAACATACTTATAAATAAAATATTTATTTAAAATAATTAGTGATTTAATTATTAAATAACTCAAAATTATTTACAAATACCAATAAATTATGATTACAAACATAACTACCAATTAATAATTAATTAACAATAAATTAATAATAAATACCAATAAAATAATTAATACATATTAATTACCAAATAATAAATATTAAACAATAAAATATTTTCCATAACCAAAAATATATGAATTATTAAAAAGTAATTACCAATTAAAAAATATTGAGCAATTAACAAAAATTATACCACAAAATATTAATGAAACATTAATTACCAATTAATAATTACTTATTAATATAGTAATTAGAAATATCAATACATAATATTTAATCATATTTAATTCACAATTAATGATTGATCAACAACAAATTATTTTTCATAACCAAATTTTTATAATTTAAAATATTTACCAATTAATAATTAATGTCCAATTAATTAATTATCAACACCCAACAACAAATTTAATAATTACTTAATAAGATTTCAATTACTTCCAAGACTATTCCCCTATAAACGCACAACACACTCCAATAATAAAATAATACACTTAACATAATTATCAATTAATCAATTAATAAAAAGTAATTACCAATTAATAAAAATTCATTACCAATTAATACTTAATTAACAATAATATAATTATCAATACCAATAAATGAAAATAAATTATTACTTAATTACAATTAAATTACTTCCCACCCTATTCCCCTATAAACCCACAACCCGCTACAGAACTTAAACGCAAAAATTAATTAAAATTAATTTATAATTCCTAAAAATGTATAATTAATTTCATATAATTAAATTACTTCCCACCCTATTCCCCTATAAACCCACAACCCGCTACAGTACTAAAACACAAAATTGACTTAAAAAAACATTATTAACATATAAAAATTGTATACATATATTTTCAAACCAGTAAAACACTTAACAAAACACATATAACACATGCATATTAAATACATAATAAAATACATAATAATATAAATATCGATATTAGTAACATCAATATTAGTAACATCGATATATTTGATATCGATATTACTAACTTCGATATTACTAACATCGATATAAAAATACTTACATTAGGGTCGATATTCTGTCCATAGATATTATTGACATCGATATTCTGTCCCTTCGATATTTAAAACTCGATATTCGTGTAGGTCGAAATTTTATTTTCGATATTTTGACTGCTTACCATCCTGAATTAAGAACCATCCAAGCCATTTTTTTACAACTTACCATGCTGCAGATATTGTTGTTATGTTATGTTGTTATGTTATATGGATTTGTACAGCACACTTGTCCTGGTGCAGCTGGAACTGGTGAAGCCTTATGGCCCTGTGCTTTCCCCTCTCCTGTGTATGCACCCCACCTCGAGAAATTCTTCTTCTCTACCAGTCATTTAAAAAGAAGAGGGGCCCTAAACTGTGTCACACATAAGCTATGAGCAGAAATGGCATCAAACTTGTTCATTTTTCGACGACTCACTATACAGTCCATCTGTAAATCTTGATTCCATTTAGAGGAAGGCCTTTGTTATTAACACAAAACCATCAACTGACTGTTTACTCTCCAGCTTCGACTCATCCTTTAAGGATAGTCCATTCAATTTATTCTGTTATTTTGAATTTTAAATAGGTTAGTGGTTTACCTGCGGATAAATTGTTTTGACCTCTGGTAGCAAGAACAGCTGCATGGGGCATAACTAATACATGTTTCCAAAGGATAATTTAACTACTTCAGCAGGGCATGGATTTCAAGCATGTGGTGTAAATCTGGAAGAAACACAAAGATGCAACTATGTCATGAAACTTAAAGGATCTAATGTGTGTTATTTGCAGGAAGTACGTTTTCTGCTTTGCTAAAACACCGGGCAAGTTTCTAGGAAAATCTAATAATCTGCAGAAAAGTCCACAAATTAAAACCAGAAATGTACAATTCAGTTTAAAATAAATATGAAAGTCTGGATGAAGGGCTATTTTTGCCATTATGGTAGAATTTTAGGACAGAATTCCAGAACGCCCCACCTCCACTCCTCTGTCGTTTACACCAGTTGTTCATAATGTGCATGTTGCTAAATAACTTTACCTTATACTGCTGGCATTTCTGAACTTTGCACAGGTAATGCATTTCCTATGAGGATGTTTAAAAAAAGATTTTAGCATTAACCTAAAATGGAAGATAGAGTTAGAGAGCGCTATGCAAAGAGCAATTTTATGGTCGCAAAGGTCAAATCAGAGCATTTGCAACTGCAAAATGGCAATTTTAAATATTCAAAGCGTAAATAGCGATTTGGTAGTAACGTGTTACTGAATCACAATGTAGGTTTGCTAGTAAATATTGGTGTAGTATACCCCAAGGCAGTATACCCGGGGTTAAAATGGCCTACGCTAGATTATACGCTGGGGTATATTATGGCCTAGGCCAAACCATACCCTCTAGGTCAAATTATACCCCCATGATATCAATAGTCTTGAGCGATATACACATGATTTACAAAATATTTCAACATTTTATTTAAAACTGTAAACACATAGAATTTGATTGCTTCAACCAGAAAAACTTTAATCAGAATAATAATAAACTTCAACAAAGATCAAAGATTAGTACC
Organism: Triturus cristatus; assembly: GCF_964204655.1. Taxonomy (NCBI): domain Eukaryota; kingdom Metazoa; phylum Chordata; class Amphibia; order Caudata; family Salamandridae; genus Triturus; species Triturus cristatus. The sequence continues at coordinate 352,672,761 of NC_140590.1, forward strand.
ATACTTCTCAGTAGTGTTAACACATTAAAATAAAAGCATATACCTTACACTCTGTAATGCTCGCTCTAGTGTAAATGTTCAAAGTTCAACACTGATAACATCAAAATTATCATGCTTATTTTGAAGATAAAGGGCATGTTCTGTTGTTGAATGCAGATTGAAGCTTGCGGGATAAGTCAACCAATCCATGGAGTCACCGACTTTTGTGTGGATGACGATGTAAAAACTCAATAGATTCGCTGTGGCCATGATCTCGGCATCCGTTGCCCAGACTCTATCACAAGAGATGCCAGAGGTGTTTACATATTCATTCAAATTTTGTTTCAAGTAGTCCTGTAGTTCTTTTGTCGAAGCAGTCTTCATGTGGTGAATGACTTTAGCTCTGAGAAGGGAGTAGTTGTTTTCTGATCCTGTCAAGATGCAGCTGATGGCCGGTAAGTAGCAGTTTCCATCATAAAATTGAAAATCTTAATTCCATTTATACGCTTTTTAGTTATCGACAAAAGTTCTTTGTCGGATATCGGCTGAAGTTCGTTGTCGACTGTCCTCTGTATTGATAATTACCATAGATCACTTCATTATAATTAAAAGGTTCAATTATAATTAAAAGGTTTGGTTCACTGCGTCATCGTTCACATTTTTTTAACTCCTATAAAATGGTGGCAAATGTTATCATTTTTGTTTTTAAACGCATCCCATTTTGTAGTATTAAAAAAATGTTGCTTTATTTAGAAGCAATACCAGACATGATTTGATTTGATTTGATATGATTTATTTGTTTATATAGCGCATTGAATCACCCTTGAGAGGGTATCTCAGCGCTCTGGAGTTGCAGTGAAGCGTTGATCGGGGTTTCAGGCTAGATACAGGGCAGTTTTCAGAGCCTTCCTGAACTTCCAGTGGTCAGGGCATTGTCTTAAGGTGAGTGGGGGTTGATTCCAGATGCGAGGAGCCTGGTAGGAGAAGCATTTTCCTCCTGTTCTTACTTTATTATCCTGGGGACTTTTAGGAGCGATTTGGAGCTGGAGCGCAGGGTCCGGTGTGGAGTGTAGTGGTGGAGTCATTCCGTCAGATGGGAGGGGCCATTTCCCCAAATTGCTTTGTGGGTAAGGCAGCATATCTTGAATTTCACGCGTTGTCGTATGGGCAGCCAATGTAGTTGATGGAGGAGAGGGAGAGAGGCTGATCTGTAGAGTACATTTAGGATCAGACGAGCAGCGTTGTTCTGTATCACCTGCAAGCGGTCTAGTGAGGACTCATTGGCTGTGATCAGAAGGGCATTGCAGTAATCTAGCTTACTCAGCACTAGGGTCTGGGTCTTCCTAGTGGAGTCGGGGAGATATGGAAATGTTTTCCTTAGAAGGCCCAGGATGTGGAAGCATGAGCCCACTGTGTGGGAGACGTGTTTTTTCATAGAGAGGGACTGTTTGAGGAGCACCCCGAGGTTTTTGACTGTGGTCACTGGGGTGGGGGGTGCCCAGTTCTGGAGGCCACCACTGAGGGGTCCACAGGAGAGGGGCATCTCCGAAGAGCAAAACTTCCGTCTTTCCAGCATTCAGCTGGAGTAAGTTGCTTTCCATCCAGCGAGATATGGCCAGCATGCCGGAGGAGAATGTGGATTGAGCTGTCTGAGAGGTTTTGTTAAAGGAGAATGTGAGTTGTGTATCATCCGCGTAGGATATTGAGACGAATCCTTAGTGTTTTAGTAAGGTTGCCAGGGGAGCTATGTATATGTTGAACATAGTCGGGCTTAAGCATGAACCCTGTTGCACCCCCTTGGTGAGGTCTTGAGGTTTAGACCGGAAAGGCCCAAGGTTGATAGTCTGGGAGCGATTGGAGAGGAAGCTGGTCATCCATTTCAGGGCTGTACCCCCAATTCCTGCCTCCCTAAATCTTGTGAGAAAAGTCTGGTGATCGACCGTATCGAACGCTGCCGAGAGGTCTAATAGCACAAGGAGGGTGAGCTGGTTCTGATCTAGGGTGCACCTGATGTTATCGGTGACGGCCACGAGGGCAGATTCCATGCTATATTTTGGACGAAAGCCCGATTGGGCCGGGTCAAGGTAGCCAGTTGCTTCGATATGGTCGGATAGGTGTTTATTCACATGTTTTTCCAAGACTTTGCTCAGGTAAGGGAGGAGGGAGATGGGGCAGAGGTTAGAGAGATTTTCCATGGGGAGGTTAGTTTTATTCCGGATGGGGATGATCTGAGCAGCTTTCCAGGAAAGGGGTAAGTGCCCTTCTTTCAGTGATTGGTTTACTATGGAGCAAATTGGCAGGGAAACTTGTTTTGCTAGAGATGCCATGATCTTGGCAGGTATGATATCTAGAGGGGAACCGGATTTTATTTTAGTCATTAAGGATTCGGTGTCCTCCTGTATAAGCGGGGGGAAATTTTGTAGGGTAGTACGGTTGGGTGGACAATAGCGGGGGATATCTGGGGCGGTGTCTGAAGAGGGGTGGTTCTTTGAGGCGATGATTTTGTTATAAATGGTGTCGATTTTCTGTATGAAATGGTTACTTAATTTATCGCGTAGTGTTTGGGAGGGAACTTCTGCTGTCTCGCAGGCTATGAGATGGGAGAAGGTTTTTAGAATTTGGTACATTACTTTGGGAGTGTTTTTAGCTGTGCTGAGTTGGAGGGCTATATGAGATTTACGAGTACGTTTAATATTTTTGTGATAGAGGGAGAGGGCGGCTTTGTACTTCTCTTTGTTGGCTGCAAGGTTGGTGCGGCGCCATTTCCTTTCAAGGTTTTTACACCTGTTTTTTTCTTTATGGAGTTCAGGAGAGAACCACATTGCCTTGGTGGATCTGGGTTTGGAGGAGCCCTTTTTTATCGGGGCGATCAGGTCGATGGCAACCAGGGTGGATTGGTTGAAATGCGCTAGGCTGGTAATGGTATTGTTGTGAGGAGAATTTATTGGGGAAATGAAGGCAGATGCAGGATTGATTTTATGTCATTGTCTGTATGGGGGTCGTTTTTGCATGGTGGTTCGATGTGTTCCATTGTGTCCCTGTAGCTGAAAATCGATGATGGCATGATCAAACCAAATGACTGGTGCCGGGGCGTTGCATGTGAGGAGGGAGGAATTAGAGAAGATGATATCTAATGTGTGTCCTGCTGAGTGAGTTGGGCCATTGTTTATTTTATTTAGATTGATGGTGGAGAGATCATTAAGAAAGGATGCGGTTTCAGCCTTGTCTAGATTTTTGCTGTGAATGTTGAAGTCTCCCGTTAACATGAACTTATTGTAGGAGATCACGTGGGGGGCTATTAATTCCATTAATGAGAAGGAGAAGTTGGCTAAGGGGCCCGGAGGGCGGTATACCAGTGCCCCTTTCCAGTTTACTTGGGGAGAGAGGTCGAGCCTAAATATCATGATCTCAATCAGGTCATTTGAGAGTTGTTCCAGGATGGAAACTTTTGCCCTGTCATTGTGAATTATAGCAATCCGTCCTCCGGTTTTGGGCTGCCTGTCGAGTCTGAGGATTTTATACCCTTCAGGTAGGGCAATGGCGATTGCTGGAGTGTTTGAGGGTTTTAGCCAGGTCTCAGTAATGAGGCCGATGTCGGGCGAGTTGGTATCCAGTAGGTCCCATAGCTCTGTCGCGTGCTTCGGGAGAGATCTTACATTTCCCAGGAAGCCTTTCCAGTTTAGCCGAGGTGGAAGGGCTTTTTCAGGAGGTTTGGGAGTGGGTTTCCACCTTTTGTCCTCTTTGTGGTGTGCAGTGGCAGGGGGATGGGAGGGTGGCTGTCACAATGTGTTGCGGAGCATTGCATGTTTTGATATTTACAGTGGGGGCAATAGAAGAAACCTTCTAGGGCTTGGGGTGAAATTGGGCCTTTGCTGTGACATTGGAAGGGGGGTGGAGGGGGCAACTTCCAATAGACATCAGCTCTTTGCTGTAGTAGGTGATTTTGATGCGGGCGTCATGGTCTGAGCTTAATTGGGCAGGGTCTATGGCAGCATTAAGCCACTTAATGCTGCCTTGTAAATACTTAGGTGCCGATTCCGATCCTGGAAAAATTTTCCCCGTACAAATCGTATACCGATTTTTTTTCCATACGAATCGTACAAGTACCATACAAACTGCCAAGTACGATTCGTACGGGAAAAAGTCCATACGAATCGCATTGGGAAAATTCCCCCACACGTCCTCGGGTCGGAAAAAGTGTCCGACACGTCCCCGGACGTTTTTCCGTACGAATCGGAAAAGTGAAGTCTGAGCTCGCAAGTACGATTCGTCCCATGCGTCCGATTGTCCAAACGTATGGTAAAAACACCGTACGGAGCGAACTCCAATAGTATCCATGGAGACATGTCCCCGCATACGCGCCGAACACCCCCTCAGCCCCCGTATGTATGCGCCGAACCCCCCCCAGCCCCCGTATGTACGCGCCGAACCCCCCCCAGCCCCCGTAAGTATGCGCCAAACCCCCCCTAGCCCCCCCCGTGGATGTCCGCGCCGTACCTCCAGCCCCCCGTGTATGTCCGCGGCGTACCCCCACCCCCGTAAGTCCGGAGCGTACCCCCACCCTTGTAGGTACGGTGTGTACCCCCACCCCCGTAGGTACGGTGCGTACCCCCACCCCCGAAGGTACGGTGCGTACCCCCACCCCCGTAGGTACGGTGTGTACCCCCACCCCCGTAGGTACGGTGCGTACCCCCACCCCCGTAGCTACGGTGCGTACCCCCACCCCCGTACCTACAGGGGTGGGGGTACGCCGCGGACATACACGGGGGGCTGGGGGTTCAGCGCGTACTTATAGGGGCTGGGGGGGTTCGGCGCGTACTTACGGGGGCTGTGGGGGGTCGGCACGTACTTATGGGGGCTGGGGGGGTTTCGGCACATACTTACGGGGGCTGGGGGGGTTCGGCGCGTACTTACGGGGGCTGGGGGGGGTTCGACACGTACTTACGGGGGCTGGGGGGGGGGTTCGGCGCGTACCGGGCCCCCTTATCTGCTCATTTCGCGGCGTACTTCGCTTTCCCGGCACTTTTTGGGTGCCGTAAAAATATTGCCGTCCGGACTGCTGTGGGTACGAATCGTACTTCCTGGTTCGTGAAACGCAGCCTCAGTGCGTACCGACGTCACGTCGGAGGTGTTCCGGATCTCATTGGTATGTATTTTTTCCTCGGTTGGTGTTTTTTACGATTCGTACGGAAATGGTGTTTCCGTGCGAATCGTACTTGCTAATTCGTAGGGTGTTTTTACCGGGTACGAGTCGGACGGAGAAAACGCTCCGACCGACGGTTCATACCTGGTTTTTCCAGGATCGGAATCGGCACCTTAGTATGAAAGGGGTGGGCAATGGGTGTTCAAGTTCAAAGTTTATTGTGCGATTACTTAAAATCATTACAATTTACGAAGAAATAAAAATGTCATGACATGCACAAAAAAAATAGCCACTGAACCATAACAATCAATATTCAGGAGGCAGTATAAAATGTAATACACAAGTGAGTCTTAAGCTAAAGTGCAGAGTGCTGTACCACAGGCGTGTGTTCTTCTAAGTGCAAGTATCGTAATAATGATTCTTGAACAAATGCAGATGTCTTTCTGATTGCAAAATAGCATTGTGAGAATTCATAAACGGAAGCCGTTGGTGTTCGCTGTTTGAATGAAGCTCAGGCAGCAGAGTTAATCTGAATGTTACAGTGACTCAAGCCATTTATTTAAAGTGATGAAGTGCCTTGTAGAGTTGGGCCTGTAAGGTATAAGCTGCCACAATGATGCTTATGTCTATCTGTGTTTAAAAACTTTAAAACAGGAGGTTCAGTACGTTTGGATTGTGTTGAATAATAAAAATGTTGGTCACTCTTCAAAATCCTGCTGTAAGTTTTGTCCAGTTTATAAATTGTGCCTGGGACCCTTGTTTATGTGAATCTAAAAAGTGCAACAGAATGTGGGCTAAAACCCATTCCAGAAGCTGTTCTTTCGGCTTTCTTTCAGTTTTTCTCTGAGTCTGCTTGCCGGAGAAGTTTCCTTAACTCAGCAAAATATTTTACGCCCCGGTAGGACAAGATAATTGAGGAACCTTCCATCCAGCTTATCATAGCTTGCCTGCATGTGCGGATATTCAACTAATTAAAAATGTATTTTAAAAGCAATTTCCTCAGATTCTTGACTGCAGGGCATGCGCACAACAAGTGAGTTAATGTTTCGTTAGAGTAGCCACATAATCGACAGTGTGCTGCTTGCTCTTTGCTTTTCCATGATGGCTGTAGGTCCTTTGAGTCAAGCGATAATGAATAAAGCTCTTTTTTTATCTCAATGCTAAAATGGGCTGCTAGGTAAACTTGAGGCTTTATCTGTGTATAGGAATTAATCACTGTCCACGCGTGACTTCTTTTGGGCAATGATTTTTTGTCTTCCAAGAGATTTTTACTTTGCTGAATCGTTGCTGGATTTGTTAAAGTTTACCTGTTCTACCATGCTGTCTCATACTGGTTGAATATCAAGTTCAACCAAGGATTTTCTTAGCTAAGCTCCCCATGTGTTAGATGTTTCTTGATCCATCTGGCCTTTGATCTCTACCCAGCATGGACTGTTCAAAGAGCCGGGCTCTGATGATCGAAATTTGTGGCACAGCTTTGCGAAGGAATTCATGCCCCGGAATTTCTGAATCTGGAGGCCGAATTCCAGCCGTACCTGTGCAGGGGATGCAGACTTAGGGAGATTGAAAACGGCCTTGTAGACCTTGGTCTGGAGCTTGTTTAATAATTCAGACTCACATCTTAATAATGTTATTATTTCCTTACGCAGGTAAAATCAATCGTCGAGGACACCAACTTTCAAGGGAAACTGCATCTAAAACTACCATCCACCTTCATCAGATGGAAAGTGAACTTTCTGCTGAACACTGTAACAGCTCTCTTCCACGACAGCATCAACTGCTTCCTACTACTTCTCTGAAACTCATACCAAAGTCTCTAGGCACAAATCATTCTTCAGATGATCCATTTCCATCAATTTCAACTTGCAGGCAAACCTCTGAAGGATGTCGAGACCCTATTCTAAAGGAAGAGATCCTTGTTATTTTATTGCTACGACCGCAGGGTATTACATTTGGAGAGTTTGCAGGTGTTTTCCACCAGACTCATGGCTACCAGTTAAGACTTGCCAAGTATGGGTATTCATCTCTACGCAGTTTGCTGGATGACATGAAGGACCTGGTGATGGTTGTAGGTGACCCAAGGAATCCACGGATACTGCCTCGAGCTCATCACCAGTTTGCCTTCTTTGCAGTAGAATATTGATGATCCTCTGCAAAAAAATGAAGTAATGATTACTAGATCAATGAATGGCTATGAATCTCTGTGCTTCCCTCAGTGTTATTATGGAGGAAAACAATGATCAGGGACAGTGAAATGAGCTCTTCATGTTTTAGCATGTCAGTTGTATGTGAACTCTCGTTGTCATAGATATTTACACAATCTTCGCTTTCTCATATTATACTGTTTCTATGTTATGATTAGCCCATGGATAGGAATGTCATCTCACTAGGAAGTATGTTAAAATGGGTACTCGCTACAAGGAATTCACAGTCTGCATTCCTGCTTCTAATGATGGTAACTCTCCTCCTTCATGCTGCAATGGTGATATTGTGGACTATGGGTGCAATCAAACAAAATGGAAGGTGGCCCTTGGAAGGAAATTATTGCTAAATATTAGTAAAATACTGTTTGTTTTTATTGATTTATAGATAAACCGCTTCAGGGCTAAAGCTATACTTTTTTGTGTATTTATGTATTTCTTTAAATGCTAATATCTCAGAACATAAAGAGGAATCACCAGGGTAGTGTGTGGAGTCAGATGGTATGCCTTAACCTTTTTCCTTAGGTAATCTTCCACTGGTACCCTGCTCGCCAGAGCAGATTGTGTCCCTGCCTTCAGAAATCTGCTCATCCTTTCCACCAGACCATTTGAGGTAGGCAAGTATAATGCCACCCTCAAATGTCTGATGTGATGGTTCTGAATAAATTCCTTCATTTTTGAAGAAACAAAATGTGACCCGTTATCAGTGTCCTCTCAGTTTCAAAGGTTTTGCTTATACATTTTATGACAGTAGCTGTACTAGTAGTGGGAGCAAATTCAGGAAAAAAAAAACATTTTGAGAAATAATCAAATAAGACCAATGGAATTTGTTTGTCTGCCGGTCAGACTTCAAAATGTACTGCAAAGTCTAATGCAACTTTAGACCAAACTTAATCAGGAAGCTGAACAGTGTGAAGAGATGTTTGGTGAGTAATCCAGTGCTTATCCGATAGTAAACAAGTACTGCAATCAGATATCCACTTTGTAACTTGTGAATCTAACATAGGCCACCAAATGAATTGTTTTATGTTTTTACATGTGGCTCCATCCCTAAATGGCCTTGGTGAGCTGCCTCACTGAGTTTGGTCCTAACAGCAGAGGGAAGAACAGTGACATCATTACATAAGAGGATACAGTCTTCAATGGAAAGTTCACTTTGCACCTGTGAGAAGGGTCTGAGGGGAGTAGGTAGCAATCTTTCCTTAGGCCACCCTTTCTTGACACAGTCCATTGCAGTGGATAACACATTTTCATATATGAGAGCAGACAGTCATTCTTTACAAGAGACCAAACCAGAAGAGCTCAAAATGTCATCGTACGTGGCCACCACAGCCTCCCCATGATCTTCCATTTGTTCAACACACTGAAGTGGCATTCTAGACCATAAATAGGCTATCTGGTTTTAGGTTTAAACCTATAATAACTGATAAAACCCCACCAAAAGGAAAATAGCCATCACCGGTGTAAACGTATAGACACTGAAAAAACACCTTCACGATCACAAACTAAGTGCCATTCATTGAAAGGAAAAGATGAGTGAAAGAGTAATTTGTATTTCTTCCTGAAGGGGCCAATACAATGTAACTTTGTTATACAAGGCAGCAGCAAGAAAGACTAGGCTAACATTATTCTGCCTGAGTTTTGTTGTTTAGGGATGTCATTGAAATATTGTCTCTTCTTCCTCCTGCTTTTTCAGTTTTGTGGTCTTTGGTCTAAAGATGCAGTGTTTAGAAGCATGTTTTAGGTGTTATTTAGTTATTTTATCAATTGTAGGAAACAGGAAATATAAAAATGATATTTGATATTTTGGCTACATTTGATTTTACTGATAGTTAAAATGGCTGGTTTCATAAGAATCTTTCCCAATATGTACCATCACATTTACCCACAGACAGAGAATAGGGGAAATCCTTTGATACATCAGCGACCTTTTCTAGTGAGTCAGTATTGATTGCCAAACACCCTAGGCTTTAAACATTCAATGCAAGGTGTAGTGACAGGTATATGTGAAAAGAATGTTGTCACCAAGCGTCTGAGATCATGGTGAAAACATGACAGCAGACGTTGGTAAACATGGAACGCAGTGCCACTTGAAATGCTGCTGAAAAAAGTTCCTACCAAGTTCAATTAAGATTGGAGTGATATTATTTGTATTTGCAGCAAAACAGCTACAAATATGAAAAAGTTGTATGATGACGTGTCAAAGTCGATACCTGAGCTGAAGTGCTTCCCTGTAAGAGATCCTTGCCACTTGCTAGATGGTATGCTGAAAGCATCTTTACAATCCTCAGAGTTAATGAAGAATGCTATTTGACTTTGTAGTCCATTCTGGTGCACTGTTTCGTTATGCCCAGGAACTAAAATGCAAATATTTCTCATTTTGTGCTTTGTGTGGCATCATAGAAAGAGTCATCTTAACTGAGAGGCTGTGAATGCCATATTATCCACGTGGCAACCATTTACAGAATTTCTGGTTGGTAATGATGCCAAAGGCAAGAAATGTGATGATCTTTGGACGCATAGTGATAGTATTGTGAAAAATACAGTCTACTGCATGCTCAGGTTTTTTACAGGAAAACATGAGCTTTGGTCACATATTGATAGTGATGTGAAAAATGTACACTCTACTGCATGCTTTGGTTTTTACAGGAAAACATGACTGCTGCAGTGGACATAATCAAAATACTAGAGTCTGAAAACACCCTTGTCTACCAAGTGTTCAGCGTAATTGGTGTAGATGTCAAACACCTCCTTGAGAGTAGGCTGAGTTACACTTTTAGTGACTTTGGCACTGCAACATGCTCCATGTTAGAATTCTTTCCACTTGGTAAACAAAGAAATGTTGAGGAGCAATTCAGGAAATTTTTGTTTACAGTCTATGGGAATTGGCTTGCAATGATGCATAGAAATGTCCCTTCACCAACCATGGCATTCAAAGTTAAAGAAGCCTCACTGAGGTACTCTTCATAAGTTTTAGATCCCTTCTTTTTTTTTCTCCAGACTTTGAAAAGTGCTGCTTCATTTTTGGCTGCTTCAATAATTGAGGGCATATGTGCCCAATTCAACGCATATGTTGCAGAACGTATCCTTAAGAATCACAGTCTTCAGGTGCATGGAAAGCTATGTCATTGGCCAGAGTTAGCAAATTGTGTACTGGCTGTTTTGGCATTGCCCATCTCAAGTGCCAATGTTGAGAGGACCTTTTCACAGAAAAATGTTTACATAGGGAAGAAAGAGTGAGCGCACATGACCAAAGACTCACTAAAGAAGTATTGTATGGTGTACTTGGACCTCATATACCCTGTACACACGCTATCTATACACATCAACTGTCAGTGTAGAAAGCAAGCAATAATTAAAAGCAAAACATTCTATAAACACCGGAAAAACACTGTTTCTGTTGTTTTTAATGGCGCAAAAATGTGTAACCACTGATAACCACTGTTTTTAAGGTATAGAAAAACCTGAAAAAACCCCACCAGAATTTACAAAAAATAGAAACTGAAAACAGGAAAGCCTAACCATAAATCAGCTCTAGAGCTCTTCCCCCAGGAATGTAGACGATTTTAAAATGGTATTCCTGCAAGCGAAAAATAAGTCTGAGGAGCGACGCCAAAGCTTTTCCTGAACCATTATCATTAAACAAATGTATCAGGAGATTTTGATTCCCCAAAGAAAAGTTTTACATTTTTCAATGGCCCATGAGTAGGATAACACCTCCCTCTCAAATGTGCTGTAGTGTGACTCAGGAGGCTTCAAATAGTGGGAGGCAAAGGTCACAGTGTGTTCTCTGTTGTCATAAAATTGAGAGGGAACAGCCCCTGCTCCCATCTGGCTTGCATCGATAGTAAGCACAAATTTGCTTTTAGGCCTAAAAGAGGACAAAGCTGGTGCATTAATGATCAGCGATTTGATTTTAGAAACGCTTGTTTAGCTGCATTATATCAAATTAACTTTAAAAGTTTCTGCAAAAGCTTACAAAGTGGTTGCACAAACAAAGCATACCCCTGAGTGAACCGGGGAAAAATACTCACTCATTCCAAGGAATGATCTCAGAGTGTGCTTGTCGTTTGATGGAGATACATCCTGCATAGCTTGTACAAGTGAAAATTTGGGGTTATCGCCGCGTAAGCTGCACTTTTCTGCAGCTAATGCGGCGATAATCTTATTGCTCTATTACCAAGCTGTCGCTAACAGCCCTTAGCGACAGTTTTTAGGCGAAAGTGTCCGTTGTAAAGATTGCCACTTCTGTTAACGATAATTATATGCAGTAGAGGCGTTCCCATGCAAAAACGCTCACAAACACCACTACTCCATATTCACAAGGGGATCCTTGAACTTCTGAAAACCAAACAAACTGGCTCTAACTTCAGTCAGTGCCAGATCCTTAAGACCAGAAAATAGCTGGTCTTAAAAATGAGGATACGACTTGGGGCCACATCTCAGCAGGTTTTGGTGATGGACAGCGCTGCAAGCAATGTTGCAGCGCTGCCCTGCGCCAAATCTACAGTGCAGGAATGTACACCATCAATAAGATAGTGTGCATTCCTGGGCCCCAGTAATGATAAGTGTTGCAGCGCTGCGACAAGACAGCTTTGCAACACTTCTGACTATGCCCTACTTGTGGCAGCATGGATGCTGCTGTATTCACTGGACAGCGCTCCATGACGCAAGTAATGACATACATCAAGAATCCTGACGTATCTGTCTGCGCTAAAGTCACGCATTGCTGCAGTCGTGTGACTGCCATGACGCAACTCCAGCAATGCATGGGGCCAGCCTATTCCTGTGGCACTGCGTCACCCTCACGCCTGCCATCAGGCAAACTGAAGGTTCTGAAGCAGTGCTTTTCATGAGGGGTGCCCGAATGTCGGCGCTGTTGAAGATCCATCGGTGGTGGTTGCACGCTGTGGTGTCATCGTTTGGAAGCATTGGTGGAGTGTTGGTGCGGAGGGAGTTGATGAGACGTTCTTTGGTGGCCTTGTTCCAGCTGCGAGGAGGTGCAATGATGGCGGTGGCGACTAGTGGGCAAGGTGAAGATGTGATGTTACCAATGATGGTCGGTCCAGGAGAGTCCGGTGTTGTGGCTGTAGTTGAAGTTCCTGCTGGCAGAGGTGACATGCTCGACTGTGTGTCCTGCTATGTGGCTTGTTGAGGTGACTTGCTGCTTGCGTCTGATGTAGGGGACCTTCCCCTGGAGGGGATGGTGTACTAGTTACTGGGGTTGTCCAGGTGGAACTTGAGTTTACCGAGTAGGTTGTCGTTGGTGGATGGGAGACCCTGGAGTGCAATGAGGTCTACAATGGTATTGGAGAATGGAGGACCATCGCTCGGGGGGCCTGCACATGAGGGTGCCTCAGAGGATGTTCTTTGGCTTGGTACGGATCTTGGAGTTGAGGTGGTCCTTGGTCACCCTTGGGTCATTAGAGTGCGTGGTCAGTCGGAGTATGCTTCTGTAGGTGATTGCAATGCCTCCTCCTTGATGGTTGGGGTGCTCCTTGCGTGTGATACTGCAGCCGTCAGTGATGGCGATGGTGATGTCCGGTCCGGAGCAGAGGTTGGTCCTGGCAGGCAAGGTGGCATCCAGGTTTGATGGCAAGGAGGTTGCTGGCGTTGTAGTGGTGGAGTGTCCAAGAGGTAGGCTCCTTGGTGCTGAGCGTGGTCCAGGGGCAGACAGACACAAACGGCGTAGCCTATGGGAGATGACCATTGCAATGCAGGCAGTACATCGTTAACATCGCAACTCCGACAACGCAAGTGCCTTTACATCGCATTTGATTACAACGCATTGTGAGGTCAGTAATGGGGTCATTTAAAATTTCTTGGGTGGGTATGGGTTTCGGATGTAAAATATTACAATTGTGTGTTTTGGGGTAAAATATGAAAATTGGGGTGTGTTTTGGGGTAAAATATGGAAATTGGGGGTGTGCATTTGGGTCAAATGGGTGTTTTATGGGGGCTAAAAAAGGAAATCCAGGGTTCATGGTTGGGGTTGGGGTGCAAAGATTAGTTTAGGGTTGCACTCAGTGAAGTGGGAGTAGTGATATTAATGTCTCTGCTTTGCAACACCTACTCTACTGTTGCAATGTGCCTAGTATTAGTATGCATTGGAATGGAATGCGATGTTATGGCATGCGTTGCAACCATGTATGTGCCTTTGGCACACGGGTGGTACGCCCGCTGTGCATGGGTGCACAGCGGACGGGCCATTGAGAAGTGCTGGGGGGGGGCCTGGACAGTTGTGAGTTGGTAAATGCTGGAAAGAACACTGGATGGGGCGTGGTCGTGGGGATGTGTGTGTGTGAGCGGGTGTTGTAAACATTTTAATAAGGGAAGTCTTACCTGGAAGCTGGGTCCAATGTCTTCGTTGCTCTTGCTCTCCTGCGTCTGCTTCCAGCAACAGGAAGTAGGCAGCCAGGCTCCCTACCCTGAACCAATCACAATGCTGCGATGCGGCGGTGGGATTGGTAATTGGCAACGGGACAAGGCATGCAGCCAGCGGCTGGAGGAGTGGGCATGTTCTCCATATAGGCTATAATCCAACCTGCATTATGAACAGGGAAGTGCGCATGAATGTTTGGGCGAACTTAGTGGGCAGACCAAACAGTCATTGCGCACTTGAGTGGGCATGTCAATCCACCCATGCCTTGCCCCGTGCTTGGAGCAGTCCTAGCAAGGGAAACATAGCACGGTTACATCAGTAAGTTATCATCATGTGATGATTGTTCCTCTTCTGCACGGCTTGAAAGCAGTGAGGCGACACTCTTCCGCCATAGCGGATGAGCCGCCACTGGGGGTGCGTCATCTACGTGTGCTAGGCCTGGGGGACTCAACCCCCAGGCGTCCTGCGCTACGAGTCCCACCTTCTCCTTACCTGGACATTGACAGCGTGGCGCAATCTGCTGCACTCTCTCAATATCTGTGACTCAGCCAGCAGGAACCTCAGCAAAGAGGGATTTCACAAGCCATCACCGCCAAGTCCGCTGGTGAATTCCAGATGCAGTTGCTGCAGCAGGGCCCCCTAAGGCGTGAAGTAGAAGCGCTCCCTCCACACAAGTTCGACGCAGCTCAGGTGCCTCACCCTCCACAGCGTCAGGCCAGCCCAACATCATCCGGCCTCTGTCATGCAGAGAGGTGGCACCCACCATTGGTAATCCCCTCTGTGCACCCCGGCGTAGTGGTGGATCGTAGTATACAATGCAGACCTCCCTACGTTGGGGCTTAGGAGCGCCTCTACTATTAACAGCTCCAAGGTGCTCAAGGCGGTCTTCTCACACAGATCAGCAACATGTCTCCATGCGACCTGCCAGACTTCACTACCAGGTACGGGCGATCGTTGCGCCTCACTATCTACCGCCACAGCTTATCGACACCACAGCTCCTCCGCATCCCACACAAGGCTCCAGGCACAGTTCTAGCGAGGCATCCAGGCTCCAGACGCAGGTCCAGCGAGGCATTCACGCTCCAGATGCAGGTCCAGCGAGGCATCCAGGCACCTGACGCAGGTCCAGCGAGGCATCCAGGTTCCAGACGCAGGTCCAGCGAGGCATCCAGCTTCAGGCGCAGGTCCAGTGAGGCATCCAGGCGCAGGTCCGGAGAGGCATCCAGGCTCCAGGCGCAGGTCCAGCGAGGCATCAAGGCTCTCAGCCTGGTCATCCTGGATGTTGGCTGACTTGCAGGGGTTGTTGATGTGTGCTGCACTTGGCCCTGGCTGCTCCATTCTGCATTTTATTGGCTTGTATGCCTATTTTATAATGGCGGTTGACTGATAGGCTATTTTTTGCATTAGAGACAAAAAAAACTCATGTTGGCTGACTAGCTTGAGTTTTTATGCCACTAATGGGCGTATCGGTAGTTATTGCCCGCTAACGCCAGATTTCCCATCAGCATCGAGCTGATGCTAGTGGCAGTTTTCACCGCCGTTCCCTGATACTATCACCATGTAGCGATGGCTTGGTCATACGCCGGTAACATGCCGATAGGTTTCAGGGTTAGGTGGCGATCAAAAATCTGCCGCTAACTGGCGTTTGCAGGAGGTATCGCTGGTCCTTGAGAATATTCCCCTGTGATCCAAATAGTCTAACTCCTGCCTGAAAAGCAACATTTCTCTGGTGTGAGAGTGAAACCCACCTTCATGAATATCTTCAACACTTCGTTAAGTATGGTTATGTTCTGTAACAGTATTGGAGAACACTAAAACATCATCCTGGTAGGTTTGGGTACCTGGTATATTTGACAAAACACAATCCATTAGCTTCCGGATAACACTTGCAGCGGAGGCAAGACCAAATAGCAACCGTAGAAATGTGTAACCCCCAAAGGTGGTGAGTCTTGCAAATCTGGTTCGAGTGGAATCTGGTGATATGCAGAGCATAAATCCAACAGCATGAAAAATGTTGGACCACTTATGTTCCCCAACAACTTATTTATCTTGGATAAGGTGTGACAGCCCACAACCAAGTTCTTATGGAGGGTGTGCAAGTGCGCACACAGCCTATTGCCCCATTTTTCTTGCGTACCAAGACAATGGGACTTACCCACTCTGAGGAAACTGTGTGAGCAATGAAACCTTCCTTAACCAGTTTGTCAAGCAGGCTTTTAAGTTCTGACCTCACCTACAACGGTACAGGCCTAACCTTATGAGACACTGGCAAGGGATTCTTCTTAAGCTTTATTTTTTGTTCATATTTGTGGATATTCCCAATTTTATTTGTAAAAAAATCTGGACTATCTCCGACCACATACTGTCACCACTCTCACTAACTGACACCACCAGCATATTATTCACCATGACAGGATTGGGTGCGGCAGGTGCAAGCATTAAAACGTATTCTGCCATATTCTGCCATACTACAATATTCTGCCCTTTTTCAGCCACATATATCTTGGTTCATGTCTGCCTGCCTACACACCCTAAATCATCCATAAAGAAACCAATTATATTAATATCCTGATCAACATATGCCTTAGGAGAAACCTCAGGAGCAATTAAAGGTTTGAAATTAACCCAAGTCTGATGATTTAACATATCTGAAACAATCATAATGGGTGCCTCTGAATCTGCCATCATATTAAACTTGATTGACCCAATATGAACGCCATATAATGGGCCTTTCACAGGTGTCACTTTCATTGAATCCACCTTGAGTGTAAGGACAACTCTTAATAAATCCTGCAACCATTCATCCATGAGTGATGCAATATCCACAGAATTCACCAGACAACCACCCCCAGCACTACTGCAGACCCCCTGGAAATGTCCACCTTATAACATATGTTAAAATTAATTCCCTAAAGCCGGGCTGAGGCATAATTGCTAAGATGTGTTACAGAACCACGTCTAAAGCAATATATCCGACTCCTTTTAAATGTAGTTTTACTATTTTTATCTTTACCAGCTAATGCATTTACGGTTTCAAGAACTTGCACAGAATGTAACCCAAGCAAAACAGGTTTAGGTGTAATACATTTGCTAGAAATAACTGAAAGTTCTATATCCAATACTTTGCAATTAAAGTGGGCTCACGAAAACGAACTAACTGTTCTTGGATTTTTCTAGAGTTGCAACAAAAAACGAACTGATCCCTGATTAGTGTCTACCATAGCTCCAAAATTAAATTTCGCTGGAAGAATTCTGGGCTCGATTCACAGAACTAACTTAAGACAAAATCCTAAACTTAGTACCATTTAACTTTAAGACTTTCGGTATTCACAGAAGGCATTTAGGAGTCCTATTGTTAGGACTCGTAACTTCTGTGAATACCGAAATTAGTAAGTGCCTTCTGTGAATACCAAAATGAGTAAGTGGCTTCTGTGAATACCAAAATGGTAGTAAGTTTAGGATTTTGTCTTAAGTTAGTTCTGTGAATCGGGCCCCCTGAGAGCAGAAATTAACTCCTAAATATACTCCTCCTGAGTCTGCTTCCTGTTATATAACTGCAGCAAATAACAGATCCTCTTTACACAGGTAGTAATGTCATAAATTACCTTAAAGAGACGCCTTTATCCCAATCCAATGCTCCTCAATTTGTAAATCAGTGACAGTGTTACAGCGATGTGACCACACACTAAGAAATAGCCCAATGAGCAATTTAGTTAGGAATTGTAAGTTTAAGGGGTGAAAACACTCAGAACGAGGTTAAAAAGCACTGCCAGCCAAATACATAAATATGAATACTTTCCAAATGGCTGCTGGATCGTGATGACGCATCAAGTTGTAGGTGGCACTGCATGTGATCAGAAATGTACATGACCAGTGACTGCGCAACAGCAAAGGCACATCAACAAGGAGATCTCTTCATAAAAAATGAGTTTATAAAAAACGAATGCAAAAAATGAGGCGTCCGACTTCCTTGTGAAACGTCCAGGTAAATGAAACCTGCAACAAATAGATAAAACACCCTACCGCACAAAACACTACGGGGCATATTCTCAAGAACGTGTGATAACCATCGCAAAAGTAACTTAAGGCAACCTACCACATCGCAGTCCATCGCTGGAAATTTACGCCGTGCTAACCAAGTACCATGCGATAGTCACCAGATAACGCATCAAATGGCTGCGTTAAAAACAATGCCACGCTGCTAAAAAGCGAAAAAACAAACGCCTAAAAAGCTGCAATGAGGCCTAACGCGATACAAAAAGCTGCGGAAAGAAAACCAGCCTCAGCCATGCAAATCCCAGGCGTCTGGCGGGAAAATGCACTATAAAAGCAGAACACGAAAAACACACCAGAAACAATCCAAAGTGCGCAGCACTGCGCAGCACCGTGGATGCACCCTGACCCAGCGCAGAGGCCAACACAAACCCCACAAGCACCACAGACCACCAGCAAGGTACAATGGGGTCGGAAGAAGGCCAGGGAGAAGAGGGAGAGGAAGACAGGGTGCAGTCCGCAGCAAAACCAGATCAGCGTCACGGAGGTGATAGAACACTACCATCAACTGACACACAATTAGAACACCTGGAATGCAGTCGGAGTGCTGAGGAGGCCAATCGAGGAGGTCAACAGGCGCTGGCATGTTGTGACAACCTAAATCAGGCACAAACCAGCCGCAAACAGGAAGGCTGCAACGGTGACAGGATGTGGCAGTCCTGCACCACAGAAGGAGCTGGAGGAAAGCTAGGCCACAGTCTTCAGTGTGGAGATGGTGCAAGGAGTATGGAGTACGGACACAGACTGAGAGGACCGGACACAACATCAACAGGGTGAGTAACAACCAGGCTCTGGGGGGACGGGGAGAGATGGGCACAATGGCACACATGCCCAACAAGGAGTAGCACACTGCACACCCACAATTACCCGGGATCATGTCCCTGATGCCCTAGACACACTGCAGCACACACACATAGCAAGAACAGCACACCCACATTGACGACAACGTGGTACAATGCGCAAAGCCGACACTGCAGAACAGAGGACACAACTGGCTCCCCACATGCACAGAAACATGCCTACTACATCTGACAGAGCAGGAAACTGTGCAATGGAAAAGTACGCATATGACCTCACATTCGTCATGTAGTCCAAATGTACACTGTCCCGCAGCAGTACTTGGCACCTCCCAAACAGTCACAATGTACATTGTCAAACAGTCTGCATGTAAACCAGAACAATGCGCCAACCTACATGTCAACACAATGTCAACTTGCATCTCCCCTTCACATCGCAGAGCGGCACACGACACCTTCAGCAGGGCACAGAAGACAACACATCTGTGATGCCGGAGAGGACCACCACACCTTTGACACCGACTCCCTGCAACAGCCCATGGACATCCCACGCAACCCACCACCAGGACCCGGGCAGCCAAGCTACTCAGACAAGAACACAGAGCCTGCAGCCGACCACACAGCAAGCAGCACCCGCAAGCACAGCTTGCTCACAACACTTCAATGGCACCCCAGTGCCATGTGTCAGCACGCCAAAAGGAGGTGGCCGAACAGGTGTTGATGGGGTCCGAACCCATGGAAGGTGAACTAGATCACATATGTTGGTGTCCATTACCCTTCAGGGACCACCTACACCCCACAAAGGAGACCCACACTGCCATAGACACATGCAGATGCACATTCACAGTAAAGAACCATGCCCAGGGTCACGCAAGTAGCAGTCACACACCCACGTTGGCTCTGCGTGTGATGGCCAAGGCCACTCCCCTTACGAATTGAGTGGGTGATGACAAAGCTACATGTCCAAGCTCTAACCCTCTGCCTGCGGAGACATGTCTGCATCCGCTGTACACAGCACAATGCAATGTCATAGGGCCGAGGGCCCTCATACATACAAGACCACAGGGACACACGCATATATATTATGGCTAACTGGCTACGGGCACGTGCGCCCAGCCCCTTTATTGGCAGAGCCACATGTACAGTGATGCCTGTGCTGGATGTGTGTGGGGTGAGTGTAAGCCAGCACGCACGGAATGCTTGGTGCTGGCAACCACTTGAACAGTGGACACCAGTGCAAAGGAAACTGAAAACACCTGCATAACAGAGTCAACTGCTGGGCAACATGAAGGGAGCCAGAGAAAGTCCAGAGGGCACCCAACCTGCAAACAGAAGTGTCCGTGAGTTACTGTGCACTGTGGTTGGGACACTAGAGATGAGCGCGCTCATGTGAAGAAAAAGTCTCAGATTGTGTCTCTACGAGATATTCCTTATGCAGATGCAGTGGGGTGTGTTAGACCTGCATCAACTTCCTCATCAACGTCCCAGGTCTCCCACGGTGCTTGAGATGACATTGCTACGCAACCTCTCCACAGCACAAAACTCAATCAGTAATGGACGATGGCTTGCGGTTCACTGAGTCAGTGGCAACTGGAGTGCTGAGCAGGGTATCAGGCCAATGATGGCATCCACGACAGGTGAGAGCAACTCCGTAAGTCTGTCAGGACCACCGTTTCGACTCTGGCAGATGGTGGATGGAGGTGGTCCATGCGGTGGTGGCGTGTGCCTCCTGCGGCGATGTGACGTCCGGGCCGGATTTGATGTGTGGGCCCCGTTGATGACCCCAAGGCCATCGCCTCAGAGGCCATCCAATATCTCAAAAGAATGTGTCCCCGACCTAACCAGCACAGGGTTAGTGGCCCTGGATGCTCTGCGGCCGGCACAGGCACCCAGCCACGGGCCGGTGAATTGCGGTGCAGTCAGATGGGCCATGCGACCTGAGCGGGTCCTCATCAATTTCCGAGGTGTATGTTGTGGAGGTTTGCAGGTGACAGTGGAAGCTGTCCTCCAAGGCATGACGCAGAGGGTGGAACCTGTCCGGAAGCAGCAAATGGAGGACTGGAATGCCACGGCATAGTTTTCGCAACAAAGTCAGTATCACAGACATGATGGCGACGACAACCCCAAGTCCATGGACTCAATCTCCACCAAAGTCCAACCAGAAAGTGTCCATGAGTCTCGGGGGAACAGACTTAGTGGCACCGGGGCTGAAAGGTGATGCAGTCTGCGATGAGGCCTGTACAATGACATCACGCCAGCCATAAATAAATCAAGGGTGAATTCAAAATTGTGTGTGACCTACTCGACCGCAGTGTAGGCCGGAGGCAGCAGTCAGCAAGGGCCAGATGCGTTTTAGCAAGCCCCTCCTGGAACTCTAACATACAACGTTGAGATGACATTTGGGGGTGACTTGTGGTTGACGTAGGCAAAAGCACCAGAGCCAAGCGGGTGTTCAGTCAGCGACGATGACGTGTCCTGCCTGGTACGTACTGGAGTGGATTGGCGTGAGGCCTGCTGGTCCACAGTGTAAGCCGACGGCGTAGTCATCTTGGGCCCACAGACACGTGTGGTTGGGAAGCCAGGCACATACTTGGTGTTACGACACATCAAAGGGAGTACAGTGAAATAAACTCTTTGTTAATGTGCATACTTGGATAATATATGATCAATACTCAGTGCCAAATGTGTGACCTACTCGCCCGCAGCGTGGGCTGGGGGCAGTGGTCAGCAAGGGCCCACAGCTACGTGTAGTTGGGATGCTATGCACATGGTTGCTGCCACCTGATCGTAAGGAGTACAGTGAAGTAGAATCTTCATTGTTGTGCGTACACGGACAATGTATGATCTAGACTCAGTTCCAAATGTGTGACCTACTTGTCCGTAGTGTAGGTCGGAAGCAGTAGTCAGCAGGGGACAACAGACATGTGTCATGAGCATGCCATGCACAGAGTTGGTGGCACCACGTCAAGGGGAGTACACTGATGTAAAATCTGCAATGAACATATCTACTCTGCCATCGTGTAATCAAGACTCAGTTCCAAATATGTGACCTACTTGACCATAGTGTAGGCCGGAGGCAGCAGTAGAGTACATCAATGAGAAAGGACTAAAGCCGGACCTGTGTCGTGGAGGCCGTGATGGTCTGATGAGGCTGCCAAGATCGCGGGCCTCGGGCTTGGAGTTTGAGCCGGCACGTGGTAGGCCTCCCTTGACACACGCCGGTATCGGCAGATGATCAGTGTGGCCTGGCTGCGCAGGAAAGGGCCTGACGGGTTCGGGGTCCAGCGGGCCAGGGTACAGCAGGTGCACAGGATCGCAGGCAAATCCACTCACGAGGATGGCGTTGGCCTCATGGCGGGGTGAGAGGTGCCGCCCTGGCAGAGACATTGGGCATTCCGTAAGAGGACCATGCCCTGGGCCACGTGCTTTTTATTCACACCCTTACGCTGGCCTGGTGTACGCCGGGCCATCCCACTCCGCTCACGCTTACATGGGGGAACGTAACAGGCAACATTTCCATGAACTTCCCCACTGGCTGGGGTGACATGGTTGCGTCCACTACACTCCATACACCAGCGGTGTATGTTGCCATGGATATAGGTATGTTCTGCATGCTGCAGTCTGTCCAGCACATCTGCGCCACTCTTGGCATTGTGTGCTTTCCCAATCACGGTTCTCCTGCCTCCTTCACACATGCCTGGTTCCCACCTCTCCCCCTACTATTGTGTGGTTGCAGTGCTATGCCATTGATGGCTCATGCTCACGGCTTGCCCAGGTTACCATGGTAAGTTGTTCTATCGTGTCTGATGGGTGGGTATGTTGTTTTGCATGTTGTATGTGATTTTGTGACGTGTGCATTGCCAGAGTTGTGAGTTGCATGGTTGTGGAGTTGAGGTGTGTGGGATGTTCATTTAGGTCTTGCCAAGGAGCTGTGCATTTCCCTTTGTGCCATCCTGGGAGCGCGGGTTGAAGTTGGACTGTCAGAGGATGATGGAATCATGCACTCTGGCTGGGTATTTGGCGACGACATTGGTGGAGATTCCACGGTGTTCGTATGTTGCCTGCACATTGATGTGAGACGTGTGCTTTCTGTTGTGGTGATTGTGTGCTGTGTCACCAGGGGGCACAGGTATGATATGTGTGCTGGGGATTGCCCCCAACATGTGTGTGCATCCAGCTATGGCGTATGGTCCTTACTTGGTCTCCAGCGGATCCTGCGCATTGTGTTGACTTATAGGGACTGGGGTACCAGGTACCAGGCTGATGGTGATGTCCAGGACAGGTGTGAGGGACCTGGATTTGGCTGACTGTATGACTCCTCTTACTCTGGCGAGTGTTGGTTGGGGGGTGCCAGAGGCCAACAGGTGCAGCACAGCGAGCAGCTTTGTGTGGGGTGGGATATTGGTTGTCCGCTGTGTTGGTGCCATCAGCCTGTTGGGCGATGATGGTCAGGATGCATAGGATGGCTGTCCTTTTGAGCCTGTAGTGGGCAATGACATTGTCAGGTTTTTGGTTTGTGAGGCTGGTGCATTTCCTGGGGGTCCACCGTCTTTGTCTGCGCTGCCTCTGTGGTGGTCCGGGGTGGGGAGCTTTTAAGGGTTGGGCTCCTGGGGGTCGTGGTGGTGGGTGTTGTGGCCCTCTTGGGTGTCCGGCATGCATGTAAAGTGGCTCCATTGCATCTGTTGTTCTTCAGGTGTGGCTCTGGGCTGGGCTCGCTTTTGTGGTGCAGGCTGTGGTCCAACTTTGCACCAAGTCTGAGCTAGTGTTAGTTTCCTGGTGCTAACGTGCTTTATCGCATGTTTTGTGTTCTTATCGCCGATGTGGCTTGTCGTTGTGAATGTTGTGGAGTGGTGTTGTTGCGGCTTTTTGCTCGGGAACGCCTACTCTGCATCTCATTAGCGATAGTTGCCGGGGTCATCTGTGGTGATGTATTTTGAGAATGCTATCGCAGGAAAACTGGTGTTATAGGCTGTTAGCACCAGCTTGTGAACGGGGTGGTAAGTTTATCGCAAGTTTGGCTGCGTTAAGGTGCCGATAACCCGGCGATAGCTCCTTGAGAGTATGGCCCTACATTCCTAAATATATACATACATACTATAAATCTACACAAAACTAGTCAGCAATACATACACTCCATATAACTTACATTAAAAAAACACCTTACTTGCTACAACACTTAATAAAACTATGCAACCCCACATAGCATCCAAAATAAAACACATAATTATCTCACCAATTACACCTCACATCATTGACACAACCTTCCTACCTCCCCCCTACCTTACAAACACCTTAAAAATCAGTAAAAAGTAACTTACCTTTACCGATTGACAGCAGCACCCAACTGCGACTTCTTTCTTCCACAAACGACCTAGAAACTGCACCAATAGACTACTAAATTTGGTTAGCGGTTGAAAAAAATGGTCACCTAATAAAAGGTTTATAAACACCTTTTCGCCATAGGAATCAATGGGAAAAATAGCAGAAATATAAAAATTTTTAAAAATGTTAAGAAATATTAAACATATACAGCAATGTTCCAGAAAGGTATACAAAAATTGTAAAGTATATATTAAATAATATTATAGCATATAAAAAATGATTTAACATATTTTAAAAATATTTATGTTAAATGACTATGAAAATGTATGTAAAATATATTTGGGAAATATAACTGAAAATGTATTCAGAGACATTTGTTCTGTATTTGTTTGACAACTATTTAAAAATGTACTATATTTTAAATAAAAATTAGCACTTTTTCTTTCTAATAAATATATATCAAAAATATAAGTAGCAATAAGTGTTTTTTCTTCAAAATAAAAAATATATATTTGTATTGTGTTCTTCTAATACGTATTAATGTTAAAATAAGAATTAATTGCAAATGCTATGCTTGTTTACCATACCAACGCAAAAACTACTTTTGCAAATTATTTAACACTACAAACATAACACATATTAGTCCCACTTCACTACAAAAAAAGTAAACATACGCCTATAGCACTAGATAGTTAAAATGCTCTATTCCCACTGCAATCCAACTTACCTCAAAAAAGGTAAATAAAATAAAAGGATTCATATATTATTCACACTCCAAAATAAAATAAGTCAGGGAAGTTGTTGGACACTAAAGAGACAACATGAACCATTCCCACTGCAATGCAACTTATCTGAGGGAAGGTTTGGGACACTAAAAGGATTAAATATACTTTTCCTACTGCAAGATAAATAAAGTCAGGAAAGATGTTTGACATTAAATGGGCAACATTAACTATTCCGACTCCAATCTAACTTAACTCAGGGAAGGTGAGTGACACTAAGGGCCTATGTACGAGTCTGGCTGTCCACGGCCTGCGAGACTTGTGGGGGTGAGGCATTGATGGTCTTCCGACCACCCTATTACAATTCGGGTGGTCGGACTGCCATTGCCCAGCTGCAGCCGCCAGGGAACCTCCGTTCCCTGGCGGTGTTGTGGCCGTCAGGCGGCTGCAACATGCTACGCAGGACATCCGAGATGCCGCCAAGTATATTAGGAGTTTCCTCTCCGCCATGGTTTTCATGGCGGTTCCTCCTCCATGAAAACCGTGGCAGAGAGGAAACATATGGGTTCCTACAGAGCCCCTTGTTGCCTCTGAGCCCTGGATGGAGGGGGCACAACATGTGCCCTACTGTGTGCATGCACCAGAGTTCCTGCCTGGCATGGACTGTGCAGGAACTGTTTATTTCTTTTCCATTACGGTGCCCATTTACAGGACACTGGCGTGGGAACGTAAAAAAATTGCCCGCCAGACACAGGAAATACTTGTAATCTGGTGGGCTGCCTGACCATGGGCTGACCTGGCACCTCACTGCCAGACTTGTAATCGGCCCTAAAGATTCAATGTGAACTATTCCCACTGCAATAAAACTTATCTGAAGGAAGGTTTTGGACATAAAAAGGTTAAATATACTATTCCCACTCCAGGATACGTTAAGTCAGTAAAGGTGTTAGACACTAAAGGGGCAACATTTACTATTCCCACTCCAATCTAACTTAACTCAGGGAAGGTGCTGGACACTAAAGAGTCAACATGAACAATTCCCACTGCGGTAAAACATATCTGAGGGAACGTTTTTGACTGTAAAAGAGTTATATATACTATTCGGACTCCAAAATAAAATACGTCAGGGAAGGTGTTGGACACAAAGGGCCCTGTTACGAGTCTGGCGGTCTGAGGATCGCCAGACTTGTGGTGGCATTGCGGTGGCAGAGTCAGCAACTGCCGCACTGGTGGTCCCACTTGCCAATTAACACTTGAGCAGCCGGACCACCCTAGGACCACCTGCTCCGCCAGGGAACCACCGTTCCCTTACGTAGGATCAGCGGTCGGAAGCTACAATATGCTTGACGGGACCGCCACGGTCAAGGGGCAACAATTACTATTCCCACTCCAATATATCTTAACACAGGGAATGTGCAGGATACTAAAGAGGCAACATTGTCAATTCCCACCACAATCAAACTTATCCTAAAGAAGGTTATCAACACTAATATAGCTAAATATACTATTCCCACTCCAAAATAAAATAAGTCAGGGAAGATGTTAGACACTAAAGGGGCAACATGTACCATTCCCCCTCCAATGTAACTCAACACAGGGAAGATGCGTGGCACCAAACAGGCAAAGTTGATCGTTCGTGCTACAATACAACTTGTCTTAGAGAAGGTTACCACTAAAAGGGTTAAATAAACTATTCCCACACCAAAACAAAAACAATCAAGGATGGTGCTGGCCACCAAGGGGGCAATATTTATTATTACCACTCTAATATAACTTAACTCAGGAAGGAGCTGGACATTAAAGAGGCAATGTTCTTCTGGACCTCTCTGCAGCTTTCGACACAGTCTCACACGCACCCTTGCAGCCAGACTTCATGAGGCAGAGATCCATGGAGCCGCCCTCAACTGGATCCAATCCTTTCTCTCTGGCAGAACCCAGAGGATCAGACTCTCCCCTTCCTCTTCAAACCCACTGAGATCAACTGCGGAGTACCCCAAGGATCATCGCTCAGTCCCATGCTCTTCAACATCTACATGCCCCCCCTCGCCGCCATCGTCTGACATTATGGGCTCAGGATTGTATCCTATGCAGATGACACCCAGCTCATCCTCTCGCTAACGACGAATGCCGCGAACACCAGACTCTGCTTCCAGGAAGGAATGAAGGATGTCGCAGCCTGGATGAAGGACAGCTGCCTGAAGTTAAAGTCTGAGAAAACTGGGGGCGTGGCCAGCAGCATGGCCGAGTAAGACGTGCTTTCGCCGAGCTCCGGCTGAAAGCTTGATCGGACAATGATTCCAGTGGCCTGCAGACCCGGGGAACACGGCACAAAAATAATTTTGGATGCTGGATGACCTTTGAAGTGGGAGGCCGTGAAGCTGACTCCTCGGGATGAGCTGCGAGGGCTACATTTCGGCCCGATCTGCAGCCGTGAGCGAGATCTAAGATGGCACCGCTGGGAAGCTGAGCGGATGGGGAGCAGATCCAGAAGACCGGGATCACCCGAGGAGGCTGCTGAGGGCGGATACAGGCAAGGTGTGCAGCCCCCTCGTCTTCCATCCGAGCCCACCTGAGTGTTGTGAGGTCGCTGGGGCACAGCCTGTGGTTGCGGTGCTCTGCAGCAGAGTGTGCTCCCCTCCCCCTCCGGGAGAGAGAAGAGCGCCGGTGGAGATCGCACCCAGGGCATGAGGCCTGACATCGCTGGACTCCGCAGACTCGAGAGGCCGCACGGGGCAATTGAGCAGAGGGGCCGGGAGGCCTGGAGCTCGAGGCCGACCAGTAGGCGCTGATCCCCAAGGAGTGCTCAGCGGCCGATACCGGTGGGGAGTGGTGTTTGCTTTGGGGTGGCCGGGGCAGTGTGGTGAGGTCCAGAGGTGCACCGGTGTGGTGGGTCTCTCCCCCTCCCCTCAACCTCCCCCTGCCCTCCCCTCCGCTTCTTGCCTCTGCTCTCTCACCCCCCCTGGAAGCAGCGAGAGGAGATGGCCGGGGAGGACCAGAGGCCCCCAGCCTAGATAGACAGGTGGATCGGCGGTGAAAGTACCAGGGCAGCAGACAGCTCCTGCTGGTGTCAGGAGATGAAGGAAGGCCGCAATTTACCCGACGATGTGTGGGTGCCCGAGGAGGTGTGCGGGACTAGAGGGGGTGCCAACTGAAGACGGAACCTGGGAGACCCACACGGAGCAGAGACTCCCGCAGGTTGCACTGGGGAGGTTGACCGCTTGTATTCGGGCCTGAGTTGTGGGAGACCAGTGTGATAGGAGCGGGGCACTCGCCACAGGTTAAATATCTCGGCTCGGGCGCCATACTCTCATTGTGCTAGCATCGCCAGTGTGAGGAACCCTTGGCCCCTCTAGGCCTGGCATCCGTCAGTATGGGCAGGGACAGAGACCCGAAACAACCACGGCAAGGCAAGATGGATCAATATGCGAAGGTCATCGCCCCCCGAGGAACGCTCAGCCCCCCGCTCAGATACAGACACACTTATCCAGGCGATTCAAGCATCCAGAACGGTGCTAGAGGGAAGATTGGTGCAGTGGGCACGGAGGTTTTGCTACTGCGGCAGGACCTTCGGAACTTGGCGGACAGGGTCAAGGAGACGGAGACTCGGTTGGGGGATGCGGAGGATTCACTGCAAGACCTGCGGAGAGGAATGACGGAACTCCAATCCTCCCACAAGGACCTGTTATGGCGGGTGGACGATGCCGAAAATAGAGCACGCCGCAGCATCCTCCGCTTTGTGGGCTTTAGAAAGGGAATTGAAGGAATGAACATGCCTGAGTTCCTACATTCATGGCTCCTACGCACCTTCCCGGCGGACAAATTTCCTACCTGCTTTGTCATAGAGAGGGCACTTGGGGCCATATGTAGGTAGCCTAACATTTACCACTTCATAAATACCGAATTTTACCGATTCAGTATTTATGAAGTGGTAAATGATATGTAGATAATCCATCGGTAATATTTACCGATTCGGAATGGGTCGGTAATTTAGAATCGGTATTTACCGATTCGGTAATGGTAACTGGCTTCCAATTGATTCCTATGGGCCAGGAGGCCCATAGGAATCAATGGGAAGCCAGTTACCATTACCGAATCGGTAAATACCGATTCGGTAATGGGGGTAGCACAATCAAGGGTGGCAGGGTGTCACAGTGACACCCTGTTGCACCCCTGATTCCTGCATGTGTGCACATGTGGCACACATACATGCCCTAAGGGCATGTATGTCTGCCACATTGCACACTTCAAAGTGCAAAAAAATGCTTTTTTCCAGCTATTCGTCATTTACCTCCAACTTTTAGTTGGTGGTAAATAACGAATCCCCACAACAACCACACACTCCCCCTACATATCATTTCAGGATTCGGTATTTACCGAATCGGTAAAATTACCGATTCGGTAATTTTACCGATTCGGTAAATTATCGAATCCTGAAATGTGCCCCCTACATACCAAAAGCCTGAATACCGGTCGGTAACGGGATATTTACCGAAAATCGGCCGTTACCGACTGGTATTGGGCATCCTACATATGGCCCATAGAGCATTGACGGCTCGACCCCCTGAAGGAGCGCAGCCACAGCCGGTAATAGCACGCTTTCTGAACTTTCTGGACAGAGACATGATACTCAGGGAAGCCAGACAGCTTTGGGAGATCCGGCATGAGAACACACGCATAATGGTTTTTCCAGACTACAGTAGGGACGTGCAGAGGCAAAGACGTACTTTTGATTACGTAAAGGCCAAATTGCGTGACCATAAAATACACTATATGCTACTCTTCCCTGCAAAACTGAAAGTGATATTCTTGGTCAAGTCCCACTTCTTCCAGATGCCAGAGGAGGCTTGGCACTGGTTGGAGGAACGCCCCACACATGGAAGGCCGGAAGCCCCGATGTGCGGTGATGTGTCCTCCGGGGGAGCTGTCGGGAGGCCGCCGGGCGCACAAAGATCTCTCAGACCCTGCCAATCCCGTAGATGTCGCCTTCTGGAGACGACTTTGTATGTCCCAAAAGACACTGACAGTCGCTGAAGGCGCAGTGGCTGTTCCCTGGACTCACAGCGGGCCTGCGTGCCCTCCATCCTCTTGGTCACTCCACCCGGACTGGGACCATGGCAACGGGGACTCTTCCTCCGGGAAGGAGGAGGCTGCGGACCCCTCTCTGCACTCCCTGGCTGCTGAAATATTGGCGCTGGAACAGGAAACCTCGACAGATGTTGCAGCTACCCAGGGTGAACCGCCGGACTCGCACTCATGAACAAGGGCCTGCGAGGTTGGCCGTGGAATAGATTGACATTTCGGAGCATGCAAGCTGGATACGCACCTCTCTTCTTATTCTTCTTCTTTATTGCTCTCTTTATTCTCCTTTCTTTCCCCTGTCTACCGCCACCTTCGGAGAATTGGAGGACGCCTGCGGGGACGTAGGCGATAGCCCATGGGTGGCTGTAGTCTTGAACCCTTGGTGGTTCTCCCCCTCTGACAGGGGTGCTTTTTCTTAACTTTGCTCTTCACTCTACTTCTTATTTCTTAATAATTCTTTCTCAAAGACTTTGGGACTGCTGCGAGAGTTGGACCTTGTGGCGTGAGTTGGGACAGGGAGGGCGATAGACCTCCGCCACCCTAGGGTTCACTCCTCAGTGACTGGCCGGAAATGAGACACTGGGGGGAGGGAGGTGGGCTGGGGGGAGAGTTTGAGGGGGTTGAAATAGTTCTGTGGTTAGATGTTTGTTGTATGTTTGGTTGGCATATTGGTCACATGGTCACCCGGGTACGCGTGCTTGGCTACTGTCCCCCTCCCAAGATACACTCGGACCGCACATCCCAATGGCCCCATTGAGTGCGCATAGACCCCGCGCAGATGAGATGCAAACGGCCCCCTATAAAATACTGACATGGAATGTGAATGGTCTAGGGGATAAAATTAAGAGAGGGCTAGTGTCCACATACATAAAATGGGTACACCCTGATGTCATCCTTTTGCAGGAGACCCACCTCAAGGGTACGAAATGTGGTTTCCTGGCGAAGGAGCATATACAGTATTGGCTCACGCGGGGTACACAGCGGGCTCCCGAGGGGTGGCTATTCTGCTTAAAAAATTCCCCCTTTTAAGGTGCTTCGGACATGGACAGACCCCCAAGGGACATATGTGGGAGTGCCGCGGACATGGGGTAGACGGAGGGTCACAATAGTATCGGTTTATTCCCCTCCGAAGCTACAGGCCAGGACTCTCCATGGGTTGGCTGATATCCTGCTAGACACGCCAGACACATTACACATTATGGGGGGCGACTTCAACTACGTCATGTCCATCCCCATTGACTGCTCAGCGACTCGTATTGACCATTCCCCGCAATTGGCCAGGGTCATGGACACATTGAGCCGGATGGACGTGTGGAGACAGCTTCACCCAGCCACCAGAAGCTATTCGTACTACTCTGGTGCACATAAAGTGCACTCCAGACTGAACTACGTCTTTCTCCCACGGCCGGCTGCCGGGACTGATTGCGAGGCAGAATACCTGGCATGGGGATCTCTGATCATTCCTCCCTCCTGGTCAGGTTAGGGGTGGAGGCCAAGGGCGAAAGGTGGAAACTGGAGGTTGACAGCTTGGGACCTGCAAAACACCGAGATATTGCGAGGTCTTCGGGCTGATACGGTGGTGTATTTTGCCGAGAATGTGGGATCGGTCCAATCAGTAGTGTGGGAAGCCTACAAGACAGTGCTCCGTGATAGGGCCCAAAATCGAATCTCGTGGGAGAAGCGGAAGGCACAGGAGGAGCATAACGCTTTGGAAACCCAAATTCTAGAGCAAGAACAATGCTATCTGGCGGGGCGTGACCCTCAGGCCCTCTGCCGCTTGACTGACGCACAGCAGAGATATAGAGCCCTGGTAACGGAAGAGGCTAAAACGCAGGTGACCCTCCATAGATTATATGATGTTGGGGATAAATCTGGTAAACTCCTAGCCTGGCTCAGCTATAAAGAAATGGACGCCCGATGGATAGAAAGCATAGTGGACCGACGGAGAAGGCCGCAGAGGGGAGACGCCCAGATAGTACAGACATTTGCCTCCTATTTCAGGGATTTCTGTGAGGCCAGGGAACCGGGTGGTTCGGAGGAGGTTCAGGCTTATCTGGCTACTATTTCAACCCCAATCTTAGCGGATGAGGATAGGGAGACCCTTGAGGTCGACATAACGGTCACAGAAATTAAGGAGGCAATAACTAGACTGCGCCCTGGGAAATCCCCAGATCTGAATGGACTCCCGGACGAAATTTTTAAAAAAGGGGCTGACCTCCTGACGGTGCACTTGTTAGCGCTCTTTAAGGACGTGGCCAAGGAAGGTACCCTCCAGCTAGATCTTAGGAATGCCATGATCATCCCCATCTACAAACCGGGGAGGCCCCCCGAGGATTGCACGTTCTATCTCCCAATCTCTCTCCTCAATGTGGAGGTTAAGCTATTTGCGACAATACTGGCCCTCCGCTTATGCCAAGTAATCTCAGGGCTGGTGCATCAAGACCAGACAGGCTTCTTAGCTGACAGAGCGACCAGGCAGAATCTACCGCGGACCAATATTTGGCTTATGGCGGTGGAGGGAAGGGAGGACCCACATATGTTCCTCTCCCTAGACGCTGAAAAAGCGTTTGACGCTGTGCATTAGCCCTTTCTGGAAGCGACGTTGGTCAAATTCGGCATCGGTCCAAAATTTAGACAATGGGTGGCTCTACGGTATGCGGACCCCAGAGCCCAGGATAAAGTCAACGGGATGTGATCTGAGGACTTCCCCATTAGAAGGGGGACCCGACAGGGATGCCCTCTGTCCCCACTACTATTCGCCCTCACCACCGAAATAGTAGCTTGTGAGGTCAGACAGGCAGAAGACATAAGGGGGTTCCAAATATCACAGACTAACTCAGAAGAAGAAAAAATATTGCTCTATGGGGACAATATCCTGTTGTAAGTCGCTCAGCCGGCTACAACAGTCCCTGCACTGTTCGGGCTTCTGCGCAGATATGGCTCCTTCTTGGGATATATGATAAATTAGCATAAGTCGATTCTGTATAGCCCGCGAACTGAGGAGACGTGGCCCTCCCTCCCTGGAGCTCTCCAGGTAACACAGACGGGCTTCACGTACTTGGGGATCTACTTAACCGTGGATAAAAACCTCTCCTACCAAAGAAACATTCAGCAAGTTCTAACAAACTTCGCAGCTGATGCAGTACGATGGAAATCCCTCCCTCTCACGATACTTGGCCATGCGGCAATGTTTAAAATGATCACCTTGCCCCGCTTCTTATATGCCCTTCAAAATGAATACTTCCCCCTCCCTAGACATACGTTTAGGGCGATAAATGCAGAAGTGCGCTCCCTGTTGTGGTTGAGGAAGCAACCACAGATAGCACTGAGTACGCTACAGAGAAACCAGTATAATGGAGGGATTTCCCTGCCGGATATTGAGGCATACTATCTGGCGCCGGTAAATGACTGGCTCCATGCCTCTGCTGATCATCCCACCTACAGGTTAGAAAGGGACACCATGGCACGCCACTCATGTTTATTCTATTTATATGGAGGTCCAGGTAGGAGACGACTACTCATGGCCACGCAAATAACCATAGAGGTATGGGATAGGGTGACGAAGATACTGGGATGGACACGCAAGCAGACAAAACAGATGCCAATATGGCACTGTACCTGGTTGAGGGAGCTCCACAAACTAAGGGGCTTTGAAAGGTGGGATGACATTGGAATCTCTACGTTGGGGGACGTGGTGGCGAAGGGGGATCTTAAACCCTTTAGGACTCTGGCAACAGAGTATGGGTTACACCCCCCCCCAAATTTTTAAATACGCCCAATTGCGGCATGCATGGAAAGCAGAGAGTTCGCTCTCCTCTCCCTTGCCAGAATATGCCCCACTGGAGGGTCGCCTGCTACAAGAACAGATACCCAACAAAATAGTATCTTTGACGTATAGGACCCTGACCAATAACATGCCAGATAGACTAGGGAAGCTGAGAGAAACTTGGGAATAGAACCTGGGCACGATGGACAGAGTGGATTGGGAGGCCGCCCTGATGCACCATAGAGAAGTGGCGATTAAATCCCGCCTCCGACTCATCCAATATAAGATATTGCACAGGGTGTATTTTGACAAGGTCCGACTGCACCACATAGGCCGGGCCAGTGATCCAACCTGCCTTCGCTGTGGACTCCCGCAGTGGGACTTTTACCATACCATCTGCGACTGCCCCATCATCCATGCTTACTGGGCACAGCACATGGAGAGTTGAGTAAGGTGTTGGAGGCCACGCTCCCTCTGGAACCTAAATTCATACTGCTGGGGATAACCAATGATATTGACCTGAACCACTCACACCTGATTTTCACATTGTTGGCCTTAGTGGCGGCAAAGAGAGACATGGCACAGGCCTGGAGAGCGTCGTCCCCCCCCAGCTGGGAGAGTGGAGGCGGGGAATGGATATGTATATGGCGGCAGAAAGGGTCACATACAAAGCGAGAGGATGCCCCCAAAAATTCCATAGAGTATGGGGGAAGTGGAGACGGTACCATGGCCTGCATGGGGGTCTGGGAACCGACTAGCATAGTGTGGGTCCTCTTGAATTATGCTTTGACCCGCGTTGATGTGGAATTGGACGGGCGCTTTGGACCCTGAGGGTGCTTATGCGGGGGAGATAGGGGGCGATCAAAAGTGTCACCTATGCTGGAGCTGGATACTGACTGGTTGATTGATATGGATATGATGGTGTGGGTGGTGGGTGGGGGAGGGGGAGCTGTGGGCACGTGGAAGACTATCTGTGACATGCCAGTTGTTTATGTGTTAGTTGAAAATGCAAACAAAAATATATGTTATGTTATGTTAAAATGGCTTTTATAGAGCGCACGGCTACTCAAAAAGAGTGTCCCGGCGCTTTTATTTAGGGTAGGCTGCAGTATACTAACATAACACATTAAAAGAGAAAGTGTCTCAGACAGAAAGAAAACAACGAGCAAAAAAAGACCTACTGGGTGAACAACCAGGTTTTGAGGTCCTTTCTAAAAGCTAGTAAGCTGGTGGCTCCCCGAAGTGTAAGAGGCAGAGAGTTCCACAGCTGTGGCGCCAGTAGTCCAAAGGAGCGACCTCCCAAGCGCACTCTCTTCACTCGTGGGACGATCGCCAAAAACAGGGATTCTGATCTCAGAGAGCGAGCCGGACGGTAGAAGGCAAGTCTCCTTTGGAGGTACTTTGCTCCCGTCGCATGGAGGGCCTTGTATGTCAGGGTCAAAGCCTTAAAGGCGATCCGCTTGCGGATTGG
Organism: Triturus cristatus; assembly: GCF_964204655.1. Lineage (NCBI taxonomy): Eukaryota > Metazoa > Chordata > Amphibia > Caudata > Salamandridae > Triturus > Triturus cristatus. The sequence goes on from NC_140590.1 coordinate 352,707,676, forward strand.
GAGCCAGTGCAGGGTCTGGAGCAAGCCCGCAGCACTAACGCGTCTATTCAATCCAAAAATCGCTCTCGCCGCAGCATTCTGCACAATTTGGAGCCGCTGTAGCAGGTACTCTGGCAGGCCCAGGTACAGAACGTTTGAATAATCTAGCCTAGAGCCTATCAGGGCCTGCACAGTCAGCTTCCTGTGCTCCTCCGATAAGAGGGGAAGAAACCTCCGTAACATCCTAAGGAGGCCGAAGCAAGTGCCCGACACCCCCAGGATCTGGGACTTCATAGTCAACCCCTTGTCCATCTTGACCCCCAAGTTCTTAGCCATTTGGGATGAACAAGTTGGGGGGAACATATTGGTAGGCCACCAAGCCTGCCAGTCTGGCTCCGTGTCACACCCAAAGAAAAGTACCTCGGACTTATCGGAATTGCACTTGAGGCTGTTCAGTTGAAACCATTGAAACACAGCCCCAAGGCAATCCCGGATACTCTCCCCATCAAAGTCTCCTCCTCTCTTGCACGAGAAGAGGAGCTGGGTGTCGTTTGCATAAGATACGATCCGGGCCCCAAACGACTCCGCCAACGCCGCCAAAGGGGTCATGAAGATATTAAAGAGGGTCGGGCTCAAAATAGAGCCCTGAGGGACCCCGACTCCCAGAGGCGGCATCACGGCGGAATCTGGCGAGGCCCAGACCGTTTGCCGGCGGCCCGCTAGAAAGGAGGAAAACCAGCTGAACACACATATTTGTTTTAACTCTGAGAAAACTGTGGTCGTCATCCTCGGACCCTCTACCTCTGCCTGGGACAACACCTGGTGACGCTCCTCCCTGGGGAGTACTCCCACCCCTACTGACCACGCACGAAACCTCGCATCATCCTCGACTCCTCCCTCTCCATGACCTGCCAGATTAAAGCCGTCGCTTCCACCAGCTTCAACTGCCTGTGCTTCCTCCGCAAGACCTTCAAATGTTATCCCCCCCGAATGCAGAAAGACCGTCACCCACGTACTCATAACCAGCAGACTCGACTACGGCAACGCCCTCTATGCCGGAATCAACAGAACTCTCCTACACAAACTCCAAACCATCCAGAACTCTGCAGCCAGACTCATCCTCGGGACTCCGCGGTACGAACAGATGACCCAACACCTACGTGACCTCCAATGGCTCCCCGTCGAGAAGTGGCTTACCTTCAAGCTCCTCACCCACGCCTACAAATTCCTCCACAACATAGGACCCGAATACCTCAACGAGAGAGTCTCCTTCCACGTGCCCAGGAGGAACCCCCGCTCTGCCGACCTCGCCCTACCAGAGATCCCCCGCATCCGCAGAAAAAGAGCAGTTGGGAGTGCCTTCTCTTACATCACAGCCAAGACCTGGAACGAGCTCCCTGTGAACATCAGATGCTCCCCGACCCTGCACACCTTCAGGGAGGCCCTCAAGACCTGGCTCTTTGACTGATTGGGAGCTGCACCTCCCCCCCTCAAGCGCCTTGAGACCCTCACAGGTGAGTAGCACGCTTTATAAACCACTGATTGATTGATTCCCTTTGCAATATAACTTATAAAATAAAGATGTTGGACGTTTAGGGCCCGCTTACGATGTGGCTCGGAAGGCTCCGACTGACGGTCGCAGCCTTCCGAACCACATCGTTATGGGCATCCCGGATTACTTTCTGACCGCCTAATTAAGATATAGGCAGTCGGAAAGTAAACCGCACGGTCATTCCGGCTGGCTTTTGATGAGCTCAGACAGCCCGTCGGCCAGCCAGTAATCTGAAGGGCAGGCCTGTCCGCCCTTGAAATTACAGTGCACGGTTTCCGGCATGGTTTCCATGCTGGTCTGTCTGACATGGAAACCATGCCGGATAGCGTGTTTGAGGGCCCCAGCAGGGCCCCCTTGGGTGCATGGCCTACGAGTGTAGGCCGAGGGGGAACATACATTGCCCCTCTGTTGATCTCTGCACCTTGTGGCAGGCACCTTGCGGGGCCTGCCAACAGGTGCAGGGATGAGCCACACCTCCCATAGTGAAATGTAGGAATGCGACCAAACAGTATTCGGCCGCATCCTAATGAGGCGCTCGGGACCGGTGACCGCGTGTTGGGAAGCAATTCGGCCCGACATCGAAATCAGGCCCATATAGACAAATATTACAGCACCCCTACTACTACAAAAGAAGAAATCCAAAATATAGCACAGTATAAATGTACTATTTACTATTGTCACCACAGTATCAACAAGCTGAACAAACATATATGTAAACATGTTGTTCAAAATTAAATCAAACCTTATAATATATATGTTTTCAAACTTATAATAATGTCTGATGAAATATCATATAACACTTTTTATTTAAAAACAAATGTATTGAATTTTTTATAAATAACAATAATTTATCAATTTTTTTAATTTGTTCTAAAATTTGTAACTTTTTTTTATAAATAATCTAAAAATGTAAATACGAATTAATTTCTAAAATAATGTATTTAAATTACTTTAAGTATTAAAAGAAAATATATCCACATCCTTATCCAATATTAATCAAACACCCCACTCTGGAAAAAAATTCAAAATGAATGGAAAGAATTTAATAAATACATACCCAAAAATAAACACTTGTGCATATATTTTGAAAATACTCCCCACCCTTATCCCCTATAAACCCAACCTCTCGCTCCTAAAATGTTAATTTTTTCTATATTTGTTTTATTTAAATTAACATTAAAAAAACAATGAAACTTAAAATCATAAAATACTTCCCACCCTTATCCTCTATTAACCCAACATCCCACTCCTAATTTTTTTATTTAAAAATCTAAATATATACACTAACACATAATTTTTAAAATACTTCCCACTCGTATCCCCTATAAACTCAACATCACACTCCTTAAAATATAATAATACTTAATAAAATTACAAATCAAATTTTATAAAACATTACTAAGAAAATTATGAACAATAACTATAAGTTGAAAAATATATAAAAACAAATATACAGTATATTATACACTACCACAAAAAATATTACAAACAATGATATTAACAAGAGCGATATTAAAGACATCTATATTGAACACAGCACCTAAAATGATATTTTTGACAATGATACTAAAGATAAAGATTTTTATGTGTCACGATATTCTTGTATATTTATGTTGCACACTATTTTTATTTTGTCCGAACACCCTTTCTTTCATTAGACTCTTTTATCTCATTAGATGAGCTTTTAGTTCATGCTACTTATCTGTTTGACAAACTAATGGTTTTGGATAATGTTAACTTATGGGTTAAGGACAACTTCAATTCTCTTTAATAATACCCATACAGAATACCCATAGCTCTGCTCTTGTAGACAGTATTGTTCATAAAAAATATAAAACGCCACTTGACATATCCAATGGCTTTTACAGTCATCACCTGTCCCCTGAATGCAGTCAATGGACCTTATTCATGGCCGGTGGAATACAGAATTGTTTGGGCATTTACCTATGGGGTATAAGAATAGCCCCGGGGTTTTCGCTGTGAGTGTTTCTCTTTGTTAGACAGCACTGACCCAAATGCATACTTGTATGTTGATTATATTTATCTCACAGACGACGAATTATGGCCACATCTATGCCATGTTGACCGCATCATTCTTGAGTTTGCGGACTATGGTTACAAATTTAATTTTTCTAAATCACACATCGCTTGCTATGCAGTGCTTTTTTGGGGGCTATGAGCTCAATAATGAAGGTCGGGGCTTGGCACCCCACTTTCTGGAGGAATGCGCATGCTTGCAATCTCTAACTACCCTGAAAGAACTTCAGTCTTTGCTGGGATTTTTAAATTTAGGGAGGTCTGCCCAGCGTATCAAGCCCTTTTATGCTTTGATACAACCTACCCTTTCAAAAGCCAGCCGGTTCCCAGAACATTCTGCTATTTTGCATTGTTTGCAATCTGATTTGCTTGAATCTAAGTACTTGTTGACACATGATAACCACACAAACCTGTTGATACAATTTGTGCCAGGCGCAGTGAGTTTCACCTACTTGACGTACAATGAAGCGACACAAATCACATTTGTACACTGCAGCCGAAATGCATTTTTCCACTGTTGAAAAGGTTTTGACAGCTGTGCAGATGGCGGTCCTGAAGGAACGCGCACTGGCACAGGGGAAACGCATTTCTGTGGTTACACCTTTTCCTGCTTTGGAAGCAGTAACTAAGGCGATTATGCCAAACTCTAAAGCATTACATCTCCGTTGGATACAATGGGCTACTTCTTTGACATCTCCGAATGTCACATTTATCTTTTGCCCCTCTCCCCAGACATAGGAGTTCTTGCAGTATGAACACATTCATCCACCTCCTCTGTCTCTGCTTCCCTTAGAGGAGTACATATCATACCGATGGTTTGGCACAACCGGCCACTGGTTCTAAACATGCTTATTCAGCAGCTTGTGCTATTGAGGCTGGTGCAATGGTGAATGGAGAATTAAAGTCTAATATAGTGGCACTAGGAGACTGTAACGGCCAATTGGCCGCGCTGCGTGCTCTGGTTCTTGCTCTCGAGTTTGCAGATCCGAGTATTTCTACACTCACTGTGTGTGATTCCTATAACTGTGTTCAGTCTTTCAATGACAAATGATTCTTTTGGTCTCAAAATGATTATCAAGATTCTAAAGGCAGCACAATTCAGCATAAAATGCTTTGGGTTCGTGTGGCGGATCTTAAACAATGTCTGCCACTCACACATGTTATACATACTCTTGGCCATCAGCGTGTGGGAGCACACGATCTTGGAAATTGTTTCGCTGATGATGCAGCCAAATCTGCAGTAGCCACATGTTCCATAGCAGCCGTTACAAGGTCCATGATTAAGATGGATACTGACATTTTGGCAGCAATAGCTGCAACTGCGGAGGGCTCTAGTTATCAACAGTGTTTCCCTTAAAAATATTCTTATCAGTTAACTCCTGAACAAGTTCTTTTTGCTAGAATACCTGACGTTGGAGATCAGCTGATTCCCAACGCGGATCGCAGACACACTTTGATCAAAGCCGCACATGAAGGTATGGCTTCGGCCCATGCTGGGGTGTCTGTGGCTGTTTCTATCTTGCAGAAACGTTATTGGTGGAGTGGTTTACATAAACAGACCCATAATTATGTACTTTCTTGTGACATCTGTCAACAAATCAAGCCTTCTACGGTGACACGTCCACCACAAACACGGCTTTGCATTGCAAATCGCCCTTTTGCTTGTGTATATCTTGATCACTGCGGTCCATTTTCTTCTGATATTGCATATAAATACATTTTGGTTGCAGTTGATTTGTGCACTAGATTCCTTTGGGTTTGCCCATAACACAGTGCTGATCCTCAAAATGTCATCAGGGATTTGTGTGTCTTTGTAGGAATTTTTGCCTGTGGTACCTTTCATTCTGACCAAGGTCCAGAATTCGCCTCTAAGGCGTACAAGGACGCGATGAAGTCTTTGGGGGTGCTGGTGCAGTTTTTGTCTCCAGATAGACCTGAGGGCAACTCAATTGCGGAGCGAATGAACCATGACTTAAAGCAATCTTTGACAGCTAGAGTCTTAGCTACTGGCAGGAACTGGCTAGCCCATATGTATGGAGTCTAACGTGCACTTATTAATCTCCCTAGAAGACCTCTCAGTGGGCGGACCCCATATGAGATGCTCTTTGGCATCAAAATGTTTGTGCCAGACATTGATGGTCTAGACTTTGCGGAGGTAGCCGCGACATTTGACATAGGTAATCATTCTACTATGTTACAGGACCTACAAGAGACCCGTGCCAGTCTTGCTCCTGAACATTTGCTTTCGGCAACAGATGCCGCACTGCTGATTCTGCTGGCCGGCTGGATTCTGAAAGTTGGTGATCTGGTCCAAGAGAAGTTGGAGAACAAAAAATAATTTGGTCCCTCTTATCGTGCACCGGTTCCAGTGCTTGGCTTAAAGGGTACTCATACAGTCATTTTACCACCCCATCCTGGTCACAAAGACAACCGCTACATCTCCATTGACAATGTCAAGCTACAACATCTGGCCGATTCTTAATAGTGTGACGCCTGCTGCTTCTTGCCCCACAATTTCGAGGATTCCTGGGGTTGGCGCAACTTTCGACTCACCAAATGACACTGTCATCGAGATGGACCCTGTTGTTGACCATTCGCCTGTTCCCCCAGCTTCCTCCTGCAATGCGGAAGTTGAATACGCATATCCCACAAGTGAGTCTTTGCATAGATTGCCCGAGAATCCTGTACACCATGGCAGTTTTTCTTATGACTCGTCCTCCACCTCCTCAATTGGCCCTTTCAAATTGGCTGTTTTGTCTCCTGGTTTAAACAGACTTATTTAGTCCCTCCCTGGACATACATCTGGTTGGTCCTCATCCTGATTTTTCTCTTCATGTCAATTGGCTTTGTAACAGTGTTTTTCCTCCTCATCAGTGGTCACTACTTGCCCGAACACTCTGCTGTGAATTTGGTTGATGGTATTTGGGCCCTCCACTCATCTTCCCACATCATGAAACGTGACCAGACACTTGTTAACATTTCAGCGGTCCCTGATGCTGATGGCATCGTCTGGGATAACATGGATTTCCAAGTTCCGACGGAAATCATCAATGTACCATAAGTCTTTAGTGTCTCCATGAGTCATCTGGTAACACAGGACATTTGTTCAGACGATTGGGATGTGCATGAAGTACAGGCATTGTTTTCAGATTTAAAGTCTTATGCTGCTTTTAATGCTGAAGATTTATTTTTGAATTCTGCCATTTATGCTGATTTGTTCTGTATCAACATTATGGGCATCATTTCCTTAATAGGACTAATACATTACGACCTGTTGTTAATTACACACAGTGGGAACATTGTCCCACTCTGTTGAAAGGGAGCTCGAAAACACTTAGAAGTAAATTTACACACTTCACAGACTTTGACAAGCCTGCTCCTGAGTCCTATTATTTTTAATTGAATATTTCTTCAACTCCCAAAGTCATGTTAACCCATACTAAATTAATGTATTCTAATTCTTTCAGACATGAGCTGTCAGTATAGGGTTATGATCATTGGAAGGCCACCATTGATTTGAAATCAATTTGGGGTTCTAAAAACTGGCAGGTGCGCGGCACTGATGCCTTACATTGTTTTTGCCTTATACCAGCACAAATTGTGTTTCTAAATGATACTGTGTACCAAACAACTTGCTTTGGTTTGGCCACTACAAAGAAAGGAACGCGGGGGCGTGGCTTGGCGCCCAACGGAGATGGCGGCGCTCGGGTGAAGCTCTCCGGCAGTCGGCGGAGGAAACATGCTTCTGGACCGAGTCGTCTTGATGTGATTGCAGTTTTGTGTACCTGATGATCCCTGGACCTTCGCGCTACCGATGGCTCCTTTATTATAAGCCAGCAAGTATGTTTTTTCTCTCCTCTTTTGAACGTGCCCTCTCGCGGCCGCCATTTTGATTTTTGCCGCGAATCGCGGACTATGCATAATCCCCCTCATATTTTTTGTCTGCTTTTTTTATGCTCCTAGCCTGCTTGTGGGACTGTTTTTTGTCTTTTTGGAGGTGTTCACTTATTGACTTGTGGCCAGGAGCTATGCTGCACTGCTGAGGGGTTTGCTGTTCTTGAGGTGCTGCTGTGTTGCTGGGGTGCTGAGGAGATTTGCACGACGGCCATTTTGAGTCTTGGAGGAGCCCTCTGCTGTGCTCTGGTATTAACGCCTAGTTGCTGCTCCATGAAGATCATATCACGTTACAAGTGCATGGATTTTCCATCGGGCTCTTCTTTTCGAAGCGCTTTGTGAACCCTATTCTATTTTAATTTTTGGTGCACTTATTCCTCATTGCTTTTGGGCACGTTGATATGCATTTTTGTCACATTGACTTTGATATCGCCGGCAGTGGGTCCATGGCTCTTAAGTGCTTTTCTTCTTTGTGATAAGTCCTACAGAATACACCTTGAGTGTCTTCACCGTGACCTGGTGGGAAAGCCCCGGTTCAGTTTTTTATGGGCAGGATAACAGGAAAGCGCATTTCTACATCTAAGCAACGTACTTTTATAAAGAACTCTAAACTTTTTACGGAACTTTCGAAGCTTGACATCCCTTCAGCTGCCACGCATCAGTGCTCAATTGTAACTATGGATCCTCCCATTGGGGCTACCGGTAAAACTCACACCAAGCGTCTTAAAAAAGACCCTCCCTCGCCGCCCAAGACGTCTTCGTCTGTATCAATGGACTTACTACTTGAGGAGATCAGGGCCCTCAGGCCCTTTATGGAAGAGACTAACACCAAGCTGCAAATTTTAACGGATAATTGGTCCCATTTAGATGCTAGGATCTCTACCGTTGAACAATCCGTTACCTCTTTGCAAGAGTCATATTCAGCTGTTTCTCACCTCCACTCTCAGGTCTCTGTGTTGCAGAAACAGGTTGAGGACCTTGAAAATCGTAACAGACGGAATAATTTGCGTATCTACGGCCTGGAGGAGGGAATTGAAGGGTCAGATCCGGCCGCCTTCTTTAAATCATTTCTTCCTAAAGTTCTCCATTTACCAGCAGGGACGCAGCTCAATATTCAACGAGCCCACAGATTGGGCCGAGTTCCATCCAACGCCAACCCCTCGCAGAAACCATGAGGCGTCATCTTATACTTCTTGGAATATACTGACCTAATGAAAGTGCTTGCAGCAGTCAGGGCTTCCCCGAGGATCACATGGTCTGGATCATCTTTATTTTTTTCGCAGGACTACGGCAAAGCCACTGCTAACAGGTGCAAAGCTTTTCCTCAACATGAGAGCTGATCTTCGTTCCATGGGTGCCAGGTTTGGTCTCTTTCACCTGTGCCTTTTTAAGGTCACGTACAACAATAGGACAACGACATATGAAGATCCGGCCCGCCTACAAAGCTTCATAAACTCCTGCAGACCAGTTGCTATGGACTCCTCTGGGCTTGCTTCTTCTTCGAGCACTTGAATGGATTTCCTTCTTTGTTTTTTCCTTGAATCAAAAGTTGGTCGCACTCTGCTCGTCACACCAGCAAGTTGCCCCAAGGAACTGTGGTCAATGTAGTGGCGACGGCGAGTACGCCTATGCCACGGTGTATGTAGAAAAGTATGTGTCGCATTAGCCATCCCTGGACACGTGTTTCGAGGTAGTTGCCTCTCGTCAGCAGGGAGCAGGTCAGTGTAAAGGGGTGCCGCGTGGACTGCCAAAATGTAATTAAAACAGGTAGAGTACCTCTCATGGCGCGCAGGTGCAGGTCCAAGGCTCGTCAGCCCGTTGGCTCAAGGGAGCCGTAATAAATGAATCAAAAGTTGGTCGCACTCTGCTCGTCACACCAGCAAGTTGCCCCAAGGAACTGTGGTCAATGTAGTGGCGACGGCGAGTACGCCTATGCCACGGTGTATGTAGAAAAGTATGAGTCGCATTAGCCATCCCTGGACACGTGTTTCGAGGTAGTTGCCTCTCGTCAGCAGGGAGCAGGTCAGTGTAAAGGGGTGCCGCGTGGACTGCCAAAATGTAATTAAAACAGGTAGAGTACCTCTCATGGCGCGCAGGTGCAGGTCCAAGGCTCGTCAGCCCGTTGGCTCAGGGGAGCCGTAATAAATGAATCAAAAGTTGGTCGCACTCTGCTCGTCACACCAGCAAGTTGCCCCAAGGAACTGTGGTCAATGTAGTGGCGACGGCGAGTACGCCTATGCCGCGGTGTATATAGAAAAGTATGTGTCGCATTAGCCATCCCTGGACACGTGTTTCGAGGTAGTTGCCTCTCGTCAGCAGGGAGCAGGTCAGTGTAAAGGGGTGCCGCGTGGACTGCCAAAATGTAATTAAAACAGGTAGAGTACCTCTCATGGCGCGCAGGTGCAGGTCCAAGGCTCGTCAGCCCGTTGGCTCAAGGGAGCCGTAATAAATGAATCAAAAGTTGGTCGCACTCTGCTCGTCACACCAGCAAGTTGCCCCAAGGAACTGTGGTCAATGTAGTGGCGACGTCGAGTACGCCTATGCCACGGTGTATGTAGAAAAGTATGTGTCGCATTAGCCATCCCTGGACACGTGTTTTGAGGTAGTTGCCTCTCGTCAGCAGGGACCAGGTCAGTGTAAAGGGGTGCCGCGTGGACTGCCAAAATGTAATTAAAACAGGTAGAGTACCTCTCATGGCGCGCAGGTGCAGGTCCAAGGCTCGTCAGCCCGTTAGCTCAAGGGAGCCGTAATAAATTAATCAAAAGTTGGTCGCACTCTGCTCGTCACACCAGCAAGTTGCCCCAAGGAACTGTGGTCAATGTAGTGGCGACGGCGAGTACGCCTATGCCACGGTGTATGTAGAAAAGTATGTGTCGCATTAGCCATCCCTGGACACGTGTTTCGAGGTAGTTGCCTCTCGTCAGCAGGTCAGTGTAAAGGGGTGCCGCGTGGACTGCCAAAATGTAATTAAAACAGGTAGAGTACCTCTCATGGCGCGCAGGTGCAGGTCTAAGGCTCGTCAGCCCGTTGGCTCAAGGGATGGCTAACGCGACACTTATTTTCATTTTAAACTTTTGGCATAGGCCTACCCGCCGACGCTACTTCATGGACCACAAGTTGGTCGCACTCTGCTCGTCACACCAGCAAGTTGCCCCAAGGAACTGTGGTCAATGTAGTGGCGACGGCGAGTACGCCTATGCCACGGTGTATGTAGAAAAGTATGTGTCGCATTAGCCATCCCTGGACACGTGTTTCGAGGTAGTTGCCTCTCGTCAGCAGGTCAGTGTAAAGGGGTGCCGCGTGGACTGCCAAAATGTAATTAAAACAGGTAGAGTACCTCTCATGGCGCGCAGGTGCAGGTCTAAGGCTCGTCAGCCCGTTGGCTCAAGGGATGGCTAACGCGACACTTATTTTCATTTTAAACTTTTGGCATAGGCCTACCCGCCGACGCTACTTCATGGACCACAAGTTGGTCGCACTCTGCTCGTCACACCAGCAAGTTGCCCCAAGGAACTGTGGTCAATGTAGTGGCGACGGCGAGTACGCCTATGCCACGGTGTATGTAGAAAAGTATGTGTCGCATTAGCCATCCCTGGACACGTGTTTCGAGGTAGTTGCCTCTCGTCAGCAGGTCAGTGTAAAGGGGTGCCGCGTGGACTGCCAAAATGTAATTAAAACAGGTAGAGTACCTCTCATGGCGCGCAGGTGCAGGTCCAAGGCTCGTCAGCCCGTTGGCTCAAGGGATGGCTAACGCGACACTTATTTTCATTTTAAACTTTTGGCATAGGCCTACCCGCCGACGCTACTTCATGGACCACAATTCTTTGGGGTAACACGCTGGTAGGACTAGCAGAGTGTGGCCAATCGGATTTTTGTTTACATTCAGGCTTCCTTGAGCCGGTGGGGCTGACGAGCCCATGGCTACGCACCTGCGCGCCTTGAGTTGTACTTCACCTGAGAATATTTTTTGGCAGCCTACGCAGCAACCCTACACACATACCTACTCCCTGCTGACGAGAGGCAACTACCTCGAAACACGTGTCCGGGGATGGCTAACGCGACACTTATTTTCATTTTAAACTTTTGGCATAGGCGTACCCGCCGACGCTACTTCATGGACCACAATTCTTTGGGGTAACATGCTGGTAGGACTAGCGGAGTGCGGCCAATCGGATTTTTGTTTACATTCAGGCTTCCTTGAGCCGGTGGGGCTGACGAGCCCATGGCTACGCACATGCGCGCCTTGAGTGGTACTTTACCTGAGAATATTTTTTGGCAGCCTACGCAGCAACCCTACACACATACCTACTCCCTGCTGACGAGAGGCAACTACCTCGTAACACGTGTCCAGGGATGGCTAACGCGACACTTATTTTCATTTTAAACTTTTGGCATAGGCGTACCCGCCGACGCTACTTCATGGACCACAATTCTTTGGGGTAACACACTGGTAGGACTAGCAGAGTGCGGCCAATCGGATTTTTGTTTACATTCAGGCTTCCTTGAGCCGGTGGGGCTGACGAGCCCATGGCTATGCACCTGAGCGCCTTGAGTGGTACTTTACCTGAGAATATTTTTTGGCAGCCTACGCAGCAACCCTACACACATACCTACTCCCTGCTGACGAGAGGCAACTACCTCGAAACACGTGTCCAGGGATGGCTAACGCGACACTTATTTTCATTTTAAACTTTTGGCATAGGCGTACCCGCCGACGCTACTTCATGGACCACAATTCTTTGGGGTAACATGCTGGTAGGACTAGCAGAGTGCGGCCAATCGGATTTTTGTTTACATTCAGGCTTCCTTGAGCCGGTGGGGCTGACGAGCCCATGGCTACGCACCTGCGCGCCTTGAGTGGTACTTTACCTGAGAATATTTTTTGGCAGCCTACGCAGCAACCCTACACACATACCTACTCCCTGCTGACGAGAGGCAACTACCTCGAAACACGTGTCCAGGGATGGCTAACGCGACACTTATTTTCATTTTAAACTTTTGGCATAGGCGTACCCGCCGACGCTACTTCATGGACCACAATTCTTTGGGTTAACACGCTGGTAGGACTAGCAGAGTGCGGCCAATCGGATTTTTGTTTACATTCAGGCTTCCTTGAGCCGGTGGGGCTGACGAGCCCATGGTTACGCACCTGCGCGCCTTGAGTGGTACTTTACCTGAGAATATTTTTTGCCAGCCTACACAGCAACCCTACACACATACCTACTCCCTGCTGACGAGAGGCAACTACCTCGAAACACGTGTCCAGGGATGGCTAACGCGACACTTATTTTCATTTTAAACTTTTGGCATAGGCGTACCCGCCGACGCTACTTCATGGACCACAATTCTTTGGGGTAACACGCTGGTAGGACTAGCAGAGTGCGGCCAATCAGATTTTTGTTTACATTCAGGCTTCCTTGAGCCGGTGGGGCTGACGAGCCCATGGCTACGCACCTGCGCGCTTTGAGTGGTACTTTACCTGAGAATATTTTTTGGCAGCCTATGCAGCAACCCTACACACATACCTACTCCCTGCTGACGAGAGGCAACTACCTCGAAACACGTGTCCAGGGATGGCTAACGCGACACTTATTTTCATTTTAAACTTTTGGCATAGACGTACCCGCCGACGCTACTTCATGGACCACAATTCTTTGGGGTAACACGCTGATAGGACTAGCAGAGTGCGGCCAATCGAATTTTTGTTTTTTCCTTCATGGTTTTCTCTTTCTCTTTTTCCACAGGTTTTTCAGATTGTGCTAATCTTTTTATCACATTTGCATAATGTTGGTATGTTTTCTCAGTAGACTTGATTTCCATTTTGGCGTGTTTATGAAGTAGTGCCTTCATGCTCGATTCGTCAGTGCTATTGTTGGTTCTCTTGTTCTCGAGGATCTGTTTTTTGTAATTTTTTTGGTGTTTTATTACTTCTTTTACAGGTCTATTTCTTTTTTTTTTTTTCCGCTGTCTTCACAGATTCCTATCGGTGTAGTGTGGTTTTTCCCCGACTTCCCGCTCAGCTGACCCCAGACGCGCGGCCTACTCCTTGTGGTTCCATCCTCCCCCCGTCTCTTCCTGAATTTTTTCTTATTTGTAGGTATGTTTTCTCTTTGTCTTGTCCTGGTTATTTTTTCTGTTTTGTTTTGTCCTTTCTGTTTCTCATTGATTGAGTATAGTTGTCCATTAATTGGTGTCCTTTGCCTTTTGTACTTCATTCTTTTTAATCATTTCCTCTATTTTCTGTGTCATAACTATTTTTTCAATCCCCTATTATTCATCCTTTTGGCTTACCCTTCTCTCTCTTGTAATCTTTGATTATTTGTCTCTGCACTGGTCATCTGAATCATTTTCTCATCTTCACTATGTCCTGGGACGAATTGTCTCTTTTTTACTTTATCCATTTCTTATTCTGTTTTGTTTCTGTACTGAATTGTACTTATGCTTTGCATTTATATTGTGTTTTATTTTTGTATATCTATGCCTTTGAAATTGGTTACTTGGAACGTTAAGGGTTTAAACTCTCCTATCAAGAGACAAAGAATCTTGACTCACCTGGCCAAGCTTGACACTGATATTGCTTTTTTGCAAGCAACCCACTTGTCAGAAGCTGAACCATTAAAGCTGAAAAGGGGTTGGGTGGGTGAGGTATTTTTTTCACCTGGTGATGGTAAATGAAATGGAGTGATGATTCTTTGTCGTAAGTCCCTTTCGTTTCAATTATTAGCTCAAGATTCAGATGTAGAAGGAAGATGGGTGAGTGTTAAATTATCCCTAAGGGATACCCCAGTTTCTCTTTTTAATGTCTATGCTCCTACAGGCGGCGACTCCTCCTTTTGGTCCACCCTGGCTAAACAGATAGCCCTATGCATGGAGGACAATTTTATTTTGCCTGGCGATTGCAACCAGGTCTTTGATCCGTTTGTGGACCGGAATTCCAAGGTCTCTTATGTTCTTAACAATTCTCAGAAATCATTTGTACGTGTTATAGCTCAACACAAGCTCTTAGATGCCTGGAGTCTCTGTAACCCGATTACCAGAGAGTACACTTTCTACTCCTCATCACACAACTCTCAATCAAGAATTGATTATATATTTGTTTCCCACTCCATTTCACAGACCCTCACACATGCGGAGATTGGGCCCATTCTACTGTCCGATCATGCCCCTGTTTCCATTGGTCTTGAAATTTTACCTAAGGTGGTGGGCCCCAAAAGATGGCGCTTTAATAATGCCCTTCTCTTAGATCCAAAATTTACTACAGCCTTCACTACATTTTTTGATGAGTTCTTTGTACTAAATCAAACACATTCTATACCCTTCTCCACTGTTTGGGATGCATTCAAGGCCTCAGCGAGGGATTTTATCATTGGCTTTGTAGCCAAAAGGCGAAAAATCTCCCGTAAACTTATTGCTGCCCTTTTACAAGACATTAAAAAAATGGAGCACTTGTTTTATACCTCGCACTCGCAGGAATCACTCACAGCTCTTATAAATGCCAAAATGCCAAATTGCAATTTAATAAGAAATGCACGGAAGACGCCTCGTTCTACTTGCTCAAATCTAAGGTAAGAATAAAACGGGGAAAATTTTGGCTAATTATTTGAAAACCAAACATAACAAACTCACTATTGAATCCATATTTGATGATTGCTCAGATTTAAAATTCAAAGACGCCGATATTTTGCAAGAATTTTCCCTCTTCTATAAATCTCTTTACGCCTTGGAGATACAACCATCTGACCACTCCCTCTCTCACTTTTTCTCGAATCTTCAAAGACCTTCCCGTACTCTACCAGATCTTTCTCCTTTGGAGTTGGATCTAACACAGCAAGAACTGTCGAATGCTCTTCAGCAGCTTAAAAAGGACAAGGCGCCGGGGCCTGACGGCTTTACAGTAGAATTTTATCAACATTTTTCCAACCTCCTATTACCCAAACTACACTCCTTATTACACCTTTTTAGCACATTGGGGGGTTCATCAGGGTCTTTCTCAGAGGCACACATCTGCCTCATACCCTAGGAAGGCAAATATCATAGGTACTGCAAAAACTACAGGCCTATTTCCTTGGTGAATATCGATTATAAAATGTTCTCCAAAGCTTTAGCCATGCGACTAGATTCTTACTTGCCTGATCTATTAGGTAGGGAACAATCTGGATTTGTCAAGGGCAGATTTATAACAGATAATACAAGACTCCTCCCCAATGTCCTATCTAAGTCTTCACATTTAAAGCATTCTCTTGGGGCAATTGCACTTGATGTCGAAAAGGCATTTGACAGAGTTGAATGGT
Source organism: Triturus cristatus (assembly GCF_964204655.1). NCBI lineage: Eukaryota > Metazoa > Chordata > Amphibia > Caudata > Salamandridae > Triturus > Triturus cristatus. The sequence goes on from NC_140590.1 coordinate 352,723,429, forward strand.
CTTATTTGTTTTACACCCTTAGGTGGTTTGGTTTTGGGCCTAATTTTATATCCCTGATTTCTCTCCTTTATTCCAATCCACATGTGGCTATTTGTGCTAACGGCTTGATTTCCTCATTTTTCGATTTAGGTAGGGGAGTACGCCAAGGCTGCCCTCTCTCTCCCTTCCTTTTTAACTTAGCTTTGGAGCCATTTCTTTCCAAGTTGCGTCAAAATCCGAATTTGCATGGCTTCCAAATAGCGGATTCTCACATTAAACTAGCAGCTTATGCTGACGACATTTTACTCTTTGTGTCCAATCATAGCGACTCCATTCCTGCTTTTTTGGTAGAAGTACAGGATTTTTCTAAAGATTCTGGATACAAACTAAACAGCGATAAATGTGAAATTCTCCCTCTGACCAAGTATACTTTTAAGGCGGACTTTAGTGCCTCTAACTTCACATGGAACCCCTCCCACATCAAATACCTTGGCTTACATGTTACCTCTTCAATATCAGACACGGTGACGTTATGCATGAATAAATGTATACAGAAAATTGCTGACCTAGTGGCCAGGTGGCACCCCCATCTACTTATCGTGGTGGGGTCGCTTGGACACTATAAAAAAGATGTTAATACCCATTATCTTGTACATTATTTCTAACATTCCGGTCTCCATCCCTGCCAAATTCCTTAAAAAGATTAATTCTATCCTCTGCTCCTTCTTGTGGAATTCAAAGAGACCCCGAATGTCTTTATCTAAATTGACACGTCCTAAAACAGAAGGTGGAGTTACCTTTCCCGATTTCCGGACTTATCAGAAAGCCTTTCTCCTGCGTCAAGCCTCTCTTTGGTTGCTCGACAATTCGGAGGATTGCCCCCTATGGATTACAATTGAACGTCTTTTCCTCTCTCCTTTCCTTTTCTCTGAGTACCTTTCCTTTTCACGCAAACCGCAAGCTGTATCAACTCCTATAATTAAACTGACCTCTAAACTATTAGCTTCTGCATCCCCTTCTCCCCCCAACACCATTGATTCCTTCTTGAATTCGACAATTTGGCACAACAAAGACCTGGTTGTCCATGGCAAACCAATTTATTGGAAGACTTGGCGGCAGAAAGGTTAAATATGGATACACCAGCTGTTCTCACATTCGACTTTTATATCTTTTCCCTCACTCAGACAACTATTTAATCTACCAACCTCATTTATACGTAAATATAAGTTGGCGGTGATGGAGAAGTACACCCAAATATCCGCTGATCCCATTATATCTGATCTTCAGAGCCCCTCTTCACAACTCTCTACCTTGCTTAGCACTAAACCTGCAGTTTCTACTATTTGCAAATATTTGCAAGAGGGAGACATTACTAGACAGAAATCTAGCGTAGAAGAAGCATGGGAACGAGATCTTCAACTTTCTTGGCCTGTCACTTTATGGAACAAAATTTGGACTAAATTGCGCAAATCCTCCAGAGCAGCTAGTTTAGTACAGACGCTGTTCTTTGCTTACAATCGACTCTTAATTACCCCAAGTGCGTTGAGTAAAAGATTTGCGAATACTCCCGATGTCTGTTGGTCTTGTTCCTCCCCACATGCTGACTTATTTCATATGCTATTTTTGTGTCCAATAGTCGATAGCTTTTGGAAACAGGTGTGGTCTCAAATCAATCTAGTTTTTGGTACTAATCTATCATTTTCTATTACCCATGTTTTCTTAGGGAGTCTTTCCCCTTGCTGGAAGAATGTTTCATTTAATGTTAAAATTATTGATTTGCTATTAACGGCTGCCTTTCAGCAAATCACTGTTAATTGGAAGGATTTCACAAAAATTTCTTATAGGGCATGGTGGTACGCTGTCTGTCATAATCACAGGTTAGACACTTCCTTTGTATATCCTATACAGATGGCAGCGAAACGTTTAAACCTATGGTCCCCGGTCACAGTTTACCTAGATACATGTGCTAAAAGATATTCCCAGCCGGGACCGTCTCAGCAGGAAGTTTCAAAACCCCCTGAACCCTTGTACGTTCCCAGATTATTTGTAACCCCAATATTTCTATATTTTATTCTTCATGTATCGAATGTTTATTTTTTATTCATAAGTCCGATTCCTCTTTGTGTAATTAACCTTATTGTATTGTATTGATATGAATTCATTGTTATGATTTTTGAAGTGACACCTTTGTTCTCATCAATAAAATGTTCTTTCTAAAACTTAAAAAGAAAAGTAACGCCCCTGCCATTCCCGCTTTAGCTGAATATAACAATTGGCGCTCATACACAAATTATACCATAGAAGCATTACAAAATTTAATTCCAAATAACACATTTAATGCGTCTGAACTGGATCCTTTGGGTTGGTTAGTTTGGCAGACAAATTCTAATGCCTGCCAACTACATTTTCATAACACTACCTTAGGTTATATGCAAGACACACCTGACCCAAGATTTCCAGATACTCATTCGGTAACAACCTATTCAGTTGGGAAATTATGTCAACAGTGGTTGCAGCACTCTACACTATCGTCCGTTAAACAGCACTTGTTGTTGTTGTCCAATAATATCAATCTGGCCAACTTTGTCTTGGGACCCAGGGTTCCTAGAACAAAGAGATTCATTTACGCAACTTACAATGAAATATGGAAACTTTCACAAATTGAAGCCGCCTCACGTCTGTGGGAAATTGACCAAGCAAACTTAGAAAAGGTTCTTGCTGGTGTTGACAATAGCATTAACATACTGTTTTCCCGCATTTACACATTAGACAATATTGTTTCTTCTTTTATTGATATTGTACAAGAAGATGTGTCTCTGTTATATCATGGGCAAAATCAATTGCGTTCAGTGATGCAATTTGCATGGACTTTCCAAACTCTAAAAATGGGAAAAATACCATGGGATTATATAAATGTGACTGCTTTATTTTTACCATTTAATTTGACTGACAAACAGCAGTTCATGTCCATGAAAGATGCAATTTACACTCTTCTACACATAGAAAAAATAGGCCCTTTGCCCTTTTTCTGTAATGGAAACTGACTCTGCTGTTTGGCTAATTCATGGGGTTATATCTTTGCCTTTCTCACAGTTTCAATTCAGCTCTTGTATGAAACATAACCCGCTAGGCCGCTTTGAACCCCTGGGTAGCGCTTTTCTGCATGAACTGTCGTCTTTGCCTTTTACCTGCCGATGTTTACGGGAAGAGAAGGAAGTATACCTTACAGGGGAGGACTGTGATTCTTCAGTAGGTCATTCCCTTGTTTGCAAAAATATAAAGTTGCACGGAGCATGTAATATGTCAGCTCCAAACCTTGCATGTGTTTTAAAAGGTAATCCAGTTCCTGCAATAATTCCCACATTCACTCTGCATACTAACGGTAGTTATCTTATTCTAAAAAACCAAGAATGCTGCGGCTTGCTGGCTGGCATACCATACATAGTAACGGTTTCACAGCATGTAATTTGTTGTTAAAATTAGCTTTTTCCTCCCCGCAGGGGCAGCTCGATAGCTCAATTTGGCCTTCAATACCAACTTTGAAAGCAGATTTCAACAAGTTGAGCAGATTAAAGTTACTTTTAACCCAACAAGAAGTCCCCCTTACTTCTGCACAAGAAACCTCCAACCTGCAGGTGGCTAGCGCTGCTAGCAATATTCAAACGTTTTTAAACACTAACCTCCCACTGCATTTTGGGGAGCTAATACACCGCATATTTAATGCGTCTGATACACAAGGCCTTGCACATTTTTTTAAAGCTGTAGGCTCTGTCCTTGTGACTTCTTTTCAGGCAATATTTGGTGTTATATCTGCATTCATTCATTCTATCTTTTCCAGCTTCTTTGGTGGATTCCCTTTAATACTGGCATTAGCTGCTGGAATCCTGCTTCTACTTTGTCTGCTGCGCAATGGCTGCTCCTCTTGCAGTGCTGCACAGACCGGGCTAGCAGCAATTGCTCAGTGACCGTATGCATGAATGCTTCGGTACACTACCTCTGGCAACTCTCAGTGTGTCCTATGGGTTGTCCTTCCACTTATCATACTTCACTTGCATGCAACCAGTATTTTCATGCTTATGATGTCCGTTTACATGGGCGTTGGATTTATACCTCTCCAATACGTCTTGTTCAGACCCGGATTTCGACCAGTTAATGGGTCCCTTAGTGACCCATGAGCAGGACTGTTCTGGGATTGGCCTTATGGCGCGTGCAGCTGCATTTGGAGTTGTGACTCAATGGGATATTTGTGAGGCTGCGCAGAATCTCCTACTTCAAAGTTGCATCGAATATCATGCAAGTTATCCGTCAATACTCATGAAGGCACCTGACTATGAGGAACACACTTGTTCATTCACCTTACTGAATTGGATGGCCTCCTTTTTTTCTACAAACAACAGTGATGCCCTTCTGCAGGGTGCTGCATTCTTTTGCTCCCATACTCTGATGGATTAAACTCGTGAAGGCACCCCAGGCATCTCACAGGTTCTTGAATTTCGGATGCCATTCGTCAATTTTTTTTCCTTCTCCCTACCAAGTTATTTTTCTCTCCTTTATCGTTTTTTTCTTTCAAGTTTTATACAAATACACCATTTGAACTCGGCTCACACTTTTTGAACTCTGTTTTCGCCCCATGCCTACATGCATTGTACTTACCAGGGGGAGGGAGTAGTATAGATTGTTGGTTCACTGTCGACATCTGCTAAGTTAGCATGAGCTTTGCTGCCATGAGGCTGCTTTTGCACACAACACTGCATGCATATATTTTGCAAGACTCTGTTTGTGCCCTTTTCACATGAGAACTGTCTGCTTTTCGCGTTCTCTGCTGTGTTCTGAGGTTTAATCTGCACACTATGTACAAGATTGATCAACAATGCCCCCTGTTATCTGTTCTGGTCAGTCCCTCGCACCTAGACATAACATGCTACACACAGCTGCACTACTGTAAATTGTATGCTTTAATATTGCAAGCGATGCATGTGGTTGAGACACTTGGAGAGACACCTTGCCAGAGAGAAGACTGTGCGTGTCCTGAGATGTAAGCCTTTCATCTAGGCCTTGAGGTATGGGGTCTGCTGACAAAGCCCAGAGGTCTTCTTTTTTATAATAAACTATTTCTCACCATGGGAGGGGGGTTAGGTATTGTAACCCTTTTCCACTGTCTTTATAAAATTATATCCCCATTTGTATTTTATGAAATTGTGACAATGCTGACTATATTGTGTTTATGCATTTTGCTGCTAGTAATGGCACCTGTACTGTACCATAGAGCGTGTTAGTTAAAATAAGCATTTTAAACTATACCGCAACTCTGATTACTCCTATTGTGGACAGGTATGTGTGAGTCATCAAAATTGTTGTCTGGCTCCCGCGATTCCTGAGAGAGTCGGGAGTGTCATGTTCTGGGTTGTCTAATCATTGGTAGCTTCGTTGTTAGTCGGAGAAAGAATGAGACACTATTGCTAATCAGTTTGGGATTTTAGGTACTAATGTGGTAGGTTGGTACACCCCTTTTCACTCAGGTCCTGTTTTCCTGCGCATAGTTCTGTATATGTACAAAATCCCTGCAACAGGTATGTATTTAAAGCAGTGGACACCGTTCTAAACCTCTTAGGGCAGGAGTCTTCAATAAGTGGGACGCCTTGCACACTGTTGCCTTTCCTGGACTTCCTCGTTGTTGTTACTGCTGTGTTGTTCCAGTTGGTGCCCTTTTCGTGCCTCTTTCTCGTGGCTCCCCCTGGAATCTGATTGCCTTGCTGTTTCCTGGTTTCCAAGGCAACCAAAGCTTCGAATATCTCGTGAGTAAGCTGCCTCTTCCCCTGCCTTCCTCCGCATCAACCATGCCCTGCTTTTCACCCCTCAGACACACACCCCTCACCAATTGTCTTTCAAACTATGCTAATTCGGAAACCTGGCTACTCCTATTAAATTAGAAAAATAATGTTTATTTATATTCACTTCCACTTTCACACCGAGTGCATAGGCCCTATCTTTCTTATTCTGCACGGTCCCTTGATTTCTTTTAAATAGATTTTAACAGCATCCTTTTGCCGCTACTAGGTGACATCAAATTACAGCAAAGGACTGAAATTATGTATCCACTATGAATACATATGTGGGCCTAATTTTCAATATCATGCGTTAGGAGTTGGTGTTCTGTCAGCCCCAATGGATTATGAGATCGCAGTAATCTGGGTCTGGTGGCTCAATGAACTTTTGTACATGCTCTAGGAGTTTCTGTTTGACCACATGGTCACAGGTTTGAATTCCATTATCTGTCAGTGGCACCAAGGGGCCTTCTTGGGGTGAGCTGGACATTCTGCAAATATGCCTATTATATAGATACCAAGTGAATGAGCATTCAGGCATCAGAGGTAAAACTTAAGAAAGCGGCAGTGTGCCATTGTTTCTACTTTGCATTGAAATGTCTTGGCCAGAATAGTATTTATTGGCTTAAATGTATATTACGTGGGGAAGGCATTTGAAGTTTTTTAATTAAAATATTGCCTAATGTTTTGTTCAAGTACTGTTAGCCAAAAGGTGGATGGAAGACACACTGATGAGAATGTTAACATGTGGATGTAGCCTCTTGTGCCTCAGAACATACCTCCACTGCACTCATATTTTGATCTTCCTTATTAACACCATAGATTCTGGCTGCATTACGAACAGTCTTTATCAGTTATGTTCTTTATTAGAGCACACCGCATCTTGCATCAGTGGTTTTTTAGAAGCTTTCCAGAGACCAAAATATAATTTTAATACTGTGATGTGAAAGGCTCATAGACTGTGTGATCACTCTTCCTATGGCACGGAAGCCACGCTCTTCCTTTTAACGCAGGTAGACCGAAGCGGGCAATATAATTTGCTTCATGCAAACATAAATCAATACTCAAATTGGCCCATTATGGGAGATAAAAACAAAATTGTCCTCTGGTAGTCAAATGTTTTAAATATGTGCAGTAACAGTTCACACATCGTACCTGACCATTATTAGTCCGTAAATACCCACAAAACTGTTTGAAGATTACTGCTTGCTTTATTCATAGACATTCATGTATCAAGTGAGTAAGTCACTAAAGCTGATGAACACTAATTCTGAATATCAATTAAAGAGTGCAATAAAACATGCCAACAGTGAACCTTAGAGTTTCAGTGCAAGAAACACAACAAGGTATAGACTGCGACAAACATATTTGTCAAACAGGAGACAATAGCTGCAAATATTTGCAATACTTTTTGAGGACAAAAAGTGAATAAAGCAGAACACCAGTCCACGAAGGAGGGAGTTCGTGGTCAGGCTCCAGAGCCTAACCGACTTTACTATCACAGCTTCATGTGGGCTTATTTGAATTGTCACCATTTAAGGATCACAGTTTGGTGTGATAGCACTTGGCACAACACCTAGGAATGTTGTCTAAATGTTCAAGACACCGGCAATAAAAGCATTCATATTCTTGTGCATGACCCATAGATCATAAAAGATACCATATCTAGAATATGATGGATTGTCACACTGCTCGGTCCTTAAGTCAAGGTTAAGACCTGTATCTTAGTACTGTAAAAAAGAAAAGCAACATAGTAGTGATATAATGAAAATAGTAAAAAAAACTATGGATGGCCTTCACACATGCCAGGAATTAGGTACAAACTGCAGCAAATTTGTATTTTCTGTTACTTTGCAGCATATGAGCTCACATATAGTAACTAACTGATGGAGGACAGTATAAGGTTGGTAATTCTTTCGTTGAGGGTACATTGAAGCAGTTCATTTTGGGACATACATCTTTACATGATCAAGCCTGTAATCTTCTGGTCACAACTGTACTTGTTTGTTGAACAGAAGTGGTGTGCATATGAACTTGCCAACCCTCAGGGTTGTATAAACTCTCAATCGTTTTTGTAGGTTCTTCACAAAACTTGTGAGTAAGTTGCCTCTTCCCCCTCCTTCCGCCACATCCACCATGCCCTGGCTTTTCATCCCTCTGACACACACACAAATATACATGCACGCGCACACACACATTCTTCTTTACAAACATTTTCCTGAAGATGTTTCCCAGAATACTTTATTCCCCCTGGAAGATTTGTTCATTTTTAAAACAATCAGCTTTCTACTGCTGATGGCACTGGCTATGTTTCCGCCATCTCTCTGTTGCTACCCTCACCCCCTTTATTTTCACACTCACCCTTTCCCCACTGCTGTCTTTGGTATTCCTCTGCTCTGCCCCTGCTGATGTCGCTCTCCTGTTTCCGTTTGTCATACTAGCTTGAGGAAAGCCCACATTGACTATCCCGGGCCCATGGGGGCGGGTGCGCGGAGGGGGAGGGGGTGCTGCTACCACCAAAAGGAACAATCTTTCAAACAAAAATCATTTTTGAAGACAAAACTTGCCATTTTTAACCCAATTCAATTGTGTGTTATCAGTGAGTATTCAACACATGAAATAAGGAGAATCGAACCAGAGGCATCACATGTTGTGTGCACTCGGACCCGAGCTCTCAGGGGGCTAGGGAAGTGCCTTTTTCCTTTCTTTCCGAGGCAGGGTTGGGGCAGTGCAGCTGTGGTGCCAGCTGCAGGTACTCTGCCCCCTTTAGAAAAGGCACTGCCATCATTCAGATGACAGAAAAGCAGTGTGCTTGGTGGGGGCTGGGGGGGATTGGAGGGGGCATAACACTGAAGGGATGAAGGGGAAGAGCCCAGTCTGTGTGTGATTATTAGATATTGAGAGACCAGGCCAGACATACTTTAATTGGAAGGAAGGAAGGGAGGGGTGGGAGGAAAGAAGCACGGGTGAACTACTTAACTCTGCACAAGACCTCCAGGGTTTTAAGGGACCACTACTGATCCTGGCCAGGGCCAGGTGAGCTTCTAATGTGGCAACATGTATTGCTGTGGCATGGAAGACCACACAGGTTGATTAGACATCTTTCTGTTCATTGCTGTATTTTGGTTATAAACTAGTACTGATGAGGTGAAATCTTTGTCCAGTGTTCCCTTGTGTCAAAAATGTCAAAATAATGAAGCAATACTATGCCTCATCACATAACATTATTTACATTTTCTTACCACTCAATTTAGTCAACCCTGCCACATAATTTGGTCCTCCCCTGCCTCATAAATCCAGTTGCTCTGCCTATAGGGGAGTCTGGCAGTGGCCACAGGGGTAGCCAGTCACGTCAGTGTGTGGGCTTTTTTTTGCTGCTTGCTGGCCTGTTTAATGGTCTGGTGGAGTATTTTTACTCTTGATTTCTGTGCTACTACCACAAATATTGTCTTACTATTACTTGGAAAACACCTATACAGCTTAACCCATTACAAGTTTAAAACTGCCTTGCTTTACAAACAAGGGACTCTTTTTTAGATCTCATATACACTGCCCTCACATGCAGTAAACTTCATTGTCCACTCCGCGCCATATCCCTTATAGCTCAGTAAGCTCCAGTGTTGAGTGTGTGGGAAGGCGACACTTGGTGCCACTACACTAGCGGAAGCCAGAGAGCAAAAAGAATGTTAAGTATTTCCTTTATGTTCCAAGTAATATTGCTAGATTGTTTTCTCCAAAAGTGTCCACAGTGATCCAAAATGTAAAAGAACCTGTGCTGATTGGTTCTTGAGAGTGACCTGTTTGGCCCTGAAACTGCTGGCAAAGTAGCTAGAAGTTATTACAAAGTAGTCTCGTTGGGGAGCACCTTGATAAGGCTCCTCAAATCCTAAAGCCGTGTCTCAATGTAAGTACTTCCTGGTTGCACGAGTTGTTGAGACACGGCTTTAGGATTTGAGGAGGCTTATTAATGTGGTTCCTGACGGGATTACTTTGTAATAACTTCTTGATACGTTGCCAGCAGTTTCAGGGCCAAACAGGTCAATCTCGCGAACCAATCAGCACTAGTTCTTTTACATTTTGGATCACGTGTGGACACTTTTGGAGAATACAATCTAGCAATATTACATGGGACATAATGGAAATACTTGACATTCTTTGCTACTAAATGTACCACATACTGACCGGCTGAAAGATTTTACCACAGTGTGGAATATTGGAAAACGCTTTGCAGACCTGGAATGCGTACAGCTACCGGCTTTGATTGCAAGGAACATCTTAGCAAGGCCTGTTGACCGACCGGATCGTGAAAACAGATTCATACCATTTAGCCTTGAAGTCACTTGTGTGACGAAACACGTGTCGGCTGTATTTTGAACTGCAATACAAGTCTCCAGAACAAACTTATGACTCCTGTCCTCTGATTTTGGGGATCTTTCTGACAACACTGTGTATGGCAACAATACCATTGATATACTTATATTCAGTGCTTTGGTACAGAAGTCTCTAATGTGTGCAGAGGTGTTTCACCAATGTATTTGATGCATTTTGGGTAGTATGATGCGTCTGTATCTATTAGCACCACAACCGAATTTCTCTGTGTTAATCATTGAAAAATATATTGGCACATGCCAAATAGTGGTGGAGCCTATAAAAACCATCACTACCCATTCTTAGTCTTAAAAACAAAAGCCTTTTCCAGATGGGAAAAAGGGGTTCTTCCAGCAATGCCTGACGTTGCCAGTACAATGCTTGGTGACAAAGCGGCGGAGAAGTTGAAAATGGTACCCCTCTCAGACACAACAATTTGCCGCCGCATCTCTGACATATGCAAAAACAACAGTTGATGGACAGAATGCAGAGCAATGTCATACATTCACCCCAGTACAGAGATCTAGGCCTAAATCCATAGTTTTTTTTGCTCACCATGCCGTTCCAGTTTGAACCCAGCCATATGCAAATCATTCTTGACCCTGTGCCTCATGGGAACAGTCCAGCCCGAACTGCCAAGCCAGGTCCTCCCTGGACTGGAAACATGCATCCTAGGACCGGTTTCGGGGTGTCACCCCTCTTCAGCCAGGATAGCTTGATTCCAGTGGCATGGAGAGCACGGGACCCACGTCTGGGCATACCCTTCCCACTCGGGGTGACAAATGCAAAAACATTGCATCTCTGAAATGTCAGAGGATATCCACAGACAACTCCTAGCACGTTTGAAATTGAGTTTGCCTTGCCTTGCAATTGGATGAAGCGACTAACATATATAAGGTGGCTCAGTTATTTACTTAAGTCAGATACTGCCAGAAAACTATAATATTGGAAGATTTTGTATTCTGTAAACCAAGGGACAGGCAACAGCATCAACCCTGTTTGATATTCTCAATGACTTCCTGTGCTCCAACGGCTTAAATAGGGACAGCTATGTTGTGATCTGTACGGATGGTGCTCCTTCCATGTGCGGGGTTAGGGCAGGCTTAAAAGCCAAAGTGTTGAAAGTGGCTCCTTATATTCTATGGACCCACTGTATGATACACAAGGAAGCCCTTGCAGTCTGAAACATAGATAGAGAACTTGGGGATGTGTTGAATTGTGCTGTGAAAATTGTTAATTTTATAATGGCTCACCCCACTAGAGCTTGTCTGTTTGCAATTTTATGTGCAGAAATGGGGGCTGAACATGATGGTTTGCTTTTCCATACAAAAGTACGATGGTTATCCAGAGGGAAGTTTTTCAATCGCATTTTTAAATTGAGAAATGAAGTACGGCAATCCCTTCTATATTTGGACCCATACAAAACAGAACAGTTGTGTAATCCCCGTTGGCTTGTGCTTTTAGCATACCTTGCAGACAACTTTGATGAATTATATTCCTTGAATTTGTCCTTGCAAGGAGCTGAAAGTACATCTTTCATAATGTGCAAAAACAATCTGCTTTCAAGAAGAAGCTGGAGTTGTGGAAAAGATTAATTCAAGATGGCCGGCTTGAGACTTTTTCATGTTTAGCAGAAGCTGTTGAGGACACAGGATATGAACTTGAAAGTGCTGCTGAGGTCATAAGAAATCACTTGACTTTTCTCAGAGACGGTTTCGAAAAGTATTTACCTGAGGACATTGATGATGACAATGACTGGGTCTTTCAACCTTTTCTAGTGGATGCGGGTACTCATCTCCCACTGCACCTTCAGGAAGACCTAATTGAGGTCCAGAGTGACCGTGTTCTCCAGATACAATTCAGCAAAATGTCTTTGGGGGAATTGTGGCTGAAAATGTCTGAAGAACATTCATGTTTGTCAAAAATTGCTGTCAAAGTTCTTCTGCCTTTTAGCTCATCATATTTATGTGAGATTGGGTTCTCAGCATTGGCAGTATTAAAGACAAAGTACCGTTGAGGACTTGAGGTGGAGCACAACCTGAGGATGGCACTAGCAAAAATACATCCACAAATTGACCGTCTCTCTGGAGAAAAACAGGCACACCCATCACATTAGTTCAGAAATGTGTTATCATCCAATTAAGTTTTGTCAAATTATGTTTTGTTTGGTAAAAATAAAGTACTGTTGTGCATTTTTGAACTGTATAGTAAGCCTGTGACCCCTAACCACAGTCACCCACAAACCTTTGATTTTACTAAACTCTGTTCAATAAGATTTCCCCACCGTAAAAATGCTTTGCTGTGGGAACTCGGGCGTTTATGCTTGTCGATGATAAGAAGAACCAAGTTCTAGAACTTTTTGTCAGGATGGGGTCCTCATGCCTGAAAATATTGACAGGGCGGTCTTGGTATCCAAAAGTTTGAAGATCTCTGTCTTAGGGCCTCATTATGAGTTTGGCGGGGCGGGAGCGAGGCGACTCACAACCGCACTGCCAAACCCGAAAGCTGGCCCCTGCCAGATTACAATACAAATCGTTGTCTGGCTGGCGGGCAGTGTGGCGGTCCCACGGCAGTGCAATAAAAAAGCTCAATGAGTCTTTAATACTGGCCCGCGTGTTCCAGCATGGCATGGATTGTAAAGTCCATGCTGTGCTGGAACTGGGGATGGGGCATGCATGCATGGGGACCATACAGGGCCCCCCCCGTTTCCCCACTGCCAGGTTTTACATGGCAGTGCTGACCGCCATGTAAGTCTGGCTGTTGGGAAACTCAAAATATGTATGGCGGTGCCGCAGCAGCATGGCCAGCATATTCTGAGCCCCTGACCAGTTGCAGTGGTCAACTGGTGGTCTGACTGGAAAACGTATAATACGACGGTCAGACTGCCAGTGTGGCAGAGGCTGGACCGCCATGCACCTGCAAGTCCATGGACCACCCGACTCGTAGTAAGGGCCTTAGTACTAAAAAAAGGATTGAAACATCTCTTGGCCTAGTATTATCTAGGGCATCTTTCTTTTTCAACATAATGTAAATAATAAGGGCTGACATTTTGGAAGGAATATAAACCAGTCTATAAACCTCATGAATACCTAGTAGAAAGGCAAGAAGCTCCTGGTCACTTTTACGAAGCTAAAACGTATGTGGTGTGAGTACTGTTGAAAAACTTCTGTTGACCGGTAAACCAAATCGGTCACCAACTGATCCTTGCCATAGTAGAATTTTAGTAAAATGAAAGGAAGTAATATTCCCCCTTTGTTTAATATCATCTATAATCAGTAAAGGTAGCGTACTGATTAAACTAATAACAGCAATGGTTTATCCCAGTGGCGGCTCGCCGAGGGAGTGCTGCAGGGTGGTGGGGCGGGCGGGGCAGGGGCAGGGTGGGAGTAGTAAACTCCGGTATTCTGAGATACAGAGTTAAGTAAATAAATAACTAAATACAATTGACATTGCGATGCAGCGCGCAAAATGCAAATTGTTGTATTTATTTACTTAACACCATATACTGGAGTTTACTACCCCCCACCTTGCCCCTCCCCCGCCCCACCACCCCGCAGCACTCCCTCGGCGAGCTGCCACTGGTTTATCCTTTATTAACTCCCTGCTACCCTATCCTGTTAATTTACCTGAATGCATACTTACTATGCAATCGAAGAACTTTATGGTAGCCTATGTATAACTACTGCAGCATCCTCTGCAACAGAGTTAGTTGCATCTAAGTTTCAGATGAACTGTGCATAGTAGGAGATAGTGGTTGTGTTGGAGCACTAATATTGTTAGTCTTCTCAGTTGCCATTGACATCATTGACAACTGAATTCTTTTGCAGAGGTTGGCTGGGCATTCTTAGGTATTATGGTGATACAGTTGTTAAAGCCTTTCTTGAAAGAGAGATCGTAAGTTTATCTGCTAGGTCCCTCACCCTGAAGTATCTGCAAGCTCCCATGGGAATGGCTCTTGGATGTTCTCTCTCCACTTTCTGTTCAACCTTTAAATTGCATCTTTACCGTATCTATTGTATACTAGGTTGAAATTCTTCATGTATGATGGTTATACTAAGATTCTGTTGAATCTTGTGGGGGGGGGCACACTTACCTAGGGCACCTACCCAATCCCCCAAACTGTGGCTGCTGGTAGATAAATACCAACAGTCTTGAAACCTCTGGTAATTAGAGACCATGATCTCATGGCTGGGTTTTAGGGACCTTGTCCAACGCCTCCCAAGGTAGTGAGGAATCTGGGAGTACTGGTTGATGTTAAATTCACTGTTATATTCTAGTATTGCATTGCTATATGTTATGTGCTGGTATTGTATTGCCCTGGGAAACTGTTACCATGTTATGATGCTGCCAGGCTTTGGACTGTGTTTTAGAATATAAGGACCTGGAGAAAGAGAGAGAAGTCCAGAGCACGGATGGCAGCTTAAATAATGGAATCTACTACTTTAGAAGGTGTCCCTCCTTCTTAAAAATGGCAACGAGAGTGAGATGCCATCCAAGAAGACTCAACCAGTTGATAGTACTTCACAATTAACTGCAGACAATTTAAGGATATCTGTTTGGAAACGATAGCCTCTGGGATACTGCTTTAAGTACCGGCAAGGGCAGCGTACACGATTTGAAGGTAAATGGCTCCATATGTAAAGGTGAGAGACAAGAATATAAATAGCAAAAGTAGAAATGCTGGTGACGTTTACTTTTAAATTGTATTGAAGGACTCACGAGTGCTGCTGCTGGCATTCATGGTAACATGTTTGATACGATTGAGGATGCTGGTCCTACAACCATCGTGCTGTAGTGAGTGTCGGAGCCAATGCTGATGTAACAAGGCAAGTACAAAGCATTGTGGGAACATGCGTAATTCCATCGACGTCCCCTGATGTGCCACCATTTTGGTAAGTACCAGCATAGCGCTGCTGATTGTTTTGATTGCATCGTTGGCTTCTGCAAACTGCCTGGAAGTAAGTTTGGGAAATTTGCTTATGGTGACAGGACAGGGCATTGCTGGGTTACCGGACTACCACACCCTACATGTGAGAGTACAAGGAAGTTAATTAAGCAAAGTTCCTTGTTGCCTGAGGCCTTATAAGCCATATATATAAAAGAAAAAAAGCGCAGAAAGAGAGAAATGGCGTTACAAAACATTCCTCCACCACCTTGTTTCTTACAAGAACCTGGATCACCCCTTATGGATTGGGATGATTGGAGAATCATTCACTACATATTTTGAAGCTATTGGGGCGATGTGTATATTGCAAAAAGAAAGTTGGCCATATTAGGTGTTGAGGGGAGAAATGTACTAAAGACTTTACCCAAACCAGTAAATGGAGATGCTGATGGTTCAGGTGACAAAGCTGATGTAAATGAGGAAGCTTTGTCAGCTCTGGAAGAGAATCATGGCAAAACGCTCAGCATTGTGGTGGAGAGACATAAATTCTTTTCAAGCTCACAAGAACCAGGAGAGTTAGTTGCGCAATATGTCGCTATATTAGGACGATTAGCAGTGACATGTAAATTTAAGGATCTTAGAGCTGAGATCACAGGAGATCAGATGATCAACAGATTGGCCAATCTCAAAATCCCCCAAAAATTGCTTGATCGAAAGGACCCAACATTGGATAAAACAATAGAGGTGACCAAATGTATGGAAAATACGTCTAGTTATGTGAAGGAACTGGGGGTGGTGCATCCAAAAACAATTTAGATGTAGAAAAAGTGAGTGAAATTAATACAGTCCAGCAGCAGCATGCAAATACTTTAAATGTAACAAAGTGGGGCATTTTGCTAGGATGTGCAAAATGAGGAAATGTGGAAATGGAAAGAAATCTGTTAATTGTATCAAAAATATGGATGGTAATATTCACATAGGGAAATCTGATGAATCAGAGGAGGAAGAGATTGAAGTGTTAATAGTTGATGAGGGCAAAAATGATTCTACATGTACCATGTCCTTTGTATCTGCAGAGAATGACTTTCCCCTAAAATGTGAAGTCACAGTGAATGGCATTCTGACAGAGTTTTGGGCGGATTCATGTTCACCTTTTAGCATTATTGACAAACTTACATGGGAGAAACTGAATAGTTCGGTATTAGTCCCCAAAGATGTAGAACCAGAAGGTTAATGTGGGGACAAGCTGCCTGTGATAGGATACATTATGGCAGATTTGCTGTTTCATGGTAAACATGCAAGGAGCAAAGTGTAAGTAGTTGAGAAAGGGAAATCGTTATTAGGTTGGAGAGAACAATGTGCACTGAGTATGATTTTAAACCCAAATCATCCACAACAAGTGGATAAAGGTGAATGGGTTACCCAGTTTCCGGCATTGTTTAGTGGTAAATTGGCTTGTCTAAAATAAATTGAGCACAATATTGTACTTAAAAGTAGTGCAAAGCCAATTGTACATAAAGTACAAAATGTGCCATAGACAATGAGGAATGCTCTAAGAAAGGAATTACAAAGTTTATGTGATAATGGGGTTATTGAGCCAATCGAAGTCTCGGAGTGGCTTAGTCCCACAGTGATCGTGATGAAACCCAATGGCAATATCCGCATTGTGTGGACTTGAGAGAGCTAAATAAGTGCACATGGGTAGATCAGCAGCCCCTTCCCTGAATTAATGAAATGCTGTTGAGCATCTCTGGGAGTAGATACTTTACCACTTTGGATTTATCCAATGCCTTCCATCAGGTGAAGCTACATGAAAAGTCAAAACATCTAACATTATTTATAATGCCAGAATGAGCTTGTCGTTTTGTTCGCATGCCATTTGGTCTGGCGTCTGCATCGACGTTATTTTAGAGACTGATGCAGAGTATTGTGCAGAACATGGCAAATGTTTTAGTATTTCAAGTCAATGTCTTAGTATGGGGGAAAGACATGACTCAACAAAATAATATTCTCCGAGAGGTGCTAGCTAGGTTAGAGAAAGCAGGCATAACAACAGAGTTGGAAAATGTACATTTGGTCAGATGGAAGTGGAATATTTGGGGCATACCTTGACATTCAGTGGAGGCAAGCCTAAACATAAGTTGGTGATGGCCATGGAGAGTGCTCCTGCCCCTCAAGACAAAGAGTATTTTAGGTTATTTTTTGGGACTGGCTTAATAATATGCCAAATTTGTGCACCATTTTGCAGACAGAATACACATGCTATGGGGTCTCATGAAAAAAGGGGTAACATACTTATGGACAGAAGAATGTCAAAAAGCATTTGACACTATAAAGAGAGAAATTGCTATGGCAGTGACACTAAAACCTTTTAATCCGACTGACCAAACCACTATTGTTACAGATACTAGTGGCTATGGTCTGGGAGCAATTCTAATAGAAAAACATCAGGGGAAGGAAAGGGTAATAGTGTTCGTCTCTAGGTCTCTAAAGGGTGCAGAGAAATCTTATTCTGTCATTGAAACAGAAGCACTGGCATGTTGTTGGGGGGGTGCAATCTTTTTGAATTTACATCTGGGGTACTAAGTTTGAATTACCTACAGTTCACAAACCTTTGATAGGTTTGTTCTCTACTGCCAGAGCAGCAAAGGCCACACCACGTGTTGGTAAATGGTTACATCGTTTACAAGAATATGATTTTGTGGTGAAATATGTCCCAGGTATAGATAACATTATTGCCGATTGCATGTCCAGATTGCCCTTGGATGTTGGTGTTGGTGAGGATGATGATGATTGGAGGGTGGCAGACATTTCAGAGGTGTGTGTCAGGCAATTGGTGAGAATTAATGAAGTGAAGCGATTAAATGAGACCCCTGTGTTGGTGAAAGTAACAAGTAAACTACATGTAATTTATGGTTGAAAACTAGATGAAGACTTAGGTATATATAAGAACGCATGGGAGGAACTATCTGAAATGAATTCATTCATGAGAAGAGGTGACAAGTTAGTGGTACCGGAGGGGTTACGGTAGACTGATTGGTATAATGCATGAAGGGCATGGAGGTATGGCTGCCATGAAAAGAAAAATAAGGATGGATTTCTGGTGGCCGGGAATGGACAGACAAATAGAAGGGTATGTAAGAGATTGTATTTTATGTATGTGCAACGATAAATCAAATGTTTCCCAAGAGACCACTATTAATCCAGCGGAATGGCCCCAGAAGGCCTGGGAAAAGATTGCCATAGATATATGCGGATCGTTTGGGTGCTTAGGGATTAATGACACATTTGCTGTAGTAATGATGGATTACCACTCAAAATGGCTTGAAGTGGTATTCAGGAGCGAGGTGAAATCTACAAACCTGATGTTGTTTTGCGAGGAAATTTTCCGCAGGGAAGGGTGTCCTGCTGGAATGGTAACAGACAATGGTCCCCAGTTTGTTTCAGTTGAATTCCAAAACTTTCTTAAAAGATGGGGCATTAAACACACTAATACTCCTGTGTATCATTCAAGGGGGAACAGCCTTATCAAGTGCTTTAACCGTGTACTAGGCGAAAGTGTGCAATTAGCCATTTCTAACAATATTTGTTGGAAAAAGCCGGTTAAAGACATGTTGTGGAATTACAGGACTACTCCCCATTCTGCTACGGGAGATACTCGGATTAGGTTATTGAAAGGAACTGTAGCATGTACGGTGGCTGTTCCTCCGTGGATGATGAGGTATGGAAGAAAAAACTTCGAAGAGGATGTGTTACATAAAAAAACGAGAAATTGCCAACAGCAGTACATGCAGAGACATAATGACACAATATTTAAACGGAGGAAAAGATTTATGGTGGATATGTGGGTGAGAGTTTGTGCAAGTAATTTGGTGTTGAAGGGTACTTCCAAATGGTTGGAGCCAAGAAGAGTGTTGGAGGTTCAAGGTAATCAGTTGGTATTATCGGATGGCAAATGGGGGAATACCAGAAGTGTGGTGGAATGTTCTGATGTGGAAATGCACGAGTGGGAGAGAAGGAAAGAAGTTCCGAATGGAGATAGAAAGGAGGGTGAAAAAAGCGAGTGTAAGAGGAAGACAAAAACCTGTGTGGCAAAAGGATTTCTTCTTATGTTCATGAATTCTTTGCATGTAGATATTATTATTTGTATGTATACAACATGATATGTGTTTGCTCATATGCTATTTTATTTTTTGTTATCTTTAGTTTCACATATAGCATTGCTTGTAATTGTACATGCGTTATTTAAAATATCAGTTTATTAAAAGAAGGGAGGTATGTTATATTCTAGTATTGCATTGCTATTTGTTATGTGCTGGTATTGTATTGCCCTGGGATACTGTTAACATGTTATGATGCAGCTAGGCTATGGACTGGGTTCTAGAATGTTAGGACCTGGAGAAAGAGAGAAGTCCAGAGCACTGTTGGCAGCTAAACCTTGTGAGCTCCAGGGGGCTGTTCTTAAATAAAGGAATCTACTACTTTAGAAGGTGTCTCTCCTCCTTAAAATTCACCTTAACTATCCATGTTGCTGCTGTTTCTAACAGCTGCTTATTATGTCTTGTGCTGATAATGCAGGATTCTGTATTTGGCCACACAAACTCTTAGTGCTCATTTCATCTTGGCAAACAATTCTTGACTTCTGCTACTTCAATTATTTGGCACCTCCAAACAAAGCATTAGACATGCTACAGCATATTGAAAATTATGCTAATGGGGGCTCCTTTTTGCCTCAAGAAATTTGACTTGATTACTGACACCTCGGCTGTCTACCATTGGCTATCTACAAGGGAGTGGATCATTTTAAAAAGGCCTATGTATTCAGTACAGCATTTATGACATCTCTAGGCCTCGCTTTCTTATACCTAAGATTCACTTTTATCATCCAGTGCACTGCCACTCGCCACATCTTTCTGTTGCTTAAATTAAGGTTAGTCAGATGGAAGGAGGTGATCCTCCAGAGTGTAATTGGGCAAATTGAGGAACGAAGAAACACGCGGAGATGATGGATGGAGCACTGAAAGTTTTCAGACACTCACCCCCAGTCACAGATCTGGGTTAAATCCAGCATCGTTTTTTAGCTCACATTGCCACCCCAGTTTAGACCCAGCCATAAGCAAATCAGTCTTGACCCTGTTCCTTATGGCTACAGTCCATTCTGAACTGCCAAGCCAGGTCTTCCCTTGACTGGAAACAAGCATCTTGGGACTGGTTTCAGGGTAACAACACTCATCAGCCAGGCTAGCTTGAATCCAGTGGCAAAGTGAGCAAGGGACCCATATCAGGGCACACCATGCCAACTTAGGGTGAACAAAGAACACAGAAGGAGACGATGGATGGAGCACTGAATCTTTTCAGATACTCACCCCCCAGGTCACAGATCGGTGTTGAATCCATCATCTTTCTTTAGCTCACTTCGCCACCTCAGTTGAACCCAGCCATATGTAAACCAGTCTTGACCCTGTTCCTTATGGGTACAGTCCAGCCTGAACTATCAAACCAGTTCTTCCCTGGACCGGAAACAAGCATCCTGGGACCGGTTTCAGGATAACACCACTCATCAGCCAGGCTAGCTTGAATCCAGTGGCAAAGTGAGCAAGGGACCCACGTCTGGGCATACCCTGCCAACTTAGGGCTAACAAAGCAAACACAAGGAGATGATGGACGGAGTGCTGAAACTTTTCAGACACTCAACCCAGTCACAGATCTGGGTTGAATCCATCATCATTCTTTAGTTCACTTCGCCACCTCAATTCAGACCCAGCTACCTGAAAATCTGTCGACCCCGTGCCTCATGGGAACAGTTCTGCCCAAACTGCCAAGCCAGGTCTTCCCAGGACCGGAAACAAGCATCCTGGGACCTGTTTTGGGGTAACACCCCTCATCAGCCAGGCTAGATTGAACCCAGTGTCAGAGTGAGCAAGGGACCCACATCGGGGCACACCCTGCCAGCTTAGGGTAAACAAAGCAAATCCAAGGAGATGATGAATAGAGCGCCAGTCACAGATCTGCGTTGAATTCATCATCATTCTTTAGCTTACTTTGCCACCCCAGTTCAGACCCAGCCACATGCAAATCATTTTTGACACTGTTCCTTATGGGAACAGTCCAGCCCGAACTGTCATGCCAGATCTTCCCTGGACCAGAAACAAGCATCCTGGCAGGGCAGGGCTGCCTTTAAAAATAACAACTCACACTGCATATAGGATGCCTGGGTCTAAAGAAAGAATAAACAAAAGAGGAAAGATGTGAGGGAAGACCGGTGGGAGGCACAACAATGTTGTGGACGAAAACCCTCACTCACCCGAGGATGACATGCTTCATCATTGCGTTTCTCCAACACAAGGGGACCGCAAGTTACCCCATGTGGGCTACAACTTCCCCTAGAGGGAAGGAGCGGGAGTGTTAAGCACGTAATATTATCAATACCTCAAGGGGGCAATGAGCGGTAGAGTGTAAAGGAAAAAGAAAATGTGAAATAGTGTATTACAAACTATCTCCGTAGGGGCAACAACTTTATTCTTCCATCCTACGGGATAGTAGATAAAAACAAGTGATTTAGGGTTGAAAACAAATACACTAGTATTTGGTCAACATGTTTCTGCCTTGATGACAATCTAGTTTTAGGCATTCATCAGGACCAGTATATAGCAGTCACTCTGCTTGCATAAATGTGTAAAGTGATAAAAATAAATAAATGCTGTGTTACTTAGGCCTCAAATCTTGACACTCGCGGAATTAATCAATACGATTGGTCAGAAGGCACTGTAAAAGTGATATAACATTTTTTAGTTGATATACAATATCCCCAAAGTGCACCTTCACCCTTCATTCCAACATGGCTAGTATGGGATAAAAGATCTTACCTAAGATCAAAGTTTTTAGTGCAACTCAACCGTCTACAGAGTCTCTCTCCGTTGCGATTCCTCTAATAGGAATTAAAAAACAATATTAAGGGGGAGGAGCCTAGCGCTTGACCAAGATGGCCGCGTGAGCTTTGAGCTCCCGGGACCCACGCGCCCTCCGTCGACTATCCTGTCTTAAATCCTGCTTTACATGCACGGCATCCTACAGATGACTCATTGCTGAGGCGATTGATGCTGCCCGGGTTCGGATCGCCCACCGGGAACCGGAGTTGTGCACGGCGGAAGATTGAGGCCTATCTCCGAGGGATGCCAGGGGCTGGCGTTGGCAGGATGCCCGGCCACTAATTGAACAACAGCGGCTTGGCGAGGTGTGAACTGGCGGACGGAGAACGCCGTACTTTCACTTTCACTTTCTCGCCCTTTGTTTGCCTAGGCTCGGGAGTGCCTTCAGACGCTTGACTATCCTCTGGACGCCTTGCCCCCTACTCTGACTGGTTATTGCAGATCCGGCTTCTCCTGTTCCCTCTGACTGAGAGAGGGTCGTCTCTCTGCACCGGGTTGCTCGGTGCCAGACATGTCGGGTAAAGCAGAGGTGAATAGGCTGAAACCCAAGGCTACCAGGCGGGGAGCCTATATCCAATCCAACAATATGGATCGCTATGCCCAGCAGAAGGGATCGCCTGGTGGATCGGGCCAGTCGCTGGACGTACAGAAGGCTGCCTCATCCCCGACCTCGGAGCTCTCGTTGCAGGATGTGATGGGTGCGCTCGAGGGGATGCAGGCCTCGATTGGGAGGCAGTTTGATGCCCTGGCGCATAAAGTGGATACTATCTTGGTGGACGTCAACCTGCTCCGCGCAGATTTGGGCAAAACCAATGAGCGGGTTAAGTCCCTTGATCTCAAGACCACAGGCCTCGCTGATGATGTCTCGGAACTTCAGACCGAAGTTCGTAAGCTGCGGGCCGAGAACGACCTCTCAGCCCGCCGGCTGGAGGACTTTGAGGGCCGGGCCAGGCGCAACAACGTGCGCATTATTGGGGTCCCGGAATCCTCGGACGAGACCTCCGTAGATCTGCTCGTGGAGGACTTGGTGCTTAACCATCTGAAGCCTAAGGGCCTTGGGAAGTTCTTTGCAGTCGAGCGGACTCACAGAGTTCCTGGCGGGAGGTCCAGGGCGGGGGCCCCTCCGAGACCGATTGTCGCCCGGCTCTTTCACTTCCGAGATCGGGACGCTATCCTGCAAGCATCGCGGGTGACGGGCCCGGTCCCTGTTCAGAACGCATCAGTGAGTTTCTATCCTGACTTCACCCAGTTGGTGCAAAAGCAAAGGCAGAGTTTCCTGGGGGTGAAGAGACGTCTTCGGGAGAGGGATCTGAAGTATGCTATGCTTTTCCCTGCCAGATTACGTGTGGTGTATGAGGACCGGACTTTCTTCTTCGAGTCGCCTGCTATGGCCGGAGACTGGTTGGACGCTTTGCCCCGACGACGGACTGGCGGGGATGCCACCACAGACGTGGAGGGTGACCGGGATGGGCAGGGTTGATGCCTTTGGAGCCAGACTGACTTGCTTTGGTTCCGGACAATGACTTGAGCTGATTGCAGTAATACGGAATGTTGCGGGAGGAAGATGGGAGCTCTTTCCTCCCTCAGGGTACTTTTTGTAGTTTTGTGTTATGGTAGGGCGACAGGCACACTGCAAGTTGGGGGGGCTTTGTAAGCTGCAGCAGGGGTGCAGGGTGGGGGGGAGAGTTGGGATTTTGGGGTTGTAGTTGGGGGGTTTGTTGTTGCAAGGCGTAGTAATGGTTGTCAGGGTTGTTCACTGGTGGCTCTTCGGGTGTGGGGTGGGCCTCTTTGTGTGTGGGGATGGGGGGTAGGGGCTTAAATATTATTAGCTGGAATGTTAATGGTTTAGGAGATCGTATTAAGCGGGGAATAGTCTTGCAGTTCTTGAAACGGTCTTTGCCGGATGTGGCCCTACTGCAGGAGACACACCTTATAGGTAATACTTGCTATGCTCTTAATAGAAAAGGTTACAAATTCATCGCTCACTCGGGATTCTCCTCAGGCTCCAGGGGTGTGGGCATCCTTGTTAGAGCTTCACTACCTTTCGAGGTGGACTCCACCATTGTTGATGATAGGGGGAGGTTTGTGGCGGTGGCGGGGAGGTGGGAGGGAAAAACGTTGGTGTTGGTTTCGGTTTATGTCCCTCCTGCCCTGCAGGCCTCCACGTTTGCAGATCTGGGCAGGGCCTTGTTGGACCTCCCGGAGGGTATGCTAGTGGTGGGGGGAGACTTTAATGCTGTCAGCTCTGGGTTGCTGGATAGGTACCCGCCCAGGGACACCGGGGGGGCTCAGAAGTGGCTTCCAGACTTTATAGATACACTCGGCTTGGTAGACTGCTGGAGGCTCCGGCACCCCACACAGAGCCAATATACCTTCCACTCCGGGGCGCATGGTAGTCTCTCTCGGATTGATTATCTGCTCACTCTGGCTGCGCACGCCTCATTGGTATCTGAGGCTAGGCATATGGCGCGGGGCATATCTGATCATTCGCCAGTGTGGGTCCGGCTGGATGTCGGCCGCGAGGGAGGGGGCAGGGTTGCTCCTATTAACCCCTGGTACTTTCGTGATCCCAAGATGCGCAGTGCGCTGCTGAAGACAGTTGATCACTATTTTAAGGACAATCAGGGTTCCGTTGACTCGGCTGTGTCGTTGTGGGAAGCATTTAAGACCGTGTTGAGGGGGGAGGCCCTCTCCCTGGTAGTGGCCGCCAAGCGACGGAGAGATGGCGAGGTTATACAGGTTGAGGACGAGATCGCGGCTTTAGAGGTGGCCCTGGAGGGGGAGGTTACAGCGGCCTCACTGCATAATCTGAGCTTGAAGCAAGCGGAATATAGGGACCTGGTGGCGAATGCCGCCAAGACCCTCAGTAGGGAACAGCAGGGTCGCTTGTACGATGTTGGCGATAAGGCCGGGAAACTCCTAGCGTGGCTGGACAAAAAAGAACGTGTTAATAGAGTGGTCCCGGAGCTGGCGAGAGAGGGGGGAGAGGTGGTTGTTGATCACGAGGGTATAGTACAGTGTTTTTCGGATTATTTCCGTATGGTTTACGCCTCGGTTTCGGATAGGTCAACTGAGGATTCGCGTGACCTCCTGCGTGACATCGCTCTGCCCTGCCTTTCTGACGTAGATAGAGATGACCTCGATGGAGATATAACGGTTGATGAGGTGGCGGGTGCTATCCGCGCGCTGAACTCGGGCAAGGCCTCAGGCCCAAATGGTTTGCCGATTGACTTGTATAAGCTGTTTCCGGATAGGGTCGCTCCTCACCTGCGCGCCATGTTCGTGGAGGCGCGGGGGAGTGGGTCCCTTCCGTTGGACCAGCGACTGGCGACGATTGTTGTAATACATAAGGATGGTAAACCCCGGGACAAGTGTGCCTCCTATCGGCCAATATCACTCCTTAATGCTGAGCCGAAAATTCTGGCTAAGATCCTGGCGGGCCGCTTGGTCAGGGTGCTTGGAGACCTGATCCACCCGGATCAATCGGGTTTTATCCCACACCGTAACACCGCGTTAAACCTCAGGCGTCTTCATGGAGTGATTGCCAGGGCGAGCACGCTGCGAGAACCAGCTATTGTGGCGTCTCTTGATGCCACGATGGCTTTTGATACGGTGGAATGGGCATACCTGTGGGCTGTACTTGCCAAGTTCGGCTTTGGCCCTGGTTTTGTGAGCTGGGTGAGGTTGCTTTATGAGGGGCCCCTTGCGAGTGTTGTGGTAAACGGGCGGGCGTCGACTCCGTTCCAGCTTGGGAGGGGCACCCGGCAGGGTTGCCCCCTGTCGCCTTTGTTGTTCGCCCTTGCCCTCGAGCCGCTGGCGGCGTGGATACGCTGGCACCCGGATATACGTGTACTTAGATGGTCGCCCGATCACGAGGACCGTATTTCGCTCTACGCCGATGACATCCTGTTATATCTCGCCTCGCCCAAGAACTCGCTCATAGTGGTTTGTGACGTTCTGACATCTTTTGGTAAGAACTCTGGTCTCGTCATCAATTGGAATAAATCATATCTGTATGTTCTGAGCGGCGATGTTCCACCTGTCCCGCAAACTTGTTCGATCCAGATCGCCCAGCAGGGCTTCATGTACCTGGGGATTTTTATCTCCACTGATTCCACTTTGCGGTATGAGAGGAACCTGCTCCCTCCCCTGGCGCGTTTGCGGCGGGATGTCTCGGGCTGGCGGAGGATGCCGATCTCCCTCCTCGGACGCGCCGCCTTGTTCAAAATGATGTCTCTTCCCCGGTTCCTCTACGCCTTGCAGAGTACTCTTGACTGGGTACCGGCCAGTTACTTTCGGGAGGTCGAAAGCCTCCAACGATCGTTGTTGTGGGATGGGCGGCCGCGCATAGCGATTGCTAAGTTGACGCTTCCGTGGTACGACCGGGGTATTGCGATTCCGGACATTCGACGCTATTACTGGGCCACCCAGTTGAGCGCGATTAATCATGGTTTCTATGGTCCGGCTCTAAGCCCCGGCTACGCCATGGACCGATGGTTGTTGCGCGGCGGTAATTATCACAGAGCGTTGTACTCGAGGTCGCTGGACTCGTCCCTCACAGGGCCCACTGGGGTGGCGGTGCGGGTGTGGAAGTTGGCGACTGACTCGCTGGGCTGGAAGGATAGGCTCACCCTTGCTACCCCGTTGTTTGAGTCTGAAAAATTGGGGAAGCTTTGGCATACAAAAGGTTTTGAGAAATGGGACTTGATCGGTATCTCCAGGGTTGGAGATTTGCTGATTAAGGGGAGGGTGAAGTCCTTTGAAGAGCTGCAGAAGGAGTATGAGTTGGGGAAATCCGAGTTTTTCCGCTATGTTCAGGTGCGTCATGCCCTGCGGTCAGTTCTCGTAGAAGGTGAGAAGATGCCTGAGTCCTCTCCATTGGAGGACCGGATCCTCGATGGCCATATGCCAGAGAGTACGATCTTTCTTATCTATAAGAAATTGATTAATGTTCGGGCTGACCTGCTATTGGGGCTGCGGGATCACTGGACTAGGGACGGACTTGAGCTGGATGACGAGGACTGGCAGTCTGCGGTTTCCTCTCCTAAGGAGGTCGCGATCCCGTCGCGTCTGCGGCTGGTGCAGCTCAAAATACTCCACAGAGTCTATGTTACGGGGCCAAGGCTGGTTCATATGGGATTCTCTGAGGAGGGCTTATGTAGGAGGGGCTGTGGTATGGTGGCTACCTTCCTGCATATCATTTGGGAATGTGGCGTCATCATGGAATTTTGGAGGAGAGTCCATGCGGTAATGGGGAGGTGACTGGCATTGTAATGCAGCCGGAGGCGCGGTGTTGTCTCCTGAATGTTTGGGGGCCTACTGATCATGATGAGGCACGGACCCAGTGGGTGACTCTGGGTAACATGGTGGCTAAGCGAGACATCGCGCGCCTGTGGGGCTCCGCGGGACCCCCCACATTGGCTGCGTGGAAGGAAAACATGGACTGGAGTATGTTCAGGGAAAAGACGGTATATTGCGCTAGAGGGCGCCAACGGAAGTGGCATGCCATTTGGGGGCGGTGGAACCAATATAGGGGGGGCATATGTCTTGCCCCTGATCTGGATCCCCCCGAGGAGCAGCTCTCTCCTTAGCATTCTTTCCAGCTCTGTACATATTTTTGATTGTTAATTGACTTCTTGGGTCTCTGCTTTTCCCCCTTTTTCCTCTTATCACAGCACTGTGACTGATAGACGAGGGGGGTCCGGTCTCCCCTGAGGGGCAATTACCAGGTGTATTCAGTGTTTTCGCCTTGCTTGGGTTTGGTTTGTGTTTGTGTTTATTTAAAATAGAACCTTTTTGCTTCTCCTTTCTATGTATTGTGGATGCTTCTTTGTACTGCTCTCTTGAAGCTGCCGAACCTCCGGGTTGTCGGCTGAATAGCTGTGTCCCTATTTTTGATGAATAAAGGTTTTTAAAAAAAAAACCAAAAAAAAAAAAAAAAACCAATATTAATGTAACAATATGGTATGGCCACATGAAAAGTCCAGCATAAGATCTATTGTGCTAACATCTACGAATGTGCATGTCACTAGAGTAGCTGTCAACAAACATGTCCCAACAAAATATGAATGCGTATTCATCTGTTAAGAAACAACCTTCTTTTAGTGTTACATATATTTGGAGGCCAATATTAACTAAGACGCTAAATCCTCCGTGAATGGAACTAGCAATGTGTGAAAAGAGGATAGTGGGAAATATGTTACGGGTAAAACAAAGCCCGTTCGTGATACAAAACGGCAAATTCATGAGGCTTTATCATGTCTCTATGCTCTTATGTAAATGCCTCTTATCCAAAACTCTATACACCAACTGACTTCGTACATACATTCATATCTTTGTCACAATCTGTAAGTGCAAACGCTCACCTCAGATATCGTGTCGGCATTCCCAGTAGACTCTGGCAGGAGTGCCGAGCAACTCGTCCATTAATGAATATATATTCTCTCATAATCGGAGGTATTAGCATCTGGAAATGGCGTCTAGCCGTTACATGCACGTAATGATGATAGCACGTAAAGTCACCATGGTAACTAGAGGCGCGTTGATGCAAATTACCGTAATGTCGGAACAAACGATCTTGTCATCAACAGTAAAGCGCAAGGCCAACAGGCTAAATAAAAACAACAACAACAACAGCGTAAAACGCAGTATGTGTATGAAGCAGGACCAGATTCAACATGGCACCCTTTTTCAAAAGTTTGTCAAATTAAGAGTCACTCTGGGCAAAAGTAATGGAATCGGTCCCCTAAAGATCGTAATAATTAATTCAAATATTTAACTATGAATCTAGATGTTTATGTCTGCTGTGTTTCAGTATCCCTACATGTCAGAAATATCTAACAGAGAATAGAGGACTACCTCACACGAAGGGGGTTGATTCAAACAAAGGAGTTGGTAAAGGGGTACAGCAATAGGTAAAATGTAAAAGGTGCTTCTGTCATATCTGGTTCTTAATCACAGATATCATAAACAAGAGGCTTGCAGCCACATGCCATAATGTATGTCTATCTATCCATCTCTCAGACAGTGCACCATGGTGTATCATCATTCCAGCCTGTCTGATGGCTGCCGAATCTGAACACCCACCGTTGTTCTCTGTAAAACAGGACTGTATCAAGGGGACCCATATTTATATGATAATGAGGCTTATCTAGGATTACCCATCTAAAGTCTTCTTCAGTATGTCCTGCATCTAGAAAATGGCGAGTGAGTTTCGTGTTGGTTTTCTTACGTTTGATAGAGCTTTTATGTTCTATCATCCTAGTTTTAACTTTACGGGTAGTCATCCCCACGTATTTCAAATTGCAGGGTCATTGGATGAAATAGATGACTGCATCTGAATTACAATTGGTATGGTTCGTAAGTATCCATGGTGTTTTAAGTCCCAAGTCAAGTTGTGTTGTTCGTGTGGCGAGGTGACACACCACACATGAACCACAGGGAAAATTACCTTGGACTGGTAAACTTGTCCAAATAGTCTGTATATTATCCGTGGTGTACTTAGCATTAGGTCTTGAATGCACCAAAATGTTACCAAGATTGCTGCTGCGTTTGAATGCAAAAAGGGGTCTTTCACACACATTCTTGCTTTTATTCAAAATATGCCAGTTGGATTTGATAGCTTTTTTTATTGTGGTACTCAGGTGACTAAAGGTGCTAACGCACACCAAACGATTGGAAGAAGTCTTGTCATAAGTCTCTAACAATGCTTGGCGGTTGTTATTTTAGGCCCTCTTGTTGGCCCTCCGTACCAGGTGAGGAGGATATTGTAGTGTCAGAAGATTATCACTGAGAAGGGAAGCATGTTTGTAATAAGCACTGAGTTCAGTGCAATTCCTCCTCAACCTTAAAAATTGCCCCACGGGGAGGTTATCCCAGAGGGCCCGGGGGTGAAAACTATTATAGTTTAACAAAGCATTTTGAGACATCGGCTTCTGGTATAGTTCAGTATAGATATGACACTTCTTTTGAATACACTCTGAGATCAAGAAAGGGTAGTGACTCATTACTACATTCACAGGTAAATTTCAAATTGGTATTTAGAGAATTGAGCCAAGTGGTAAATTCTAAAAGGGAGTCTCGGTCACCTTTCCAGATAACCAAAATATCATCAATATATCGCTTCCACATCAACAATTTACTGTGGAAGGGGGGGCCAGAGCTTGCCACGCTAGGAAACGTAGTGCCGTAGGCAAGCTCTCCCGATCGAGCCACGATCCTGTATCTATCCTGTGTGAATAGCCCACAAACGGAGCAAGAAAACCAAGCGACTGCATAGCGGAGGGCGCCAGCTACATAATCAGGTGTCTCTCTCTGATATATTTCTGCCTGGAGTGCCACTGAACAGTGGAACTGAGTTCACCGAGCGGCGGCTGGGGGCCTGTGGCCATGTACGTCGCAGCGTAGTTTGCACGCAAGCCCGGGGTGCGACTTGTGCGGTGTAGGCCTCAGGGCGAAATCGGCGCCGTAGTGCCTGGCGTGCGACGAGAACTGTGGGTGGCGGAGAGCGCTCGCAGCACCTCTCGGCCTGCCACTGGACTGCTTGGGCTTGCTGATGGCTAAGTGCGGGCAAGAAGGTTAAGGCTGCAGCTAAACGGGGCAGCCACGGGCGGAATCCAGCTGCGTCGTCTAGGGAGCACGAATTTCCACCAGTGCTGGAGCAGTGATCCATTTGGGCGGTAAGAGCACCTGCGGCAGCACTGGCAGCA
Source organism: Triturus cristatus (assembly GCF_964204655.1). NCBI lineage: Eukaryota > Metazoa > Chordata > Amphibia > Caudata > Salamandridae > Triturus > Triturus cristatus. The sequence goes on from NC_140590.1 coordinate 352,754,123, forward strand.
CTGAACACCCGAAAACTGCCCCAGACTTGATCAGGAGCAGCGACTGAGAGCGGAGGAGTGGTGGTGGGGCGGGCACAACCAGCAACTGCCAGATCCTACAGGCACCAGAAACCAAAAGGCAATACTGTGATGCTGAGCATTGTCTGGATTTCCACGGGGTTTTATAAATGTGATAAGGCCCATCATAAGACACGCCGCTGCTATCTGGGAGAGAGGTGGCTGCAAGTGGCTGCTATACATGCATACCCCGACCTCTCTATGTCCCTACAATATAAATCGCCATAAACAGGCCACCTTGCAGACATATCTGTAAAGATCTCTCCAAACACAGAAGTGGGATTGGTAGTTTTTATTTGCAGTACATAGGTATAAGTACCTCCAGCTTCCTCTCCCAGCTCCCAACTTCACAGCTTCAACTCCTTTACTTCAAAGCATAACATTCCATCCTAGCAACAAGCCTACATTCTATTATAAACAAGTCCCCACATATCTTCCCCCCTTACATGGAATAACAATAAATGAAAACATAAATATAATATAATACATTCCTATAAAATTGAATATGCAGAAGAACACAAATCATGTAAAGTAATTAAGGAGCTTGGCATTTAGAAACATTTCCCGTACTCCAAGCAGATCCATCTGCCAAAATAAGGACATTTTTCTTAACAGCTTTCACTTGTATAGGTTGCGTAAATTTACTCTCTCCTTTGATTACAATTCCTCCTCTTTTCACAGCAACCCAATCTCCTTCTTTTATATCGTAATTCTTGACTCAATTTTTTTTTATTATAATAATTCGCTGCAACCTTTTGCTGTTTCACCACACCATCCTCCACTGCTGCCTGATCAACCCACAAACATTCCTTGTTTTTAAGCCATCCAGGAACTTCTTTCACTCCAAGCTCACGCCCCTTAAGAGAAACAAACGGAGAAACTCCAGTTATTGAATGTGGCGTTAGTCTATACGACCACACCAATTTCTTTAGTTCCTCAGACCACGACAAACCATTAGTTAACGAAAGCTGAATATTTTCCATTAACAGGCGGTTAATTCTTTCGACTAAACCATTATCCTGGGGCCTGAACATAGCAACCCTCTCATGAAAAACCCCCAATTTACTGAGAAAGTCTATCATTCTCTTGGAGACCAGCTGGACTCCATTGTCTGACACAAGAGTTTTAGGTATTCCTTCATTTAAGAATGCTCTTTCCATGAATCCAATTACTTTTTCAGTTTCAATACAGTCAGTAGATTCCACAACAAACCATTTAGAATGGTAATCCACAAGAACCATTAAAAACCTACTACGTGAACCAAGCTTAGAAATAGGACCAAATAAATCAATCGCTACCATCTCCCATGGACGCTTAGGAAATTCCATACAAGCAAGTGGAGGTTGTCTTACAACTTTTGTCTTATCGCTCCTTGCACATGCATAACACTCTTTCACAATTTCTTCTATGTCATTGTCCATCCCTGGCCCCCAGAAGGACTGCCGAACACACCTCTTAGTCATGTTTCTGCCTAAGTGTCCTTCATGAGCTATGCTCATTATCTTACTTCTAAGACTGGCCAGCGGCACTAATTTGTTCCTTCTCCACAATTTTCCCTCACTTACACCCAATTCAGTCTCAAAATGGTAATAACTTCTGAAACGAACATCTTGACAGATACTCTCTGTCCATCCTCCTGATACACAGTTCATGATCTGCTGTAACATCTCATCATTCAAGATGGCAGTGTCCCATTCCTCCTTATCAAAAGTTTGTTCTTCGTTACATCTAATCACATCCACTCCATCATCCAAATCCTCTTCAATAGCATCCACCGGCATCCTGGATAAATAATCAGCTACCACATTCTTCAGACCTTTCATGTACTCCACCTCAAAGTTGTACTTAAGAACAGATAAAATCCACCTAGAAATTCTTGGTATTACAGTGCCTTGCAGACCTCTACCTCCTTTAAATAATTGTACCAGAGGCTTGTGGTCAGTACGGACTTTAAAAGGTAAACCCCACACAAAATATCGAAAGTGCTTGATCTCCCGACAGCATGCCAGAGCCTCTTTTTCAATTACAGAATATGATGCTTCCACTCCCTGAAGTCTTCTGGATGCAAATCCAATAATTCTCTCTACTCCATCATACACTTGAGATAAAACCGCTCCAATACCTACAGCACTGGCATCAGTAGTGATAAGAGTCTTGGCATTAACATTAAAATGTCCAAGAGTGGGTGCATGAATGATACAACTTTTCACACATTTAAATGCTTTATCACAGCTGTCACACCACTCAAATGCAACACCATTCTTCATTAGCAATCTTAACAGCTCCACTATTTCTGTAAATCCACTTATGAATTTAGAACAGTACTCTGCTAACCCTAAGAAAGATTTCAGCTGATCCTTATTGAGAGGAGTAGGAGCATCACTAATGGGTGAAACAATACTTTTCTTCGGTCTTATACCCGCTTCAGATATCTCGTGGCCTAAATAGGTCACACAATTTTTTTGTTGACATTTTTCACGCTTTATAGTCAATCCATGACTTTCCATACGTTTTAAGACTTCATTCAATACTTCGTCATGGTGTTCACTATCTTTTCCTACCACCAACACATCGTCCTGAAAGCATAAAACATTTATCATAGTGCCAAAAATCCGCTGCATACCTCTCTGAAACACCGCTGAGGCAGACGCCAAACCAAATGGCATTCTGCGATAGCGAAAAGCACCCAGCGGTGTTACAAATGAGGTAAGGTGCCTTGATTCCTCGCAAAGATCAATTTGATGATGAGCCACAGACATATCGATCACACTGAAAACCACTCCTCCGCCCATAGCAGTTAGCATCTCAGAAATATTAGGCAGAGGTTGCCTGTCGACCCAATTATTTCTATTTAAATCGCGCAAGTCGACACAAAAACAAATCTTGGCTCCACCATCCTTGGGTGCAACCACGATGGGCGCCAGCCATTCTGAGGCCTCAATAGGTTCAATAATGCCTTGCTGTAATAATTTGTTGAGCTCTTCTTGAAGAGGACCTCTCATCAAATAAGGGACATTCGTTACTTTGTGGACAACTGGCACTGCATTCTTTTTAAGAATAATCTTATGAGAAAAATTTACAAGTTTCCCCAACTTATCTGAGAGAACATTGGGAAATTTTTCCATCACATTTGTTTCAAAATTATCAACATTATGAACAGCTAAGGATTTAACTGGTTCAGAAGCTTTGAGATTCAACATAATTCCTAAATCTTTTTGATGGCACCAGCCTAATAGGTTGGAACCTTGTTTTGTAAGATACACTCGCCCATAGACTTTCTTTCCTGCAAAACTTATTACCGTCCACTTTAGCCCTAAGATGTCAATAGTTTTGCCACCATAACATTCAGCTTTAATGTCAGGCATGTCCCAAGATTCCATATCACACATACCACACTAAACCTTAAGATACATATCTTTAGACAGCAGTGTGTATAAACTTCCTGAATCAACTAGCATCCTAACATTGTTCGTATCAAAAGTTATGATACAGTGTGGCTTTTTTAGCTTATCCGTGCTTTCGGTAGTGATATCCACATCACAAACAGTCCTAGAAAACGCTCCATTAGAAATAGAAGAACCTTCACTACATAACATGAGTTCTTGAATGTTTTCACAGGTATTGTCAATCTCATGCACATATTGAGTTTTGAAATTGCAAACTTTAGCAAGATGCCCTTTCTTTCCACATGCTCTACAAATTGCATTTCTAGCCATACACTGTGCTAGAGGCAATATGTCCAAGATCACTACACCAGTAACATTTGAAAACGCGTGTAGTTGTTCTTGGAGTTATATTGCCAGAACAGGGAGCTTCACTTGACCTGTTGAAAGACTTAGGTTTCAAATTCCCTATAGGTTTTACAACTTTGGTTTCATCAACACATGCATGGATTTCTGATCCTTTAGACTCTAATAGGCACATGCATCAAGCTAGGATTGCGAATATTAAGGTTTCGCAATTAAGGACTTGCAAAATCCTATGCATGTAGGAATCACTATAATAATAGCGATTCCTACTCATTCCTTATTTGCGAGTCGCAAATAAGGAATAGCTTCCCATTCATTCCTTTGGGCCTACAGGCCCATAGGAATGAATGGGAAATTGCAAGCGCAATTTCAAAGGTGTCAAAAGGACACCCTGTTGCACCCCTGAAATTGATCCATGCACATATGTTGCACACACACATGTCCCAAGGACATGTGTGTGTGTGACCTACAACTTTGAAAAATGCCCTTTAGTGCATTTTTCTAAGTTTTCGCTATTGACCATGTGGTATGATTCCATGGTAAATAGCGGGCCCAAATAGCGAAATCGCTATTTTTAAAGGCATCTTGCATTGCATTTATGGAATCGCAATTTGCGATTCCTTAAATGCAATCACAATTTAAGAAATCACAAAAATTTGCGATTTCTTACATTGCGAGTGGCAAGTTGTTTCATGCATCGCAAAAGCTATTTTTGCGATCGCAAACGGCCAATTTTTGCGAATCGCACCGTTTGCGATCGCAAAAAGCTTTGATGCATGTGCCTGTAAGTCCTCTGACCCCGCACTCTTTTATCCATCTCCTTTATCCATAAGTCAGTATGTTCAATTTCCTTAGCTATTTGTATAGCCTTTTCCAACGTGGATACCTTAATAAGTAATTTTTCACACACCCTTTTGTTGTTGGTGCATCTAACTATCTGATCACGTATAAGTGAATCTCCCAAACTCTCAAAGTGACAAGTTAGAGAAAGTCCTCTTAATGCAACTACATAAGTTGCGATGTCTTCATCTACTTTTTGCACGCAACAGAAAAATGTATGTCTTTCTAGTACAGTATTTACTTTGGTAACAGACCTCTTTTCCAACATCTGCATGCTCATATCATATACATTACTTGGCTGTCTATCAGCCATCCCCAGAGAAATTTCTGGAGGATTTTCATAGAAAACGACGTCACTCAACACCCAAATGGTGGAGTAGAATAGCTTGTTTACATACAGGACCATATTTATCTCCTCCAGTTGCTTGAATGTAGGTTAGAAATAACTTCTTCCATTCTTTCCAAGGGATAGAAGGCTCACCAACGGTAGGGAGAAAAGAGGGGGCAGCCTCTAAACCTTGATCAGCCATAGAAAGTGATATGAGGAGCAAACAATTCGTGTAATGAAACAATGTTTAACAGTTTAAATTAAAGTTCACCTGTAAAAAAAACCCGATGTTAGTGAAAACTACTGTTACATTTATTGAAAGTCAGATGGTCTTGCCGTTGGAAACGATGAAACAATGTCCTTGCTACTTGAAATGGCTTTATTCCTTGAAATAACAAATTTGCGACGTGAAGAAATGTCAGGAGACAACCGGGTCTCGAGAACAAGACTTTCCCAAATTGTTAAAATGGCCGCCATGCGTGCTTTGCTTATCTTTCTTGAGGAAGTTGGGCACTGTTATCAGAATCCATCCCAACTTCCTAAAATGGCCGCCGCGTTTCCATGATACTTGCGTGAGCACGCTAGTTGGAGTCAAGGGCGTGCTAGGAAGACGTCAGTCGTTTGAAGAATGCAGTGAAGACTGTTACGTGCGTCACCTTTCCAACGGTAATTAAACTTTGTTTTCGACACTTTTGCAAATTCACAATTTTCTCACAGAAATTACAACAGTCAATTAGTTGCAATTAGTAGCGCAATGTTGACAGTCTTAATAGCGCAATATTGACAGCCTTAATAGCGCAATGCCGACAGCCTTAATATCGCAATGTTGACAGTATTAGAAATACACTTTAGAAATCACAACAGCAGCGCAGAGGTTGTAATTAGTAGCGGAATGTTGACAGTAGTGTAGAAAGCTTAAAAATCAGTAGGCCAACATAGCTGCCTTAGTAACGTAACGCTGACAGCCTTAGCACAGTGTTGTCATTAGCATGTTAATTCTATAAGTAGAAATGTTGTGCTTAGCGATATGTAGCTCACGTAGCAGAACAAAAGCAGCACGCTAAGCTTCTAACACGGCAAGTTGCAGGAAATGTATAGAAAATGCACTAGTAGTATAGCGCCAGCTAAGTGGAGAGTAAATCTTAGATAGAAGCGCTAGTAACATATAAAATCTTGGATTCTCATGAGACACAAACTACATACCAGCTAGTAAGTACCTTGATTCATCCATTGAAACGCTGGGTTCTTGTAAAGTTTGAAGTAGGTATGTTGATTTTTTTTTTTCCAGGGGTGGAAGTACTTGATGTCCGCCCTCTGCGCAGACTGGTTCGCTCGTCGCCAAGGTAAAGATCTCTCCAAACACAGAAGTGGGATTGGTAGTCTTTATTTTAGTACATAGGTATAAGTATCTCCAGCTTCCTCTCCCAGCTCCCAGCTTCACAGCTTCAACTCCTTCAAAGCATAACATTCCATCCTAGCAACAAGCCTACATTCTATTATAGACAAGTCCCCACAATATCCTTGGTGGGTAGGTGGCCGTGAACATCCTGCTGCCGGTTTCCCTCAATAAATGTGGCCCTTCAACGAGACCACGCCGCTTGTGGACCTGGATGCCAGCTCCTTCATTGCATTGTGAATCTGCCACACCCTAGTGCCTAGACTGCCAGCCTAATACAGGGATGCACTGCAAAGCACTCTGCCAACTTGAGCACAAACTGCCTAGCCTATGTGGGCGGGACTGTACTCCCAGAATCATACTATATATCAAAGCCAGCCTTGGAATGTCAGTCAGACAGTCATAACTGCGCGCAGCATTCCAGATTATTCTGAGGACTTTCTCAGGTCGTGTACCTACAGCTTTCGTAAGCAATCATCCAAGACTCCATTCCCTTTGCAGGGCACTTCTGCAGTCAATCAAGATAACCCCCAAAGTGTCAGTGAGATGGGGAAACCAGATCAAACTCAACCTAAATTGCATTTCGAACAGCAGCGAAAAGTGGTGGAGATGAGAGCTGGGGCCCCTGAGCGGAGCCAAGTAAACACGACTACACCAGGATCCAACACGACGGTGGATGTCCAGTCAATCTTTGCAAAAATACAATCAACTCTGTCCAACATCGACGGAAAATAGACTCTCCGACGTACCACGTTGATCGTATGTCGGAGCACTTGGATAAACATACAGAATGTATAGACATGGCAGAACGCCGAATATCGGAAGCAGAGGACTCTCACCATCAACTTGAACTGAAACAAACGAAAGCGGACAAGGTCCTACAGTCCCTGATGGCTAAAACTGAAGATTTAGAAGCCAGGTCACGTCAATGTAACTTACGCATTTTGGGTGTGGTGGAGTCAACGCGAACAGGAAACATGGAATGATACATCGAGACACTGTTAACCGCTCTCCTCGGCAGAGACACGTTTTCTGATGTATTTATTGTGGAAAGGGCCCACAGATCTCTCGCACCACAGCCGGCGCCTGTGGCACGACCCCGCCCCGTAATCTCCCAAATCCTGAACTACAGAGATAGAGATGCAGCTCTTCGTAAAGCCCGGGAACTAGGCACATTAAATCATGAAGGAATGACTATCTCCATCTACCCGGACTTTACATCGCAAGTGCAAGAGACAAGAAAGAAGTTCATGGATGTGAAAAGGAAATTGAGAGAGAACAATACCTCCTATGCAATGATATACCCAGCTCGCTTGAAAATCACAGACCACGGTAAGAGTACCATCTGCAACGATCCTAAAGAAGTTCTTATATTCTTGGAACTGAACCACCCGCAAGCTCTTTGACGTAAATCTCAGAGGGAACTACATGCAAAGCAGGATCACACTTCAGATGTCGAATAACAGCTGTACTTCTTGGAGCATTACACATAGCAGCGAGGAACTGTATGGTATGCCCTTGCAGGACCTACTTTTTTTTTCTTTTTTTCCCTGCATTTTATGTGCTACTGTGTGATACTTAGCAACACACCGACTAGGTAAGTAAGGTTAAATGGTTAACTGTTATAGATTACTGTATCAAAGTATTGCTACGTTTGAGGCCTCCATTATGCAAGTAACTGATTTCCTTCTATGGGCTATGACACGCTTATTATATGATCTCACAGATCTAAGTGATTGTGGCTGGATCCCCCAACTGCGTTACTGTTGGGGCTGTTAGCTGGCGGCTGCCGCCCTCCTGTGTATACCACAACTCTTGTTTCCTTTTTTTGGTTCTAAATCAAGGGACGGGATTGGGGTGGGATAGTTTATTGTCAGCAGTTAAAGGGATTTGGCTTTGCCATAATTGGGATGGCGAAGTGGGTGGGGGGAGGGACAGGACGGTGTTTTGTTATATTGTTGGTCACATATCTACTGGGATCCGATGTCCATGCGAACACACATACATCACCTTCAAGTTCAGCACACATGAGCAGAGATAAGCAGACACAAACATATGCAGCATCAGACCTAGTCGGTATAATTGGGGATACAAAAATCACATATTATGGCTAAATCTACACCCCTGCGTTTTATAACCTGGAATGTCAGAGGCCTCAATAGTCCCAGGAAGATTAGGCAAGTCTTTGCCTACCTTGATAGGCAACACATTGACGTAGCACTGCTCCAGGAAACGCATTTACTTCAACATAAAGCAGATAAATTAGGCTACAGATGGGCCGAACTTGTAGCATCAGCAACCTACTCCTCATATGCACGGGGGGTGATGACCATTATACGTAAGGGTACTCACTTTCTATTAGACCAGACGCTCATTGATCCGCAAGGAAGATATGTCATTATCACAGGCATACACAGAGGCACCAAAGTGGGTATTATTAACGTGTATGGTCTGAACACGGGCGACCCTGACTTCTTTATGAATCTGTGTGCGAAAATACGTGATCTGCTGCCTTTGGAGCTGATCTGAGGGGGAGACTTAAATGTCGCATTGGATAATACACAAGACAGATCTCAAAACACAACAGAACACCATTAATTATTTTAAATGGCATGACAGAGTTCCGCTTGCATGACACCCGACCACACTGGATTCATCGACAGTACATAACAGCTGGTCTAGGCTTGATTATTGGCTCCTAACTGATAACGCCTCCACATGGGCTAAGGCCATAACTCATCTCCACAAGACACTATCTGACCATAAACCTGTACTAATAGCTCTACAGATTCCGACATATATACCCCCGCCCTTTGTATGGCGCTTCAATGCCACTGCACTTTTAGACCCCATCTACAAAGAAACAATAAAATCAGCGATAGAGGATTATTTTGCAAATAACGCACGCTCAGTTGACAGTGCAGGTATGCTGTGGGAGGCATTTAAAGCAACTCTAAGAGGCATCTGTATAAGCACAAATGCTGGCATTTTAAAAGATATTAGAACCCAAATGACGAAATGCGAAGACCGCATAAAACTTCTAGAAGCAGAATATGACACCACCCATAGTGCACTCACTCTTGGCAACCTACGGGACGAGATAAATCAGTACAATACACTAGCAGATAATGAAATAAAATATACTTCCCGACGCCATGCAGCACGCAAGATGGGTGAAGGAGTTAGACCAGGCTGAATACTAGCACAGAAAGTGCACACTGAGCATAGACAACACAATGTTATACAAATAGAGGACAATGGCGGGCAGCTACACTGTGACACCCAAGGTATACTGACCACATTCGAGGAAACGTATAGTGAATTTTATAGGACACAGCATACAGTACTAGAGCCGGAAATTTTGCAATATATTGAAGACATAGCGCTGGTATGGTTATCCGATACGCATCGCGAATACCTAGCCCAACCTATAACGGAGGAAGAAGTACAGCTCGCTGTGAGAAGTTGGCCTGGCATATGCTGGTCACTAGTTACAGTGGACACCTTGCACCAGTCCAATTCGACTCTTATAGTAGATAGGTTTAAGACAACCTTTTAAAGAAAGCTATCCTAGTGGTAGCTGTGGAGAGCAGCCTTCAGGCTAAGTCTCTGAGAAATGTAAAGCAGCTTGTTTTAATTTATAATCTCTTGAATTACCAAATGAAAGGACACCACACAGGTATATATATCAAATATATATGTATTTATTTTTAGACACACTCTACTAATCTCTTTATGAGATTAGAAGCCAGGAACACATTCAAATATCAACATTTCACAATAAGTTAAGCACAAATATAGCTGGAGCCCTATGGGCCCTGGTACAGACCATATACTAAAAAAATGGGTTAAGAAGGTCGACTTGCAAAATGACAAGGCCTAGGGCCTGGGGAATCGCTGGGGCTTCACTACTGCAGTGATAGCAGGTAAGTAACAGGCCCACGGGAGACGCCTGCAGTGTGTGAACACAGCTGCGGGTTCCCTATTGATTACAATGGAGCAAGTCGCAGTTTGATTTTTAAAGTTTGAGGGTACTTCGAGGAAGTCTACAAGCAAGCCACTTACAAGGTAAGAATTTCGAGGGCCAACATGCACTAGGGCACCAGAGTGCACGAGTTACCTCACCCAGGGAAGCCGGGTGCATAGGTGTCTTTTGGTGTTGGGTCGCGTCGTTGTTTTCTATGGAGACCAAAGAAGACTTGCTGCTTGCGTCGACTGAAGAAGTGTCCAGTGGAATCCAAGGGTGGATTCAAGATGGAGATGACCTAAAAATTGAAGGGACAGTGTTCAAAGTCACTTGCCAGTGACCGGTGGCCAGGAAGATGGCTGACCACGGATGTCGGGTGATTTCAGGTCGTCGATGGTGTTTTGACTCTTCGCTCACGAGGTCCAGGAGAGATCGACGATGACCAGCAGCTGGATTTGAAGTATCCCACAACGTCTGCAGCTGACTGCAGTGTCGGCAACGGAATTGGAGCCAACAAGCCTTGGCAACTGCAAGTCTCGTGGAAAGTGAAGATTGTCAGCGTTGCAGACCAGCAAGGTCTGAGGGACTCACCCAGCAAAGGTGAGTAAGGGGAGGCCTAGAGCAACCAGGGGAGCCTTTTTATTTGGTAAGAAAGTCTTCAGGGGACCCACAAGCCAATGAGCAAGTGATCGCAAAGACGCCTCTTGAGGAAATGCTTTGCAGGAGCCCATGGTCACTAGGGATACGGTAGGCCTCTGATTTTCGCTGCAAAACGTGCTGTTGGTTTGGGCCACAAATGGTCCAATGCACAAGCTTGTAGAACATCGTGAAGGGGTTGCACTTGACAATAGTGCATGGTACACAGGTATTGCTGTTCCTCATCACTCGTGGGGTCCACTCGCCACAGCTTTGCTCGGGACTCACAATGGCCATCAAGAAGTTAGGAAATCCACTTCTGGGGCTGCAGGGACTTTGAACTCCGGCGGGAGCGGGAAAGTTTGCGACCGTTGATTAAGGTTTTTGGTGCCTGCCAAGCAGGGGAGTCACTCCTTGACTCCAAGGGAGATTCTTCTGTCTTCCAAATGTAGTGGAATGTCGAAGGGCCAGCATTCTTCTTTGTAGAGCGTCGTCCAGGGTTATCTACTTTGCAATGGCAAGGTTGGCTTGCTTATACTGAAGATAGGGGAGGGACTAGCTCTATGACCACTCCTCTGGAATGGTCAGGGTAGGGGGTGGTTACCCCCACTTCCCTTTGTCCAGTTTCGTGCCAGAGCAGGGACAGGTAGCACCTGAACCGGTTTGACCTGGCATATGCACAGAGGAGCCTACTGCTCCCCCAGTGCAGTACTTCAAAGCACTCTAGAAGTGCACCCACCCAGCTCCAATACACTAAATCCTGTCTGGAAGGTGGTGACACCTCCCTGTGACAGGATGCCTATTGTTGGGCTTCCTCCACTGCGAGTTTCAGTCAGCAGCAGGAGGGCAGCCCAGTTTCTGTGCTAGTGGCATCCATTTTGTGATGCCAGGGCTCTTTCATATTTCTGTTGTTTTAGTACAGTTGGTACATGCCGTACCCTCTAGAAAGGTGGGATCATACTCCCACACCAGTTACTGGTGTGGGGTATGATTCCAAGTTGTTTGACACCACCAAACACAACATGTTTTGATGCAGTCATTCCAAAGTTAGCATTTACCCGTTGGGTTATAATGCAGTTAAGAGTATATGGTTTAACCTCATCCACAAACAGCCACAGAGAATAGACTCTGCCAGCTGCAGAGGTGTCCTGCTCATGCAGAGGCACCCCCTTACATAGTAAACCAAGCACCCTGCCCTCAGGATTGATAGTGCCTGCCATAGGGGTGGATGATGGGTGTGTGTATGGTGAGATATAGAAACCTATACCTCTGTGAGGAGTGCTAACACTACCTCACCCAGGCTGCAGTAGCAGGCCTGTGGTGTCAGACTGAGTCTACTTCCCAGGGGTGGCATAATACATGCTTCAGCCCCTGGTAGGCCTGTGAAGTGCCTATGCCCTAGGTACCTAAGGTACCATATGCTAGGGGCTCATAAGGTACCACAGTATCCAATCACTAGTGCATCTAGTATGCACACCAAATCGTTTAGAGAGAACAGAGAGACTGGGGCCCTGATTAGCAGGGACCCAGCCAGACTATAGCCAGAAACCAGTGTATACACCAGAAAAAAAGTGGGGGTAACATAAGTACAGATCCTACTCTCCTACACCCCCCCCCAAATGCAGGGACATTAAACTAACCTTGACCAGTTGAGTCTTCATGTTCTAAGAGGAAATACCTTGAGAGTCCATCTGCATTGGAATGTTGGGTCCCCTGTAGGGAAATGGACCACCTGAGCAATTTAGGATTTTCACCTTTCATCTGTTTGAGCCATAGGAGGGGCTTGTGGTCAGTCTGAACTATGAAGTGAGTGCCAAACAAGTATGGCCTCAGCTTCTTCAGGGCCCACACCACAGCAAAGGCCTCCCTCTCTATAGCTGACCAACGTTTCTCTCTAGGGGTCAGCCTTCTGCTTATGAAAGCTACTGGCTGGTCTTGACCTTCATCATTAAGTTGAGACAGTACAGCTCCCACACCCAGCTCTGAAGCATCTGTTTGAACAATGAACTTCTTTTTGTAATCTGGACTCTGCAAGATGGGGTCAGTGCACATTGCCTGCTTGAGGTCATCAAATGCCTTTTGACAGCTAGCTGTCCACTGAATCTTTTTTGGCATTTTCTTAGAGGTCAGATCATTTAAGGGGGTCACTATATATCCATATCCCTTAACAAACCTCCTATAGTACCCAGTTAGGCCTAAAAAGGCTCTAACCTGTGTCTGGGTTGTTGGAGCTACCCATTCAATATGGTCTGGATTTTGCTCTGCAATGGTTGAACCTGGCCTCCACCTACAAGGTGGCCCAGGTACACAACCGGACTCTGCCCTATCTGGCACTTAGTGGCCTTGATAGTGAGGCCTGCTTTTTGAAGGGCCTCCAAAACATATCTGAGGTGGACCAGCTGATCCTGCCAGGTGGAACTAAAGACAGCAATATCATCTAGATAAGCTGAGCAATAAGTTTCCATACCAGTCAGAACTTTATTCACCAACCTCTGAAAAGTGGCAGGTGCATTGTTCAAACCAAAGGGCATTACCACAAAGTGATAGTGCCCACCAGGGGTTGAAAATGCTGTTTTGGCATTGGCATCATCAGCTAACTTGATTTGCCAATAGCCAGCTGTTAGGTCAAATGTACTAAGATACTTGGCTGAGGCCAAAGTGTCTATAAATTCATCTGCCCTAGGAATTGGATAGGCATCAGTCCTGGTGACTGCATTGAGGCCTCTGTAGTCAACACAAAACCTAATTTCTTTCTTACCGCCCTGGGTATGAGGTTTTGGCACAAGGACTACTGGGCTAGCCCAAGGGCGATCTGAAGGCTCAATAACAGCTAGTTCCAACATTTTCTGGACTTCAGTCCTGATACAATGCCTGACATGGTCAGTTTGCCTGTAGACTTTGCTCTTGACAGGCAGACTGTTTCCAGTGTCCACCTCATGGGTGCACCAGGAAGTCTGACTTGGGGTCAGGCTAAACATGTGTCTAAACTGTTGCAGAACTTGTCTGCATTCAGTCTGTTGATGATCAGTGAGGCTGCTTGCCAAGGCAACACCATCAACTGACCCATCATCAGGGTTCTGTGAGAGCAGGTCAGGGAGAGGGTCACTCTCCTCCTCCTGGTCCTTATCAGTTGCCATGAGCAAGCCCATGTCATCCCTGGCCACATATGGCTTAAGTCTGTTGACATGGAGCACCCTAAGGGGGCTCCTGGGAGTTCCAAGATCTACCAAGTAGGTGACTTCTCCCTTTTTTGTCAACAATTGTATGGGGGCCACTCCATTTGTCCTGGAGAGCTGCTGGGGCCACATGCTCCAACACCCACACTTTCTGGCCTGGCTGATAAACCGTCAGGACAGCCTTTTGGTCATGCCAAGCTTTTTGTAATTCTTGGCTAGCCTCAAGGTTTTTAGTTGCCTTCTTCATGTACTCTGCCATCCAGGAGCGGAGACCTAGTACATAGTCTATCACATCCTGTTTGGGAGGTTTGAGAGGTAACTCCCATCCCTCCTTCACCAAACAAAATGGGCCTCTGACAGGGTGCCCAAACAGAAGTTCAAAAGAGCTGTAGCCAACCCCCTTCTGTGGGACCTCCCTGTATGCAAACAGAAGGCAGGGAAGTAAAAGGTCCCATTTTCGCCTAAGTGTTTCCGGGAGGCCTTTAATCATTCCCTTTAGGGTTTTGTTGAACCTTTCAACTAACCCATTGCATTGTGGGTGATAGGGAGTAGTGAACTTGTAGTTTACACCACACTCCTTCCACATTGCAGTTAGATATCCTGACATGAAGTTTGTGCCTCTGTCAGATATAACCTCCTTAGGGAAACCCACCCTGGATAAGACTCCAATGAGGGCTCTTGCCACTACAGGGGCTGTAGTGGTTCTAAGGGGAATTGCTTCTGGGTACCTGGTGGCATGATCCACTACCACCAGGATAAACCTGTGCCCAGATGCTGTTGGAGGGTAAAGGGGACCAACAATGTCAATCCCTACCCTTTCAAATGGAACCCCCACCACAGGTAGTGGTATCAGGGGGGCATTTGTTGTGCCACTTGACTTGCCACTGGCTTGGCAAGTGACACAGGAGAGACAAAACTCCTTGGTGTCCTCTGACATATGTGGCCAATGAAAGTGAGGGACAAGTCTGTCCCAGGTTTTGTTTTGGCCCAAGTGTCCTGCCAATGGGATATCATGTGCTAGGGTCAAGAGGAACCCCCAGGGGTAGGATCTCTAGCCTCAGAATATAGGAGTCCCACTTCCCAATAAACTTTATGGGACTCACTAGCACTCCCAGCAGCTTCAGCAGCAGCTTGCTGTCTGAGGGGTTCAAGAGAGGGGCAGCACTGTTGCTCCTTGCTCAGATCTTCCCTGGAAGGTCCCCCTGCCCCCAAGAACTCAACCTGACCAGGCTCAAGTTCCTCTGGGGCAGTTCCTTCTTCAGGCTCTGCTTCTCCTCCCTCAGGAGGGGAATCTGAGATCTGAGACAGAGGGGAAGGCACAGCCTTAACCATACTGCTCCTCCTCTTGGGTAGCATCTGGTCCATAGTTTCAGGATCCAGAGCTGGTTCAGCTTTATGCATTTTGGCCTGTGACCTGGTCACAGCAAACACCTCTGCAGGTATGCCTAACATCTCAGCATGAGTCCATACTTCCACTTCAGACCAGGCTGAAGTCTCCAGATCATTGCCCAACAAACATTTGACAGGGAGGTCTGCACTGACTACTACCTTTTTGAGGCCAGTTACCCCTCCCCAGGAGAAATTCACAACTGCCAGACTATGGTTGGTCCTGACATTGCTTGCATTGGTAACCTGGTACATTTCGCCCAGGATGAACTCTGCAGGGTCCACTAGATCCTCTGCCACCATGGTGACACTAGCACCTGTGTCCCTGAATGCCAAAGCCTGTTTGCCATTAATGATAGACTGCTGTTTGTACTTGCCCAGATTACTGGGGCTCACTAGGAAGGACATATCAAGGTCTCTCTCACAAACTAGCAATGCCTGTGTTGGTACTCTGACTAGGCCAGAGTCCACATCAGAACCCAGGGTCAACCCCACTACACCCTTATTCTGATTACCACCTCCACCAATGACTGCACTAGGGGGAACAGTTGCCTTAGGGGCTGGAGTGGTGGTGGTTTGGTCTTTGGACTTGGTACAATCAGAAGTCCAGTGCCCTTTCTGTTTACAGAATTTGCACCAGGGCTTCTTTTGACCTTTTCCCTTTGTAGTCTGTGAATCCCCACCAGATGCAGATTTTTGGGGCCCTTGTGAAGACTTCTGGTGTTTTTTCTTATCCCCACCTTTATCTGGGCCTTTAGGATCCTGCTTCTTTGTGTCACCCCCTTGGTTCTGGGTTTTCTGCCTCACCCTGGTTCTGACCCATTTGTCTGCCTTCTTTCCCAATTCTTGGGGAGAGGTCAGATCAGAGTCCACCAGGTACTGATGCAACAACGGGTTTTGGCAATTATTAAGGATCTGTTCTCTCATGATAAGATTATACAATCCCTTAAAATCAGTAACTCTACTACCAACCAGCCAACCTTCTAGAGCCTTGGTTGTACAATCAACAAAGTCAGTCCAATCCTGAGTCTATGCTTTCTGGGTATCTCTGAACTTCAACCTGTACTGTTCAGTGGTTAAGCCAAACCCCTCTATTAATGCACTCTTCAGGGCTTCATAATCATTAGCATCCTCTTCTCTAACAGTGAGGAGTTTGTCTCCTATGGTCTGGCATATAATCTCTGCCTCTAGGGACACTGTTGCTGCCACCAGGGGTATCTAACCCCTCTTTTCTAGAAGCTCTCTGGAGTTCAAAGGCTTCTCTATCTAAGGCCAATTGCTTGGTTCTGAGGGCAAGCCTAGCTTCCTCATACTGCAGCATCTTGTACCTTCTTTCAGAGGAGGTCTCTCTATGTAAGTATGAGTTCCTCTGATGGACAGAATCCTTGTCAGAGTGATATGAGAGGTTAGATTCCCTTGAAGGGGACCTATGCCTTTCTTCCACTCTTTCAACTCTCTTAGGGAGAATTCCTCTGTCCTGTTCAGACCTTTTTGGGACTGGCCCTTCAATCACAGACTCCAGGTCATCTTGATTTTCATCATCATACCCAGAGACTATGGCTGACCCACCCCCTGATCCAGATCCACCAGCTCCTATAGCTAGTCTAAGATCATCTGCTACAAATAGATTTATCAGGTGTAGTGTGGAGGGACCCCTGTCATAATCCCAGGTGTCTTGCAACACACATGGCCTTCAAGTCAAAGAAGGTCATGTCCTTATACTGGGTTTAAGTTGACCCACTGGCTCCATCCCTTAAGGACATTCTAGTGTTATGCAGTGTTGCACTACCTACACTAGTTTGTGGCCTACTGATCCTAGCTTGAGCTGTAGCAAGGGTGTGCTATCCCTTCACAAACAACTCTAAGTTCAGTAGAACTTATTGATACTAAGCTTGACTTTTATATGTACCTTGAGTACCTTTAGTGATTTTCAGTTAGTAATTCAAATAGAGATTTTCTGGTAAAACAATGGCAAGCTGGAATCCCACACGCTGCCCACCAATGTGAGAAGTTGGCTTGGCATATGCTGGTCACTAGTTATAGTGGCCACCTTGCGCCAGTCCAATTTGACTCTTATTAAAGATAGGTTTAAGACAACCTTTTAAAGAAAGCTATCCTAGTGGTAGCTGTGGAGAGCAGCCTTCAGGCTAAGTCTTTGAGGAATGTAAAGCAGCTTGTTTTACCTTATAATCTCTTGAATTACCAAATGAAAGGACACCACACATGTATATATATCAAATATATATGTATTTATTTCTAGAGACACTCTACTAATCCCTTTATGAGATTAGAAGCCAGGAACACATTCAAATATCAACTTTTCAAAATAAGTTAAGCACAAATATGGCTGGAGCCCTAGGGGCGTACAAGACAATATACTAAGAAAATGGGTTAACAAGGTCGACTTGCAAAATGACAAGGCCTAGGGCCTGGGGAATTGCTGGGGCTTCACTACTGCAATGATAGCAGGTAAGTAACAGGCCCACGGGAGACACGTATAGTGTGTGAACACAGCCACGGGTTCCCTATTGATTACAATGGAGCAAGTCGCGGGTTGATTTTTAAAGTTTAAGGGTACTTCAAGGAAGTCTACAAGCAAGCCGCTTACAAGGTAAGTATTTCGAGGGCCAACACGCACTAGGGCACCGGAGTGCACGAGTTACCTCACCCAGGGAAGCCGGATGCATAGGTGTCTTTTGCTGTCGGGTAGCGTCGCTGTTTACTATGGAGACCAAAGACTTGCTGCTTGCGTTGACTGAAGAACTGTCCGGTGGAATCCAAGGGTGGATTCAAGATGGAGATGACCTGAAAATGCAAGAAACCGATCCTAGGAAGCTTGTTTCCGGTCCAGGGAAGGCATGGCTTGTCAGTTCGGGCTGGACTGTTCCCATGAGGCACAGGGTCAGACTAATTTGCATATGGCCATGTCTGAACTGGGGTGGCAGAGTGGGCTAAAGATTGGTGATGGATCAAACCCTGATCTTTTGACTGGGTGTGAGTGTTTGATTGGTTCTGATGCTCCGTCCATCACCACCCCCTTTTGTACCGCTTTGTTTGCCATAAGTTGGCAGGGTATGCTCAGACGTGAGCCCCTTGCTCACTTTGCCACTGGATTCAAGCAAGCCTGGCTGAAGACGGCTGAAATGCCAGAAACCGGTCCTAGGAAGCTTGTTTCCGATCCAGGGAAGGCATGGCTTGGCAGTTCGGGCTGGACTGTTCCCATGAGGCACAGGGTCAGACTGATTTGCATATGGCCATGTCTGAACTGGGGTGGCAGAGTGGGCCAAAGAATGGTGATGGATCAAACCCAGATCTGTTGACTGGGTGTGAGTGTTTGATTGGTTCTGATGCTCCGTCCATCACCACCCCCTTTTGTACCGCTTTGTTCACTATAAGTTGGCAGGGTATGCTCAGACGTGAGTCCCTTGCTCACTTTGCCACTGGATTCACGCAAGCCTGGCTGAAGACGGCTGAAATGCCAGAAACCGGTCCTAGGAAGCTTGTTTCCGGTCCAGGGAAGGCATGGCTTGGCAGTTCGGGCTGGACTGTTCCCAAGAGGCACAGGGTCAGACTGATTTGCATATGGCCATGTCTGAACTGGGGTGGCAGAGTTGGCTAAAGAATGGTGATGGATCAAACCCAGATCTGTTGACTGGGTGTGAGTGTTTGATTGGTTCTGATGCTCCGTCCATCACCACCCCCTTTTGTACCACTTTGTTCGCCATAAGTTGGCAGGGTATGCTCAGACGTGAGTCCCTTGCTCACTTTGCCACTGGATTCAAGCAAGCCTGGCTGAAGACGGCTGAAATGCCAGAAACCGGTCCTAGGAAGCTTGGTTCCGGTCCAGGGAAGGCATGGCTTGGCAGTTCGGGCTGGACTGTTCCAATGAGTCACAGGGTCAGACTGATTTGCATATGGCCATGTCTGAACTGGGGTGGCAGGGTGGGCTAAAGAATGGTGATGGATCAAATCCAGATCTGTTGACTGGGTGTGAGTGTTTGATTGGTTCTGATGCTCCGTCCCTCACCACCCCCTTTTGTACCACTTGGTTCGCCATAAGTTGGCAGGGTTTGCTCAGACGTGAGTCCCTTGCTCACTTTGCCACTGGATTCAAGCAAGCCTGGCTGAAGACGGATGAAATGCCAGAAACCGGTCCTAGGAAGCTTGTTTCCGGTCCAGGGAAGGCATGGCTTGGCAGTTCGGGCTGGACTGTTCCCATGAGGCACAGGGTCAGACTGATTTGCATATGGCCATGTCTGAACTGGGGTGGCAGAGTGGGCTAAAGAATGGTGATGGATCAAACCCAGATCTGTTGACTGGGAGTGAGTGTTTGATTGGTTCTGATGCTCCGTCCATCACCACCCCCTTTTGTACCGCTTTGTTCGCCATAAGTTGGCAGGGTATGCTCAGACGTGAGTCCCTTGCTCACTTTGCCACTGGATTCAAGCAAACCTGGCTGAAGACGGCTGAAATGTCAGAAACTGGTCCTAGGAAGCTTGTTTCAGGTCCAGGGAAGGCATGGCTTGGCAGTTCGGGCTGGACTGCTCCCATGAGGCACAGGGTCAGACTGATTTGCATATGGCCATGTCTGAACTGGGGTGGCAGAGTGGGCTAAAGAATGGTGATGGATCAAACCCAGATCTGTTGACTGGGTGTGAGTGTTTGATTGGTTCTGATGCTCCGTTCATCACCACCCCCTTTTGTACCACTTTGTTCGCCATAAGTTGGCAGGGTATGCTCAGACGTGAGTCCCTTGCTCACTTTGCCACTGGATTCAAGCAAGCCTGGCTGAAGACGGCTGAAATGCCAGAAACCGGTCCTAGGAAGCTTGTTTCTGGTCCAGGGAAGGCATGGCTTGGCAGTTCGGGCTGGACTGTTCCCATGAGGCACAGGGTCAGACTGATTTGCATATGGCCATGTCTGAACTGGGGTGGCAGAGTGGGCTAAAGAAAGGTGATGGATCAAACCCAGATCTGTTGACTGGGTGTGAGTGTTTGATTGGTTCTGATGCTCCGTCCATCACCACCCCCTTTTGTACCGCTTTTTTCGCCATAACTTGGCAGGGTATGCTCAGACGTGAGTCCCTTGCTCACTTTGCCCCTGGATTCAAGCAAGCCTAGCTGAAGACGACTGAAATGCCAGAAACCGGTCCTAGGAAGCTTGTTTCCAGTCCAGGGAAGGCATGGCTTGGCAGTTCGGGCTGGACTGTTCCCATGAGGCACAGGGTCAGACTGATTTGCATATGGCCATGTCTGAACTGGGGTGGCAGAGTGGGCTAAAGAATGGTGATGGATCAAACCCAGATCTGTTGACTGGGTGTGAGTGTTTAATTGGTTCTGATGCTCCGTCCATCACCACCCCCTTTTGTACCGCTGAAAATTGAAGGGACTGTGTTCAAAGTCACTTGCCAGTGACCGGTGGCCAGGAAGATGGCTGACCACGGATGTCAGGTGATTTCAGGTCGACGATGGTGTTTTGACTCTTTACTCACGAGGTCCAGGAGGGATCGACGATGACCAGCAGCTGGATTTTGAGTATCCCACAACGTCTGCAGCTGACTGCAGTGTCGGCAACTGGATTGGAGCCAACACGCCTTGGCAACTGCAAGTCATGTGGAAAGTGAAGATTGTCAGCCTTGCAGACCAGCAAGGTCTGAGGGACTCACACAGCAAGGGTGAGTGAGGGCAGGCCTAGAGCAACCAGGAGAGCCCTTTTAGTCAGTAAGAAAGTCTTCGGGGGACCCACAAGCCAACAAGCAAGTGATCGCAAAAACACCTCTTGAGGAAATGCTTTGCAGGAGCTCACGGTCACTTGGGATGGGGTAGGCCTCTGATTTTCACTGCAAAATCTGCTGGAGGCTTTGGCCACAAATGATCCAATGCACAAGTTCGTAGAATGTCGTGAAGGGGTTGCACTTGACAATAGTGCACGTTACCCGGGTATTGCTGTTCCTCGTCACTCGTGGGGTCCACTCGCCACAGCTTTGCTCGGGACTCACAATGGCCATCGAGAAGTCAGGAAATCCACTTCCAGGACTGCAGTGACTTCGAACTTTGGCGGGAGCGTGAAAGTTTACAACCGTTGATTAAGGTTTTTGGTGCCTGCCAAGCAGGGGAGTCACCCCTTGACTCCAAGGGAGATTCTTCTGTCTTCCAAAGGTAGTGGAACGTCGAAGGGCCAGGATTCTTCTTTGTAGAGCGTCGTCCAGGGTTATCTACTTTGCAATGGCAAGGTTGGCTATCTTATACTGAAGATAGGGGAGGGACTAGCTCTATGACCACTCCTCTGGGAGGGTCAGGGTAGGGGGTGGTTACACCCACTTCCCTTTGTCCAGTTTCACGCCAGAGCAGGGACAGGTAGCCCCTGAACCGGTTTGAGCTGGCATATGCACAGAGGAGCCTACTGCTCCCCCAGTGCAGGACTTCAAAGCACTCTAGAAGTGCACCCACCCAGCTTCAATACACTAAATCATGTCTGGAAGGTGGTGACACCTCCCTGTGACAGGATGCCTATTGTTGGGCTTCCACCACTACGAGTTTCAGTCAGCAGCAGGAGGGCAGCCCAGTGTCTGTGCTGGTGACATCCATTTTGTGATGCCAGGACTCTTTCAGATTTCTGTCGTTTTAGTACAGTTGGTACATGTCGTCCCCTCTAGAAGGGTGGGATCATACTCCCACACCAGTTACTGGTGTGGGGGTATGATTCCAAGTTGTTTGACACCAAACACAACATGTTTTGATGCAGTCATTAATCTAAAGTTAGCATTTACCGTTGGGTTATAATGCACTTAAGAGTATATGGTTTAACCGCATCCACAAACAGCCACAGAGAATAGACTCTGCCAGCTGCAGAGGTGTCCTGCTCATGCAGAGGCACCCCCTCACATAGTAAACCAAGCACCCTGCCGTCAGGATTGATGGGCCTGCCACAGGGGTGGATGATGGGTTTATATGTGTGTGTATGGTGAGATATAGAAACCTATACCTCTGTGAGGAGTGCTAACACTACCTCACCCAGGATGCAGTAGCAGGCCTGTGGTGTCAGATTGAGTCTGCTTCCCAGGGGTGGCAAAATACATGCTTCAGCCCCTGGTAGGCCTGTGAAGTGCCTATGCCCTAGGTACCTAAGGTACCATATACTAGGGGCTCATAAGGTGCCACAGTATCCAATCACTAGTGCATCTAGTATGCACACCATGGGGCAGATTTACAAGCCCCTTGCGGCTCATTTACGCCGCCGTTGCATCACTTTTGTGACGCAGCGGCGGCGCAAATCCTGCACCATGGTGCGGGGTACTTACAACGTGACGCATCTGGGAGATGCGTCACGTTGTAAAGCCCTGCACCACATGTAGGCGTTCCTGCGCAGGGGATGGTGTTCCGGCGCAGGAACACCTCCTAAAAGTGGCTGAGTGAAATCTACAAGATTTCACTTAGTCACTTTTAGACCCATGCTGCGTCAAAACCCTGCGGCTGCCTGAAGCAGGCTGAGGGATCGACGCAGCATTAGCAAGATAGGGCCCCCCAGAGCATTGCTGGAGCTGCATCGCGCTTGCGACGCAACTTCAGCAATGCGCCACTTTTACGGCACAGATGCGTCACGCATCTGTGCCGTTTTTGCCCCATGGTGCGCCGCATTGTAAATGCGGCGCATCCATGTTGGCGGAGCTGTGGCGCACAATAACTGGCGCATCCCTGCTGATATGCAGGGATGCACCAGTTATTGTAAATATGCCCCCAAGTTGTTTAGGGAGAACAGAGAGACTGGGGCCCTGATTAGCAGGGACCCAGCCAGACTATAGCCAGAAACCAGTGTATACATCAGAAAAAAAGTGGGGGCAACATAAGTGCAGATCCTACTCTCCTACACTCGCTATAAAATCGTTGCAAAATGGTAAGTCACCTGGTCCTGACGGATACACAGGGGAATGTTATAAAGCATATTCGGAATTATTGATACCACATCTGCTTGAGATTTTTGATGAAGCCTATAATAATAAAAATCCTTTCTCCAACTCTGTTTGAGGCACTCATAGTGACACTGCTAAAGCTACATAAAAATCCAGAAAATGTGGAGTCTTATAGACCCCTCTCATTAATAAATACAGACGTTAAGATATTAGCAAAGATCATTGCCACGAGGCTGCAACCACTCATGTCCACTATAGTCCTACTCGACCAATCGGGATTTATTCCAGATCGTTCGACCACACATAATCTATGCCCCATATTTGCCCTTTTGCATCAACTAAATCTGGAATTACAGGCCGTGGTGGTGCTGCTGGATGCAGCTAAGTCCTTTGATTCAGTTGAATGGCCCTACATGTTCACGATTTTACAAAAAATTGGCTTACCGCCTGTGCTTACCAACTGGACCACCCTTCTTTACACTAAACCCACTGCCCGAATCAAAGTTAATAGATATATTTCAGAAGTAATACCAATACAGCGTGGCAGTAGACAGGGTTGCCCACTGTCTCCACTACTCTTCTCTATTGCAGTAGAGCCGCTGGCTTACACAATTCGTCAGAAATACGCACACACGGCATTGCGGTTTAATTTGAGACCCATTAGTAAATCATTATATGAGGGTGATATGGTACTATACCTACAAGACCCTGAAGTGAACCTATCATCACTATTGCGAGAATATAAAAAATGTGGGCATCACTCGGGCCTGCAAATTAACTGGAGCAAATAGGCGGTGGTACTGTTAACAATGAATACAAAAGCACCACAAATGGAATTCTCTCTTGCATGGCAAGAAGATACAATTAAATATCTCGGAATCTGGATACATCGAGACTCTGAATTAGTACTTAGATACAATTATTGCACCGCAATAGATCGCATAGAAACACAAATAACTAGATGGATCACTCTCCCCCAATAACTAGCTGATAGAATTTCACTAATAAAGATGGTGCTGTTACCTAATCTGCTATACCTCTTTATCAATATACCAATACCACCACCTGCCTCAATTTTTAAAAGGCTACGCATGAACCTTGTTAGACTGAAATGGGCCGGTAGACAGGCCAGAATAAGTCTCCAAACCATGACACTCCCATATGCTGCAGGCGGCTTTACAGTCCCTGATATCTATTTATATTATCTATGTGCTCAGGCACAATATGCACACTATTGGTATTAACCAGTACAATATTTGCTGCACCTAGCAGTAGAAGACGGTGACACTGACCCAGTGCCACTATTCAGCATACTCACGCATACACGAAATCATTTATCAATGCGAGAAATAAATACGATATGGACCACCTCACAAGGCTGGCAACGCATCAGTCAATTAGCATACAAAACTCCCATATACACCCCGAATCTACCGCTGACTCATCACCCTGCGCTATCAGTCACACAAGAACAGAATACCATGATGATTTTGAAAAAAGTGGGTGTGGCACAGATGGGCGATCTATACCCGAATGGGACCTTCATTAATCCTGATGACCTGGCATATATCAGAAATCAATCACTAATATTCCGGTTTATTTATCATAGACTGAGAGCTGCTATCAGGGAACTATAGCCAACCAATCCCATTGAACCTCCTGCCTTACAGTCACTACAGACTATGATAGCTACCCCCTCTCACTCTAATATAATTTCATGGCTATATAAACTGGTACAAGCGGAAATTGGAGCACACACACTCAAGGCCCGTGACAACTGGAATAAATTGTTAGACATCTCCCTAACAGACGAAGACTGGGCTTCCTGCTACACCCTCATTACACTACTCACGCCAAATGGCAATCTCCTCATCATCCATTACAAATATATACATCAAGCTTACCATATTCCAGGCAAATTATATAAATATGGACTACGTGAAAATGCGCACTGTAAGAGATGTGGGATTGACCAAGCAGATTTCTCACATCTTGCATGGAATTGTGGTCCGATAAAGAAATAGTGGGAGGCTATGATTTGCCATTTAGGTATACTCGTATCATGTACACTGTTGTGCACACCACAATTATGCCTATTGGGCCTTCACATACCTGTGAAAGTTGCAAAGAAGAAATTGGTTGCCATAATGTTGTTGTTAGCAAAATGTAGAGTAGCGATGCATTAGGACAGTAAGCTAACCCCAACTCTAACAAGCTGGATACTAGATGCTGTCTATTGTAGAGACAATTTTTTAATATACGCGGAAGAACTACCAACCGCTTCCAAGCCCTCAGATATTTGGGAACCACTTACTGCATATCTACGAGAACGCCCTGATTTACTTAAGGCTAATCATTAACTTGAACACTTGAATTTTCAATGAGAAACTGCTATGCTATGTAATTGCTCAACTGTGTATTCTTTGAAAATGTGATGTATCGGTTTCCTTACTGTAATGTATTTCATGGGATTGTTACAGATGTGACCACTGTTATGTATGACTATCAAAACCTTTAATAAACAAAAACAACTATTTACTGTGGAAGGGATTCATCACTGGATAGATATGGGTTTCCTCAAACCAGTGCATGTAGAGATTAGCCATACTGGGAGCACAGGTACTGCCGATAGAAGTGCCCGTAACCTGCCAGTTGGTCCTCGAACGAGAAAAACTTCTCTCGCATGGCTAAATTTGCACAATCCATGACAAATGATGTAGGGGTCTGATCACTACGAGTATTATCTGCCAATAGAAGTTCAATGGTTCGGAGGGTGTTCTCTTGAGGGATATTCGTGTACAACGCCTCGACATCAAATGAGGCCAAAAGATGTAGGGTTTGGGTAAAACTCGATTATGGTAAGGAAGGACAAGATCTGTTTGGTGTCCTGGAGATATGATGGCATTGAGGCCACCAATGGTCAGAGAAACCAATCAACAAATTGTGACAATGGTTCTAATAAAGACCAATGCCAGAAACAATCGGGCGACAAGGAGGGGGCCTCTGCATTTTGGGTATCTTAGTCAAGATGTAAAATGCCGTAATCTAAGGATGCTTAGGTGTCAAAAATTCAGCTTCATTCTTAGTAATCCACCCAGCTACAGCAGCCTCCTTCACAAGTCTACAAATAATACTCTGAAGTCTCGGAGTAGGATCACGCATAATGGGCTTGTAATATTTGGTATCTTGTAACTGGCACAAACACTTACAAAGACGAAAAGCAGTAGCATCCATCACAACAGTTGCTCCCCCTTTGTCAGCTTGTTTGATAACAACCAGGGGGTCTGATCCCAATTGTTGTGCGCACTGTGCCTCTGCTTTACTCATGTTGAAAAATGGTCTTCTGGCTCGACTTTTTTCAGTATTGAAGAACAGCTTTTTGAAAAGTAGCTACCTCAGACGGCAGTTGTTGTAATGTAGGTAGAAATGTTGACTTGTTCCTCAGGCCAGCATTACTTGAATCTTCAGGCCTATTGTCAATCGAGTTGTCGAAGTAAAAGGATATTCGTATTTTACGGAAAAAGGCAAAACGTTCTTGATGTATTTTGAAATCATCACCCATATGGGTAGGTACAAACCTTAGTCCCTTTTCAAGAATAGTGGTTTTTAGAGGGAATAGAATCTTCTGGCTCAAGTTAACTATGAGGCCATTGTGGCACTGCTGGATGTGCCTGTCATGCTCCGTGTGATCCGTTGTTCCAGTAGAGGATCCTACTGTACTTCGGGTTTCTGTGGTCGTGTGTCTTGTGAACGACCTCTGTTGCCTCTTCGACCCCTGTCCTGGCCTAAAAAAGCTACTTGATAACCAGGTCCTTGACAGGGGGAAGGTGGCAGTGGCTGTGGCTGAAACTGCCATGGTTGTGGTGGCCACCATGGAACGGAAGGTGGCATATGTGTGAAATTACCACATCCCCTCATCTGTCTATGATGTTGTGGAGTCTCAGAGTCACTGGAGGCAGAGTCCTCTGACTGACTCCAGTCATCTGAATTAGATGTCCATTTGGCAGTGTTACGACGCCATCCTCATGCCCCTCTCCTATTCGTTTTCTTAGATGACTGTACAGTGTATTCATCAGTGATGTATGGATAGATCTTTTCTTGAGTAAACCTCTCCATGTCTTTTTTTTAGTTTATTCATGTAGGAGAGTAGGATCTGCACTTATGTTGCCCCCACTTTTTTTCTGACGTATACACTGGTTTCTGGCTGTAGTCTGGCTGGGTCCCTGCTAATCAGGGCCCCAGTCTCTCTGTTCTCTCTAAACGACTTGGTGTGCATATTAGATGCACTAGTGATTGGATACTGTGGTACCTTATGAGCCCCTAGTATATGGTACCTTAGGTACCTAGGGCATAGGTACTTCACAGGCCTACCAGGGGCTGCAGCATGAATTATGCCACCCCTGGGAAGCAGACTTAATCTGACACCACAGGCCTGCTACTGCAGCCTGGGTGAGGTAGTGTTAGCACTTCTCACTGAGGTATAGGTTTCTATATCTCACCATACACACACATATAAACCTATCAGCCACCCCTGTTGCAGGCCCTATCAATCCTGAGGGCAGGGTGCTTGGTTTACTATGTGAGGGGGTGCCTCTGCATGAGCAGGACCCCTCTGCAGCTGGCAGAGTCTATTCTCTGTGGCTGTTTGGGAATGCGGTTAAACCATATACTCTTAAGTGCATTATAACCCAACGGTAATAGCTAACTTTGGAATGACTGCATCAAAACATGTTGTGTTTGGTATCAAACAACTTGGAATCATACCCCCACACCAGTAACTGGTCTGGGAGTATGATCCCACCCTTCTAGAGGGGACGACATGTACCTACTGTGGTAACACGGTAGAAATCTGAACGAGCCCTGGCATCACAAAATGGATGCCAGAGGCACAGACACTGGGCTGCCCTCCTGCTGCTGACTGAAACTCGCAGTGGAAGAGGCCCAACAATAGGCATCCTGATGCTCTACAAAGAAGAATCTTGGCCCTTCGACGTTCCACTACCTTTGGAAGACAGAAGAATCTCCCTTGGAGTCAAGGAGTGACTCTCCTGCGTGGCAGGCACCAGAAACTCTAATCAACGGTCGCAAACTTTCCAGCTCCCGCCGGAGTTCGAAGTCCCAGAAGTAGATTTCCTGACTTGCGTATGGCCATTATGAGTCCCAAGCAGAGCTGAGGCGAGTGGACCCCACGAGTTATGAGGAACAGCAATACCCGGGTACCGTGCACTATTGTCAAGTGCAACCCTTTCACGACGTTCTACGAACTTGTGCATTGGACCATTTGTGGCCCAAGCCTCCATCAGGATTTGCAGCGAAAATCAGAAGCCTACCCTGTCCCGAGTGACCGTGGGCTCCTGTGAAGCATTTCCTCAAGAGGCGTCTTTGCGATCTCTTGCCTGTTGGCTTGTGGGTCCCCCGAAGACTATATTATCAACTCAAAGGGTTCCCGTGGCTGCTCCAGGCCTGCCCACACTCATCCTCACTGGGTGAGTCCCTCAGACCTTGCTGGTCTGCAACGCTGACCTTCTTTTATTTCCACAAGACTTGCTGTTGCCAAGGCTTGTTGGCTCCAATCCGGTTGCCGACACCTTAGTCAGCTGCAGACATCATAGGAAACTCTGAATCCAGCTGCTGGTCATCGTTGATCCTTACTGGACCTCATGAGTGAAGAGTCAAAACACCCTTGATCACCTGAAATCACCCGACTTCCGTGGGCAACCAGCTTCCTGGCCCCGGTCACTGGCAAGTGACTGTGAACACTGTCCCTTCAATTTTCAGGTCATCTGCATCTCGAATCCACCCTTGGATTCCACCGGACACTTCTTCAGTCAACGCAAGCAGCAAGTCTTCTTTGGTCTCCATAGAAAACAGCGACTCGACCCGACACCAAAAGACACCTATCCACCCGGCTTCCCTGGGTGAGGTAACTCGTGCACTCCGGTGCCCTAGTGTGTGTTGGCCCTCGAATTACTTACCTTGTAAGTGGCTTGCTTGTAGACTCCCTCGAAGTACCCATAAACTTTAAAAATCAAACCGCGACTTGCTCCATTGTAATCAAAACGGAACCCGTGGCTGTGTCCACACACTGCATGCGTCTTCCGTGGGTCTGTTACTTACCTGCTATCACTGCAGTAGTGAAGCCCCAGTGATTCTACAGGCCCTAGGCCTTGTCATTCTGCAAGTCGACTTTCCTAACCCATTTTTTTAGTATATGGTCTGGTACGCCCCTAGGGCCCCAGCCATATTTGTGCTTAACTTATTGTGAAACGTTGATATTTGAATGTGTTCCTGACTTCCAATCTCATAAAGAGATTAGTAGAGTGTGTCTAGAAATAAATACATATATATTTGATATATATACCTGTGTGGTGTCCTTTCATTTAGGAATTCAAGAGATTATAAGGTAAAACAAGCTGCTTTACATTCCTCTGAGACTTAGCCTGAAGGCTGCTCTCCACAGCTACCACTAGGATAGCTTTCTTTAAAAGGTTGTCTTAAACCTATCTACCATAAGAGTCTATTTGGACTGGTGCAAGGTGGCCACTATAACTAGTGACCAGCATATGCCAGGCCAACTTCTCACATTGGTGGGCAGCGTGTGGGATTCCAGCTTGCCATTGTTTTACCAGAAAATCTCTATTTGAATTACTAACTGAAAACCTCTAAAGGTACTCAAGGTACATATAAAAGTCAAGCTTAGTATCAATAAGTTCTACTAAACTTAGAGTTGTTTGTGAAGGGATAGCACACCCTTGCTACAGCTCAAGCTAGGATTAGTAGGCCACAAACTAGTGTAGGTAGTGCAGCACTGCATAACACTAGAATGTCCTCAAGGGATGGAGCCAGTGGGTCCACCCAACCCCAGTATAAGGACATGACCTTCATTGACTTGAAGTGAAGTACTGGGAATTTTAAGCCCAGCGGTGCAGGGGAACACACCCTAAGACTTCGGGTTCTTCCTGTTTCAGACCTACAGAAACACAGAGTCTTCTGGGTGAAGTCAAAGATCGATTTATTGGCTGCAGACCAATTACAGGTATCCGAGAAGTACAACACAATGTATGTTCTCAGGAGACTGCTTGAAGTTACAGAAACGGGCTTCTCCTTAAATACAAAATATCATGCTTCAGGCATACATTCCTTGTTTTACGATATGGTCATCTACATGTATCCATTACAAAAACGAAAAGGCAGAGTCATGATGACCATCCCACATTC
This sequence comes from Triturus cristatus, assembly GCF_964204655.1. Lineage (NCBI taxonomy): Eukaryota > Metazoa > Chordata > Amphibia > Caudata > Salamandridae > Triturus > Triturus cristatus. The sequence continues at coordinate 352,784,785 of NC_140590.1, forward strand.
CAGTTAAGCCAGCCCACAATTATTTACCCAGCGAGGCTCAGATCCCACATCAGATATCAACAGGCCCCAATAAACACGGGCATCTCCTGTTTGTAAAACAAGCCATAAAGCAGGAAGAGTCAGGTGTGAAAGAGATTAGCCGGAGGCTTGTGTGGGATGAAAAGGCTTTATGGTGTTTCAAACCCTGATGCTAATCACAGGTGGCCGTAGGACGGGGAGCTCGTGAGACCGGACTGACCTGGGGCAGCGGAGCCAAGATGCACAGGTCACAGAGAAGTCAAACAGAAAGTACATGCGTTCTAAAGGCCCGTACTTGTTTGTAATGTGTAGCCTATGTGAGGGCAACCATAAGATGGCCAACGCTCTAAGATGGAACCCACGTAGTCAATGTATAATATCGTATACACAGTGCATTTATAGCTAAAACGTTATACAAAGCACTTGTACATACCGCATTGACCATTCGCGGTTCGCTAATACCGGAATAAACAGGGGTAGGGCCCTGCCTCCCACGCGGTCCCAATTTTCAAAGTACCACAGACCCTCCTTTTGCCCTTACATAGGCAATAACTATACTCATTTCAATCCGAGTCTAGGTCAATATTCACGAAGTCATGGAGATGTTGCTGTAGCATCATCCTATTACTTAGCTCGTCCCTCGATACAGGTTTCCTTAGACATAATGTAACACAGAGGCCACATATCGCAGGAGCACACTGTATGCACAGACAGAACAGGAAAAGAATGGCTAAGATCATTCCAATGACCATCAGAATTTTCCAACCCCAGGCAGATATCAGTTCCCAGAACCACCCCACCAGTGACCAATCTCCTTTATCCACGTGTATGGATTCAGATATTTTATGCAGTTTGGAGATGGCCTGGTAAACTGTTGGAGCGTTATCTGGTATGAAAATGCAACAGCTAGATTGCATAACCTTACATACCCCACCGCGGTCTGCAAGTATAACGTCTAGAACCATGCGGTTCTGCAAAGTCATGAGGCGATCCGCTTGGAGCTCAGCTGTCAAATTACCAAGGGCACCAGCCGTAACGTTAACAGTGGATTCAACCACACGAGTCAGTTGTCTCAGGTTCCTACTATTGACCATAGGTCCCCAAAACGGCAGGAAACCCAAAAAGAAGTCTCCCGCTTCCTGACCTGCAGTATCCTCCTTACTAATCACGCCTCTTACAACTCTGGTCTTGTGATAGTCAGAGGCAGCAGTAAATGTCGGCGGTAGCAGATGTGCAATATAACATGTGCCCGAGAAATCAGGGGGCAACCATGTATATGCTCGGTCATTGCAGACAAAATATGTACCCTTGGCAGCCAAAAACGCAGGGGAAAACTGTGATGGAAAGGTGTACGTTTCAGTACAGTCACTTTTCCCCAGTTGAGCTCTTGGATTCTGACCATTACCTTGTAAACAGAACCTGCCTATGTGGGGTACGACCCAAATTGGGGATGAAATTTTCCGCTGTCTTTCACCCAGACTAATGCAATACCCCGTCGCGTTCCACCCTACATAAGCTCTCAATTCATCCTTGGGTATCGATGAGTATGCGTCGATATCTCTGCTCATATCGGCAACTCCTTTCATTAAAGCTTTACTATTTGTGCTAGGTCTGATGGAACGCGGTTGTCGCGGGGAGTAGGCATCTAATGCAAAAAGAAACATGGTCTGGAATGCCCATGATGATCCATTGTAACTAAACGGCAGCACTAGATAAGAAATACCTTTGTAAATGGTATGTGGCATTAACCCACACACCCAGCAATTGGTTGTATTCATGACTAGTTGGTGCTGGTGCAGTAGCTGAATAAACGAGTTGTTTACAAACTCTGATCGTCTAGCTTGTTCGTGTTCAGGCAGAGGGTGAAAAGAGTGCAAGGAGGCAGTAGGAGGAGGTATAGGCTGTATAGTGGGTGAAAAGGGGTCTTGAGAGGAGAAGAATACAAATCCTACAGTAAACACTATCATACTACATAGTATAAACAGACATAAAAATACAAAACGTTTGCTCTTCATTATTTTACATATTTTAGCTTTAAAGTTCATTTCCTCAGCGGGTCTCTCCATCTTGAAAAACTCCATCCTCTAATAGTGCCGCTCGCGGCAGGTGAGTATCTTCTGCTAAGGAGTACACCTGTTGGTCCAGGGAACGCCCTAGACCAACCAGAACCGTTGACCTAACGTCTCCGGCCTGTACCCCAAAGTCTTGGCACCGCGACCCTGCGGCTGAACCCGGATGGTGGTTCGAAAAACAAAAATCAAGAAAGTCCTTCAGATGGGAGAGCTATAATATCAAAAAATAGTAAGGGAAGGGAATCTTTATTTGTCCATAGGCCTTGGTCTCAGGTTGTAGCGGTTTCTACCAGCTACTGTCTGGTCTTGAAACAAGAGTTCAGGCTCTGTGGTGTCCAATCGAATTGACGGTGGCACAGCTTCTTGCAAAATATCGTCACTTTCTTGTGCTGAAGTTGTGCCTCTTACGCGTGCATCACTAAATGGTACAAAACGAGGTACAGTGTCTGTTTCAGAGTCAGCGATACCCTCCTGGACCCACTGGTTATATGGTAGAGGCAAAGGGATCCTCTTGATGTGGGTGCCGTGAATCGAATTCTTCTTCCCCTTTACTCGAACAGCTGATCTTGTAGACAGAAGTACTAGGTGAGGGCCAATCCAACGGGGCTCATCGTTGCTCTTTCGCTGGAAGTTCTTGATGAGAACCCACGTGCCAGGGTCGATAGGGTGTCCTGGAGCTTCAGAGGCCTGGGGAAGAGTATCATGCACCTGTTGGTGTAAAACACGCAATTTAGCCGTCAATTCATACAAATAATCAAGCAGTACTGGATGTTCGATTTCACTGAATTTCGTTGGTCTTGGCACACCCCATACATTGACCGGGCGGCCAAAAACCACTTCGTATGGACTGAGTCCCACTCGTGAGTGCACAGTCATTCTGGTGGATAGGAGCGCTAGAGGCAGAGCGTCAGGCCATTTAAGACCGAAGCTCGCCTGGATTTTGGCCAGCTTGAGTTTTAGAGTGCCATTGTAGCACTCTACTAATCCAGCTGATTGGGGGTGATTTGCAGCGTGAAACTTCTGCCTAATGCCCAATCCCTCACACACATTCTTCATCACTCGACCCACAAATTCACTCCTATTATCACTCCACACCATTCTTGGCATTCCAAACCTAGGAAAAAATTCCTTCACAAGGGCTTTGGCTGTGGATAAAGCAGTGTTGTCTTTTAGGGGATATGCTTCTATCCATTTTGAAAAAGCACAAACAACAACCAGTACATATTTCAGGTTGTTGCACCTTTCCATGTGAATAAAATCTAGCTGCAAAACTTCAAATGGATATGATGGAGGCGCAAAATGACCAGCTGGAGTTGGGGTTCCCCTACCAGGGTTGTATTCAAACATACCATACAATTCTTGACCACATTCTCTGCACACTTGGGAATTCCAGCATTCTGCCATACTGGAGCCAACAACTTACAGATTCCTTTCATACTGATATGTGCCATTCCATGTGCCATAGTAACCACTGAAAGCACATATGCATCAGGTAACAACCATCGCCGATGTTCTGACAAATCAACCCAACAACCATTCTCATCTAATTTACCCGTACTTTCTCTCCACTTGCTCAATTCTTTCTCTGTGGCTTCAGCTTGAAGGGGCTTCACACTCTCTATCGTGTTTTCACACATTCCAACATCACCAACCCATCTTGCAGGGCCTGCAACATACATTCGAGTCTTCACATCTTTTGCTGTTTCTTTCGCGATTTCATCAGCAAACGCATTACCACGACCAACATCATCAGTGACTTTCTTGTGCGCACTGCATTTCATAATCGCAACTTGTAATGGTAGGGTCAGTGACTCAAGGAGATCATTCACCAACTTGCCATTCTGAACATTAGCTCCATGCGAAGTCAGGAACCCATGTTCTTTCCACAATCGGCCCAAAACTATGCGCCACGCCAAAGGCGTACTGGCTGTCAGTATATATGTTCACTTTCATCCCTTCAGACAACACGCATGCTCTTGTAAGGGCAATCAATTCTGCTGCTTGAGCCGAATTATGTGGCACTCGTGCAGTCTCAACAACCGTATGTAAAGTCGTGATAGCATATGCAGCAGTCGTATCACCATTCGGAAGCTTGAAGCACGAACCATCCACCCATAAAGTACCATCACACTCAGTCAGGGGAGTATCTTTAAGATCCACTCTCCCTTTCGTCTCTTCTTCTGTTCTGAACAGACAATCATGTTGCTCAATCTCATCTAGGCCTGCTGGAATCGGCAATAATGTAACTGGATTCAACAAGTTGCATCTCTTTATGTGTATATGATTTGCCAACAGTGTCAATTCATATCCTGACAATCGCGCACTAGTTAAGTGCTGTGTCTTGGTCCTGTTTAGCAATGTGTCCACAGCATGTGGCACCATAACAATCAATGTATTATCCATCACTAGTCCAGCAGACTGTCGAACAGACATAGCTGCTGCGGCTGTGGCTCTCAAACAACTTGGCAATGCCCTCGCTACCGGGTTCAAGGTTGACGAAAAATATGCGCATGGACGCGGTCTGTCGCCAAAAGGCTGTGTTAACACTGATAATGCGCAACCGTTCTTTTCGTGAACATACAATGTAAAAGGCTTGCTGTAGTCAGGGGTACCCAACACAGGAGCTGAACATAATGCATTACGCAATTCCAAAAAACTTTTCTGACACTCCTCAGACCATGGGATAGGATTCGGTGTGTCTTTACATGCTAACAAAGGTTTTGCCAGTAAAGAGAAATTTGGTATCCAGTGCCTACAGTATGAAGTAATGCCCAAGAAAGCACGCACTTCTCTCTGTGTTCTTGGCACACTTAATTGTGCAATGGCTTGAATTCTTTCTGGGGTCAGTTTCCTTCCCTCCTTCGACAAGAGATGACCTAAGTAGGTCACTTCTTGTCGACAATATTGCATTTTTGAGAGACACACTTTGTGGTGAAAGGCAGACAAATGACGCAACAATTACAATGTAGCTTCTTTGCAAATCTCTTCAGTATCCGCGGCGATTAGTAAATCGTCAACATACTGAATAAGGATAGCGCCACTAGGTAAAACAAGTGCATCAAGCTGCGCTTTTAAAGCTTGACTGTATATTGATGGACTTTCACAGTAGCCCTGTGGAGCGCGTTTAAAGCGGAAGCTGCGACCTCCTAAACTAAAGCCAAAAATGTCTCTGCTCTCCTCTGCAATTGGGATGCTAAAGAAGGCATTCTTTAAATCGATCACTGAGAACCATGCAGCAGAAGCTGGAATCATAGTTAACAAGGCAGTTATGTCAGGGACAACTGGAAACTGTGGCACAACAATCTTATTAACCTCTCTGAGATCAATCACAAATCTGAAAACAGGTGGCTGTGAAGGGTCCGTTCGTTTTAAGACAGGTAAAACCGGACTATTGCCTCTTGTTTCTTCAATTACATCCTTTTTAACCAAATCGCTGACAATTGCTAACAACGCTTTCTGACCTTCATTGGAGATCTTGTACTGGGGAATGCGTGGCAATCTGACATTGGCTTTTAAAGTGACCACGTATGGCGGTATTTCCAGGAGACCCACATCATTGGGACCAGTAGCCCAAAGGACATCCGGAAGGGATGACAATTCAGGTGGCATTGCATTCTTAGACAAATACATTGGGGAAATCACTTTCTTACCTAATGTAAGTTGTACTCCTGAGGGAGAACAATATAGCGTTGCATGCAATCTTTTTAGCAAATCCAACCCTAACAAAGTTTCACCACAACCTGTCGTTAGGATGAGGGGTGCTTTTAGCTCACAAGGTCCAACAGAAAGTGGCATAGGACTAGAAATCGGGTTCCTAACTGGGGCGCCAGAAAAACCTACTGAAACATTCATTTCGCCAGACAAAGGCGCGCCAGGGAGTTTTGAATGCATAATTGAACTCTTTCCAGCACCAGTATCCAGCAGAAAGGGCTCTGTTATATTTGCTGTAGTCACCTTAACATACGGTCCACTCTGATCCACTGGTACTGAAACAACTCCCTCTCTCTGTCTATGGCTGTCCTAGTAATCATTACCTTCCACATTGTCGTCTTCTTAATCATTATTATAGTACTGAGCTGTATTACCAGTAGCATTAGCTTGCTGATCAAAGCTATTTATCGTATTTTGAGGCGGAAAAGGATGCGCGTTCTGGGGAGCATTTCCACGCCCTCTACCTCTAGGAGCTTGTTGACCACCTCTACCTCTTGCGCCATACGCATTACTAGTACGCTGCATTAATTTAGGACAACTATACTTGAAATGACCTTCCTCTCTGCAATTTGAGCATTGATTGGGACCTACAGGAATACGTGGTTGATAATACCCATTCATTTGCTGATTATTCTGAAATTGTTGGGGTTGCTGATAGATACCTTGAGTTTGCCTATAATTATTCTGTCCTCCACGTGGCGGATAAGCCTGCTGTAAAAGGACCTTCGTTTTCAGTTCTTTCGTTTTCTTATCTGTTCTATCCTTCTCATCTTTATCTCTATTTTCATAATACTGTGCAGTAGCCAGTATTTGCGCTGAAGAGGAAACAGCCCAAGAACTCTCTGAATCTTTTAATTTCTTACACAACTCGGGAAGTAGATTCTGCACAAATGTATCCACAAATAACCGTTGGCCACCTTCAGTACTCATGTCTTGACCACTGTGGTCGATAAACGTTTCTTCAAACCTTGTAAAGAAATCGGACACTGTCTCATCTTTCTTCTGCTTGCATGCGGACAGTTTATCCCAATTTACGCGCATCGCGGGCATTAAAGTTTTCATGTATGTAATAATTCTACCAGGGAGTTCTGCTACCAAAGGTTCAGGCTTCGCGCCACCAACTTGTCTAGCGTCTGCAGCAACGATATTAGCCCATGTGCCCCCTAGTTCTGCAGCATGATCCGTATTACGGATGGATCCCCATAAAGGCTGTGGAACAACATTCCCGAGTAACATATCTATGTCGGCCAGATTCATAACACACGATTCCGCAGTCTGTGATAACTCCTTATAATATCCTGTAGGGTTTTTACAGGGGTCAGGCAATGTCTGCTTAAGCGCTATTACTTCAGATCGTTTCCAAGGGACATGCACCCAAACACGCTGAAAATGTGCTAACACAGGTGGATTAGCATTTGGATCAGCAGGTCTCCAAACTGGGGGAACATCACGCATCGGGTATTGGCGCGCTTTTACCTTCTTCCCCACAGGGAATTCCTGTTCGAACAATGATTTCTGACAATCGGCATTCCTGAAGGACAGTAAAGTCGCAACCGCTTTATCTACATCGGGGCCCACAATTATACCTGTTCCAAAATCAAATCGCACGCGACACAATTCCTGCAGGATTGCGTTTGAACCATGATCCTCAAATTCCTCACAGAGGCATTCACACATTTTGTCAAAGACATATCTCTGTTTTGGGGCATCCCATTGGTCGAAAACGTTAACAACTGATTCCACATTATAGAGTGAAGGGAAACCAATCCACCTACGCGCCAGATGATCTAACACCTCTTTCTCGTCAGGACCAGGCAGCTGACTACGCAATTGCTTACGTTGTAAACTAGGAGTCACACTAGATGACCCAAAGAGAGGCGACATTAAACTAGTAACTACATTAGCTAGTCGTTGTCGTGCTGAAGGAGAAGTTGAGGCGAAAACGGGGGGTATAGACAGAGGGAAGAAAAGCGGATTCAGATACAGGTACCGGGGTAGTGCAAGAAGGAGAGCCAGGGGAGGCAGCTGATGTGCTAGGTAAAGTCGCAGGAAGCGCGGGGGCAACAGGTAACAAAACTGGCGGCCCTTGATAGGGCTGTACTGTAGGGATAGGAGCCAGCTGAGGAGGAGCTGGCGGCTGTGGGGAGGCTTGCGGCACATTAACTGGAGGCTGCACATTTACAAGCTGTGGAGGCGCTGTGGCATTTTGCGCATACGGGGTGGCGAACTTAGCAAATGGGACATTACGGAATCTTTCTCTTTCTCTTTTGTCTCATCTTGTACGAGGGGTGACAAAACAGGGTAACATTTATCGATCCCTAGTTTGCGCTGTCTATGTAACTGTTCATTCATTTGTTCCTCCTCATTATCTTTAAATTGCACAGCTGCTTGCATCATTGACATACCTCTTTCTCTCTTATTCCTTTTCGCTAGCTTAATTTCCTTCTGTTTGGCTTCCTTTCGCCATAGGCGGAAAGAATCAAACATCACCGGCCGGGCTTTCTTTTTAAACAATTTAACTTCCAAATTATCTAAGATATCTGTATCGAAACTACCATTTTGGGGCCATTTTAAAACACCGTCCTTTCTGGTGTGTCGGATCCATACTTCATTATATGCAATGGGGCCCACGCCATGTTTTACATAAAGCTCATACGTTGGAGTTCCAATTGGAGGAACCGGACATGAATCCTCTAACTGGAAATCCCTTCCACAACCCAAGCAAAACAATCTACCAAATACACTAGAACCAGGCATCTTCGCTCACTAGTCTAGTTTCAAACTTCAAAGGATTATCGATTACGATAGTCTCGTGAATACACGAGTCCTCTGGCTTTGGCACTTGCAAGCTCCAAATCAAAATGATCCCGAAGGACACCAAAAATCCCGAAGGATACCAAACAAACTGGGAGACGCTCCACTTATACTTAACTGAATATCGATGATCAATGGCGTCACCAGAAGACTCTCTCGATTGTTTCGCTCTACCAAATCATCAAGGGTCCAAAACAGGGCGATTAATCAGGGCAGCAGTCCTTCGTAGCCGCCGGGACGCGGAGAACCTCGCAGAAAAGACTTTCGGACCACGTCGACATGCAGGGGTCGATGAAGTGGCGGCCTTCCTCCAGAATTTCCACACGAAGCTCCTCACGAACCTCTGGCTTGGACCGGTACCGCTGAAATCGTCCCGAGTTGGGCGCCAACTGAAGTACTGGGAATTTTAAGCCCAGCGGTGCAGGGGAACACACCCTAAGACTTCGGGTTCTTCCTGTTTCAGACCTACAGAAACACAGAGTCTTCTGGGTGAAGTCAAAGATCGATTTATTGGCTGCAGACCAATTACAGGTATCCGAGAAGTACAACACAATGTATGTTCTCAGGAGACTGCTTGAAGTTACAGAAACGGGCTTCTCCTTAAATACAAAATATCATGCTTCAGGCATACATTCCTTGTTTTACGATATGGTCATCTACATGTATCCATTACAAACGAAAAGGCAGTCATGATGACCATCCCACATTCCAGTTAAGCCAGCCCACAATTATTTACCCAGCGAGGCTCAGATCCCACATCAGATATCAACAGGCCCCAATAAACACGGGCATCTCCTGTTTGTAAAACAAGCCATAAAGCAGGAAGAGTCAGGTGTGAAAGAGATTAGCCGGAGGCTTGTGTGGGATGAAAAGGCTTTATGGTGTGTCAAACCCTGATGCTAATCACAGGTGGCCGTAGGACGGGGAGCTCGTGAGACCGGACTGACCTGGGGCAGCGGAGCCAAGCAGCACAGGTCACAGAGAAGTCAAACAGAAAGTACATGCGTTCTAAAGGCCCGTACTTGTTTGTAATGTGTAGCCTATGTGAGGGCAACCATAAGAAGGCCACCGCTCTAAGATGGAACCCACGTAGTCAATGTATAATATCGTATACACAGTGCATTTATAGCTAAAACGTTATACAAAGCACTTGTACATACCGCATTGACCATTCGCGGTTCGCTAATACCGGAATAAACAGGGGTAGGGCCCTGCCTCCCACGCGGTACCACAGAAGGGCATGTGTGTTGCAAGACACCTGGGATTAGGACAGAGTCCCTCCACACAACACCTGATACATCTATTTGTAGCAGATGATCTTAAACTGGCTCTAGAAGCTGGGGGATCTTGATCAGGGGGTGGGTCAGCCATAGTCTCTGGGTCTGATGATGAAAATCAAGATGACCTGGAGTCTGTGATTGAAGGGCCAGACCCAGAAAGGTCTGAACAGGACAGAGGAATTCTTCCTAAGAGAGTTGACAAAGTGGGAGAGAAGCCTAGGTCCCCTTCAAGGGAATCTAACCACTCATATCACTCTGACAAGGATTCTGTCCATCAGAGGAACTCATACTTACATAGAGAGACCTCCTCTGAAAGAAGGTACAAGATGCTCCAGTATGAGGAAGCTAGGCTTGCCCTCAGAACCAAGCAATTGGCCTTAGATAGAGAAGCCTTTGAGCTCCAGAGAGCTTCTAGAAAAGAGGGGTTAGATCCCCCTGGTGGCAGCAACAGTATCCCTAGAAGTAGAGATTACATTCCAGAGCATAGGAACCTGTCCAAGGTTGTTCCTCCCTACCAGAGTGGGGATGATATCCACAAATGGATAACTGCTATGGAGAGGGCCTGTAAAGTTCAACAGGTCCCCCAGAAACAGTGGGCAGCAATCTTGTGGCTCTCCTTTCCTGATAAAGGTAGAGACAAGCTCCTCACTGTTAGAGAAGAGGATGCTAATGACTCTGAAGCCCTGAAGAGTGCATTAATAGATGGGTTTGGCTTAACCACTGAACAGTACAGGTTGAAGTTCAGAGATACCCAGAAAGCACAGACTCCGGATTGGACTGACTTTGTTGATTGTGCAACCAAGGCTCTAGAAGGTTGGCGGCTGGTTGGTAGTAGAGTTACTGATTTTAAGGGATTGTATAATTTTATCATGAGAGAACAGATCCTTAATAATTGCCAAAACCAGTTGTTGCATCAGTACCTGGTGGACTCTGATCTGACCTCTCTCCAAGAATTGGGAAAGAAAGCAGACAAATGGGTCAGAACCAGGGTGAGGCAGAAAACCCAGAACCAAGGGGGTGACACTAAGAAACAGGATCCTAAAGGCTCAGATAAAGGTGGGGATAAGTCAAAAGACCAGAAGTCTTCACAAGGGCCCCAAAATCTGCATCTGGTGGGGATTCACAGTCTACAAAGGGAAAAGGCCAAAAGAAGCCCTGGTGCAAATTCTGTAAACAGAAAGGGCACGGGACATCTGATTGTACCAAGTCCAAAGACCAAACCACCACCACTCCAGCCCCTAAGGCAACTGTTCCCCCTAGTGCAGTCATTGGTGGAGGTGGTAACCAGAATAAGGGTGTAGTAGGGTTGACCCTACGTTCTGATGTGGACTCTGGCCTAGCCAGAGTACCAACACAGGCATTGCTAGTTTGTGAGGGAGACCTTGATATGTCCTTCCTAGTGAGCCCCAGTAATCTGGGCAAGTACAAACAGTGGCCTTTAATTAATGGCAAACAGGCTTTGGCATTCAGGGACAAAGGTGCTAGTGTCACCATGGTGGCAGAGGATCTAGTGGACCCTGCACAGATCATCCTGGGTGAAATGTACCAGGTTACCAATGCAAGCAATGTCAGGACCAACCATAGTCTGGCAGTTGTGAATTTCTCCTGGGGAGGGGTAACTGGCCTCAAAAAGGTAGTAGTCAGTGCAGACCTCCCTGTCGAATGTCTATTGGGCAATGATCTGGAGACTTCAGCCTGGTCTGAAGTGGAGTGTGCAAGAACAATGGTTCTGTCGGAATTTGAACGAAATAACTTAATAGGTGCTGAATACACTTTGTTAATTATCAAGGACACACACAAACCCAAAGAAACAGGACCGAATCCAAGTCACTTGATAGAATGATATTAATTAATGTATCGAGAGCACCAAAATATTTACAGGGTAAACCAACCAAAAAACACATTCATAGTGAAACAATTGGTGAAACAGTGATACTTTGCACAAAACACATCACATGTAACGAATATGTACAATGGACAATACATAAAAATAATCAACAAACAAGGTCCTATTTACAATACATAAGCCACTTTAGGGTTCAATTTCCGTGCTGCCTAAGTGGATTTGCATGAGACGCATAGGACATGTAACGTCGACGTTTCGACCCGAAGTAATTGTGCCAATTAATATGCATCAAAGGGGGTATTCATCAGGACAAGCGAGGTTGGGGACCTGTAAACGCAAAGAGTTTGGTGTCAGGGCAGTGTGTGCGTCACATGTAAAGGAAATAATTAATTTCCCAATTACGGTCAATTAGCTCACCTGGGGAACCGACTTAATTATGAGGAAAAGGATTCCTGTTGTCTCTAATGCAGATGGCCAACATCAAATGTGAGAAAAATTTTTAATTCCTGCAAGAAATTAAAGAGGAGGGGCTTTTGTAAAGACTAGACAGGCTGCGTTGGGAGATAGTTAAAACATACCTGTTTGCAAGTAAGAAGAACGTACCTGTGAGACGGTGATATTTGATTTAGAAGGGAAAGTGGTGCTGTCTCTACAATCGCCACGTACTGTGAACATAAAGGAGAGAGGCGTTGCTGAGAAATTGAACAAGGTAATCATCACGAAACAAGATGCCTTCATATGCATCAACGTAATATAGAGAGTAGTGTAACTGAGGTAGAAGACAATAAAGGCCCGTAGTCCTTAAACAAAGTCTGGCCAAACTAGGGGCATAATGCATATCCAATGCGCAGAGATATAGAGTACTGGTTGTGCCGGGCGCGAAAGCGCGACATTATACAAACAAGGTAGATCCGCATATTAGTGGCATAAAATTCTAGTAGACCAAATACCCATATACGAGTGAAATCAACTTGACTGAGGGAGTGACGACTACTATATTCAAGACTCGCAGGGGTACTACACCAATAGGAATAGACAATATTCCCGGAGATTCGCTACCTTCTCAAACTCTTCCTTCGGGAGTGGTTCAGAGAACGACTCTGAAAGAGCAAGTACTAGTTCGGATACTCGCCCATACACAGAGGCCACTAACTTTCAACCACCTGAGCCAACCTTTCAACAAGGTCCATCTTACCAACCACGCACCAGATACCAAGATAATTTTGGACCAGCCAACTCGGCTTTTTTAGGGGAACCCTCTTGGATAAGTCGAGATCAGAATTGGGGGCGACCGCCCCGATGGAATCAAACACGTGGGAACCAACGGGGCAACTCCAGAGTTCGCTTCCAAGCACAAGCACAACAGAATCACGGGGAGATCCGCACCAGACGTCAGACCTATCGGTGGTAATTCCCATACTAGACAACATCTCTAACACGGAAGGCACAACCGTACATCAAGGTACAACTGTGTCTGGCACGAATGCAAAGGACCCTATATTGAACATCTCGAAATACACTCTGAACAAAGCAGAACACGACATTCTAGCTAGGGGTTTGTCTTTTGTTTATGTATTGTAAATAGGACCTTGTTTGTTGATTATTTTTATGTATTGTCCATTGTACATATTCGTTACATGTGATGTGTTTTGTGCAAAGTATCACTGTTTCACCAATTGTTTCACTATGAATGTGTTTTTTGGTTGGTTTACCCTGTAAATATTTTGGTGCTCTCGATACATTAATTAATATCATTCTATCAAGTGACTTGGATTCGGTCCTGTTTCTTTGGGTTTGTGTGTGTCCTTGATAATTAACAAAGTGTATTCAGCACCTATTAAGTTATTTCGTTCAAATTCCGACAGAACCATTGTTCTTGCACACACTATTACGCCCAGGTTCTGAGGGTTACTGGGTTGCCCATTATCGTTAATGGTCTGAAGTGGAGTTATGGACTCATGCTGAGATGTTGGGCATACCTGCAGAGGTATTTGCTGTGACCAGGTCACAGGCCAAAATGCATAAAACTGAACCAGCTCTGGATCCTGAAACTATGGACCAGATGCTACCCAAGAGGATGAGCAGTAGGGTAAAGACTGTGCCTTCCCCTCTGTCTCAGATCTCAGATTCCCCTCCTGAGGGAGGAGAAGCAGAGCCTGAAGAAGGAACTGCCCCAGAGGAACTTGAGCCTGATCAGGTTGAGTTCTTGGGGGCTGGGGGACCTTCCAGGGAAGATCTGAGCAAGGTGCAGCAGTGCTGCCCCTCTCTTGAACCCCTCATACAGCAAGCTGCTGCTGAGGCTTCTGGGAGTGCTAATGGGCCCCATAAGGTTTATTGGGATGAGGGACTCCTATATTCTGAGGCTAGAGATCCTACCACCTGGAGCCACCAGGAGGTTGGTAATACCTCAAACGTTTAGGGGGTTCCTCTTGACCCTAGCACACGAAATCCCATTGGCAGGACACTTGGGCCAAAACAAGACCTGGGACAGGCTTGTCCCTCATTTTCATTGGCCACACATGTCAGAGGACACCAAGGAGTTGTGTCGCTCGTATGTCACTTGCCAAGCCAGTGGCAAGTCAGGTGGCACAACAAAGGCCCCCCTGATACCACTACCTGTGGTGGGGGTTCCCTTTGAAAGGGTAGGGATTGACATTGTTGGTCCCCGTGACCCTCCAACAGCATCTGGGCACAGGTTTATCCTGGTGGTAGTGGATCATGCAACCAGGTACCCAGAAGCAATTCCCCTCAGGACCACTACAGCCCCTGTAGTGGCAAGAGCCCTCATTGGAGTCTTCTCCAGAGTGGGTTTCCCTAAGGAGGTAATATCTGACAGAGGAACCCAACTTCATGTCAGGTTATCTAAAAGCAATGTGGAAGGAGTATGGTGTCAACTACAAGTTCACTACTCCCTATCACCCACAATGCAATGGGTTAGTTGAAAGAGGCACCCTCGACTACAGACCGCCAGGACCCCAGCCTCAATTCTGCGACTCCATCGCCGACCTCATCAGCTCGCACGCGCTGACCTCCACCGACTACATCCTCCTCGGCGACCTGAACTAACACATGGAGAACAACAATGACAGCAACTCTTCCACCCTGATCGACAATCTCACCAACCTCGGACTCAAACAGCTCGTCACAACGCCGACCCACATCGCGGCCACACGCTTGACGCAATCTTCTCCTCAAGCCACCACGTCACCATCAGCCACGCCTCCGAACTCACCTGGACTGACCACCACTGCATCCATTTTTCCTTCCGAAAACCACTCACACACCACCGCACCCTACAGACCCCCCGCCGCCGCTGGGGCAAAATCACTGAAGAGCAACTACAGACAAGCCTCGCACTCAACCCTCCGACGAACCCCACCAACCCGGATGATGGTGCACTCGCCCTTGAACGCTGGATGAACGACTGTGCCAACACCATTGCGCCGCTGAAAAACCCCACCAACAGAGACACCAGCAGAAGAGTCAGCTGGTTCACCCCGGAACTCCTCGACTCCAAAGCACCTGCCGGAAACTGGAAAACATATGGAACAGCAACAAGACGCCAGACATTCACACTGCCTACAAAGACGCCATCCGCAACCACCACCACCGCATCAGGACCACCAAAAGGACCTCCTTCACAGACCGCCTTGACAACAACGCGCACAACAACAAGGAGCTCTTCACCATCGTGAAGGAACTCTCCAACCCCAGCTCCAACGCCAACGACATCCCACCATCACAAGCCCTGTGCGACTCACTCGCCACCTTCTTTCACCGGAAAATCACCGACATCCATGACAGCTTCAGACCCCGGATGACCCCTGCCGACCACACCGCACCGAACCCACCACACCCCACCACTCACGACACCCTGACAACCTGGGCCAACGTGAGCATCGAGGACACAATCAAGACCATGGGAACAATCCACTCCGGTTCCCCATCAGACCCTCTCCCACACCACATCTTCAACAAAGCCAGCAAGTCCATCGCACCCCACCTGCACAAAATCATCAACCTCTCCTTCGAGACCGCCACCTTTCCTGAGAACTGGAAGCATGCAGAGATCATCGCCCTACTGAAGAAACCCAAGGCGGACCCGAGCGACCTCAATAACTTCCGGCCCATCTCCTTGCTCCCGTTCCCAGCTAAGGTCATCGAGAAGATAGTAAACACCCAGCTCATGCGACACCTCGAAGACAACAACATCCTAGACCCTTCACAATCAGGATTCTGCAGCACCCACAGCACCGAGACCGCCCTCATCGCCGCCACAGACGACATCAGGATCCTGCTAGACAACGGCGAGACGGCAGCCCTCATCCTCCTGGACCTCTCCGCCGCCTTCGACACCGTCTGCCAACGCACACTACGCACGCGCCTCCACGATGCAGGGATCCGAAACAAGGCCCTGGACAGGACCACCTCCTTCCTCTCTGGCAGAACTCAGAGAGTCCACCTCCCCCGTTCCGCTCCGAGGCCTTCAAGATCATCTGCGGCGTTCCCCAAGGATCCTCCCTCAGCCCGACGCTATTTAACGTCTACATGGCACCACTAGCACGCATTGTCCGACAGCACAACCTCAAAATAATCTCCTACGCCGATGACACTCAGCTGATCCTCTCCTCCACCAAGGACCCCATCACTGCCAAATCCAACCTCCACCAGGGAATGAAGGCCGTCGCCGACTGGATGGAGGACAGCCGCCTCAAACTGAACACAGACAAAATGGAAATCCTTCTCCTCGGGTCCAACCCCTCCGCTTGGGACGGCTCTTGGTGGCCCACATCACTGGGGTCCCCCCCGGCCCCCACCGACCACGCACGCAACCTGGGAGTCATCCTCGACTCGAAACTCTCCATGACCAAACAAGTCAACGCAGTCTCCTCCACCTGTTTCAATGCCCTCCGCATGCTCCGCAAGATCTTCAGATGGATCCCGACAAACACGAGGAAAACAGTCACCCAGGCCCTGGTCAGCAGCAGTCTCGACTACGGAAACGCCCACTATGCCGGAACCTCGTCCAAGCTCATCAGCAGACTACAGAGAATCCAGAATGCCTCTGCATGCCTGATCTAGGACGTCCCGCACCGCGACCACATCACCCCCCACCTGAAGAACCTGCACTGGCTCCCCGTCGACAAAAGAATCTCCTTCAAGCTCCTGATCCACGCACACAAGGCACTCCACAAAACCGGCCCAGCCTATCTCAACAGCCGACTCTCCTTCTACGTACCCAACAGAAAACTCCGCTCCGCTGACCACGCCCTGGCCACGGTCCCACGCATCCGGAGAACTACTTCCGGAGGCAGATCCTTCTCTCATCGCGCAGCCAAGGCCTGGAACACCCTCCCCCTCCACCTACGTCAAACCGAAGACCTGCTGACCTTCAGGAGACAACTCAAGACCTGGCTCTTCGACCAGTAACAGCTACCCCCCCCTCCCAGCGCATTGAAACCCGCCCCGGGATGTAGTGCGCTTTACAAGTTATATGATTGATTGATTGAAAGGTTCAACAACACCCTCAAGGGAATGATTAAAGGCCTCCCAGAAAAGCTTAGGCGAAAATGGGACCTTCTACTTCCCTGCCTTCTGTTTGCATACAGGGAGGTCCCACAGAAGGGTTTTGGCTACAGCCCTTTTGAACTTCTGTTTGGGCACCCTGTCAGAGGCCCATTATGTTTGGTGAAGGAAGGATGGGAGTTACCTCTCAAACCTCCCAAACAGGATGTGATGGACTATGTACTTGGTCTCCGCTCCCGGATGGCAGAGTACATGAAGAAGGCAACCAAAAACCTTGAGGCTAGCCAAGAATTACAAAAAGCTTGGCATGACCAAAAGGCTGTCCTGACTGTTTATCAGCCAGGCCAGAAAGTGTGGGTGTTGGAGCCTGTGGCCCCAGCAGCCCTCCAGGACAAATGGAGTGGCCCCCATACAATTGTTGAGAAAAAGGGAGAGGTCACCTACTTGGTGGATCTTGGAACTCCCAGGAGCCCCCTTAGGGTGCTCCATGTCAACGGACTAAAGCCATATGTGGCCAGGGCTGTCATGGGCTTGCTCATGGCAACTGATGAGGACCAGGAGGAGGAACGTGACCCTCTCCCTGACCTGCTCTCACAGAATCCTGATGATGGGTCAGTTGATGGTGTTGCTTTGGCAAGCATCCTCACTGGTCATCAGCAAACTGAATGCAGACAAGTTCTGCAACAGTTCAGACATATGTTTAGCCTGACCCCAAGTCAGACTTCCTGGTGCACCCATCAGGTGGACACTGGAGACAGTCTGCCTGTCAAGAGTAAAATCTACAGGCAACCTGACCATGTCAGGGACTGTATCAGGACTGAAGTCCAGAAAATGTTGGAACTAGGTGTTATTGAGCTTTCAGATAGCCCTTGGGCTAGTCCAGTAGTCCTTGTGCCTAAACCTCATACCCAGGGTGGTAAGAAAGAAATGAGGTTTTGTGTTGACTACAGAGGCCTCAATGCAGTCACCAGGACTGATGCCTACCCAATTCCCAGGGCAGATGAACTAATAGATACTTTGGCCTCAGTCGAGTACCTCAGTACATTTGACCTAACAGCTGGCTACTGGCAAATCAAGTTAGCTGATGATGCCAAGGCCAAAACAGCATTTTCAACCCCTGGTGGGCACTATCACTTTGTGGTAATGCCCTTTGGTTTGAAAAATGCACCTGACACTTTTCAGAGGTTGGTGAATAAAGTTCTGACTGGTATGGAAACTTATTGCTCAGCTTATCTTGATGATATTGCTGTTTTTAGTTCCACCTGGCAGGATCACCTGGTCCACCTCAGAAATGTTTTGGAGGCCCTGCAAAAAGCAGGCCCCACTATCAAGGCCACTAAGTGCCAGATAGGGCAGAGTCAGGTTGTGTACCTGGGCCACCTTGTAGATGGGGTCCAGGTTCAACCATTGCAGAGCAAAATCCAGACCATAATGGAATGGGTAGCTCCAACCACCCAGACACAGGTTAGAGCCTTTTTAGGCCTGACTGGGTACTATAGGAGGTTTGTTAAGGGATATGGGTCTATAGTGACCCCCTTAAATGATCTTACCTCTAAGAAACTGCCAAAAAAGGTTCAGTGGACAGCTAGCTGTAAAAAGGCATTTGATGACCTCAAGCAGGCAATGTGCACTGCCCCCATCTTGCAGAGTCCAGACTACAAAAAGAAGTTCATTGTTCAAACAGATGCTTCAGAGATGGGTGTGGGAGCTGTACTGTCTCAACTTAATGATGAAGGTCAACACCAGCCAGTAGCTTTCACAAGCAGAAGGCTGACCCCTCGAGAGAAACGTTGGTCAGCTATAGAGAGGGAGGCCTTTGCTGTGGCGTGGGCCCTGAAGAAGCTGAGGCCATACTTGTTTGGCACTCACTTCATAGTTCAGACTGAACACAACCCCCTCCTATGGCTCAAACAGATGAAAGGTGAAAATCCTAAACTGCTCAGGTGGTACATTTCCCTACAGGGGATGGACTATACAGTGGAACATAGACCTGGGACCCCACGTGCCAATGCAGATGGACTCTCAAGGTATTGCCACTTAAAACACGAAGATTCAACTGGTCAAGGTTAGTTTAGTGTCCCTGCGTTTGGGGGGGGGGGGTTGTGTAGGAGAGTAGGAGCTGATGTATACACTGGTTTCTGGCTGTAGTCTGGCTGGGTCCCTGCTAATCAGGACCCCAGTCTCTCTGTTCTCTCTAAACGACTTGGAGTGCTTATTAGATGCACTAGTGATTGGATACTGTGGTACCTTATGAGCCCCTAGTATATGGTACCTTAGGTACCTAGGGCATAGGTACTTCACAGGCCTACCAGGGGCTGCAGCATGTATTATGCCACCCCTGGGAAGCAGACTCAATCTGACACCACAGGCCTGCTACTGCAGCCTGGGTGAGGTAGTGTTCTCACTGAGGTATAGGTTTCTATATCTCACCATACACACACATATAAACCTATCAGCCACCCCTATGGTAGGCCCTATCAATCCTGAGGGCAGGGTGCTTGGTTTACTATGTGAGGGGGTGCCTCTGCATGAGCATGAACCCTCTGCAGCTGGCAGAGTCTATTCTCTGTGGCTGTTTGTGAATGCCGTTAAACCATATACTCTCAAGTGCATTATAACCCAACGGTAAATGCTAACTTTGGAATGACTGCATCAAAACATGTCGTGTTTGGTGTCAAACAACTTGGAATCATACCCCCACACCAGTAACTGGTGTGGAAGTATGATCCCTCCCTTCTAGAGGGGACGACATGTACCTACTGTGGTAACACGGTAGAAATCTGAATGAGCCCTGGCATCACAAAATGGATGCCACCAGCACAGACACTGGGCTGCCCTCCTGCTGCTGACTGAAACTCACAGTGGAGGAGGCCCAACAATAGGCATCCTGTCACAGGGAGGTGTCACCACCTTCCAGACAGGATTTAGTGTATTGGGGCTGGGTGGGTGCACTTCTAGAGTGCTTTGAAGTCCTGCACTGGGGGAGCAGTAGGCTCCTCTGTGCATATGCCAGCTCAAACCGGTTCAGGGGCTACCTGTCCCTGCTCTGGCGCGAAACTGGACAAAGGGAAGTGGGTGTAACCACCCCCTACCCTGACCCTCCCAGAGGAGTGGTCATAGAGCTAGTCCCTCCCCTATCTTCAGTATAAGATAGCAAACCTTGCCATTGCAAAGCAGATCACCCTGGATGACGCTCTACAAAGAAGAATCCTGGCCCTTCAACATTCCACTACCTTTGGAAGACAGAAGAATCTCCCTTGGAGTCAAGGAGTGACTCCCCTGTGTGGCAGGCACCAGAAACTCTAATCAACGGTTGCAAACTTTCCCACTCCCGCCAGAGTTCGAAGTCCCTGCAGCCCCAGAAGTAGATTTCCTGACTTCCCGACGGCCATTGTGAGTCTCCAGCAGAGCTGAGGCAAGTGGACCCCACGAGTGACGAGGAACAGCAGTACCCAGGTACTGTGCACTATTGTCAAGTGCAACCTCTTCACGACGTTCTACGAACTTGTGCATTGGACCATTTGTGGCCCAATCCTCCAGCAGGTTTTGCAGCGAAAATCAGAGGCTTACCCCATCCCGAGTGACCGTGGGCTCCTGTGAAGCATTTCCTCAAGAGGCGTCTTTGCGACCCCTTGCCCGTTGGCCTGTGGTGGGTCCCCCGAAGACTTTCTTATCGACTCAAAGGGCTCCCCTGATTGCTCCAGGCCTGCCCTCACTCACCCTCGCTGGGTGAGTCCCTCAGATCTGCTGGTCTGCAACGCTGACCTTCTTTGATTTCCATGAGACTTGCAGTTGCTAAGGCTTGTTGGCTCCAATCCGGTTGGCGACACCTCAGTCAGCTGCAGACATCGTGGGACACTCTGAATCCATCTGCTGGTCATCGTCGATCCCTCCTGGACCTCGTGAGTGAAGAGTCAAAACACCCTGGATCACCTGAAATCACCCGACTTCCGTGGGCAACCAGCTTCCTGGCCCCCGGTCACTGGCAAGTGACTCTGAACACTGTCTCTTCAATTTTCAGGTCATCTGCATCTCGAACCCACCCTTGAATACCACCGGACACTTCTGCAGTCGACGCAAGCAGCAAGTCTTCTTTGGTCTCCATAGAAAACAGCGACGTGACCCGACACCAAAAGACACCTATGCACCCGGCTTCCCTAGGTGAGGTAACTTGTGCACTCCGGTGCCCTAGTGTGTGTTGGCCCTCGAAATACTTACCTTGTAAGTGGCTTGCTTGTAGACTCCCTCGAAGTACCCTAAAACTTTAAAAATCAAACAGCGACTTGCTCCATTGTAATCAATAGGGAACCCGTGGCTGTGTTCACACACTGCATGCGTCTCCGTGGGTCTGTTACTTACCTGCTTTCACTGCAGCAGTGAAGCCCCAGCGATTCTCCAGGCCCTAGTCCTTGTCATTTTGCAATTCGAGCCTCTTAACCCATTTTTTTAGTATATGGTCTGGTACGCCCCTAGGGCTCTAGCCATATTTGTGCTTAACTTATCATGAAACGTTGATATTTGAATGTGTTCCTGGCTTCTAATCTCATAAAGAGATTAGTAGAGTGTGTCTAGAAATAAATACATATATATTTGATATATATACCTGTGTGGTGTCCTTTCATTTGGTAATTCAAGAGATTATAAGGTAAAACAAGCTGCTTTACATTCCTCAGAGACTCAGCCTGAAGGCTGCTCTCCACAGCTACCACTAGGATAGCTTTCTTTAAAAGGTTGTCTTAAACCTATCTACCATAAGAGTCGAATTGGACTGCTGCAAGGTGGCCACTATAACGAGTGACCAGCATATGCCAGGCCAACTTCTCACACACCCCCTATGTTAGGGATGGCTAAATCAGGATTTTAGCAGATGTTAGGTTTTGGCGAAAACTGCAGTTTTCACCAAAATCTAATGTGTGCTAAAATCATGTGGGCTGCCTTGTAAATATTGCGATGTAAACATCAGTGATATTTGCAAGGGAGTCCATCTTGGGTACGCCCAGTAACGCCCACTTTGCATCTGTTATGTTATGTTATGTTAAACTTTTATTTCTAGAGCGCACGGCTACTCCGTAGAGTGTCCCGGCGCTTTATCGAGGCAGCTCAGTAAAAACCAGAAACATAACAACAAACACAAGAGAAAAAGAGACAGAAAAACATAACAAACAAAGACATCCTAAAGATTAAAAAGCCACGTCTTGAGGCTCTTCCTAAACAGAAGAAGAGAAGAAGAAGACCGTAGGTCCAGAGGCAAAGAGTTCCACAACTGAGGGGCCCTCAGACTGAAAGAGCGACCCCCAGTGCGGGCCTTCCTCACCCGAGGAACCACCGCGAGAAACAAAGATTCCGACCGCAGAGATCTAGCTGGACAATAGAAAGACAGTCTCTGCTGTAGATACCTTGCTCCGGTGCCAAAAAGCGCTTTATGCGCCAGGGTCAATGCTTTAAACATAATCCGCTTCCGGATAGGTAGCCAATGAAGTGATCGTACCAGACCCGAAGCTCTCGCTCGCCTATGAAGGCCAAAGATGGCCCGGGCAGCGGAGTTCTGCACAACCTGCAGCCGCTGAACTAGATACTCCGGAAGACCAACATAGAGGACGTTGGCATAGTCCAATCTAGAGCCTATCAAGGCTTGCACCATGATCTTTCTGTGCTCTTCTGTGAGTAAAGGCAGGAACTTCCGGAGCATCTTAAGCATACCAAAGCAGGTACCCACCAGGCCAGAAATATGAGAGCTCAGTGACAAATTATTGTCAACCTTCACTCCCAGATTCTTAGCCACGAGCGATGCCTGCACAGGGCAATCCATACCTAATGGCCACCAGGCCTGCCACTCAGGGTCCCGAGAACAGCCGAAGAATAACACCTCCGATTTACTGGAGTTTGCCTTAAGGCCATTTCGCTGGAACCAGCCAAAGACCGACTCCAAACAGCCCCGGATGTTCTCTCCATCGAAAGCCTGTCCTTGCCTACACGTGAAAAGCAGTTGGGTATCATCAGCGTAGGATACGATCCGGGCCCCAGAGGACTCCGCCAGTGCCGCAAGAGGTGTCATAACGATGTTAAAGAGAGTCGGGCTCAACACAGAACCCTGTGGGACCCCAACTCCCAATGGCGACATCTCGGCGGAGCACGGAGAGGCCCAGACCGTTTGTCGGCGGCCTTCAAGGAAAGATGTAAACCAATTGAACACCGTCCCCCTCAGACCGATGTCATAAAGTCTGGAGAGGAGCACCTCATGGGGGACGGTGTCAAAGGCCGCCGACAAATCCAGCATGACGAGCATGACCCTTCCTCCAGAATCCAGTGTCTCCCTGATGATTTCCGACACTTCCAGCAGTGCCGTCTCCGTACTTAAATTAGGACGGAAACCGGACTGCGAAGGATGGAACAAATCGTTGGATTCAAGAAAGCTGGAGAGAACACCATGTACATGCTTTTCTGTGATCTTAGCCAAGGCCGGTAAAAGAGAAATCGGCCTATAATTGGCCAAGACCTCAGAGTCCAACCCTGGCTTTTTGAGGAGGGGGGTCACCATAGCTCTTTTCCCTAGCACTGGAACCCTCCCCTCCCTCAGAGATAGATTCACCAAAGGGTTGACTAGTGGATTGATTACGGCCGCCATCTTAGCCAAAAATTTGGCGGGACAGGAATCCAATGGTGAGCCCGATTTCAGGCTGGTCAGAAGAGCAAGAGAAGCATCGGCCGAGACAAGAGGAAACTCAGCAAGAACCACACCCTGCATCGGCGGGCTGGACAGTCCGGCCATCGGACTGGAACACTCCTCCACAGACCTCACTGGGAAAGAGTCCTGGATAGATTTTATTTTATCCGTGAAGAATTTAGCCAGATCGCAGACCCAGTGCTCCAATGGAACACTATGGGCCACGCAGGATCTAGGCGCCGTAAACTCCCTTACCACAGTAAAGATCTCTTTACAGGAATTGGCGGCAGTCTCAATCCTCCTGGCCAGATACTCCTTTTTCTCCCGGAGAATATCCTGATGATAGGATTTAATCATTTTCCTATAAGCCGATCTAGCTTCCGGGTCATACCGAAGACGCCATGCCCTCTCTGCCACCTTACACTGTGCACGAGTGGCACACAATGCCTTCGTAAACCATGGGGCTGAGACCCTCTTAGCACTATCCCGAGGGGCCATTGCGGGGGCCAGATCGTTCAGCCTCTCCAACAGCCATCCCTGCAAGGACTCTACATCCTGCTCTAAATCCCCTGTAAGAGGGCAAGGATGGTCTATAGCAGCCTGAGCCAGCAACTCGGGTGTGACTCTATGTAGAGCCCTATGAGCAGTGCCATGCTGTCTGGGGGCGCAACTGAACAATTTTTCGCCACCCAATACACAAAATCTGGCCAATCTATGGTCGGACCAGAGCACCGGAAGGAGCTCCACATCAACAAGAGGGAACGAGGAGAAAACCTGATCTAGATTATGTCCCTTGTCGTGTGTAGAACCAACCAAAAACGGGGCAAGACCAAGAGGAGCCGTAATATCGAGCAGTTTTTTTACATTCGGGTCATTGTCATCGTCCATATGAAAATTAAAATCTCCTGCCAGAAGACAATGCTCCGTACTTAGTGCCATACCAGATATGGCCCCCTGAAGATCATCGAAAAAAGAGCCCACTGGTCCAGGAGATCTATATACCAGCAGCCCTTTGAAAGCGTGATGAGGGGTTAATCTGATAGTGAAGGCAAGAGATTCCGCTCCAGCAATCGTGTTCAAAGAAGTGATGGTGCAGGTAGCTGACTTTCTCACTGCTACCGCCACCCCTCCTCCCCTGCCTTTCACTCTATCCTGACGAAAGATTGTATAATCAGGAGGAAAAGCCGCCCTGATGTCCGGATTGGACGTCTCCCCCAACCAAGTTTCTGTCAGCAGGAGACAGAGTGGATTCTCCCTGACAAGGAGATCGAAGATCTCCAAGGCGTGCTTCCCTACCGATCTTGTATTCAGCATTAAGCAGAGATGTTTAACGCAGACCTCATCTCTCCGTGAGGAAGCAGCCAGGACAAAACCTGGCGACCAGCCACAGGCAGGGCACAACCGTTTACCTCGGTAACGGCCTGGGAACACGGAACGGCAAGCACAGGAGAAGCTATGCAACGCACGTAGTTCCCTGGCAGAATAACAAATCATATTACCCGAACACGGAACCAGGCACTCTCATTGGAGATGCAAAGTGAGGCATTGGGAAAAAGGGTGCTAACATGAGATTA
Source organism: Triturus cristatus (assembly GCF_964204655.1). NCBI lineage: Eukaryota > Metazoa > Chordata > Amphibia > Caudata > Salamandridae > Triturus > Triturus cristatus. Next base: position 352,810,290 of record NC_140590.1, read on the forward strand.
TGCATGTTAGCACCCTCTTGTAAATAGGGTGCTGGTTTTATCTCTGCTTTTTTGGCTTTGTAAGCCAAAAAAGCGGAGATAAAGCCCTTGTAAATATACCCATCAATCTTAGTAACCCTGTAGGCTGAAATAAAGCAAGATGCTCACATTTTCCACTGCGTGCCTGCATTTCTTCAGCATGCCTCTGCCTTGACTGTATTAGAATCTATGCCCTTCAAAGCAGAGAAAATATCTAGAGGCAATTTATTTTTTTAAATTTGCTATTCAAGGTAACATACTACTACACAACAAAAGACAATATAATGGCACTGTTTAACCATTTTACAGCTATTAAAGTACAAAAATGTGTGCAAGCCTGGAAAACTCATCGAATGACTTTAGAAAAACCTAAATATTTGCCATATTTAATATGTGTTTTGTCCCTTCTGTGTGCCTTGTTATGTTATTTTTCATTATTCATAAAGCACAATGGTTTAGTTTTAATACTAAGGACCTGATTTAGAGCTATTTTAACATTTTGAGCCAATATAAGAGCGAACAGGAGTGCAATCAAATCACTTATTAAAGGAAGCGCACAGCTTGTGCCCAATCAAATCCTTTAAACAGGACTACCAATATGTGGGCAAAGCAAAAGCCCCCTTATTGTGTTTCTCACATAATTGTTTGGTGACAATGATCTGTTGTCAGCGCAGTTTACATCAAAAGGGTAGATTGATAGATCAGAGTTACGTGTAAGCCTTTAAAGATGACAGCCCTATTCACAATACCAGTGGCGGGGTCGATTGATAGATCAGAGTTACGTGTAAGCCTTTAAAGATGACAGCCCTATTCACAATACCAGTGGTGGCTGGTGAACTCTAAAAGTGGGGAGGCAGAAATCCATGCTTCAAATTGCGAGTGCCTCCATGGCCAGCCTGGGCCCCTCCAGTAATGTTTCAGCAGCTACAACCACCCTCAGCATCTTCATGCCCGATGTAAGCTGCAGTGTTTGCACAGTCTAGCCCCTGCCTATCCTTACACGCCCAGGCCCAATTCATCATTCTTTCACGCAGCACAACGCAGCAATCCACCTTACTGTGCTGCACTGCATGGAAAGGGAAAGGGCACTAATGGTAAATCTGCGAATGCGCCAGAATCCATGGATGGATGCGTGGGAACACACACGCTCCACACATGAAACGTCTCCATGCCGCAGAGTAATGCAAGGCAGTGATTTGCGCTGCTTTGCGTTACTCTAGAATTATCAAGTCATGCAGGGCCACACAAGGTGGCCTCGCTTGGCTTGAAAAACATCACAAAGGTTTTGCATTGCCCTTGCGCCCCCTTGCAAGGGAGAAACAAAACCTTGATAAATAAGACCCTACATTCTTGGGGTTGGCATAGTGTGCCGCCTGACTGATATTGTGGTTCCTCTCTGAGCTTTCAGTTATTGTAACTATACAATAGATATACATACACCCAAAACCACACGGGAGTATTCGCTTTGTCAATGGTTTTAGCTGTTTAATACAAACAAGTAACAATGATTATTGTGTCAATAATATTGAAAATGCGTTAATACTGAAATTGTAAGATTGTGAATTCAACATTACTGAGACCTATGTAAGAGGCAGAGGTCTCGAGAGTAAATTTAATCATCTTCATCTGCATATTTTTCAACTCAACTTTTTCCTGTTCAGCACTCTTTTCACTCTCTCCTGAATGCACTTCCTCAAATCACCACCCTCAAGAGCACTACACACCCACTTACCTGGAAGCACTGTACTTTCTTTTACTTTCGCCTTGTCAATGTGTTGACAAATGTGTACTTCCTTCACACGCATTAGCAGAGAATCACAATTTCAACTGGAAAATATGAGTATTGTTCTGTGCGCCATGAAAAGAGACCAATGATGGAAGGTGCGTGCATTCTGAACTTATTTATGCATGACCGACAGGCCCAGTGAGAAACTCGAATCGGCCTTCAGCCTCAACTGCAGAGCTCCTGTTAGTGGCCCATTATAAACACCAGGCGGCCTCTGAGGTCAAAACACGCATTGCACAAGGGTAATGTACTACTCGGAAATATACAGATAGGTACATGCTGGAAATAGTTAAAACTCTGGGGGAATACAGCAGGATCAAATAATTCAATTATGCAGCACAATATCCTTGGTGCAACCACATCAACTGTTGCGTGGCTAAACACCTATAAGGTCCCATAAGGCGAGACCTATTGGCTATGCAAATGCTTGGTGTGGTTGTGTGTGTGTGGTTGTGTGTGTGTAGTTGTGTGTGTGGTTGTGGTTGTGTCTGTGGTTGTGGTTGTGTGTGTGTGTGGTTGTGTGTGTGGTTGTGTGTGTGGTTGTGTGTGGTTGTGTGTGTGTGGTTGTGTGTGTGGTTGTGTGTGTGGTTTTTTGTGTGGTTGTGGTTGTGTGTGTGGTTGTGTGTGTGGTTGTGTGTGTGTGGAGTGGCCCCCATACAATTGTTGAGAAAAAGGGAGAGGTCACCTACTTGGTGGATCTTGGAACTCCCAGGAGCCCCCTTAGGGTGCTCCATGTCAACGGACTAAAGCCATATGTGGCCAGGGCTGTCATGGGCTTGCTCATGGCAACTGATGAGGTGCAGGAGGAGGAACGTGACCCTCTCCCTGACCTGCTCTCACAGAATCCTGATGATGGGTCAGTTGATGGTGTTGCTTTGGCAAGCATCCTCACTGGTCATCAGCAAACTGAATGCAGACAAGTTCTGCAACAGTTCAGACATATGTTTAGCCTGACCCCAAGTCAGACTTCCTGGTGCACCCATCAGGTGGACACTGGAGACAGTCTGCCTGTCAAGAGTAAAATCTACAGGCAACCTGACCATGTCAGGGACTGTATCAGGACTGAAGTCCAGAAAATGTTGGAACTAGGTGTTATTGAGCTTTCAGATAGCCCTTGGGCTAGTCCAGTAGTCCTTGTGCCTAAACCTCATACCCAGGGTGGTAAGAAAGAAATGAGGTTTTGTGTTGACTACAGAGGCCTCAATGCAGTCACCAGGACTGATGCCTACCCAATTCCCAGGGCAGATGAACTAATAGATACTTTGGCCTCAGTCGAGTACCTCAGTACATTTGACCTAACAGCTGGCTACTGGCAAATCAAGTTAGCTGATGATGCCAAGGCCAAAACAGCATTTTCAACCCCTGGTGGGCACTATCACTTTGTGGTAATGCCCTTTGGTTTGAAAAATGCACCTGACACTTTTCAGAGGTTGGTGAATAAAGTTCTGACTGGTATGGAAACTTATTGCTCAGCTTATCTTGATGATATTGCTGTTTTTAGTTCCACCTGGCAGGATCACCTGGTCCACCTCAGAAATGTTTTGGAGGCCCTGCAAAAAGCAGGCCCCACTATCAAGGCCACTAAGTGCCAGATAGGGCAGAGTCAGGTTGTGTACCTGGGCCACCTTGTAGATGGGGTCCAGGTTCAACCATTGCAGAGCAAAATCCAGACCATAATGGAATGGGTAGCTCCAACCACCCAGACACAGGTTAGAGCCTTTTTAGGCCTGACTGGGTACTATAGGAGGTTTGTTAAGGGATATGGGTCTATAGTGACCCCCTTAAATGATCTTACCTCTAAGAAACTGCCAAAAAAGGTTCAGTGGACAGCTAGCTGTAAAAAGGCATTTGATGACCTCAAGCAGGCAATGTGCACTGCCCCCATCTTGCAGAGTCCAGACTACAAAAAGAAGTTCATTGTTCAAACAGATGCTTCAGAGATGGGTGTGGGAGCTGTACTGTCTCAACTTAATGATGAAGGTCAACACCAGCCAGTAGCTTTCACAAGCAGAAGGCTGACCCCTCGAGAGAAACGTTGGTCAGCTATAGAGAGGGAGGCCTTTGCTGTGGCGTGGGCCCTGAAGAAGCTGAGGCCATACTTGTTTGGCACTCACTTCATAGTTCAGACTGAACACAACCCCCTCCTATGGCTCAAACAGATGAAAGGTGAAAATCCTAAACTGCTCAGGTGGTACATTTCCCTACAGGGGATGGACTATACAGTGGAACATAGACCTGGGACCCCACGTGCCAATGCAGATGGACTCTCAAGGTATTGCCACTTAAAACACGAAGATTCAACTGGTCAAGGTTAGTTTAGTGTCCCTGCGTTTGGGGGGGGGTTGTGTAGGAGAGTAGGAGCTGATGTATACACTGGTTTCTGGCTGTAGTCTGGCTGGGTCCCTGCTAATCAGGGCCCCAGTCTCTCTGTTCTCTCTAAACGACTTGGAGTGCTTATTAGATGCACTAGTGATTGGATACTGTGGTACCTTATGAGCCCCTAGTATATGGTACCTTAGGTACCTAGGGCATAGGTACTTCACAGGCCTACCAGGGGCTGCAGCATGTATTATGCCACCCCTGGGAAGCAGACTCAATCTGACACCACAGGCCTGCTACTGCAGCCTGGGTGAGGTAGTGTTCTCACTGAGGTATAGGTTTCTATATCTCACCATACACACACATATAAACCTATCAGCCACCCCTATGGCAGGCCCTATCAATCCTGAGGGCAGGGTGCTTGGTTTACTATGTGAGGGGGTGCCTCTGCATGAGCATGAACCCTCTGCAGCTGGCAGAGTCTATTCTCTGTGGCTGTTTGTGAATGCCGTTAAACCATATACTCTCAAGTGCATTATAACCCAACGGTAAATGCTAACTTTGGAATGACTGCATCAAAACATGTCGTGTTTGGTGTCAAACAACTTGGAATCATACCCCCACACCAGTAACTGGTGTGGAAGTATGATCCCTCCCTTCTAGAGGGGACGACATGTACCTACTGTGGTAACACAGTAGAAATCTGAATGAGCACTGGCATCACAAAATGGATGCCACCAGCACAGACACTGGGCTGCCCTCCTGCTGCTGACTGAAACTCACAGTGGAGGAGGCCCAACAATAGGCATCCTGTCACAGGGAGGTGTCACCACCTTCCAGACAGGATTTAGTGTATTGGGGCTGGGTGGGTGCACTTCTAGAGTGCTTTGAAGTCCTGCACTGGGGGAGCAGTAGGCTCCTCTGTGCATATGCCAGCTCAAACCGGTTCAGGGGCTACCTGTCCCTGCTCTGGCGCGAAACTGGACAAAGGGAAGTGGGTGTAACCACCCCCTACCCTGACCCTCCCAGAGGAGTGGTCATAGAGCTAGTCCCTCCCCTATCTTCAGTATAAGATAGCAAACCTTGCCATTGCAAAGCAGATCACCCTGGATGACGCTCTACAAAGAAGAATCCTGGCCCTTCAACATTCCACTACCTTTGGAAGACAGAAGAATCTCCCTTGGAGTCAAGGAGTGACTCCCCTGCGTGGCAGGCACCAGAAACTCTAATCAACGGTTGCAAACTTTCCCACTCCCGCCAGAGTTCGAAGTCCCTGCAGCCCCAGAAGTAGATTTCCTGACTTCCCGACGGCCATTGTGAGTCTCCAGCAGAGCTGAGGCAAGTGGACCCCACGAGTTACGAGGAACAGCAGTACCCAGGTACTGTGCACTATTGTCAAGTGCAACCTCTTCACGACGTTCTACAAACTTGTGCATTGGACCATTTGTGGCCCAATCCTCCAGCAGGTTTTGCAGCGAAAATCAGAGGCTTACCCCATCCCGAGTGACCGTGGGCTCCTGTGAAGCATTTCCTCAAGAGGCGTCTTTGCGACCCCTTGCCCGTTGGCCTGTGGTGGGTCCCCCGAAGACTTTCTTATCGACTCAAAGGGCTCCCCTGATTGCTCCAGGCCTGCCCTCACTCACCCTCGCTGGGTGAGTCCCTCAGATCTGCTGGTCTGCAACGCTGACCTTCTTTGATTTCCATGAGACTTGCAGTTGCTAAGGCTTGTTGGCTCCAATCCGGTTGGCGACACCTCAGTCAGCTGCAGACGTCGTGGGACACTCTGAATCCATCTGCTGGTCATCGTCGATCCCTCCTGGACCTCGTGAGTGAAGAGTCAAAACACCCTGGATCACCTGAAATCACCCGACTTCCGTGGGCAACCAGCTTCCTGGCCCCCGGTCACTGGCAAGTGACTCTGAACACTGTCCCTTCAATTTTCAGGTCATCTGCATCTCGAACCCACCCTTGAATACCACCGGACACTTCTGCAGTCGACGCAAGCAGCAAGTCTTCTTTGGTCTCCATAGAAAACAGCGACGTGACCCGACACCAAAAGACACCTATGCACCCGGCTTCCCTAGGTGAGGTAACTTGTGCACTCCGGTGCCCTAGTGTGTGTTGGCCCTCGAAATACTTACCTTGTAAGTGGCTTGCTTGTAGACTCCCTCGAAGTACCCTAAAACTTTAAAAATCAAACAGCGACTTGCTCCATTGTAATCAATAGGGAACCCGTGGCTGTGTTCACACACTGCATGCGTCTCCGTGGGTCTGTTACTTACCTGCTTTCACTGCAGCAGTGAAGCCCCAGCGATTCTCCAGGCCCTAGTCCTTGTCATTTTGCAATTCGAGCCTCTTAACCCATTTTTTTAGTATATGGTCTGGTACGCCCCTAGGGCTCTAGCCATATTTGTGCTTAACTTATTATGAAACGTTGATATTTGAATGTGTTCCTGGCTTCTAATCTCATAAAGAGATTAGTAGAGTGTGTCTAGAAATAAATACATATATATTTGATATATATACCTGTGTGGTGTCCTTTCATTTGGTAATTCAAGAGATTATAAGGTAAAACAAGCTGCTTTACATTCCTCAGAGACTCAGCCTGAGGGCTGCTCTCCACAGCTACCACTAGGATAGCTTTCTTTAAAAGGTTGTCTTAAACCTATCTACCATAAGAGTCGAATTGGACTGGTGCAAGGTGGCCACTATAACTAGTGACCAGCATATGGCAGGCCAACTTCTCACACACCCCCTATGTTAGGGATGGCTAAATCAGGATTTTAGCAGATGTTAGGTTTTGGCGAAAACTGCAGTTTTCACCAAAATCTAATGTGTGCTAAAATCATGTGGGCTGCCTTGTAAATATTGCGATGTAAACATCAGTGATATTTGCAAGGGAGTCCATCTTGGGTACGCCCAGTAACGCCCACTTTGCATCTCATTGGAGATGCAAAGTGAGGCATTGGGAAAAAGGGTGCTAACATGAGATTATGCATGTTAGCACCCTCTTGTAAATAGGGTGATGGTTTTATCTCTGCTTTTTTGGCTTTGTAAGCCAAAAAAGCGGAGATAAAGCCCTTGTAAATATACCCATCAATCTTAGTAACCCTGTAGGCTGAAATAAAGCAAGATGCTCACATTTTCCACTGCGTGCCTGCATTTCTTCAGCATGCCTCTGCCTTGACTGTATTAGAATCTATGCCCTTCCAAGCAGAGAAAATATCTAGAGGCAATTTATTTTTTTAAATTTGCTATTCAAGGTAACATACTACTACACAACAAAAGACAATATAATGGCACTGTTTAACCATTTTACAGCTATTAAAGTACAAAAATGTGTGCAAGCCTGGAAAACTCATCAAATGACTTTAGAAAAACCTAAATATTTGCCATATTTAATATGTGTTTTGTCCCTTCTGTGTGCCTTGTTATGTTATTTTTCATTATTCATAAAGCACAATGGTTTAGTTTTAATACTAAGGACCTGATTTAGAGCTATTTTAACATTTTGAGCCAATATAAGAGAGAACAGGAGTGCAATGAAATCACTTATTAAAGGAAGCGCACAGCTTGTGCCCAATCAAATCCTTTAAACAGGACTACCAATATGTGGGCAAAGCAAAAGCTCCCTTATTGTGTTTCTCACATAATTGTTTGGTGACAATGATCTGTTGTCAGCGCAGTTTACATCAAAAGGGTCGATTGATAGATCAGAGTTACGTGTACGCCTTTAAAGATGACATCCCTATTCACAATACCAGTGGTGGCTGGTGAACTCTAAAAGTGGGGAGGCAGAAATCCATGCTTCAAATTGCGAGTGCCTCCATGGCCAGCCTGGGCCCCTCCAGTAATGTTTCAGCAGCTACAACCACCCTCAGCATCTTCATGCCCGATGTAAGCTGCAGTGTTTGCACAGTCTAGCCCCTGCCTATCCTTACACGCCCAGGCCCAATTCATAATTCTTTCACGCAGCACAACGCAGCAATCCACCTTACTGTGCTGCACTGCATAGAAAGGGAAAGGGCACTAATGGTAAATCTGCGAATGCGCCAGAATCCATGGATGGATGCGTGGGAACACACACGCTCCACACATGAAACGTCTCCATGCCGCAGAGTAATGCAAGGCAGTGATTTGCGCTGCTTTGCGTTACTCTAGAATTATCAAGTCATGCAGGGCCACACAAGGTGGCCTCGCTTGGCTTGATAAACATCACAAAGGTTTTGCATTGCCCTTGCGCCCCCTTGCAATGGAGAAGCAAAACCTTGATAAATAAGACCATACATTCTTGGGGTTGGCATAGTGTGCCGCCTGACTGATATTGTGGTTCCTCTCTGAGCTTTCAGTTATTGTAACTATACAATAGATATACATACACCCAAAACCACACGGGAGTATTCGCTTTGTCAATGGGTTTAGCTGTTTAATACAAACAAGTAACAATGATTATTGTGTCAATAATATTGAAAATGTGTTAATACTGAAATTGTAAGATTGTGAATTCAACATTACTGAGACCTATGTAAGAGGCAGAGGTCTCGAGAGTAAATGTAATCATCTTCATCTGCATATTTTTCAACTCAACTTTTTCCTGTTCAGAACTCTTTTCACTCTCTCCTGAATGCACTTCCTCAAATCACCACCCTCAAGAGCACTACACACCCACTTACCTGGAAGCACTGTACTTTCTTTTACTTTCGCCTTGTCAATGTGTTGACAAATGTGTACTTCCTTCACACGCATTAGCAGAGAATCACAATTTCAACTGGAAAATATGAGTATTGTTCTGTGCGCCATGAAAAGAGACCAATGATGGAAGGTGCGCGCATTCTGAATTTCTGAACTCATTTATGCATGACCGACAGGCCCAGTGAGAAACTCGAATCGGCCTTCAGCCTCAACTGCAGAGCTCCTGTTAGTGGCCCATTATAAACACCAGGCGGCCTCTGAGGTCAAAATACGCATTGCACAAGGGTAATGTACTACTCGGAAATATACAGAAAGGTACATGCTGCAAATAGTTAAAACTCTTGGGGAATACAGCAGGATCAAATGATTCAATTATGCAGCACAATATCCTTGGTGCAACCACATCAACTGTTGCGTGGCTAAACACCTATAAGGTCCCATAAGGCGAGACCTATTGGCTATGCAAATGCTTGGTGTGGTTGTGTGTGTGTGTGGTTGTAGGTGTGTAGTTGTGTGTGTGGTTGTGGTTGTGTGTGTGGTTGTGGTTGTGTGTGTGTGTGGTTGTGTGTGGTTGTGTGTGTGTGGTTGTGTGTGTGGTTGTGTGTGTGGTTTTGTGTGTGGTTGTGGTTGTGTGTGTGGTTGTGTGTGTGTGGTTGTGTGTGTGTGTGTGTGTGGGGTTGTATTTGTGTGTGGTTGTGTGTGTGGTTGTGTGTGTGCGGTTGTGTGTGTGTGGTTGTGTGTATGTTTGTGGTTGTGTGTGTGGTTGTGTGTGTGGTTGTGGTTGTGTGTGATTGTGGTTGTGTGTGGGTGCGGTTGTGGTTGTTTGTGTCGTTGTGGCTGTGTGTGGTTGTGTGTGTGGTTGTGTGTTTGGTTGTGTGTGTGTGGTTGTGTGTGTGTGGTTGTGTGTGTGTGGATGTGTGTGTGTGTGTTGTGTGTGTGGTTGTGTGTGTGTGTGTGTGTGTTTGTGTGTGTGTGGTTGTGTGTGTGGTTGAGTGTGTAGTTGTATGTGTCTTTGTGTGTGGTTGTGTGTGTGGTTGTGGTTGTGTGTGTGGTTGTGTGTGTGGTTGTGGTTGTGTGTGTGTGTGATTGTGTGTGTGTGTGTGTGTGGTTGTGTGTGTATGTGGTTGTATGTGTGTGGTTGTGGGAGTGGTTGTGTAGTTGGGTGTGGTTGTGGTTGTGTGAGTGTGGTTGTGTGTGTGTGTGTGTGTGGTTGTGTGTGTGTGTGGTTGGGTGTGCTTGTGTCTGTGGTTATGTGTGTGTGGTTGTGTGGTTGTGTGTGTGGTTGTGTGTGTGGTTATGTGTGGTTGTGTGTGTGGTTGTATGTGTTGTGTGTGGTTGTGTGTGTTATGTGGTTGTGGTTGTGTGTGTGGTTGTGTGTGTGTGGTTGTTTGTGTGTGGGTGTGGTTGTGGGTGTGGTTGGGTGTGGTTGTGGTTCTGTGGGTATGGTTGTGTGTGTGTGGTTGTGGTTGTGTGTGTAGTTTTGTGTCATGTGTGTGTTTTTTTGGTTGTGTGTGTGGTTGGGTATGGTTGTGTGTGGTTGTGTGTGTGGTTGTGGTTGTGTGTGTGGTTGTGTGTGTGGTTGTGCGTGTGGTTGTGTGTTTGTTTGTGTGTGTGGTTGTGGTTGTGTGTGGTTGTGTGTGGTTGTGTGTGGGGTTGTGTGTGTGGTTGTGTGTGTGGTTGTGTGTGTGGTTGTGTGTGTGTGGTTGTGTGGTTGTGGTTGTGGTTGTGTGTGTGTATGTGGTTGTGTGTGTGTGTGTGTGGTTGTGTGTGTGTGTGTGTGTGTGTGGGTGTGTTTGTGTGTGTGTGTGTGTGTGTTTGTGTTACTATCCTTGTGGGGACTTGGGTGTGATAACACACTCACGCTGTGGGGACTTGATTGCACTGTGGGGACCTGAACCCAGGTAAGCACAACGCAATGTCTTCTAAATCAGTGTTTCCCAAACTGGGGTCCGAGGACCCCCAGGGGTCCGTGGCACATTCCCAGGGGGTCCTCAGCCAGCAATTTTAAAAGCACTGCAAAGTTCTTTGTAAAATTGGCAGTTTTTGAGCAACTATAAAAGTGTCAAGAAAATGCCAGTGATTAATGTACCTGCTTGAGAGAGATGAGAGTTTTGTCCAGTAGCAGCTTTGACTTATCTAATGTGACACAGAGAGTTAATATGCCTACTGCAAAGAACGTGTACTATGTATTTTAAAAAACAGTATTTTATGTGCATAGGTCAACGGGTTACTGATTTTGTCTCAGAGATTCTTTCGTCACTGTGCAATTCATAAGGGACAATCATAATCTAGCAGTGTCCTATAAACTGTCATCAAAGAGCTGCTTGCAAACTGCATGGTAAAAGTTAGTAACATATGTTTATTCCCAGTCTATCATTATCCTGATGCTGCTATGTTCCCACATCCTGCACATGAACAATTTTGTAATGCTGTTTTGTCACTTCTATGTGTGCTGCCTAATGCAGCACACATGGAAGTTACAAAACGTCATTTTTATTAAAGATTGTTTATGCGCAGGAAGGGTCACCTTCCTGAACATAAACAATCAAAGGTGTTTTGCTTTTTCCGTTGGAAAAAGCAAAAACGAGGAGAAATAAGGCATTTCTCCTCATTTCGCCAAGTTAAGACCAGGTTTTTCATGGTCTTAATTTGGGTGCTGTCTCCTATTTAAGCTGACCTTGGAAATAGAGGGCAGCGTCAAAATCAATGGGTGTTGGAATGAAACGCCCACTGTAACTCCCACTGCCCACCTTTTTCACACTAAGCATTGCGTGAAAAGGGGCCTTATTTACAAGGCAGCGTTAAGCCACAATAAGTGGCTTAAGGCTGCCTTGTAAATAAGGCGAAGCCCCTATTGCCACAGGAACATCGCTAAAAGTGACATTCCCATGGCGATAGGGACTTGTAAATATGCCCCTGAAATCCTTAGTAATTCGAGTATTTGTTTTGTGTGCAAACGTGTGTTTATTTTTTTTTAATTACTGTTTTAATGTTTGAAATTTAAATCCTACAAATTGCTTGGGGGTCCCCGGCTTTCAGTGGTGACTCAATGGGGGTCCTCAGGAGTGAAAAGTTTGGGAACCACTGTTCTAAATTATAAAAAATGACTCCAGGAACATCTGTGTCGATTGCAACTTTTTAAATAATTGCCTTGTGGGGACCTATGTTTCATGAAGTGTGTTTATATTTTTGCTCAGCTCTGCCCCTGTGGATAGGAGGCGGTACTGCAGTCTTAAACACACTCGGGGCCCGATTCACAGAACAAATTTAAGACAAAATCCTAAACTTAGTACCATTTTGGTATTCACAGAATACACTTACTACTTCTGGTATTCACAGAATGAACTTACTACTTTTGCGATTCACAAAATAAACTTACTACTTTTGCTATCCACAGAATGGATTTACGACTCCTAACTTTACGTCTGCACTCGGGCCGGAAATTCCGGCCCGGAGGCGGAGCTTCCGGCCCGGAGGTGGGAATTCCGGCCAGTGGCGGATCTCCGCCACTGGCCGGAATCCCCCACCTCCGGGCCGGAAGCTCCGCCTCCGGGCCGGAAGCCCCGCCTCCGGGCCGGAAGCTCCGCCTCCGGGCCGGAAGCCCCGCCTCCGGGCCGGAATTTCCGGCCCGAGTGTGGACGTAAAGTTAGGAGTCGTAAATCCATTCTGTGAATAGCAAAAGTAGTAAGTTTATTCTGTGAATCGCAAAAGTAGTAAGTTCATTCTGTGAATACCAGAAGTAGTAAATGCATTCTGTGAATACCAAAATGGTACTAAGTTTAGGATTTTGTCTTAAGTTTGTTCTGTGAATCGGGCCCTCTGCATTTAAACACACTTTCCTCCCCAGAAACAGAAACTAGCAGCAGAAAGGACAGACACACCAAAGTAAAAGCTGCATAACCCTGTGTTTTTCCAAATATTTTCCATTCAAATTATCCTTTTCTCTATTGATTTTAAACTTTTTGGGTCTAAAAATTATTAGTGGCCTTCTATAGATTGCTAAAAGCAATTTGGGTCACTAATGCCATTGGATACCTATCTGCAAATAAACAATGATGGTGCAATAATATGCAATACAATTAAAAATGAATAGATCGTTTTTGGTAAGTGGCATCAATGCCTATTGTTGCATTTTAATGCTTGTATCAGAAATTCAGGATCTGTATATTACTTTGCCTTTGTTTAAATATTAATTTGCACCATGAATATGTTCTTTTAGATGATGGCTAGATGAATGAGTTACTAGCATTGTATTGCAATAAAGGTAACATTCTCACAAGCAGTGAACTGAAGCAATGAGGATGTTTATTTTTAACAGAAAAGGCATGTTCTTAGAATTACAGTGAACTTCTTAAAAGATGTATGCAAATATTGCCATAATATGTTAGTGCATTTAAAACATTTGAACTGCTTAATTTAAAATTGGTTCCTAAAGCTTACCAAATTAAAACAGTCTGTTGACATTCCCAAGGATGGATGAAGAACAATCATTACTAGCACTGGCAAAGCCAATAGGTCTCGCCTATGCAAGAGCTATTGGGTTTGCCAAGGTGTTTTAGACATCTTGTACACCAGCATGACTGCTGTTTAGCATGGCTAAATGTTAGTGGCGTGGAGTTATGTCATGGAATGTCAGGAATGTCATGTCATGGAATGGAATGTCAGGAATGTCAGGAATGTCATGGACTGTCAGCAATGACATGCCATTAATGTCAGGAATGTCATGTCATGGAATGTATTGCTAGGAATGGAATGTCATGAATGTCACGGAATAGAATGTCAGGAATGGAATATCATGGAATGGAATGTTATGAATGTCATGAATGTCATGCCATGAATGTCAGGAATGTCATGTAATGGAATGTCAGGAATGTCATGGAATGGAATCTCATGTCATGAATGTCAAGGAATGTCATGAATGTCAGGGAATGTCAGGAATGTCATGGAATGTCATGAATGTCAGGAATGTCATCATGAATGTCAGGAATGTCATGTAATGGAATGTCATGAATGTCATGTCATAGAATGGAATGTCATGAATGTCTGGAATGTCAAGTCATGAATGCCAAGAATGTCATGGAATGTCAGGAATATCATGGAATGTCATGAATGTCATGGATTGTCAGGAATGTCATGTCATGGAATAGAATGTCAGGAATGTCATGTCATAAATGTCAGGAATGTCATGTCATGGAATGGAATGCCAGAAATGTCAGGAATGTCATGTCATTAATGTAATAGAATGGCATGTCATGACCATCATGGAATGTCATGTCATGAATGTCAGGAATGCCATGTCATGAATGTCAGGAATGTCATGGTATAGAATAAAATGTCATGAATGTCATGGAATAGAATGTTGGTAATGTCATGGAATGGAATGTCAGAAATTTCATGTCCTGAAATGTAGTGTGATGAATGTTATGGAATGTCATGGAATGTGATGTCATGAATGTCATGGAATGTCGTATCCTGGGATGTCATGTCATGAATGTCAGGAATGTCATGTCATGGAATGTATGAATGTCAGGAATGTCATGTCATGAATGACTAAAATGTCAGAAAAATCATGGAATGTCATATGTCATGGAATGTCAGTCATGTCATGGAATGGAATGTCAGGAATGTCAGGAATGTCATGGACTGTCAGCAATGACATGTCATGAATGTCAGGAATGTCATGTCATTGAATGTATTGTTAGGAATGGAATGTCATGAATGTCACAGAATAGAATGTCAGGAATGGAATATCATGGAATGGAATGTTATGAATGTCATGAATGTCATGCCATGAATGTCAGGAATAGAACATCATGTCATGAATGTCATGTAATGGAATGACATGGAATGTCATGGAATAGAATGTCAGGAATGGAATGTCATGGAATGTGATGTCATGAATGTCATGGAATGTCGTATCATGGGATGTCATGTCATGAATGTCAGGAATGTCATGTCATGGAATGTAATGTCATGAATGTCAGGAATGTCATGTCATGAATGACAAGAATGTCAGGTAAATCATGTAATGTTTTATGTCATGGAATGTCAGGAATGTCATGTCATGGAATGGAATGTCAGGAATGTCATGGACTGTCAGCAATGACATGCCATGAATGTAAGGAATGTCATGTCATGGAATGTATTGTTAGGAATGGAATGTCATGAATGTCACGGAATAGAATGTCAGGAAAGGAATATCATGGAATGGAATGTTATGAATGTCATGAATGTCATTCCATGAATGTCAGGAATGTCATGTAATTGAATTTCAGGAATGTCATGGAATGGAATCTCATGTCATGAATGTCAAGGAATGTCATGAATGTCAGGAATGTCATGGGATGTCAGGAATGTCATGGAATGTCATGAATGTCAGGAATGTCATCATGAATGTCAGGAATGTCATGTAATGGAATGTCATGAATGTCATGTCATAGAATGGAATGTCATAAATGTCTGGAATGTCAAGTCATGAATGCCAAGAATGTCATGGAATGTCAGGAATGTCATGGAATGTCATGAATGTCATGGATTGTCAGGAATGTCATGTCATGGAATAGAATGTCAGGATTGTCACGTCATAAATGTCAGGAATGTCATGTCAGGAATGTCATGTAATGGAATGGAATGCCAGAAATGTCAGGAATGTCATGTCATGAATGTAATATAATGGCATGTCATGACCGTCATGGAATGTCATGTCATGAATGTCAGGAATGTCATGTCATGAATGTCAGGAATGTCATGGTATAGAAGAAAATGTCATGAATGTCATGGAATAGAATGTCGGGAATGTCATGAAATGGAATGTCGGGAATGTCATGTCATGAAATGTAGTGTGATGAATGTTATGGAATGTCTGGGTTGTCATGTCATGAATGTCAGGAATAGAACATCATGTCATGAATGTCATGTAATGGAATGACATGGAATGTCATGGAATAGAATGTCAGGAATGGAATGTCATGGAATGTGATGTCATGAATGTCATTGAATGTCGTATCCTGGGATGTCATGTCATGAATGTCAGGAATGTCATGTCATGGAATGTATGAATGTCTGGAATGTCATGTCATGAATGACAAGAATGTCAGGAAAATCATGGAATGTCATATGTCATGGAATGTCAGTCATGTCATGGAATGGAATGTCAGGAATGTCATGGACTGTCAGCAATGACATGTCATGAATGTCAGGAATGTCATGTCATGGAATGTATTGTTAGGAATGGAATGTCATGAATGTCACGGAATAGAATGTCAGGAATGGAATATCATGGAATGGAATGTTATGAATATCATGAATGTCATGCCATCAATGTCAGGAATGTCATGGAATGGAATGTCAGGAATGTCATGGAATGGAATCTCATGTCATGAATGTCAAGAATGTCATGAATGTCAGGAATGTCATGGAATGTCATGAATGTCAGGAATGTCATCATGAATGTCAGGACTGTCATGAATGTCATGTCATAGAATGGAATGTCATGAATGTCTGGAATGTCAAGTCATGAATGCCAAGAATGTCATGGAATGTCATGGAATGTCATGGAATGTCATGAATGTCATGGATTGTCAGGAATGTCATGTCATGGAATAGAATGTCAGGAATGTCATGTCATAAATGTCAGGAATGTCATGTCAGGAATGTCATGTCATGGAATGGAATGCCAGGAATGTCAGGAATGTCATGTCATGAATGTAATAGAATGGCATTCTCATGACCGTCATGGAATGTCATATCATGAATGTCAGGAATGTCATGTCATGAATGTCAGGAATGTCATGGTATAGAATAAAATGTCATGAATGTCATGGAATAGAATGTCGGGAATGTCATGGAATGGAATGTCGGGAATTTCATGTCATGAAATATAATGTCATGAATGTCATGGAATGTCTGGGATGTCATGTAATGAATGTCAGGAATAGAACATCATGTCATGAATGCCATGTAATGGAATGACATGGAATAGAATGTCAGGAATGGAATATCAGGAATGGAATGTCATGGAATGTGATGTCATGAATGTCACGGAATGTCATGTCATGAATGTCAGGAATGTCATGTCATGGAATATAATGTCATGAATGTCAGGAATGTCATGTCATGAATGACAAGAATGTCAGGAAAATCATGGAATGTCATATGTCATGGAATGTCAGGAATGTCATGTCATGGAATGGAATGTCAGGAATGTCAGGAATGTCATGGACTGTCAGCAATGACGTCATGAATGTCAGGAATGTCATGTCATGCAATGTATTGTTAGGAATGGAATGTTATGAATGTCATGGAATAGAATGCCAGGAATGGAATATCATGGAATGGAATGTCATGAATGTCATGCCATGAATGTCATGTAATGGAATGTCAGGAATGTCATGGAATGGAATTTCATGTCATGAATGTCAAGAATGTCAAGGAATGTCAGGAATGTCAGGAATGTCATGGATTGTCAGGAATATCATGTCATGGAATGGAATGCACAAACAACAGTTGATGGACAGAATGCAGAACAATGTCATACATTCACCCCAGTACAGAAATATGAGCCTAAATCCATCATTTTTTTGCTCACCATGCCTTTCCAGTTTGAACCCAGCCATATGCAAATCAGTCTTGACCCTGTGCCTCATGGGAACAGTCTAGCCAGAACTGCCAAGCCAGGTTCTCCCTGGACTGGAAACAAGCATCCTAGGACCGGTTTCAATGACATGGAATGGAATGTCAGAAATGTCATGTCAAGGAATGGAATGTCGGGAATGTCATGGAATAGAATTTCTGGAATGTCATGTCATGAAATGAAATGTCATGAATGTCAGGAATGTCATATCATGGAATTGAATGTCTGGGATGTCAGGAATGTCATGGACGGGGCGTGGCTTGGACGCCGACGGGGATGGCGGCGGGCTGACCTTACTCCGCACCGAGATCCACTGCTTTGTTATGGGCGGCTGACGAAGTTGCTTCCTGATGACATTGGAGGCTGAATTCGGCTGTCGGAGTGTCAGTTGTCTGCAGGGATACCCTTTTCAGATGGCTGGGACCCTATAATCGCCTAAATTTCACCTTTTAATGCGGCACGCTCCCTGAGAGGATCGCGGCCGCCATTTTGTTTTTATTCGCGGCTCCGTGCCGATTTGGCAGTTGATAATATGCAGGTACTCCACTTTTGCCACTTTTTCTGCTGCATTTTGTGCGCTTTATGAGCTGGATTGTTGCCTATTTCATGTTTTTCATCTTCAATTATAAGAATGGTCATCCATTATGAAGTGTGTTTCTACAGAGAATTCTTGTGACGGCCATTTTGTGTTCCCTCAACCTCCTGAGCGTCTGTGAAGGTTTTTTCCTCACAATGTTTCTATTTCTTTTTCGGAGGAGCTTCTCTGCCTAGCCAATGCCTTCATATGCCACAACTTGCAAATACTAAGTCTAATAGTACGCTATTGCTCATACTTTGGCACTATTTTTTATGACTGACTCATTCCCAAGCTGTGTCTGATCTTCCTAAAGTCTACTATATGCCAGAATTTCCTGTCAAATATACCACATGATACAGAGGTGTTGTTGCAGGAATTGAAATTTGACGGCTAATGTAGGAAGGCATATTTTGCTGGAATATCGAGTTTTCACTTGATTACTGCTAATTTTACCAGCGGTATTTTTCTCTTTCACCAAACGGATTGTTGGACTGTCGCTTTTCGTGATAAATAATTACAATTTTTGAAGAGGCGATAATAGATTTCTTTGAGGCGGTGAAGATTCATGTAAATTTTTTGAAGAGGCAATGTCTCGCAACCCTCGCAATGGCACTCCCTAAGCTAACACTACTGCTGGCTCGCTGGAAGACATTAATACATTCAGTGTTTTGCAGGATACTGGAGAAGAAGCAACAATGGATACGACCAAAATGAAAGGTTCTTCCTCTCAAAATACGCGCTCAACTAAAGCCAACTCCAAAATTCCTTCCACGCCTGCCTCGGTTACGGGTAAAAGAGTGAAAACGAACCCACCTTTGCCTACTAATTCCTCTTCATCTATTTCCATGGAACTCTTGCTTGATGAAATTAGTTCTCTTAAACCATATATGGTGGAGACGAACTCTCGCCTTCAGAGCTTGGAGGATAATTGGCTTCACACTGAATGGAAGGTGGAGGACTTGGAAAGAAGAATTACCTCAGTTCAGGTGGTCACTGACCAAGTTCCCTGCCTCCATAAGGAAATACAAAATCTGAAGCTACAAGTTGAGAATTTGGAAAATCGTAACAGGCATAACAACCTACACATTTACAGATTGGCGGAGGCCTTGAAGGTACTAATCCTATAACCTTTTTTCAATCTTTTTTGCCCACGCTCCTTGGTCTTTCAACCTCTCCATCTTTGAACATTCAGCGAGCCCATCGTATTAGTCAAATTTCCCGTCAGGCCACCATGTCTTCCTCTTCACCGAAACCTAGAGGGGTGATTCTGTACTTTTTAGAGTATACAGATCTTCTTAAAGTTCTTCAGGCGGCCAAGCAGAAAGGAAAGATCGTATGGAATGGCTCAAATCTCTTTTTTGCCCAGGACTATGCCAAAACTACTGCAGATCGTCGTAAGAAGTTCCTGGAAATGAGACCTGCTCTTTGATCCATAAACGCTCGTTATGGTTTATTCCATCCATGCCTCTTCAAGGTGACTTCTAATAATAAAACAACAACATATGAGGATCCTACACTTCTTCAACAATTCCTTTAATCCTGCAGAGTGGATTCTATGGACATTCCTCGATCTTAATTAACTGTTTTATGACATGAATTTAGTTGGTTGTTGTTTTTCTTTTTTCTCCTCATCTTTTATGTCTTTTCTCTTCATCCCAGCTGTTTTCTGTCTTTCGTCATGATTTGCGATATCTTAATCTTTTTTCTTCTTGGTTTTTCTTTTTCAGATGCAGCTTTGCCGTTCTTTGATTATATCCTCTTCGTTTGTGCCTGCGGATTGCCTCCCCCTGCTACGTTTTTGTGGAGTTTCCGGTCTGGTGTGCTAGCTCCCTCATGTGGTTCCACCCGTCCCACTCTTACTGTTTTTGTGTGGTATGTCTTTTTGATTTTGTATTTCATTATCAAAGTATGTTTTTCAGTCGTTCGTTTCGAACGTGTACTGTCTTCTTGTTGGTTTTTGTTTCTGTCCTTTTTTCTACACTTGATCTCTTACCATTGGCTCTTTCCTCTCTCTTTTCACTTTCTTTCACCTCCCATCTCCCCTTCTTGCTCCTTCCTTTCCTTGGATTCAGTATTATATTCATAGTAGCTCCTTCCTTCTTTTCCTTTCCTTTTCTTCTTCTTTACTCTCTCTCCTTCTGCCCTCTCTCCTTCATCGATTCGTTACAATTCTCTCAGTTTTCTCAAGTTATTTTTTTCCGCAGTAATAAGCATGTTGCTGTTAGCTGTTTTTTCTTGCTGTTCCATTCCGTGTTACATCGTGGAACGTTAAGGGTTTAAACAATCCCATTAAAAGGCAAAGGGTTTTATCACATTTAGCGAGGCTTAAGTCTGATGTTGCCCTCCTTCAGGAGACTCATCTCTCTGAAACGGAGGCTCTGAAACTCAAGCGTTGTTGGGTGGGTCATGTTTTTTGCTCCCCCACAGTTTTCAAGAAAAATGGTGTTGTGATTTTATTACATAAAAAGTTAAATGTTTCCTCAATTTCTCACGAATGTGATGTTGATGGTCGATGGGTTATTGTTACACTGCTTATAGATAATATTCCTATCACTCTTTTTAATGTGTATGCCCCAACTGGGATTGACAGATTATTTTGGCCCTCTATTTCAACTAAGCTGTCCTCCCTTTCTGGAGATTACATACTTCTCGGGGGAGATTGTAACCAAGTTGTTGATCCCTTCCTCGATCCTCATTCCAATGTTAAATTTGTCCCCTCTAGGATGCACTCTCAATTTGTTAACACCTTTCAAAATAATGCCTTGGTGGATATCTGGAGATTGTGCAATCCTGATCTTAGAGAATACAGTTTTTACTCCCCTCCACATCAATCACAATCCCGCATTGATCATATCTTCCTTAGTAAATCCCTATCCCAGCACGCTATACGCTCTGACATTGGTTCCATCCTAATCTCGGACCATGCTCCGGTTCATGTGGACCTTGACCTACTTCCTTTTTCCCCTCACTCTGGCAGATGGCGTTTCAACAATGCTTTGCTTTTGGATCCTACTTTTTGTTCTGAATTTACTGCCTTTGCCACTGAATTTTTCCTTCTCAATCATACCCCGGATTCCTCTTTTGTTACTGTTTGGGATTCTTTTAAAGCAGCCTCTAGGGGTTTTATTATTAATTTTGTAGCCCGACGTAAGAAACTTCGAGAAGCCAAGTCCAAACGCATTTGAGCTAATATTAAGACTTTAGAGCTTGATTATCATGCTTCTAAATCTGAGATTTCTCTTAAAAAGCTTATTGATGTGAAAATCTCCTTCATTTCGCTTTCTAAAATCTCCCATGCTGTTTCTAGATTGCGGCACGGTAAGTCTCCAGGCCCTGATGGTTTCACTATTGAATTTTACAGCCACTTCGCCTCTCTACTTCTCCCTAAACTGTTACAATTATTCCAATCCTTCCTTGCAGCGGGTTCTTCCAGCGGCTCCTTCCAACAGGCTTTAATCTGTTTAATTCCCAAAGAAGATAAGGACCACTCCTTATGCAAAAATTACAGACCAATCTCCCTGGGCAATACGGATTATAAAATTCTGACTAAAATTTTGGCATTGCGCATGGATCCCCTTTTACCCGATCTCATTGGCCCTGACCAATCAGGCTTTGTCAAGGGCCGTCTCTCATCTGACAATTCCCGTGTTTTTCTTAATATACTTAGCAAGGCTTCCTCTTTGTCACTTCCCTTCGCAGCTATATCTTTAGACGCGGAGAAAGCCTTTGATAGGATAGGATGGGATTTTATGTTTCAGGCTTTGCGCTGGATCGGCTTTTCTTCCAAATTCATCTCTATTATTTCTTTACTCTAGTCTAATCCCCAGGCTTCCATTTTTGTCAACGGGATGACCTCGGATTATTTCTCGTTACACAGGGGAGTGCGACAAGGCTGTCCTCTATCCCCCCTACTTTTTGTTTTAGCCTTGGAACCCTTTCTTACCAAAATTCATCTGGACAACAGTATTTCTGGTTTTAAATTTGGTTCGCGTCAGGTTAAACTCTCGGTCTATGCTGATGATATTCTTTTTTACTACTCTGATTCTGTTTCCTCTATTCCCTCTTTTCTCCAGCAGGTGTCTTCCTTCTCCACGGTCCCTGGTTATCGCCTAAATGCTGATAAGTGCGAGATTCTCCCTTTAAACCCTATTTGTCAAAAGCATCTTTTTTCCCAAACGGGTTTCCCATGGCAAACATCTAAGATCAAATATCTGGGTGTTTGGTTCGCTCCTCTCTTGTCTGATACGCTCAAATTTAATTTTGATTATGTCTTCAAAAAAATGGACACGGCTATTCAACGTTGGAACCCGCTCTTTCTGTCCTGGTGGGGTCGGCTCAATTCTATAAAAATGATGTTATCCCCTCTTCTTCTTATACCATTTCCATACTTCCAGTACACATTCCAGCTTCCTTCTTTAAACGGATTGATTCCTTGTTGCTGAAATTCTTATGGAATGGCAAGCGGTCTCGGATAGCTTTGGCTTCATTGCGCAAGGATAAGGCCCAGTCTGGTGTGCGCTTTCCGGATTTCAGAGAATATCATCGAGCTTTCTCTTTGAAACAATCGACCCGTTGGTTCTCTTCTGATCTTCCGCACTATCCCCCCGTCTGGTTAAGTATGGAATCTTCCTTTCTGTCCCCCTTTACCTTTCGCGAGTTCTTATCCTTCACGTCTTCTTTAGTTCGCTTTCGTACGCCTGTTATTTCTCATTCCCGTACTCTCCTTCTCCCTTACATAATATCATCTTATCCCTCCCTCCTTTCCATTCACGAACAACCGATATGGCACAACTCTCTTTTCAAAATTTGTAATCGCACCATCTTTTGGAAGGCATGGCATTCTCGAGGATTGTGTTGGATCTCTCAATTAATTTCTCAAGATACTCCTCTCTCATTCCAGGAACTTCAATCCTCTTTCTCACTGCCCTCTTCTGCTTGATCGCAATACAATGCCCTTCTCCCAGTCTTGATCTTATATCTTCGCTCCTTGGCGCCATCTACCGATATTCCTTTGGACCGCAAAGCTACTTCTTTATTATTGGAGACGTCTCCCTCAGCCTCTCCTATTTATAACTCTTTCCGGTACTCCACTGACAGACTAAAATCTAAAATCGAGAATGCATGGGAATTGGATCTTTCTCAGGATTGGCCAATACCTTTTTGGGACAAAATATGGGCTAAGCTTCATAAAGCCTCTAGAGCTGCAAATACTACCCAAACCTTATATTTTATTTATAACAGAACTTTATGAACTCCACATGCTTTATCCCGTTTTTCCCCTGACACATCCCCTATTTGTTGGTCCTGTTCCTGTCCCGTTGCAGATCTCAAACACATGTTGTTTGAATGCCCTCCTATCTCCAAGTTCTGGCACCTAGTTTGGACGCAAATACAAAAGATATTCCAACTTCAAATTCCCTTTTCCCCTTCGCAAGTTTTTCTAGGTTCCCTATCACCGACACTCCCGCAATCTCCTTCCCATTATCTATTACTTGACCTTCTAGTTGCTGTGGCTTTCCATACCATTACTTCTAATTGGAAACAGGCTGCAAATGTCTCCTACCAATCTTGGTGGAATGCAGTTTGCTTCCATCATCGCCTAGATACTAATTACTTATCTCCCGTTTCCCTAGCAATTAAACGCGACCTAATTTGGCTCCCTTTGGTGTCCTATCTCTCCTCCTTTGCTCCAGCGCACGCCTCTCCAGACCCTAACACATTTGAGGTGCGTAAACCACCATAATTTTCTTGTTTCTTTAATGCCTTTTTGCTATGATATTACGTTCTACTATATTGTATGGTATTTTCATTCCTATATGTAGGTTCTGTTCATGTAAGCTTCATGCTTGTTATATTTGCTTTTAATGAGAGTTTCTATTGAATTGCTTATTTTTTGTATATGTTTATCATGATGGTTATACCCCATTCTCCTTCCCTTCTTTATTTCTTTAATAAACTCAAACTTAAAAAAAAAAAAAAGGAATGTCATGGACCATCAGGAATGTCATGAATGTCAGGAATGTCATGTCATGGAATGTCAGGAAAGGAATGTCATTGATTTCACAGAATAGAATGTCAGGAATGGAATTTCATGGAATGGAATGTCATGAATGTCATGTCATGAATGTCATGTAATCGAATGTCCGGAATGTCATTTCATGGAACGGAATCTCATGTCATGAATGTCAGGAATGTCATGGATTGTCAGGAATGTCATGTCATGGAATGGAATGTCAGGAATGTCATGTCAGGAATGACATGTCATGGAATGGGATGCCAGGAACATCAGGAATGTCAGGAATGTCATGGAATGTCATTTCATGAATGGCAGGAATGGCAGGAAAATCATGGAATGTCATGAATGTCATGGAATGTCAGGAATGTCATGTCATGGAATGGAATGTGAGGAATGGAATGTCATGAATGTCATGGAATAGAATAGCAGGAATGGAATGTCAAAGAATGTAATGTCATGAATGTCATGAACATCAGGAATGACAGGAATGTCATGTAATGGAATGTCAGGAATGTCATGTCATGAAATGGAATGTCAGGAATGTCATGTCATGAATGTCAGGAATATCATGAATGTCATGGATTGTCAGGAATGTCATGTCATGGAATGGTATGTCAGGAATGTCATGTCATGGAATGGAATGTCATGAAATGTCATGTCATGAATGTCAAGAATGTCAGGAATGTCATGTCAGGAATGTCATGTAATGGAATGTCAGGAATGTCATGTAATGGAATGTCAGGAATGTCATATCATGGAATGGAATCTCATGTCATGAATGTCAAGAATGTCAAGGAATGTCAGGAATGTCATGAATGTCATAGATTGTCAGGAATATCATGTCATGGAATAGAATGTCAGGAATGTCATGTCTGGAATGGAATATCAGGAATGTCATGGAATGTCAGGAATGTCATGACATGAATGTCCGGAATGTCAGGAGTGTCATGTCAGGAAGGTCATGTTAGGAATGTCAAGAATGTCACGTCAGGAAGGTCATGGCAGGAAGGTCATGTCAGGAAGGTCATGTCATGTAATGGGATGCCAGGAACATCAGGAATGTCATGAATGTCATGACATGAATGTCCGGAATGTCAGGAGTGTCATGTCAGGAAGGTCATGTCAGGAATGTCAAGAATGTCACGTCAGGAAGGTCATGGCAGGAAGGTCATGGCAGGAAGGTCATGTCATGTAATGGGATGCCAGGAACATCAGGAATGTCAGGAATGTCATGGAATGTCATCTCATGAATGTCATGAATGTCATGGAATGTAATGTCACAAATTTCAGGAATGTCAGGAAAATCATGGAATGTCATGAATGTCATGAATGTCATGTCATGGAATGGAATGTCAGGAATGTCATGGACTGTCAGGAACGTCATGGAATGTCATGGAATGACATGGAATGTCATTTCATGAATGTCATGAATGTCATGAAAATCATGGAATGTCATGAATTTCATGGAATGTCAGGAATGTCATGGTTGGAATGGAATGTCAGGAATGTCATGGACTGTCAGGAATGTCATGTCAGGAATGTCATGGACTGTCAGGAATGTCATGTCATGAATATCATGGAATAGAATATCAGGAATGTAATGTAAAGGAATGGAATTACTGAATGTCATGTAATGGAATGTCAGGAATGTCAAGTCATAGCACGGAATGTCATGTCAGGAGTGTCAAGAATGTCAGGAATGTCATGGAATGTCATGAATGTCATGGACTGTCAGGAATGCCATGTCATGGAATGGAATGTCAGGAATGTCAGGAGTGTCATGTCAAGAAGGTCATGTCAGGAATTTCAGGAATGTCACGTCAGGAAGGTCATGTCAGGAATGTCATGTCAAGAATGTCAGGAATGTCATGGAATGTCATGAATGTCATGTATTGTCAACGTCATGTCATGGAATGGAATGTCAGGAATATCATGTCATGGAATGGAATGTCAGGAATGTCAGGGATGTCATGTCAGGAATGTCAGGAATGTCAGGAATGTCAGGGATGTCATGTCAGGAATGTCATGTCATGGAATGTCATGTTATGAATGTCAGGAATGTCATGGAATGTCATGTCATGAATGTCAGGAATCAAGCGGTACAAAAGGGGGTGGTGATGGACGGAGCATCAGAACCAATCAAACACTCACACCCAGTCAACAGATCTGGGTTTGATCCATCACTGTTCTATAGCCCACTCTGCCACCCCAGTTCAGACATGGCCATATGCAAGTCAATCTGACCATGTGCCTCATGGGAACAGTCCAGCCCGAACTGCCAAGCCATGCCTTCCCTGGACCGAAAACAAGCTTCCTAGGACCGGTTTCTGGCATTTCAGCCGTCTTCAGCCAGGATTGCTTGAATCCAGTGGCAAAGTGAGCAAGGGACTCACGTCTGAGCATACCCTGCCAACTTATGGCGAACAAAGCGGTACAAAAGGGGGTGGTGATGGACGGAGCATCAGAACCAATCAAACACTCACACCCAGTCAACAGATCTGGGTTTGATCCATCACCGTTCTTTAGCCCACTCTGCCACCCCAGTTCAGACATGGCCATATGCAAATCAGTCTGACCCTGTGCCTCATGGGAACAGTCCAGCCCGAACTGCCAAGCCATGCCTTCCCTGGACCGAAAACAAGCTTCCTAGGACCGGTTTCTGGCATTTCAGCCGTCTTCAGCCAGGCTTGCTTGAATCCAGTGGCAAAGTGAGCAAGGGACTCACGTCTGAGCATACCCTGCCAACTTACGGCGAACAAAGCGGTACAAAAGGGGGTGGTGATGGACGGAGCATCAGAACCAATCAAACACTCACACCCAGTGAACAGATCTGGGTTTGATCCATCACCGTTCTTTAGCCCACTCTGCCACCCCAGTTCAGACATGGCCATATGCAAATCAGTCTGACCCTGTGCCTCATGGGAACAGTCCAGCCTGAACTGCCAAGCCATGCCTTCCCTGGACCGAAAACAAGCTTCCTAGGACCGGTTTCTGGCATTTCAGCCGTCTTCAGCCAGGCTTGCTTGAATCCAGTGGCAAAGTGAGCAAGGGACTCACGTCTGAGCAAACCCTGCCAACTTATGGCGAACAAACCGGTCCTAGGATGCTTGATTCCGGTCCAGGGAAGACATGGCGTGGCAGTTCGGGCTGGACTGTTCCCATGAGGCACAGGGTCAAGACTGATTTGCATATGGCCATGTCTGAACTGGGGTGGCGTAGTGGGCAAAAGAACGATGGATTTAACCCAGATCTCTTGACTGGGGGAGAATGTCTGCATTGTCAGCATTCCGTCCATCATTTGTTTGTTGTAACGCTTTTCGCCCTAAGTGGGATGGGTATTCCCAGACGTGGGACCCGTGCTCACTACGCCACTGGAGTCAAGCTATCCTGGCTGATGACGGCTGATAGCCAGAAACCGGTCCTAGGATGCTTGATTCCGGTCCAGGGAAGACATGGCTTGGCAGTTCGGGCTGGACTGTTCCCATGAGGCACAGGGTCAAGACTGATTTGCATATGGCCATGTCTGAACTGGGGTGGCGTAGTGGGCAAAAGAACGATGGATTTAACCCAGATCTCTTGACTGGGGGAGAATGTCTGCATTGTCAGCATTCCGTCCATCATTTGTTTGTTGTAACGCTTTTCGCCCTAAGTGGGATGGGTATTCCCAGACGTGGGACCCGTGCTCACTACGCCACTGGAGTCAAGCTATCCTGGCTGATGACGGCTGATAGCCAGAAACCGGTCCTGGGATGCTTGATTCCGGTCCAGGGAAGACATGGCTTGGCAGTTCGGGCTGGACTGTTCCCATGAGGCACAGGGTCAAGACTGATTTGCATATGGCCATGTCTGAACTGGGGTGGCGTAGTGGGCAAAAGAACGATGGATTTAACCCAGATCTCTTGACTGGGGGAGAATGTCTGCATTGTCAGCATTCGGTCCATCATTTGTTTGTTGTAATGAATGTCAGGAATGTCATGTCAGGAATATCATGTGAAAAAAAAGAAATGTCAGGAATGGAATGTCATGAATGTCATGGAATAGAATGTCATGAATGTCATGGAATAGAATGTCATGGAGTGGAATGTCATATCGTGGAATGTGAGGAATGAAATGTCATGAAAGTCATGGAATGTCAGGAATGTCAGGAATCTCATGTCATGAATGTCAAGAATGTCATGTCATGGAATGGAATGTCAGGAATGGAATGTTATTAATGTCATGAATATCATGGAATATAATGTCATGAATGGAATGTCAGGAATGTCATGTCATGAATATCAGGAGTGTCATGTCATGGAATGTCAGGAATGTCATGGAATGTCATGTCATGAATGTCATGGACTGTCAGGAATGTCATGTCATGAATGTCAGGAATGTCAGGAATGTCATGGACTGTCAGGAATGTCATGTCATGAATGTCATGGAATAGAATATCAGGAATGGAATGTCAAGGAATGTAATTTCAGGAACGTCGTGGAATTTCAGGAATGTCATGTCATGAATGTCAGGAATGTCATGTGATGGAATGGAATGTCAAGAATGTCAGGAATGTCATGGAATTTCATGTCATGAATATCATGTCATGGAATGGAATGTGAGTAATGGAATGTCATGAATGTCATGGAATAGAATGTCAGGAATGGAATATCATGAATGTCATGGAATGTCATATCATGAATGTCAAGAATGTCATGTCATTGAATGGAATGTCATGAATGTCAGGAATGTCATGTCATGGAATGAAATGTCAGGAATGGAATGTCATGAATGTCATGGAATAGAATGTCAGGAATGGAATGTCAAGGAAATGAATGTCATGAATGTCATGAATGTCAGGAATGTCAGGAATATCAGGAATGTCATCATAAATGTCAGGAATGTCATGTAATGAAATGTCATGGAATGTCATGTCATGGAATGTCAGGAATGTCATGTCATGGAATGAAATGTCAGGAATATCATGTCAGAAATGTCAGAAATGTCATGTCAGGAATGTCATGGAATCGAATGCCAGGAATGGCAGGAATGTCATGTCAGGAATGGAATGCCAGGAATGGAATATCATGGAATAGACTGTCAGGAACAGAATATCATGAATGTCATGGAATGTCAGGATTGTCATGTCATTAATGTCATGTCATGAATGTCAAGAATGTCATGTCATGGAATGGAATGTCAGGAATGGAATGTCATGAATGTCAGGAAAATTATGGAATGTCATGAATTTTTGAAATGTCAGGAATGTCATATCATGGAATGAAATGTCAGGAATGTCATGGACTGTCAGGAATGTTATGTCATGAATGTCAGGAATGTCATGTCATGGAATGGAATGTCAGGAATAGAATATCAGGAATGTCATAGAATAGAATGTCAGCAATGGAATGTCAAGGAATAGAATGGCATGAATGTCATGAATATCAAGAATGTCAGGAATGTCATGTAATCGAATGTCAGGAATGTCATGTCATGGAATGGAATGTCATCAAATGTCAGGAATGTCATGGATTGTCAGGAATGTCATGGAATGGAATGTCAGGAATGTCATGTCATGGAATGTCATGAATGTCATGGAATATCATGAATGTCAGGGATGTCATGTCATGAATGTCCGGAATAGAACGTCATGTCATGTAATGGAATGTCATGGAATGTTATGAAATGGAATGTCATGAATGTCATGTCATGAATGTCAAGGAATGTCATGTCATGAATGTCAGGAATGTCGTAATGAATGTCAGGAATTTCATCAGGAATGTCAGGAATGTCATGTCATGGAATCGAATTTCATGAATGTCAGAAATATTATTGATTTCATGGAATGGAATGTCATGAATGTCAGGAATGTCATGTCATGAATATCAGGAGTGTCATGTCATGGAATGTCAGGAATGTCATGTCATGGAATGGAATGTCAGGAATGTCATGTCATGAATGTCATGGAATATCATGTCAGGAATGTCATGTCATAGAATGTCATGTCATGGAATGTCAGGAATGTCATGAAATATCTTGGAATGTCATGTCAGGAATGTTATGTCATGGAATATCATGCATGGAATGTCATGTCATGAATATCATGGAATGTCAGGAATGTCATGGAATGTCATGTCAGGAATGTCATGTCAGGAATGTCATGTCGTGGAATGGAATATTGGGTATGTCATGAATGTCATGGAATGTCAGGAATGTGAGGAATGGCATGTCATGGAATGTTAGGAATGTCATGTCATGAATTTCATTGAATGTCAGGAATGTCATATCATGAATGTCAGGAATGTCATGGAATAGCATGTCGTGAATGTCAGGAATGTCTTGGAATGTCAAAAATGTCAGGAACGTTAGGAGTGTCATGTATTGGAATGTCAGGAATGTCAGGGAATATCATGGAATGTCATGCCATGAATGTCAGGAATGTCATGTCATAGAATGGAATGTCATAAATGTCATGGAGTGTCAGGAATGTCATGTCTGGAGTGTCAGGAATGTCAGGAATGTCATGTCATGGAAGGGAATGTCAGGAATGGAATGTTATGATTGTCATGGAATGGAATGTCATGGAATGGAATGTCATGTCATGAATGTCATGGATTGGAATATCATGGAATGGAATGTCATGTCATGAATGTCATGGATGTCGTGGAATGGAATGTCATGTCATGAATGTCATGGAATGTCATATCATGGAATGTCATGTCATGTAAAGAATGTCATGAATGTCAGAAATGTCATGTCATTGAATGGAATGTCAGGAATGTCATGTCAAGGAATGAAATGTCAGGAATTTCATGTCTTGGAATGCAATGTCAGGAATGTCATGTCATGAAATGGAATGTCATGAATGGAATGAATGTCATGGAATTGAATGTCAGGAATGTCATGTCATGAATATCAGGAGTGTCATGTCAGTAATGTCATGTCAAGGAATGGAATGTCAGGAATGTCATTTCATGAATATCAGGAATGTCATGTCATTGAATGGAATTTCATGAATGTCATTTCATGAATGTCAGGAATGTCAGGAATGTCATGGATTGGAATGTCAGGAATGTCATGAATGTCATGGAATGAAATGTCATGAATGTGATGGAATGGAATGTCAGGAATGTCAGGAATGTCATGTCATGAATGTCAAGAATGTCATGTCATGGCATGAATGTCAATAATATCATGGAATGGAATATCATGAATGTCATGGAATGTCATGTCGTGGAATGGAATGTCATGTCATGGAATGGAATGTCATGGAATGTCATGTCATGAATGTCGTGAATGTCATGAATGTCATGTCATAAATGGAATGTCATGAATGTCATGTCATGAATGTCATGCCATGGAATGGAATGAATGTCATGGAATGGAATGAATGTCATGGAATGAATGTCATGGAATGTCAGGAATGTCATGTCATGGAATGTCATGTCATGAATGTCATGGAATGGAATGTCATGAAATGGAATTTCATGAAGGTCATGGAATGTCATGGAATGTCATGGAATGTCATGAATGTCATGGAATGGAATGTCATGAATGGAATGTCATGAATGGAATGGAATGTCATGAATAGAATGGAATGTCATGAATGTCATGAATGGAATGTCATTAATGTTATGTCATGAATGTCATGTCATGAAGACTTAAAGCTGTTTAATCTTGGCTATGTTTCTTTAAACCTGTATCTCACAGCATGTGAGTCCTTGCGAAGCTCTTTCCAGAGGCCCCAGAAATTCCTCAACATGTCACCTTTGCACTCATCTATGAGTTCCTTCTTTATAGAGTAAAAGTCCTCCATCAAGTCATGGTTTATTATGACCATGTGCTTTGTGGTTACAGGTCATAGAGAGTGTTTTGCTCTAAGTCTGTTTCAGTTGGATGAATCCATGTCAAACCACATTATGTCATGTGTGCAATTTTACTAAGTAATCTCTTCTTAAGGAGGCATGGTCTCTGGAAGGCTGCCATTAATGACACCAGGGCACTGAGGTACAACCTCATGTCAAATATTCCTATCCAACACAGAGGCTTTGTTTGTAACATAATGATGCTATAAAGACTTCTTGCAAATGTCATCAGGCTTATATTTGGGCCCTTCACGTATTAATGCATCCTTGTGATCATAAAAAGGCCTAAATAATAAAGTGGGCCATTACTGACATTCATAAGTAGTTCTTGATAAACAACAGAGCTCAGACCAATTGTCAGAGGAATGGTGGAGTCCAGAGATAGTGCGAGATATTGTTTCCCGCAGGCATTTGCTTTGTCAAGGACCATGGCATTTAACTTATTGCCTGTGTCCCAGCAGGCTGTGATAGCATCATCTGATTAGGAATTCAGACTTCTTCCAACCAACCTCACAGTGAGACAGGGGGAAGCATTGCACACATTTGGGCCAACATAGAAGAATGTCAGAGTAGTTGAGTTTCTGAGTGACAATCTTCACTCTGCAATCTGTGTTGGTCTCTCTGCTCCAGTCTCTGATTTTCTCATTCCTCATTTATGCTCACAGTTCAAGTACTCCATTGGCCCCTTATGATACACTGAGGTATTGTCACCTAGCCTCAAGGCCAGCATTAACAAGTCTTGCAGGCTTGAATCAGTCACTACTACCAGCTTCCCTAAAGGGTGTGTGAGCCCACCTTGGACACCCTGACTCAGCTTCCTTCCACGTTGAAAGTCCTGAGGTTACCTGATAAGAGGTCAAGGCCCCTACTCTGGCTCACTCAGCTCAGTGAGTCCTGGGCAGTATCCCAAATGCTACTGCAGTTCACAGATATGGGTGCTGCCTATATTCAGACTGACCTTTGGGGAGCACAGAGGCACCTCATCCTCTAAGCAGAAATCAAGCTTTTCCTGCTACATAGATCCTTCCAGCCTGCTGTGTGGGGACCTTATCCAACATTGCCTTCATACTCAAAGCCTCAAACGTTCGTGCTCAGCTCAGCAACTCATTTACATCTTGGTTCAGAACCATATTCAGTAGGAACTCAACTTTCCTTTCACTGTCACTTCTCACATCGCCTGACATTGGCATGGAAACTCCAGAAACATCACCATATAGTTCCTAATCACAGTGCTAACTACACTACACCCCGTTGAGAGTCTTACTGAGTTGAGAAACCTCAAAATGGGAGCCTGAAGAGAAAGTGCTCATCCACTGTGGACACCCCCAAATATGGTAAAACAGGTGGTTGTGGTATATGTATAAACAGCTGACTGAAAAAAGTAAACCCAACACTTTGTCCTTATTGCAGTTGGGACATAGCACAAAAATTAAATGCCATAGCACAATCATTTTTCAAGCTCCAAGACCAAAGATTAGAATAAAATCCATTCCGTTCTCTGAATTTGCCAATATAGGCAGGGGAATCTTAGATTCCAACAAAAGTAGCGGAGTCAGCACCAGATGACTCACATTTAAGAGTGAGGTCTTCCATGCGCATACATAACATAGATCTCACTTTAGGACTTTTATATGACCCTTCATTATCAGTACTTGTCCTCATCCAACACTGGGCTCACAATAGCTCTAAACATTTATCCATCTGAAATAGCAAACCAGCTACTGCGCCAAATTCTTCTCTGAGCCAAGTAGTCACCATTAAATCTGGATTCACGTTGCCTAACATGAAAAGATGGCTGTGGTCTCTTTGGACATAGTTTTGGCATGCTGCAAAAAGACTGTTGCTAATGCTTTATACATTGTCCTATGTACAGATATTTAGTAGTTACAGGCAATACTAATGACAAAACACTTTTATCTTTTCAGAATACATTGCAGGAATGAAATTGTTTCCTTGACAGTGTAGAAGGAAGACTGTGATTATCATATTATTGATACATTAGGAGCATTATTGACAACATCTTGGCAACTCCAGGCATACCAATAGCCTTTCCTTGACACAATGAGAGCTTTTCTGACACAATATGGCTCTCTGACATAATATGTCAGATCTCTTACTATGCATTCATGAATGGCCGGACATGACATATAGTACAAGTTCTAAGAACCGTTCTGTCCATCCCTTGCACAATGGTGGCTCCTGCTTGATGTACACTGGGCATTCTTTGGTATGGCAGTTATAGTCAGAATGCCAAAGGTGGTCCATCCATGACATAATGTGTGGGGATTCTTGACAATATTCTATTTAGCCCTGATATAAGAGTTGTCCATCCTTAATATGGTGTGTTCCCTCTTCACATAACTGTGGCTATTGCATAATGCTGCCTTACACTACTGAAGCCTTCATAGCTGCAGCTGTTTTTTTATATAAGACATTTTATTGGCATTTGTAGCATAACAGTAAAAGGTACAAAGGGTCACAGACAAGCTACTGTGGTCTGTGCAAGTAACAAACATCATTGTTGCTCTGCCACATAATAGCCATCTGCAACTGCTCCATTCGGTTAGTTCAGTCCAGCAAATATGTCCCTGATTTCTCCCGCAGCCTACTCCAGCCGGCTCACAGTCCGCCCACTATCAGTCCATCTCTCCCCACCTCTATCATTTGTTCCAAGTAAATTCCTCTGTAGTCTCACCATCCTCTCCAAATATTCTCGTGTTTCTGTGGGCAGCCTCGAGCTTGTTAAATGAGGTATTCAAGGCTCATGCTATGATGAATGCCCTTCTTTCATCTCTCCAGGGATGGCTCCTCTGTGCATTTCCATGATTGCCCTATGTCACACTTGGTCAACACTGAGCCGCGGCATAACTGTGCTCTTCTATAGCGATCCCCCTCCATGTCTTCTGTGAAGTGTAGTATTACTAGTTTAGGGTCCCTAAGAAGAGTTCAACCCAGGACGGTCCCCAGACAGCACAGAGCCCCTATCTAGAAAACCTCTAAGATACTGTGTGCAGGAAGTCTTTTGGAGTGGAACATTCAAGGCGTCTCAGCCAAGTGATCAGCCCAAATCTCCACAATGCTCGGGTAAAATAAGCATGATGGAGGTATTTCAACTGAACTGCCCAAAATCTGGTCACTACAGCTGACTTGCATGCGGATTAATGCCTCTCGCTAGTCATCATCTGTCAGGTGACCCAGGTCACCTTCCCATGCCTCGCACAGTTGTGAGATGGAATCAGGGGTATTAATCACCAGGGACTTGTACATTTTAGAGATTTGAGGTCACTAGGGGGTTTGAGTAGGATTTTGCCTTCTAAAGGGCTGTGGTCAGGAGTGTCTCAATGGCAGATGTATAAGGCGTAGGGGCATCTCTGAGTTATAAGTATCAATTAAATTGCCTGTGGTGGAAGCCAAACTATTTGCAAGTCAATGAAGGACTTAATTGTCATCCCTGTCATCACGTCTCCTAGCGTTGAAATCCGATGAGATCCCACTGTTGTAATCCTTCGAGCTCCATCACCTGTCACAGGAACTTTCCATTCCAGAGAGGTGTTTCATGGATCAGACAATTGGCCGAGCTCAAGGCTCTGAGAACAGCCTACCAGACGTTGAATACAGTGCTTGTGGCAAAGGGAAGCGGGAGTTTGGTTGAACCACCGTACATTGGCATATGCCCGTTGCCCCGAGGCATATGCGGATCATTGAACCTGTTGAACCACCATTCATTAAGAGCGACAAGTTGGGAGGCTCTATAGTATGAGACAAAGTCCAGAGTGGTGATGCCACCATCATGGCTAAATTTAAAGCATTTAGACAATGCAATTTATGGGGTCTGATTACTCCACAAAAAGCCTCTCAGTGTGGTATTGATCTTAGTGAAAAAGAAGGAAGGGACCAGGCATGGGAAGTTCTGGAGTTAGTAAAGAAGGTGTGGCAGCGCTACCATCTTGAAGATCGCTGCCAAGAAAGGAAATTGGGAGTGAGGACCAGAATCCAACCTCCCTAAGCATTCTTTCCAGCTGTGGCTTCTGGTTGTACTGTTGTGCTCTCTGAGGATGTCCTGAAACGTACATCACAAGATATTGAAAGCAATTGGTTAGGACCTGGATGTTTCCCGCCCATGTTTTGTGGGTATAGAATGGGTCGGTCACACATGTCGAGGGCCTTGCCATTTTAATT
The DNA here is from genome assembly GCF_964204655.1 of Triturus cristatus. Classification (NCBI taxonomy): domain Eukaryota; kingdom Metazoa; phylum Chordata; class Amphibia; order Caudata; family Salamandridae; genus Triturus; species Triturus cristatus. Next base: position 352,846,350 of record NC_140590.1, read on the forward strand.
GTAAGGCCATTAAAGGCACCAAACACCTGCAATATCTAGAGAACTTGGGGACCCGACCACTCTGGGTCATCCAGGAAGACGAGGATGTTATCGCCGTACAATACAATTTTTCCACAGTTTCCTGGTGCCCATTTGAATTCCTTTACCTGTGCATCCATCTGAACCCATGCTGCTAGAGGCTCTTTGGCCAATGGGTGCCTCGCCTGATAGGGAGTTTGTGCAACACAGTGCTGCCACAGTCAATATATCGGGGTTCGAAGTTCATCTTAACAAGCAGGGAAAATAAATAATCACATTTCACCAAGTGGAGAGTCGTCTGGAAGTTGATGAGCAACATAGCCTGTGCCCGGGGGTGGTGGTCTGAAAAGGCTAGGGTGTTGTAAACCTGGCAAATATTGTGCCTAGTGGTGCGATGGGGCACAAAGCCCACCTGGTCCTGGTGAACCAGTGATCTCACCGCTCACAGTAGTCTGTTCACAAGGGCCTTCAACCATATATTAACCTCTACAGTAAGGTGGAAGATTGGGCAATAAGACGTGCATTGAGTCATCACGGGTTGATCTGGTTTAGGCAATATAATTGTTATTTATATCAGGTGGGAGTACCCCCATTCCAAGCAGCCACTGGAAAACTGCCAAGAGGGGAGTGCTCAACTGCCACAAACAGGCTTTATGGAATTCAATGGGGAACCCATTAGGGCCTAGGGTCTTTTAAGTCAGAGCCTTTTCCCAGTTCTTCAACAGTAACATGGACCTCAAGAAAGGCCTTTTCACCATCCATTAGTCACCGGGGGGCATATGTATGAAACCAAATTTTATTCGCTAACGATGCGCATCGCAAAAAACAGGGTTTGTGAATAAAATTTTGCTATTTCATATGTATGACACACATTCCCAGTGCAAAATAAGAAATTGCTAAATTTGTGATTTCTTAGTCTGCGAAACCCCAAATTTGTGAATATCCTTGCGAATTCCTAAATTGCGATATTCTCAATTTGCGAAAATCGCAAAAGGATATCGCAAACTAAGAAATCGCAAGGACATGTATGAAGAAATCGCTAATTGCGAAATTGCGAAAATCGCAAAATAAGAAATCGCAATTAACACCAAGTGCATGCAGGTGGTAAACAGGTGCAAGGTACTTAAACCACCCCACAATGCAACAGATCCTCCCACAATGGCAGCACTGTTTGTGATAGCCAGGAGGCTGCGTATTCAGGCTCTTGCACAGAGGAGAATGAGACAGGAACGGATCTTCAGGCTGCGCATCACTCTGTTCCAGCAGACTGAAGAGGACATCCATGACAAGTACAGGCTGCACCCACAGACCATATTGGACCTGATTGAGGAGTTGAAACCCTATTTGGAACACCCTACACGCAGGACACAAACAATTCCCACACATGTGCAGGTCCTGTGCTCCCTGCACCTCCTGGCGTCAGGGAGTTTTCAATGGGTCATAGCGGAGGTTGGCGGGGTGTCACAGAGTGCCCTTTCGCTCTTTTTCCATGCCTTTCTAGATACAATGCTACATCACATATACTTCCCCACCACCCAACAGGCATTACAGCAAACAAAACTTGACTTCTACCAGATTGCACATTTCCCCCACGTCATTGGCTGTATCAATGGGACCCATGTGGCCATCACACCCCCATCAGCAACTGAATATGTCTACAGAAACCGTAAATGCTACCACTTCCTGAATATACAGATTGTGTGCAACACAAAGTATATCATCAATGACATTGTACCCAAATACCCTGGCAGTACACATGACTCTTTCATCTTTAGACACAGTGGAATACACAGACGTCTGAGTGCTGGAGAGTTTGGGGAGGGATACCTGCTAGGTAAATACATGGCACACATCCATACATCCACTACATCACTGGAGGGGGGGGGGACATTGACTTACCTATTGTGTCTATCCCTGCAGGTGACAGTGCCTATGCAGTGCGGGACTTCATCCTGACCCCGTATCTGGATCCAGCCAATGCAAGTGAGAGGAGATACAACAGGGCACACAGATCTACACGCTGCGTCATTGAGCGTACGTTTGGAATCCTAAAGAGCCGGTTCCGGTGCTTGCATAAAAGTGGAGGTGCACTGCAATACAGCCCTGAGACCTGCTGTAAAATCGTGGCGAGCTGTGCAATGCTCCATAACATGGCTATGAGGAAAGGCACCACAATGGATGTGACCGATACAGACACATCGGATGACGATTGCCCTGCTCCCCCTGGCAGACCAGCATCAGGAGTCGGGGCAGCTGCTGGACGCCAGAGACAGACTGAGATCACACAAAACTACTTCTAGGTGAGTAATGATGACATGAGCCAAAAAATGATTCTAATGTGTGATGTGTTTATTCACACTTCTCAAGCATTGATTGTTGCTGTACCCAGCACATGTTATGCATACAGTGCAGGTACGGCACAAGTAAGTGTTCAATATGCATTGCTGGGTTACATCACCCATTGATGCTAAATTATCACTGAACAGTTCACCTCCTTCGGTGACGCATTGGTGCTGTTTGTGTTCCAGGCTGAGTGCCCTCCGTGGTGTTCCTAGGTCCTGCGCCCTGTCTGCAACTGCGCCTTCTTGCTCCAGGCAATGTAGGTGTGATGCTACTCCTACTTGAAGTTTCCTCACTATCGCCAGAGACCATGAGAGCGGTGCCACCTGAGTTGGCCGTCTGCATTTGCTCTACTGCACTAGTGACCTGTTCTACCCCTCTTGTAATGTCCTGACAGCAGTGCGACATTTCCAACTGCATGGTAATGCTGCGACGTGTCAGATTGCTGGTGGTGGTGCAGAGGCGATTCACGGCCTTAGTGTAATTGTGCAGCTGTGCATTGGCACGTTGGGCAGCCCTGTCACTGGCGTCTTGGTTGTGCCTCAGGGTGTCACAGAGGTCACGTATGGCACCTGCCATGGCCATGATGCCCTCCCCCATGTTGCGCAGATTTTTGTTCAGAGTGCATAGCTGCCTATTGATTTAGCGCAATGATTTACATTGCAGGCGCTGTACCTGCAGCAAGCTGTGTTCCAGACCTGAAAATATGGTGTTGTCCGCATCAGTGGCAGTGCTGCTCCTGGGCCTTGTCCTGCGTCTTTCCAGTGCTGGAATGCTCAGCCTTGGTGTTTCCTGACTCGGCATGTGTGACACACCCTGACTTTCCTCTCTTCTGTCACTGTCCTCCCCTGTGGCCTGTATGTCATCCTCCAATGGAGGCAGTGGGGGCACATGTGTGCGCTTCCTGCGCATGATTGTTGTGTGCTCCGTATCATCACTGGAGTCCCCATCGTCATGCTGCTCCTCAGGATGTTCATGCCCATCTCCCTCTGCACTGTCATCAAGTGCCCTGGATTGTGCTGTGGATGTAAAGGGGACTACGTGAGTTTGTGTCATTGTCTGCAATTTGCACTCAATAAAGTTACTACAGTTTGTCTAGGCTAACTTCTGACACTGTATTATTCCCTTATCCCCGACCCACATGTTGCATTAGATTTCCTATGTCTCATGGACACACTGTCATACATATTACTACAAGTTCCATGATTCATTGCTGGGTGTGCTGTAAGACTTGGACTGGAATGACATTTGTTGTGTATATTTTGCTCATTTGGGGAAGTGTGCATGGGACGGGGATCAGGGCAGATTTATTTTGCATGCATCTTACCTTGGCTGCTGGATGCAGGATCGGAGCTGTCAATGTCAGCCACACCACCGATGCTCTCAGGCAGGAGGGTGGACTCCACAAGCTCCTCGTGGGATGTTGGCTCTGCTGCTGTGGATGGTCCTCCCCCGGTCTTGTTTGCATCCTTGAGTCTAGCTGCCACCCTCTCCTTCGACCTTTGCCACATGTCGTACCATCGCTTGCGCAATTCCTCGACAGTGCGATGTGTTACACCCACAGCATTCACTTTCTGTTGTATCTCCAGCCAGATCTTTTGTTTTCTTGCTTCTGGGACTCGTAGTGCCTTTTTCCCAAAGAGGAGCTCATGGCTGCAAACCATCCCCTCTATGAGGACCTCCTGCTCCTTGTCAGAGAATTTGTGCTTCCTCTTTCTCTCCTCAGCCTCCTTGCCCTCATGTTGCTTCTGGGACTCCATTGGGGTTTGTTCTCTCCTGGGATGCCTCCTCACACTCTCCAAACAGCCTCTGGGTGTGGCTCAGGTAAGCAGATGCAGGAAATCACTCCCACTTCCTGGTTGTGATGTCATCAGGCTGCACCTGTATGGCAGATTCCCGCTTTTGCGATTTCTTAATTTGCGAATTTCGCAATTAAGGAATCGCAAATCATGTTTCTGAGACTTTTTTGCGATTATTAAGAAATCGCTAAACATTAGCGATTTTTTATTCACATCCCGATTTGCGAATCTCAAACTGCAAATCGCAAAATATCGCTATTTGAGATTCGCAAAATGGGAGTTTCATACATATGCCCCATGGTGAGAAGATCGGCCACAAGGGAGGCCAAGTCAGTGGGTGTCTGTGCCACTGTATGTGAGTACAGATTGTAGGAGAGTAGGATCTGCCTCTTATGGTTACCCCCACTTTTTGCTGATGTTTCACTGTTTTTCGACCTTAGTCTTGCTGGGGCCCTGCTATTCAGGACCCCAGCCTAGCTGCTTCCTCTCTAAATTGATTCCTAGTACCTTAGGTACACCACAGATTCGGTTCTGGTGTGCCCTTATAAGTCCCTAGTATATGGTATACTATGTACCCAGGGCATAGGTACCCCAGAGGCCTACCAAGGGCTGAAGCGTGTATTATGCCACCCCTGGGAAGCCTTCCAAAATGACACCACAGGACTGCTGCTGCAGCCTGGGTGAGGTGGTGCATGCACCTCTTACTGAGATATAGGTTCACTATATCTCACCTATCACTGCACATAGAAGCCTATCAGTCGCCCCTATGGCAGGCCTTATCAATCCTGAAGGCAGCGTGCTTGGTTATATGAGAGAGGGTGCCCAGGCATGAGCTGAGCCCCTCTGCAGCCTTCGGAATCTATCCTCCGGGGTTGTCAGTAGTGCAGCCTGAACATATACTCTTAAGTGCATTATAACCAAATGATTAATGCCAACTTTGGACTGGCTGCACGGAAACATGTCGTATTTGGTGTCAAACACCTTGGAATCATACCCCCACACCAGTAACTGGTGTGGGAGTATGATCAAACGCTTCTAGAGGGAGAGACATGACAGCACCGGTATACCCGGTACCAGCTTAACAGAGCCCTGGCATCACAAAATGGATGCTGCAGCCACAGACACGGGTCTAGCCTCCTGCTGCTGCCCGAAACTCTGGCAGGGGAGGCCTGGACAATAGGTTTCCTATCATAGGGAGGTGTAACCACCTCCCAGACAGGCTGATGTGTATTGGGGCTGGGTGGGAGCACTCTGAGAGTGCTTTGAAGTCCTGCACTGGGGGCACATTTGGTGTCCCTGTGCATAGTCCAGCTCAAACCGGTTCAGGGGCTTCCAGCCCCTCCTCTGGCATGAAACTGGACTAAGGAAATGGATGAAGACACCCATCTTTCCAAACCCTCCCATAGGTGGGTCCCCTGTGTTAGTCCAACCCCTTTCTTAGGTATAAGTAAGGAAGCCCTGGAAACAGGACTTTAGATATCCTTGGATGAAATTTTGCAACTGAATCCTGGAACTTCGACGCTCTACTCAAGAATAGAGGACTGAAGAAATCTCCCTTGGGGTCAAGGAGTGACTCCCCTGCTTGGCAGCCACCAATGAGGCAATTGCCGGTCTGCATCTCGGAAGCTCCCACCGCACTCCCAAGTATCTGCAGCCCAGGAAGAGAATTTCCAGACTTTTCTGAGTCCGACCGAGTCCCCAGCAAAGCTGAGACCCGCAGCCCTCGTGAGTAATGTGGAACTGGAACTTCTGGTCACCGTGCACATTTGCAAGTGCATTGACTTCCCGACGTCTCTTGAAGTCGTGCTTTGGGTTACGTGTAGCCCAAACCCCGAGCACCATCTGCCCTGAAGATTGTGGGCCTACACTCCACGAGTGTTCCGTGAGCCCGCTTCTTGCATTTCCGCTTGAGGCTCCTTTGCGATCCCTAGTCCGTTGACTGGTGGGCCCCTGTGAAGGCAACTCTGATTTTCCTTGGGCTTCCCTGGTTTCTCCAGATGTGTCCTGACTCCCCGCTGTGTGGTGAGTCCCTCAGACCTTGCTGGTCTGCACCGAAGCGTCTATCATGCCCCTGGTCACTGGCTAGTGACCCAGACTCTGTCCCCTCTGCTTTCATGTTCTTCTCATCTTTGATCCAGGCTTGGATCTCTTCGGACACTTCGCATCTTCCCGGCAGCAGCACTTCTTCGCCAGATTCCATAGAAAATGAAGACGCGACCCGACATCATTTGAAACCTATGCACCCGGCTTCCCTGGGTGAGGTAACTCGAGTACTCCGGTGCTCCAGTGGGTGTTGACCCTAGAACTTCCTAAGTCCAAAAGGGTTTGGTCCTAGTCCATCTCTAAGTGTCCCTAATTTTTAAAAATCTAACCGTGACTTTCCCCATAGAAGCGAACGGGAGCTCGCCGCTGTGTTCTCACACTGCACACGGCCCCCGTGGGTCCCCTGTGTCACTACCTTGGGTGGTTCCTTGGGGTCCCAGTGATTCTACAGGCTCTAGGCCTTGTGTCTAGTTAAGTCGTGGTTCTTATACCACTTTTTTAGTATATGGTTTGGCTCGCCCCATGACCTAACGTGTATTTGTGCTATTTTACTGTAATATTTGAAGTGTAACTTACGTGTTTTGACCTCTAGCCTCACAGGGTGTGTTTAGTAATAAATACATATATTTTATATATATACCTGGTGTGGTTGCCTTTCATTTAGCCATTCAAGAGATTATAGACTGGTAAAACAAGCTGCTTTACATTCCTACAAGACTTAGCCTGAAGGCTGCTCTCCATAGCTACCACTAGGATAGGTTGTCTTTAACCTATCATCAATAAGGGGTTGTTTGGACTGGTGCAAGGTGCCCACTATAACTAGTTTACAGCATATACCAGGCCAACTTCTCACACACATCTGTATAAAGGTTTATAAAACTGCCTCCTAAAGGATGGTCTCCAGAGATTGTATTCCTTTCGTCATCCAATAGGTAGGCGATATGTCCGAGCTGGTATGTATTGGAGCAGACACAGTGAAAGGTATTATTGTTTTTTTTTTACACATTGATATTATCTTCTCTGTCTAGCCAGCCATGCTGTGTGCATCTCATTTACCAGGGTTTGGTGTAGAATGGACTGCGAGTAGAGCAGATCATGCATGAAGAAGAGCGGGTTCTGAGGTCAAATGGTAGATGGCTTCTAGCTCCAGAATCCATGCCTCCAGAATTGTGAGCACTCATACTTTCATTCTTTTCAACCCTGTCAGGTGGATGAGTATTCCCCCCCCCCCCCACAGGGTGGCCTTAAACGCCTCCCAGAGAATCCCTGGTGAGGTAACTGACTCTTGTTAATAGACATATAACTCTCTATGGCTAACAGCATGCGGCCTCTACTCACTGGGTCTTTAAACACCCAAGCACTCAGACATCATAGCGGCAGGGCTTGTCTCTGTCCCAGCCGTAGCGTGAGCTCCACTAGGGAGTGGTCTGACAAGCCATGAGTGTGGATGCAGACATCCCACACCACATGGTACTCATCCTGGGCATTTAGAAAAAAGAGGGAAAAAATCCTTGGAGCTGCAGAGTAAAATTCAGACCTCTGTAATCCTATTTCTCCCAAGAAGGTCGCCAAGTACACAGGGCATGTGTGAGTACTCGAGCTGGGAGAGAATCAATCCTGTAGCACATCAGCGACCGCATTCTGGTCTCTGTCCATCATCCAGAGGGCATCAGGAAGCCTCAGGGGGAAGGCACAAATCTGAACAACTTTATGGACAGCTGAGGAGATGCATAAACGCTCACTAGGGATAATGGTTTTCCCAGCATGAAGCTGGTAATTGCTTCACACCTGTCCAACTTATCGTGGCATTCTTGTGGGTCCTGGAAGAGGAAGCCCCTGTCGAGCAGGATGGCTACCCCACCTGAATCCCTGGTGAATCCTGCATGAAACACCTGCCAGAACTCCCCACTAGCCAAGAAGAAACACTTAGAATCCAGAAGATGAGTTTCTTGGAGGAATGCTACATCAAGGTTAGATAGCTTATAGAACTGCCCCCCTTATAATCTTGTTGGGGAGGCCATTCAGGTTCTCCCCAATCTCACCTAGCCTCCAGCCCCATCTGTGTATTGGTCAGCCATCAGGGGAAGGCGTGTGTAGGTGTTTGTGTACCTTATGTGTGAACTGTGAGAGATCATCAGTGAACACCAGTTGATAAAGTGTCGAGTCAGCAACCCTTCATTCTGAAACCCATGACCCCATCTTCCTACCCCTTTATGTATCTGTTGTAGCATAACCTTGGAGCCATTGCCAACAAATCAACAAAAATACACCATCATCCCCATGAACCAACCTACTTCCTCCCCGTACCATAACTCAAATCCCTCCGAGCAAAAACCTCCAACTGGAGCAGCCTAACCTAGTGAGAGGTTCCCCACCTAGCATCCAGGCAGTATGTCACAGCAAACGTTGCTTAGCAGAGCTAAGGAAAGTATGACCACATTGTGGTTGGGGTGAAACAGGCCCAGAGGCAGTCGATCTCCGTCAGTAGTGTGATGCAGATATTGACGGAGAAGGCTGAGATCTACTTGGAGCTAGCAGATTTATCCCCCTTGAGACACCCTAGAGTCTTTGATGGCCTGTAGGATTGAGTTAGTTTGGTCAATAGGTGGTGTTGCCAGCTCCGTTTTCATGTCTGACGGCTGCTTTGCTAACTGTGAAATTGTCATGGTAAATTAGTTGATCTTCCCCTGCTTGGATTGCAATGGTTTGTTGTCTTTGCCCATGATGGCATGGCGGTGGATGCCCACATCAGGCAAGCCCTAAGGTGGAGTAAGGCAGCGCAAAGCATACTCCAATCTGCAGCCAGGTGAGTCAGCGTTGGAGCCCTTAAGATCAGATCAGTGGAGCCCTCTCAGCGCTGGGCGCGATTACCACCGCCAACTCTAGGCAGATGGGCAGTGGTGGGTGGCGAGAAAAGGGGAAGGTAGACCCCTCCACAGGTGCAGCCCCACACTCTTCTAAGGGGGTGCCCCCAAGTGGGCCACAAATCTTCCAAAATTCCCCCTCAGCAGGGCTCCACTTCCCCACAAATTGTCCTATCAGTAAGGATCTGAGGTACCAGGGGCTTCACACCTCCAAGGTTACTGTTCACTCTAACCATAGAGGGCGACCACAGTCAGGAATGGCCACTTCTCGCTGGGCGCAGCACAGGTGAGTCCTGGGGTATGCTTAGGCTGAAGGAGTAGCAGAAAAAAAGGGGTGGAACATCCCTCCCCAGGTAGGGTTGCTGTCCGGTGTACAGGCCGGGATGGTACAGTCCACTTCCTGGACACCAGATACTCTTTCAAGTCAGGTGCTCTGGGCCATTATCAGGAAGGCCATCAGAAAAGGAGCCCGGGTCTCTTCAGTCAAGGTTGTAGGCTATCTGGAATGCTTGCTGGTTAGCATGCTCCATCGTCAATCCAGACCTGGTGGACTGGGTTCTGCCCCTGCCATTGCAAGTCCTCAGGGGCCCAAGTCACTCCCACTTCGCATGAGCAACGCTCCCTCACTGAGCAGCCCGAAAGTAGGCCTGTTGCGCCACTGCCCAGAGCAGCGCAAGCAGCAAGGGACAGACACTGCCCGGGTCTTCACCACAGCACAGGGTAAAGTGGTTGACCACACCCTCCTCCCAGTCTTGAGCAGGGCTGCCGCATGCAGATAATGCTCGATTGTGGTGGGACTGAGCGTAGAGCTCAGGTTGCTGTGACTGCCATTGTCGGTGCCTTAGCCACCCCTCCCACAACCCGCTGCAGCTGGTTTTGAAGATGGTGCAGGCTGGCAAGGGGAGCAAATTGGACTGCATCAATGGTTTCAGATTCTTTTGAATCCTTTCAATGCTTCATCTTGGCACTTCTTGACATTCCTTCTTGGAGTAAGACCTTGACCTCTGGTCTGGGTCAACTCTCTCCCCAGCAGCTCCGCTGTGCTGTCGCCGCATGGCAGTCCCTTCACCTCCTCCTGGTGAGATTTGTGCCTGGTGTCTGCTCCACTGCCGATCCTGCCTGGCGGCCTCAGCCCACGTCCTCCCCCGCGCTGCAGCCCTCAGCCGTCGTCTGCCATCCCACGCCTTATTTATTTAGTTTATCCTCCTTGATTTTCTCCCGCTTCACCTAATATTTAATTTAATCCTTAACTCTTATTCTTTTCCTGTGCCGGTTCCCGCCGCTGCTGCCCCAGCAGTCCCTCCCACCCAGACAGCCCCCGCTCCCACCTCCCAGCCTCTCATCCCTCCCCTCTTCTATTTAAAGGCAAGCCCATCTACACCCATCCGCAACCCGACTGTGACCAGCACCAGGGATCCTGGATCTCCCACCATGCACCGCTACTACCCCACCTCCCTCCTCGCACTCAACCCCGGAAGAAGCAACAACTGCCAAAAAGCCACGCCAAATACAGCCCATGGCCAGTTCTCCTGCCGCCACTGCTGCAAGACCTTCACCACCGCCCGGCAGCCAACACCGCCGACGCCCTAAGATGCATCCTCCTCAACGTGCGCTCCATGCAAACACACGCCGTGGAGATCTGAAACCTCCTGGACTCTCACCCGACGTCGCCTTCTTCACAGAAACCTGGACCAATGCCTCCTCCACCCCCAACATTGCCATCACCCTCCCTGATGGATGCAAGGTCCAGAGGAAGGTCTGCCCCAACCACCTGGGAGGAGGCCTTGCCATCGCACACAAAAACTCATTCTGCTTCACCACCTCCAGCGAAACCTTTCCCGCTGCCGAACATCTGCACTTCCATGTCCAAACCAGCCCCAACTCCACACTCCACAGCACCAACGTCTACAGACCTTCCGGCCCCCAGACCCTCTTCACCGACAATATCACTGACCTCATCGCACACCACGCCATCGCCACCAAGGACTTCATACTCATTGGAGACCTAGACTTCCACCTGGACAACCCCAATGACCTCAACTCTGCCGCCCTCTTCAACAATCTCGCCAACATCAGACTAAAACAACTCATCACCACCCGACCCACAAGGCAGGACACACCCTCAACCCCATCGTCGCCGGTGGAAACAGCGTCCATTTCAGCCGCACCACGCAACCCCCATGGACCGACCACCACAGCGTACACTTCCTCGTCAACAAACCCAAGCCACCCAAACCCACTCCGCGCCTGCGAAGGAACTTGAGCAAAGTCACCGAGGAGCAACTCACCTCCACCCTCAACCTCAACACCCCCACCACTACAACCGACGCCAGCGGCGCATCCAGAGAATTCCACACTTGGGTCTCCAACTGCGCAGACAAGCTCACCCTGCTACGCAACCCTGACAACAGCGCCCTAGAAAAGCCGCCTGGTTCACCACCGACGTCCAAGAAGCCATGTGAACCTGCTGATGCCTGGAGAAGAACTGGAGAAACAAGTTACCGGAAAACTACACCACCTACAAGAACACAATGACAGACTACCGCCAATGCATCAGAACCACCAAAAGGACTTTCATCCATAACAAAATCCTCGTCCACTCCAGGAACTCCAAGGAACTCTTCAGCGTCATCCGGGAATTCACTAAGCCCAGCAGCGAAGCCACAGACATCACCCCCTCCCAGGACCTCTGTGACAAGCTTGGATCCTACCTGAAGATCAAAAACCTCCATGACAAATTCAACAACCCCATACCTGACTTAGCAGCCACCCCACCATCCGGCATCACCAGCCAGCCCACAATCTCCTCCTGGACCCCGGTCACGACCGAAGAGACTGCATCAACCATGAAAAGCATCCACTCAGGAGCACCCACTGACCCCTGCCCACAACATATCTACCAAAGAGCCGCCACCGCACCCAAACTACAATGCGGGTTAAACAAAAGGATCTCCCTAATTCAATTGAGGCCCTAGAGGAGGGAGAGAACACAGCAAAATGAAGTAGAAACCTCTAAACCGGCCTATACACTTTTTATATTGATCTATTTAGATTCTGCATACCCAGTCAAAATGTCATAGATAAGTTCCATTACGTTTTCACTAAGACCATATCAAACAATTTTGGTTTTTAAACAACAAACAATTTTTATTATATCTTTTGTTGTGTTTTATAGTTTGCACATAACTTAAGCAAAAAGAAAACATTTTTTTTTAAATTTTACATTTGTGAATTTTGGTGCAAGCAAATTGCACATTTAGTATAAAAAAGAGAGAACAACATGGAAGTAATGTCGCGGTCTATCGCGGTCAACGCGCGTTTCAGTGGGTAAACCACCTTCTTCAGGACCAACTGCTGAGTATTAGAAAATGAGGTACACGTGGATGATGTCTGGGTGTCTGTAGAGTAAACAAAGGAAATGACATTATGTCCAACACGACCGCGACATTACTTCTAACACAGAGAAAACTGACAATCTTTTCACTCTGTCTGTCTGAGAAATCTGACCAATCCAAGAGTTCTATTTCTTTCTCTCTTGTACATCTCCCTTCCACTCTTTATTGTATGAATGCAAGTATGAGTGACTAGTAAATGTTTTTTGTACATATCACAGATGTCTAGGATGTTGTTCTCTCTTTTTTATACTAAATGTGCAATTTGCTTGCATCAAAATTCACAAATGTAAACTTTTTTAAAAAATGTTTTCTTTTTTCTTAAGTTATGTGCAAACTATAAAACACAACAAAAGATATAATAAAAATTGTTTGTTGTTTAAAAACCAAAATTGTTTGATATGGTCTTAGTGAAAACGTAATGTAACTTATCTATGACATTTTGACTGGGTATGCAGAATCTAAATAGATCAATATAAAAAGTGTATAGGCCGGTTTAGAGGTTTCTACTTCATTTCCCAAACTACAATGCACCATCAGCACCACATTCAAGACCGGCACCTTCCCCAATGACTGGAAACGCACAGAAGTCAAGCCCCTGCTTAAGAAGCCCTCAGCAGACCTTACAAGCCTCAAGAACTACCGGCCCATCTCGCTCCTCCCCTTCGTGGCGAAAGTCGCTGAGAAAACCGACCACGCCAGAAACCTTGGCACTGTACTTGACTCCTTCCTATCCATGAACCGACAGGTCAACGCCATAGCCTCAAACTGTTTCAACACCCTCCGCATCCTACGTAAGACTTTGAAATGGATCCCCCCTTGAGTCAAGGAAGACAGTCACCCACGCTCTCATCACCAGCAGACTGGACTACGGAAATGCCCTCTATGCCGGCATAAACAAGTCCCTTCTCAGCAAGCTCTAGACGATACAAAATTCTGCCACCAGACTCATCCTCGTCATCCACCGACAAAAACACATCAGCCAACACCTATGGAAGCTCGTCTGGCTCCCCATTGAGAAGAGAGTCACTTTCAAGATACTCACCCACGTCTACAAATGCCTACCCAACACCTGACCCCAATACCTCAACGATAGAATCACCCTCCACGTACCCTATAGAAACCTCTGCTCTGCTAACCTCCTCCTCGCTGAAACCCCACGCATCCACAGAGCCAAAGCAGGGGGAAGATCCTACTCCTACATCGCGGCCAAGACCTGGAACGAGCTCCTGACACATCCGGCGCGCCCACTCCCTCAACACCTTCAGAAAGCCTCTCAAGACCTGGCTCTTGGGCTGAACGGAACTGCTGACCCCCCTCCAGTGCCTTGAGACCCTCACAGGTGATTAGCACACTTACAATTCTCTATTGAGTGATTGATTGCCTGTATTTGTCTTCAGATGGTGTTGAAATAGCGCAAAATCCATTTTCACTGTAGGGGTGCATTATAATTACACGTGTAGACTGTATCCGCATATAGGGCCAGAAGTACGACACTTTTTAGCATGCACAAACAAGTCTTAGACCCGTTTGTGCACGCTAAAAAGCATGGGCCCATGTACAAACAGTATTTTGTGACTCGCAAATTACTGTTTTGTGACTGGCTATTAGGAAGGGGCATTGCCTTTCTAATAGTGACTGCAAAGCTATGTATCAATGTTTTGTGAGCACTCACAAATTACCACCTACTTCAAGTAGGAGGTAATGCATTCGGAAATGGGAAGGGGTCACAAGGGGACCTCTTCCCTTTGCAAATGCATGCAATATTACTTTTTTAAGGGTAGGCAGTGGCCCCAGGGACCACTGCCTGCCCTTAAAAAATGAAACAAAAACGTTTCATTTTTTCTTTTTTAAATGCATCACATTTCCCTTTAAGGAAATCGGGCTGCATTTTTTAAAAAAAAGCTGCCTTATTTAAAAGCAGTCCCAGACATGGTGGTCTGCTGAGCCCAGCAGGTCACCATCCCTGGGAGGGCCTGTCATTCCCAATGGGCTCGCAAATTGCTAGCGGCTCATTAATATTCATGAGCCTCGCAATTTGTGACCCCATTGGGAATCGCAAACAGTGTTAAACACACTGTTGTACATGCAAAATAGCGCCTCCCAAAATGAGAGTTGGAAATGCGACATACTTTGCGAGGCGCTATTTGGCAGGTCGAACATCTGGCCGATAATCTTTTATCCTGCTAACCTAAGTGTTAGGATCTTGCAATGTAATAACATGAATGAGATGTGTGGAGGCCAAAATGTCAAAAAGCTAAGTGGAGAATCAAATGTAACCAGCGGGAAACATCTGAAATGCTCGTGTTGTGCAATTGACAATCATTTTATTATTGAATTTGCCTAATAATCATTTTATATGTAGATGAAAATATTAACTGTATATGTCTCAATTTCCATATAATTGCTTAAATCTCATGTTCCATTTCTCTTATGTTATCTGAATATTGTAGGGCTGAAATCCATTTTCCCTTGAAGCTCTCGCATTAAGTTAATTGTTGCTTTTCATGTGCATGTTAGATTCTGTTCTTTCTCGTATTTATGTTGCAGGTGAAAAAAGTGCCCTTGTTCATTAGAATAATGTCTTTGTTCTAGGAGTTAGGCAAGGAGAGAAGAGGATACATTGGGAACTAATGCCGATAAGGAGAACTGTTGTGTGTTCTCACTGGAGAGGGCTTGGGAATCAAGGTCATCATGTTACTGCTTGGGTGTTATCATCGTTCCATGGAAAACTACCTATGAGAGCGAGGCCTGATCAGGAAGACACCTGTGATATTTAGAGTATTGTAAGTATGGAAATAGCCCGCTCCTTCTCTGCCTTTGGGGAGAGAGCATCTTAGAACAAGCTCTGTCTCAGTAGCTTCATGCTACTCGACCCAACTGAAGTGGAGAGATTTCTAAGAAAGACTCCACACACTGACACCTAATCTGCCCTGCCTCAAAGAATGTTTAAACAGGGCTGTTACGTTAGTGCTAGTGTGGGGATAGTTTAATGCTTTATCTAAAAAAAAAACCTTGATGCAGGGGAACTTGGATTCCTGTTTCTTGATTTTTTCTATCCTGATTCTTGAATTGATTACCTTGTTTATGTTGCACCGCCTCAATCTTATTCATAGATTTGGCTTTATGATGGCTCCAATGTATTTCTACACTCTTATCCTGAGGAGTCTGTATGTCCAGTTGTTTTGCCTTTGTATTAAATTAACTAACCTTATTTAGTAGTCTGTGATTATTATGGGCTCAGTGAGCTGAAATCAATTTGGTTGACATTGTTAATGCATTTGTCTCCCCTCTACGCTCTCATGCTGAGAAAAAGTACCATTGACTCAGTGTTCTAGAGCAGATCTAGATCATGCTTTCCAGCTCTTCCAGTTGGTAGCAGAGGATTATTCTCACATGATGCGAGGGAAGAATCCAGAAAAATCCAGAAAAAAAGACTTACTGGTACATGCATCAACAAAGACTTTTGCGATTCCTTAATTGCGATTTTTAAGGAATCGCAATTAAGGAATTGCAAAAGCCTATGCATGTAGGAATCGCTATAAAAATAACGATTCCTACAAATTCCTTAATTGCGAGTCGCAATTAAGGAATGCCGTCCCATTCATTCCTATGGGCCTCCAGGCCCATAGGAATGAATTGGAGATTGCATGAGCAATTTGCGAGTACCAGTAGGTACTCGCAAATTGCTCATGCAATTTCAAGGGTGCAAGGGTGTCAAAATGACACCCTATTGCACCCCTGAAATTGATCTGTGCACATATGTTGCACACACACATGCTCTAAGGGCATGTGTGTGTGCAACATGAAACTTTGAAAAATGCACAAAAGTGCATTTTTCAAAGTTTTTGCAAATTACCATGAAGTTCAAGTACATGGTAATTTGCTCCCCCTATTAGCAAAATCGCTAATTTTTTAACTTTAATGAATTGCATTTAAGGAATCTCAATTTGGGATTCCTTAAATGCAATCGCAATTTAAGGAATCGCAATTTAGAGATTCCTTAAATTGCGATTTTTGTATCCCAAATGCAAAAATACCGGTCGCAAAGGGGCAGATTCTGAGAATCTACCCGTTTGAGACCGGTTTTTCCTTTGATGCATGTGCCTATTAGATCCCCAGAGGACCCAAAATAGAGCCCAATGGTCGAGAACAGAGAGTGACGGAGTTTGGCAGAGATCGACGGAGCTTGATGGTGTGGCGAGAACAGCGGCAAACGTAGGAGTGTGTATTAATAGGGTTGTGTTGTGTGATAGATTGTGGGAATTAAGTGATTGTGCAATGTCTGGCGGAGCTTTTGTGAGTGTCGAGTGAATGTGGTTTTGGGCTGGACTTGGTTCAAGGATTAAGATTTGAGTTTCAGGTCCTGATGTGGCCTAAGATCCCAGGAAATATTAAATAGTGTAGGAGGCACCAAGTTATTGTGATTTTCTGACCGGAGATTTGAGGAGTTGTCAGGAGACATCATCAACAGTTCCACCTAAGACAGGGAATTTTGTGTGAATTAATGTTCTACTGCGAGATCTGCAGAGGTCCCGAACCTACCCCGCTCGGGAAAGTCAATCCAAGTCATAGCAGTTGGCAACAAAAGAATGGCAAACTCATTGACAGAAGAAGTGCCAGTGAAAATCTGAAATTTTCAAGATCATAACCAGTTTGTGGTGCGTGATTCGAGACCAGTCTGTTTACTAGGGCGTGATCTCTTGTGTAAATTAAATTGTACCATCTATTGCACGCCAAAGGGAATTGAACCGCAGATGAACGACGATGACATCGCTTTCAAGTTAGCAAATCAGAACCATTGCATAGACATGCTTCCCTTACTGACTGTGTGAGACATGCCGCTGGACTTGAGAGACACTGACTTTCCAGTGGTGTTGGATTTCACAGGGGAAGAGATAGGACTGATTCGAGGAGTTGAGCCAATCCGCATACATGTAAATTCCCGAGAATGCCCCAGTACAACCTGACTTTGGAAACGGTAGCAGGAACTACACCTGTGATTGATTCCATGATTGCGCAGGGCATACTGAGGGAGATCATAGGAAGTCCATGCAATTAGCCCATCATAGGATTGCAGAAGCCAAGCAGAAAAACACCTGCATAGTTCAGGATCTTAAGAAAATCAATGCCATTGTGATTCCATGTTTTCCCGTGGTACCGAATACATCTGTGATCCTGTACAGATCCCTTGCTGTTTGGTTTACTGTAATTGGTTTGTGTTAAGCATTCTTTTCCACTCCATTCCATGAGGAAAGCCAATTTTTATTTGCTTTCCATCTGGAGAACTGTGTCTTAATGTGGTGTTGTATCCCTCAAGTGTTTACTGAAAGTCCATCTATCTTTAATCAAGTTTTAAACAAGAACCATGAGAGCTTGAGTTTGCCCCAGAATTCTGTGATAGCAAATAAATATCGATTACCTCTTAATTGCATCTGAGACCCAAGAGGCTTGCAGGGACGATACTATTGCCTTACTGAATCACTTAGCTGACAATGGACACAAGGTGTCACCGGATAAGCTTCAGTACTGTTTGATGGAAGTTCAGTAGCTGGGTCATCACATTGAGAAAAGTAAGAGAAAGGTGTCACCAGGGCGAGTAGAGGCGATCATGAAATTGAATCTGCCTACCAAACAGAAGGAAGTCAGGATGTTTTGGGGATTGGTTGGCTGCTGCCAACTGTGATGACGAAGCCTTTACAGACAGATGCTAACCCACAAAGATGTGAGTGATCCAGTACCCTGGGATAAAGACTTCTTGATTGCCTTCTTGGAGCTGAGAGAGTGACTTTGTCACGCTCCAGCTTTAGTAAATGCCTGATTACAATAAAGCATTTTCACTGCTCTGCTGTGAGAGGGAATGTTGTGCTCTTTCTGTACTCACTCAGAGCATTGGAAGTGTCCATAGAACAGTGACCTATTGTTCAGCTACATTAGATCATGTAGCTTCAGCGTTGCCTAGATGTCTCAATTCCGTTGCTGCAACGGGTGTCAGCATTGAAAGATGTGAAAGCATCGGGCCCGATTCACAGAACTAACTTAAGACAAATTCCTAAACGTACTACCATTTACTCATTTTGGTATTCACAGAAGGCACTTCCTCATTTTGGTATTCACATAAGGCACTTACTCATTAATAAGTAAGTGGCTTATGTGAATACCAAAATGAGTAAGTGCACTTACTCATTTTGTTATTAACAGAAGGCACTTACTCATCAATGAGTAAGTGCCTTCTGTCAATAACAAAATGAGTAAGTGCCTTCTGTCAATACCAAAATGAGTAAGTGTCTTCTGTCAATACCGAAATGGTGGTAAGTTTAGGATCTTGTCTTAAGTTAGTTCTGTGAATCGGGCCCATCGTGATGTGTCATCCGCTTACTGTATACGTTCCACACTCAGTTGAACTTTTGATGATAAGAACCAAAACTCAGCATTTGACAAAAAACAGGTACACAAAGCCCAGGTATATACTCTGAGGGAGACGGTAACATTGCTAGTGGCATAGAGTCTGACTCAGCAGAAGATACTGGTGTGGAGATTGGCCTTGTACAGTTAAGGAAGAGAGAGGTAGCAAACAAATCATGACCAGTGAGACAGAAAAGACAAAACTTGAGACTTGCATCTGAGAAAGATCTTGCACTGATAACTGAATCATCTGAATCTGATCGAAGCGAGTCTGAACAAGCTAAAGGGAGCGTTAAGAGATTGAGGCGAGCAAGAGTGCCATGTCAGAGATACGCCTCTCCTGAGTGGACTTATCTAGCTGCAAATGCCTGGGAGAGTGATGTCCGAGACGTCAATACTGATTATGGTGATCTTGCTGAGAGTTCCTGGAATAGAGGCTAATGCAGTTTTATTATTGACTCTGCCTTATCCACTAAGGTAGAGTGACTTACGGACTCTGATTTTGGAAGACATCGACTTCCCCGACCATCGGAAATCAGCCACTGCCCAGAAGATTGTAGCATTCAGGGCTGAATTGTTACAGTGAATCATCGACGAAATTGGCTCTTACCTCATAAGGGATGTAAACTGAACTTTGAACTGTAAATAAAAATTCTTGCTTGAAAGAAAATAACCTAGGCCCAAGTGGAAGAAGAATAAACATAGGGATTTTTGATTTTGAAGAAGAAAGAGGGCTAGGGAAGTCTTCCAAGCTGTGTAAATACTGTGCCAGGGACTTTTAGAAGAACTTTCCAAGATCCTAAAGATGTCGTTCAAAGACTTTGTTGTACCAAAATGAGAGGCGAAATAGAGAGAGACATTGCGTTGATCCTCTTACAGCTACAATTTGAGCAAATTTGAAAATGGAGTCTGGAAATTCGAACCGTAGGCACAAATGTATAATAGGTACACTTTTTGTAGGAGTCCAATATTACTGAGTCCATTATAAGTGCACACAAAGCTGAGGTACAGGGAGTGTGGTACATGAGACATCCACACTTACCACTACCACCTCAAAAGAGGAGAGGGTACATTAGGATCTGATAGAGGCTGGGGGGACGACCCAGAAACGTGGTAAATACCTGGGGACGCTGTCGCCATCCAGCGGAGCAGTCTGGTGACCCCGGATTCCTCCTAGCGCCTGCAGCAGCATTTCGTTCCCGCCGTTGCACCTTCCAGCGACCGCTGTGCGGAACTACATCCCCCACGATCCCCTGGGACCGGACCAGGAAACACGCAATCAGCGCGCCCGGAGGCGCTACAAAACGCATCCTGCCCCCGGCAGAGCGGGGGACGACCCAGAAACGTGGTAAATACCTGGGGACGCTGTCGCCATCCAGCGGAGCAGTCTGGTGACCCCGGATTCCTCCTAGCGCCTGCAGCAGCATTTCGTTCCCGCCGTCGCACCTTCCAGCGACCGCTGTGCGGAACTACATCCCCCACGATCCCCTGGGACCGGACCAGGAAACACGCAATCAGCGCGCCCGGAGGCGCTACAAAACGCATCCTGCCCCCGGCAGAGCGGGGGACGACCCAGAAACGTGGTAAATACCTGGGGACGCTGTCGCCATCCAGCGGAGCAGTCTGGTGACCCCGGATTCCTCCTAGCGCCTGCAGCAGCATTTCGTTCCCGCCGTCGCACCTTCCAGCGACCGCTGTGCGGAACTACATCCCCCACGATCCCCTGGGACCGGACCAGGAAACACGCAATCAGCGCGCCCGGAGGCGCTACAAAACGCATCCTGCCCCCGGCAGAGCGGGGGACGACCCAGAAACGTGGTAAATACCTGGGGACGCTGTCGCCATCCAGCGGAGCAGTCTGGTGACCCCGGATTCCTCCTAGCGCCTGCAGCAGCATTTCGTTCCCGCCGTCGCACCTTCCAGCGACCGCTGTGCGGAACTACATCCCCCACGATCCCCTGGGACCGGACCAGGAAACACGCAATCAGCGCGCCCGGAGGCGCTACAAAACGCATCCTGCCCCCGGCAGAGCGGGGGACGACCCAGAAACGTGGTAAATACCTGGGGACGCTGTCGCCATCCAGCGGAGCAGTCTGGTGACCCCGGATTCCTCCTAGCGCCTGCAGCAGCATTTCGTTCCCGCCGTCGCACCTTCCAGCGACCGCTGTGCGGAACTACATCCCCCACGATCCCCTGGGACCGGACCAGGAAACACGCAATCAGCGCGCCCGGAGGCGCTACAAAACGCATCCTGCCCCCGGCAGAGCGGGGGACGACCCAGAAACGTGGTAAATACCTGGGGACGCTGTCGCCATCCAGCGGAGCAGTCTGGTGACCCCGGATTCCTCCTAGCGCCTGCAGCAGCATTTCGTTCCCGCCGTCGCACCTTCCAGCGACCGCTGTGCGGAACTACATCCCCCACGATCCCCTGGGACCGGACCAGGAAACACGCAATCAGCGCGCCCGGAGGCGCTACAAAACGCATCCTGCCCCCGGCAGAGCGGGGGACGACCCAGAAACGTGGTAAATACCTGGGGACGCTGTCGCCATCCAGCGGAGCAGTCTGGTGACCCCGGATTCCTCCTAGCGCCTGCAGCAGCATTTCGTTCCCGCCGTCGCACCTTCCAGCGACCGCTGTGCGGAACTACATCCCCCACGATCCCCTGGGACCGGACCAGGAAACACGCAATCAGCGCGCCCGGAGGCGCTACAAAACGCATCCTGCCCCCGGCAGAGCGGGGGACGACCCAGAAACGTGGTAAATACCTGGGGACGCTGTCGCCATCCAGCGGAGCAGTCTGGTGACCCCGGATTCCTCCTAGCGCCTGCAGCAGCATTTCGTTCCCGCCGTCGCACCTTCCAGCGACCGCTGTGCGGAACTACATCCCCCACGATCCCCTGGGACCGGACCAGGAAACACGCAATCAGCGCGCCCGGAGGCGCTACAAAACGCATCCTGCCCCCGGCAGAGCGGGGGACGACCCAGAAACGTGGTAAATACCTGGGGACGCTGTCGCCATCCAGCGGAGCAGTCTGGTGACCCCGGATTCCTCCTAGCGCCTGCAGCAGCATTTCGTTCCCGCCGTCGCACCTTCCAGCGACCGCTGTGCGGAACTACATCCCCCACGATCCCCTGGGACCGGACCAGGAAACACGCAATCAGCGCGCCCGGAGGCGCTACAAAACGCATCCTGCCCCCCGCGTCGCGGGTAGCGCGCGGGTGGCGCCGGGAGAAGCCCGGGACAAGGGCGGGACCGTCTGTGGCCGTCCGGGGCCGGAAGAGGCCGGGCTGGGCCACACTCAGTTTCGACTGCCATACCAAGTAAGCCGCTGTTGGTTACAAAACTAGGAAGCTTAATGTCAGTTGATTTTATACATTGTTGACCACTGTGCTGTAGCTCCCGTGAAAATGGCAGGGAAGGGGAAACGTGCCGCAGCTCAAACCACAATTGCAGGGACCATGGATCAGTTTATCACCCGTGCTGTGTCGGTCCTGGAGCATGAGATTGCCATTACCGAAAGACGTCTATCAACAGAGCCTTTACTCACAAGGCGCTCATCACTGGGCCCCTTAGCTCACGCTAGCTCACCAAGCAATAACAGAGAGCAGCCCCGAGAGGAGGTATTACGACCCATACCAGATAGAACTGACATAGTGGTTGCATCACCAATAGAGGAAGCAGATTCAATACTAGCACCCAAAACCCCTCGTCCGCACACTAGAGCAGGGGCTAGATCTTCTACACCCACTAGGTTAGTTGCACAGAAAAGGAAAAGGGGGAGGGCGAATGAGCGCTCTAGACCAGCTAAATTTCCCAAAGCACTTAAAAATATTGTGCCCCTTGACTTACCTAACACTAGCCCAGGCACTTCAGAGGAGGACGCTGGTAGAACTGAGTTACCTCCTTTTGATCCAAGCAATTTCGCCCTTCAACTAGAAAGCGTTGTTCGTTCTCTAATATCCCCTTTAATGGAAAGGATCGAAATGGTTGTATCCAAAGTAGATAAACTGGAACAAACTATTCTGGATAACTTTTGCTCGGTGAAGAACGTTGTCAAACTATGCGCTAAAGACATATCCAAAAATAATAACTATGTCGGTTCTGCTGGTTCTGCCCTACCCATATCAGCCATATCGCCCGTCTCTGCCTCTATTCCAACTGCTGTAGATACTCCAACCATAAACAGCAACCAGTCATCTCGACAGAAGGGAAAGTCACAAAACTGCAAATCCCCGAGGTGCGAGGGTAGGTCAAGTAAAGATGCACAGGACACTAACACAAATACCATGCATTTGGGTGGCCCGAGCACTACTACTCCTAGTTTGAACGCTGTTCCACAAGGAAACGAATCTAGGCCACCCCCGATCCAACTTCATCTCCCATGTGAATCCTTCCCCTATGTTGTTGTTTTAACCGGCGTTCCTGAACTTCCCACTAACAAACATGAATCATACGAGCAATTAAAAAACAAAGTTAGTCATTGGCTCAACATTCACAGACCCATTCCAAATGAATTGAATGGTCAAATTCTTTTTGTTAGAAGGGTCCAATGGGTAGGACCTTTACTTAAAAACACTCAGGGCGATTGTGTTGTTGTTAATTTTAAAGATGCGCGTCTTTCTAAGTTCATTGCGGAAACAAATTCCTATGGCCCTAGATCTGGAATTGCGGTGCATGATTTAAACTATTTTTATACTACACCTACATGCTATTGACATATCCATTCCATTGACACCCCTTTAACTCCTGTGGCATTAGAGGTTACTGTCAACTCAACAACGGATGGACTGGTAAACATGCCAGAGATTTCACCATTGTCATCACATATGCGCGAAGCGAGGGCAAATGTATTTGGTCATTCTGCCGAGTCCCGTGTTATATGTGCGGGTAAAAACTGGGGCACCCTTTTGTCTTGGAACCTGGCTAGTATCACAACTAAAATGGATACTCCTGAATGGGTGAGTTTCATTAATGATTTTGATGTTTGCCTGTTTCAGGAAACCTGGTCCCTTGAGGCCCAGTATATGCCGGGTTATTTGAATTTTTATGTCCCAGCAACCAAAGGCACAAAAGGCCGTCCTTCTGGGGGTTTGACTATATGGGCTCGTCAGAAATTATTTTCACAGGCCACAGGGATTGATACTGGGTCCCAGGACATACAACTGGTTAGGCTCACGTTTGGCTCTAAGAAGTCTGTGGATATATATAATGTCTACCTACGGGGCACGAAGGGGAAGAAGTCAAGTGTGCTTGAATCCCTTACTGCACTTATAGAATCTAAATCGAGTAGCAGGGACTTGATTGTAGCTGGGGATTTCAATGTCACTTTTGAACCCCTCCTAGATAGTGATTCTGAATGGGGGCTTGACCCCGAAGAGGACCAACGATGGGGCATCCCAGCCCTTGCATTACCCCCAATCAAACGGTGGTCTGTAGTGGCTACCCAGGTCAATGCACTGTGCCTAGAATTCGGGCTCCGGGCTTTGAATGGTAGAGTTAACGGGGACAAGCTTGGAGCATCGACCTTCGATAACGGCCGCTCAAGCAGCCGGATTGATTATGTCCTTTGTTGTATGAGATTGTGGTCCCCCCCTATCGATATGGAGGTGGTGCAAAGAATGGAGAGCGACCACAATCCCATTTGTGTCTCTCATAGTTGGTGGGGGGACTCATGCTTAATGTTAAAAGAAGCAATTCGGGTCCCCCCGGTAAGCGTGCCTACCAACGATCTACGTAGGTTAAAATGGGCATCTGTAAGGTCCAAAGATTCAGTATTGGCCCAGATTAATATCAAATTCTCTGCAATCATGGCGAATCTTGAGGATATTCCGCTAAGCCGTGACCAAGTAATTAGGCTGCACGAGTCTTTTTTTGAGGGTTTACGTCCCTTTTTTTTCAAGCAAATAAGGCACGGTACTAAGCAACAGCCCAAGCAACCAAAGTGGTACGATAAACACTGCAAAAATGCAAGATCCACCTTGGCTAAAGCCTTATCTAGTGGTAGCACCCCATTTATCCAATTAGCAAGATCTGCTTATAGGAAAAGCATCACACAAGCTAAAATAAAGTGGGAAGAAATGTTTTGGCAGGACCTTAAGGAAGCCAGTGATTCCCGTGATGCTAGACTATTTTGGAACGTTCTGAAGTGGGGCAGAGGAGGTCTATCAGAAAATCCTTCAAACCATGTCTCCGAAGGGGACTGGCTGGCCTACTTTAAGCCTCAATACGCGCGCGATCCCCTTTACATAAGCCAGGGCACTATCCCTTATGTTTTTTATTCGTCAGGGCCTTTCACCCCGGAAGACTGCTTAGTCGCACTGTCCTGTGTAGCTGCAGGACGGGCCCCTGGGTTGGACGGTATTCCTTCTGATCTTTTTCTAGCGAACAAAGATTCATGGAGTAAGTATATCGCTCATATAGCGAATGCTGTGGCTGAGGGCGCGCCAGTACCTAAATCATGGGGAGGCGCAGTCATAATTCCAATCTATAAAAAGGGTGACAAAAGCCTCCCGGGGAACTACAGGCCCATCAGCCTAATTGACACAATTCAAAAAGTCATTGGGAGGATGGTCCTGAATGAGGTACATAATTGGATTGGTGCGAACGAGATTCTTTCCAGTCTCCAGGCGGGTTTTCGCAAATCCATTAGCACCATTGATCAGGTGTTCCGCTTTAAGCAACTATTATGGAAAGTTGTTGAACTGGGCAAAGGCAGTCTCTACGTCACCTTTGTGGACTTAAGAGCTGCCTTTGACCTAGTCCCTCGTGAACAGCTCTGGAGGGTCCTAGAAAAGTTAGGACTTTCCTTGGAACTCCTGACCTTAATTCGAAGACTGCATGAGTCTAACTATGCAAAAATCCAATGGGGTGGCCTGGGGGAATCAACCATCGAGTTCCCAGTAGAGCGGGGAGTCCGTCAAGGATGCGCAATGGCCCCAACACTATTCTCTTTGTACATTAATGGAATAGTGGACTACATGCTTCAGACCAATACTGATGCCCCAAAATTGGCGGGTGTCACAACACCAATATTGATGTTTGCCGATGACACTCTTATAGTGTCAAAAACCCCGAGCGGCATGCAGAAGGCGTTGGCAATTTTTGAAAATTTTTGTAAAGACCATGGATTGGAGGTCAACGTGGCAAAGACAAAGCTCATGACCTTCAACCCACACACTAACTATAGGGCTGGTAAGCTTAGGATGAATGGCCAAACCCTCGAGGAGGTTGCTAACTTTACATACTTAGGCATTCATATGTCCCACAACAACCGGTGGAACAGGCATCTGGAAATGTCAACACTGAAACTCACACAAATATCGGGAACGCTGGTTAAAGAGTTCAAAAAATCTTTTACTAAACCTCTTAAACCGGTGTTACAAGTCTACGAGGCAAAGGCCTTAAACTCGGTTCTGTACGGAGCTGAGTTGTGGGGCTTTGATATATTAACACCCCTCATGGTAGTTGAAAACAAATTTTTCCGCTCAATCACAGGCCTGCCACAAAGTACGCCAATGGTCCCACTGCGCTACGACCTAGGTAGGAAGTCCATCAAAGATTTGGCAAATCTCCGGCCAGTTCTATACTGGAGGAGATTGTGGATCACCCCGGAGCTACGACCCTACGCAGTGGGTATCATGGACGTAATTCAGGTTGACACGTTTCATAAAATTAAGTGGTTAAGGAACCTCAGAGATTCACTAATTGCCTTGGGACTGGAAAACCTATGGAATGATCCAGTGGCCGCTGTCTTTCCTATAAAAAAGCTTATGAAAAAACTTTATTGGGACAAGATAAATCACAGGGTGTGGGCAGCCTTGCCTTCCTCTTCCATGACTCATCGTTTCCTAGAGGCAAAGGCTATACCCCTATTGGAACCCTATTGGGACTTGATAACATCTCCAAAGGATAGGAAACTCTATTTCCAACTCAGAGCAGGCTCCCTTCCATTAAGGGCTTTAACTTCTGGGTGGTTTGGTGGAAGTACATGTATTTGCCCTGCCTGTGGAGACAAACGAGAAACCACTGGCCACTTTCTTTTTGTGTGCCCAGTATATGTCGCCCCTCGACGTCACTGGCTTTCCCCTTTATGTAAATTGATGGGCACTAGGAGCTCTGCCGTAGCTATTCGAATTTTAAGCACGAGCACCTTACCAGCCCATTCAATAGGTCTGGCTAAATATTTGGGGTGGGCATGGTCACTTAGATTAAAAACTGTTCATTCCATAGAGATTGTACAAGGGCTGACTTGAAGTTTCCAAAATGCACTGCTGTTATTTCTGCCTTAAATAACCTCTTTTTATTATGTGCATATCATGTCATTTGTCTGCTGTCTGTTTAATATTTTCTTATCTAAAAGGTTTTATTTATTTATTGGAATGTATTTATTGAACTGACTACTGTGATTTTATATTGTGATTTGTTGTGTCTTGTATGAATTATTTTAAATTCGAATAAAGACTTATGATGATGATGATGATGATAGAGGCTTATTAAAGCAAACTAGGTGCTTGCTACATATAGATTTGTCTAAAGGTAATTACGAGATGAATGCTTATGCAAAACTGTTGTGTTAGTATGTGGACACTATGGATGTGAGAGACTGTTATGTGTGTATGTAATTGCCTACTTCGGTCAAGGAGGGCCAAGGTACCATCACCTGTCCTTGACGTGTGGTATTAGTTGCAGTCTGCTTCTCAGTATGTTTTATGGAAAGGGTCATTTTGAGTATTATTTCTCAAATTATGATTTGGTGCTTTCAGAAATTCCAGTTTACAAACATCTGAACAAATATGATTATTACAAGCAAGAAGAGAGAATGGGAAAGTATTTTGTACCCACAGTCACACTAGACACTGCTTATGCGCATAGACACAATTTATCTTGCACACTAATAGATATAGAGAAAAAGTTTGTAGATCAAGTAGAAGATTGACATAAGGGACTAACAGTTAAATTTAATAGTAGGGAGGAAACTTTTGAGTGTACTAAGGAAGAATTAGCTCACAAGGCTAAGGGAAGTTATGGTCCTATATCTTTAGATTGGGAACAACTAGGCAAGCTTTTCATTTTACAAGTACAAACAAGCTATGATATCATTTTTGTGGGACAGGGTGCATACGAATACACATTTCTGATTGATGCTTCTTCAAAGAAATTCTTGCAGGAAGCTGTTTAAGTGGTGCCAAGTGTGTATTTCGTGTGTTGGAAAAATGTGTATGTTCAGCTCTCAAACAAATGGTATGGTACTTGCTATGTGGCTGTTGTGTTTCCATACCAGGATGATTTGGAGTCTTTTTGGAAGGAAAGTCAGTCTATAGAGAGAAACGTGGAACGAATGCTGGTGAAATTGTGGGGAATGTATTTGGAGCAATGATACCTAGTTTGGGAGTGGTTTTGAATGATATCAAGATTAGAAGGTTATCAAATATCGTGGATCAGTTGTCAGTTAATACTGTTTAGTCACAATTGCTTGCAGCTGGAGAGATGGTTTCGATAGGAGCTATAGTAATGCAAAACTGTCTTGCTTTAGTTGTGTTATAAGCAAAAGAGGGCAAAGTCTGTAAAATTCTAAAGGTCCAACAGTGTTGTACTTACATACCTGATAATAGCAAGGATTAAGGAAATACATAAGTAACATCGCTGAAATACACCATGAGGTACATGATCTGGCACCTGAGGGAATTTAGGATATGATTGGGAAAGGATTTGGAAATGTTGGTTTCCAAACCTTGGAAGAGGAAGTTTTAGATATATCTTGAAGCCGATAGTAAATTGTTGTGGTCTTTGTTATCATCTTGTTGGGCATAGTGTGGGCATACAAAAGACACAAGCCGAGACAATTGGAGAATTCAATTAGAGAGATCGAAAGGAGAATGGAAAGACTGCAGGACAGTCACTATGAGAACCTTAAGCACTTGGAAGAATTTAGACAAAGGAGGTTAGCCACGACATCAGTTTAGATCAGTCTACTCTACGGGGAGTTAGACTATTGTGATGACACAGGTCATCAGAGGTGGTACTGATATAGTGCAAAATCCATTATCATTGTAGGGGTGCATTAAAATCACAAGCATAGACTGTATCCACATATAGGGACAGAAATACAACCAACAAAATTGTGCCTTGCTGAAATGCATTTTCCCTGGAAGCTCTTGCACTAAATTAATTGTTGATTTTCATGTACATGTTAGATTCTGTTCTTTCTCACGTTTATGTTGCAGGTGGAAGAAGCACCCTTGTTCTTTATTCTTTAGACTAATGTCTTTGTTCTAGGAGTTAGGCAAGGAGAGACGAGAATACATTGGGAGATAATGCCGATAAGGAGAACTGTTGTATTTTCTCACCGGAGAGGGCATGGGTACCTAGGTCATGGTGTTACTGTTTGGGAGTAATTGTCGTCCAATGGAAAATTACCTATGAGAATGAGGCCTGATCAAATGGCGTGACCTGAAAGGAATCATGTGAAGACACCTGTGATATTTGGAGTATTGTAAGTAGGGAAAGAGACCCCTCCTTCTCTGCTTTTTGGAGCGTGAGCATCTTCGAATGAGCTCTGTCTCAGGAGCTATAGGCTACTCGACCCAACTGAAGAGGAGAGACTTCTAAGGAAGACTCCACACGCTGACACCTAATCTATCCTGTCTCGAAGAATGTTTAAATAGGAATGTCACGTTAGTGCTAGTGTAGGGATAGTTTAATGCGTTATCTCCATCAAACCTCGATGCAGGGCAACTTGGAATCATGTTTCTTGCTCTTTTGTATCCTGATACTTGAATTGATTGTTTTGTGTATGTTGCACCGCCTCAATCTTATCATAGATTTGTCCAGTTGTTTTTGGCATTGTAATAAATTAACTAACCTTATTTAGTGGTATGTGATTATTATGGGCCTATTGAACTGAAATCGATCTGGTTGACATTATTAATGAATTTGTCTCCCCTCTCTCATGCCGGGAAAAAGTCCCACCTACTCGGTGTTCTAGAGGAGATCTAGAACATGCTTTTCTGGCTCCTTCAGTGTTTACAATGAGCTTTTGGCTGCATTAGCTGCATTTTCAAATAACCTCTGAAAAGAACCGGAGCCTGGCGCATCAAATTCATTTGGTGAGTCTCATTTAGGAGGACTTTGTGCTTCCCTCCCACAAAATCCCAAATGACAACAAGGAAACAAGCAAACAGATCTAAGCAGAAAGTATCTTGGGCTGTAGAACACAGTTTTACACTATCCCTATGACATTTCTCTGCTCAACCCAATCTTCCACCGGTGTACACTATAAGAAAAAGCAGTATCAGGAAGCAAAAGGCAAAAGTCATGAATTAAGTGAAATTTTGCTTGCGTAAAGAATTTCACCAAGGCCTCTTTTTTAGGTCTCGGCTAGGCAGCGTATGCGCTGTCTCGTCGAGAGATGCTATATACAGTATACGCCCACTGTCCGCCCATCTTTTTGACTGGGTTATATCATAAATGCAGCGTTCTCATTGGTTTTCCCATTGTTAGTCCCTCCTCTTCACAGCCATGTTGTCATTTGTAGACTTCCGAGGCTATCAGCCCCTTTTTACTGTAAAGCTATTTTTTCCATGTTCCCCCCTTCACCTCCCACAGTCCGTCACTTTTCACCCACCTTCACCCCACCACCCCCTCCTGTTCGTGCCTTTTTCAACTCCCGCACTTTTGTTTACAATGCAATAGTTCTCGTGTAATACGAGTCCTATTGCATTTGTAAATGGTTGTTTTCTCCTGGGATTGGCTGGCTAAGCCTTGCACTTTATTTTACCTGACCTGTCCACACGGCTATGTTACGCATGCACCAGCAGCCCTGCGGACAGGCCCGGAAGTTGCTGCCTCACCTTCACCCACCTCCGTACCCTGGCTCCCTTACCCAACCTACCGACCCTCACCACACCCAAGCTTCTCAAGTGCATCCTCTTCAATGTACAATCCATCCACAATCACACCATAGAGATCTGGGACCTTCTCTATGACGCCTCGCCCAACATGACGGAAACCAGGACGAACTCCAGCTCAGCACCAGACATTGCCACCACCATCCCCGACAGCTACAAGATCATCTCTCACTACAGGAAACAGCATCTCCTACTGCCACACCACCGAACTCCTCTGGACCGACCCCCACTGCATCCACTTCTCTTTCAACAAACCCACCGCACACCAGCACGCCCTCCCTTTACCCAGCAGAAGCTGGACAGAGTCACAGTAGATCAACTCACCACCTTCCTCAATGACTCATCACCACTGACATCCTCAGACGTCAACACCACAGCACTCAACCTCCACCGATGGATCGCAAACTGCGTTGACACTCATGCCCCCTCAAGAAAGCCACTGGCAAACTACACGTCCAGAAAGCTACCTGGTTCAACTTCACACTTCAAGAGTCCAGACACACCTGTAGATGGCATGAGAAGACATGGAGGAACAACAAAACCCCAGAAGTCAATGCCACCTTCAAAGCACCCACCATCACACACCACCACCTAATCAAAACCTATGACAACTTCAACACCCAGGACCACTCCACTGTGCCAGGAACCACCACAACCGGCGCTGATCCCCCCGTCTGACTCTTCACAGCTGGTCCCCATTCAGCACGGACGACACCATTAGAATCTTGAAAAGTATCCACTCTGGAGCACCTTTGAACCCCTACCCATACCACATCTTCCACAGAGCCGCCTCCCCAATCACATCCGAGCTATGCCGAACCATCAGCTGCTCCCTTGAGACCGCCACCTTCGCCGATGACTGGAAACACGCCAAGATCAACCCACTCATTGAACCAAACCCTCTGAAGACCTGATGGACCTCAAGAACTTCAAGTCCATCTACCTGCTCTCCTCTCCAGCCAAAGTCATTGAAAAAGCCATCAACATCCAGCTCACTGACTTTATCGATACCACCCATATCCTGGATATCTCCCAATCTGTATTCTGAAGCAATCATAGCAGCGAGACCACCTGTCTCGCCACCACCAACAACATCCGCTCCCTCCTTGACCAGGGTGAAACCATGGCTCTCATCCTACTAGACCTCTCAGCAGCCTTCGACACGCCTCCCACCGCACCCTAGCCTCAAGACTCCACGATACTGGTATCCGAGAGAAGGCCCTCAACTGAATCCACTCCTTC
Organism: Triturus cristatus; assembly: GCF_964204655.1. Taxonomy (NCBI): domain Eukaryota; kingdom Metazoa; phylum Chordata; class Amphibia; order Caudata; family Salamandridae; genus Triturus; species Triturus cristatus. Next base: position 352,878,361 of record NC_140590.1, read on the forward strand.
CTCACTGGCAGAACACAACAGGTTAGACTCCCACCATTCATCTCAAAACCAACAGCCATCAGCTGCGGAGTGGCCCAGGCCTCCTCCCTCAGCCCAACCCTCCTCAATGTCTACATGGCTTCCTCGCAGCCATCATCAGGAACCAAGGGCTCAACATCGTCTCCTACGCCAACGACACCCAGCTGATGTTCTCCCTCAGCAAAGAAAAAAAAGTTGCCAGGAACAACTTTCACGAAAGAATGAAAGTAGTTGGTACCTGGGTAAAGGACAGCTGCCTGAAGCTCAACTCGGACAAGACAGAAGTCCTCATCCTGGGAGCCTCCACTTGGAATGACTCCTGGTGGCCCTCTGCTCTAGGAAGTCCCCTTACCCCCATGAACCGCGCATGAAACCTCAGCATCGTACTGGACACCTCGCTCACAATAGACCACCAGATAAACACTGTCCCCTCAGCCTGTTTCAACACACTTGGCCTGATTTGAAAGACTTTCACATGGATCCCCACCAAATCCAGGAAGACAGTCACCAATGTCCTCATCAGCAGCAGATTCGACTGTAACGCACTCTACGCCGGCGTCACCCACAAACTCCCCTGAAGACTCCAGAATGTCCAGAAACTCGCAGCAAGACTAATCCTCAACATCCCTCGTTACAGCCATATCACTCAACACCTCTGCGAACTCCACTGGCTCCCAGTTGACAGAAGAATAACCTTCAAACTCCTCACCAACGCATACAAGGTCCTTCACAATGCCGGCCCCACATACCTGATTCACCGCCTTGAATTCCACGTACCCAACAGACACCTCTGCTCCACCCAGCTTTCCCTGGCGAATGCCCATTGAATCCAAAAGACCAGAACCGGAGGAATGTCCTTCTCCTACCACACCTCCAAGACATGGAACACCCTGCCCATCCACCTCACGAAAGCACCCTTGCTGACGCAATTCAGGAAGGTCCTCAAGACCTGACTCTCCAGATTAACTCAGAACTTGGTCTGATCCACTGTGCCACCCCCCCTTTCACCTTGAGACCCTCACGGGTGAGTAGCCGCGCTTCACAAACCCTGATTGATTGATTTATTGATTGAAGAATAACCAAAAATGGAGACCTCTAGCTACAACAGGCACACACATTCAAACATCATGGAGTCCTGCTCACAGGCACCATACACACAACACTCTCTTGTTGGACACGACACACAATTGGAACTTTCTGTGAAAGGGACTGTAGGCAAAATCTCTGAATGGGAACAGGTAAAAAGGCAAGCCCAGACACTATAGGTGAAAAAAATCATATGCTGCCACCACTGCTCACTGCCCAGAGACACAGACAGTAGTCTTGTGACAACTAAAAAGTGCACTTTTGGCGTTATGTCTCATTGTCATTTCAGGCCTAGGTCTGTGCACGCATATATTATTTTGTGTGTGCAGAGCCAAAAGAAAGTCAGGGTACTAGATTCATCTGCAGTTGGGTGACTCAGGGTAGGGGGTGCATGTCCCGTTACTATGTAGGGGACATTCCCATCTCAACAGTTATAGCCTTACACAGGGCTTTATACATCAACGATTCTGCCCACTTTCAGCAACAGGTCAGAAGGTGGGAGGTAGATGGAGGAGATGAGATGTGTGTTTGGAACTTCATCAGGAGTCACATGGCAAGCCAGTTACTAGGATCAGAGTATGATAATTTGAGCCTTTTACTACCAGCGACCCAGGGCTTTACATTACTAAGGAACCCTGAACTAAGCACCAAATACACCCCTATAGCGCCTGGCACTCAGGGTGGCGAAGCCTAGCAGTCCAAGGCTTAATCAGATAGGGTGTGTGAGTAGATAATCTAAGCTCAATGCAACATATAACATCACCCAATAATCCATTGGTGCTATTATTTTAGACGAAAGGATACATTTTTATCAGCACATAACACAATACCATGCATTAAATCAAAGAACAATAATATGACATTCAATTGGTAAACTAACTAATCACTGCAACTGGGGTCTTCAATTATTTATTGAAACTGCTCCAGTTGGACTATGTCAGAATGTGCAGTGCACATCAAATCATTTTGCCTTTGTATGGCGAATGGAATGGTAGGTTCTATTCTAGTTCCCTGTCCACTCCTCCTAAAGGATCTTGATTGAGTGACACATATTTCAACAATTCTCCCAGCAGTGTCTCGTCTTTGAACTGTACCTTGTCTAATGTCAAATTAGTCCCTGCATGCCAAGGCTTGCTGTTGCTGGCTAGTTGGAAGGGCTTGAGTGTGACCCTGGTGGTAAGACATGTGAAATCACAATCCCCTGGCCTCCGTCACATAGGCATGGTCTCTGGTGTGCAAGCCTTAAGCTGAGGGTGCAGATTGAAGCGAAGAACATCCCTGAAGAATCTTCGCTTGGGAACCTTAAAGTGAAGAGCCACCTTGGTGGTTGCAGTAGTGATCCAAATGAAGGCCACAGCCACTGCAGACTGTGATGAGCAATGCGGATCTAGCACTAAGGCTTTCAAGCACTTTAGGAAATGTTCCTGAGAACACCAATTGCGGTTGTATCTCTCTAAGTGCCAAGCTGTCAAGCGCTATGTCTTTTTTAAAATGTCTTTGTTTGAGATGTCTTTATGAAAGCAAAAGTGGAACCAGTAGTGGATACCTGTTATCTGGGTTGAAGCAAAACCGAAAAACGTCCATTAGCTAATCAAACGTCTCCACTTAACCTTCTCTCAGAATGGTCTTTCGGAAATTTGTTATGATCCCCTGGTTGTGAAATGAGGAATAAATGCACCATACAGATAGACAAATACGATTTAAGTAATTCAAAACCAGTTGGCCTATTGTTAAGTTTGCTGGGGACTGCACTATCTTTTGCAATTATTGCTGGCGTGTATAGGTAGAAGTGAAAATGTACTCTGAGTTAGTGATTAGGGAATTCGTCTTTTTGGTTCATGCTGGAAGAGAGCCAGACCGCAACGACTCATATTTCTTCACCTTCTGTTGTCAGTGAACGTATGTGATTTAGAAATCTGAATCTTTCTGAGCTTTATAGCAAAGGGAATTCCCCATTACTCCAAAGTGCGGTAAGAGCTGACTTTTGAATGCTTTAAATGCTTCTGAAAGTCCCACCAAATGAGCTAAATCCTGCACAACTTTATTTAATTTTATTTTTTATATATTTTAGCTAATAGATTTAGCTAGAAAAGCCTTTGGTGTATTTTAAGGTGTGTTCTGACCAGAGAAATTCATAATATCACATTTGTAGGGTGCTTATGAAAATTGAATATTATGCAAGTAAGCAGCCAAGGTTTATTGTTTAAAGTCTGGGTGTCTAAGTGTTCTGTCATTATATATGTTTTTCCTAGAAATTCTGACAATGGTATTCTGCCAGATAAAATTACCAATCTGGGACTCTAGTTTTGTGAAAAAGGAATCCGGAACATAAATTGGTACTGCTGAAACAAAAAGGGCACTTGTGACAATATAAGCATGGTAATAGAATTCTACCAGAGATAGGTAGTAGTAAATTCCTTATCTTGATGAAGCATTTTATTGAAATCTCAGCCCATTCTTTGACATAATTAACTTGATCAATCCTTTTTTTTTAATTTGAAACTGTGGCATATCTAACTTGGTTGCTGAACTCAAATATTATTTAACTAATGCCCTAGAAGAGGAAGGGTCCCCAACCTTCTGTGAGCACTGAGCAACAGGTGTGTGTCAGTCTATACGGTAGCAGCATCTGAACCATGGATTAGTATGGTAATACATTCATTATGTGTGACTTCGGCACTGAAATCTGCAGTACCGAACAGTATTTCTGGGGGGTGTCAGGGGCTAAGTTTACGGGTACACTGCAAATTTAAAGACTAATTTCATCCAGTGATCATGACCACAATGTGAACGTATCTAAGGACCAATTTACCACAGATGTGGGTTCTTCTAAAGAAATAGCTAAAAAATAATGGCAAATTTTAAAGACCATGACTGTGCTGCAGGGTAGCTGGCTCTTTCCTGCTGTAGATTTTTGGGATATTAGTGACGAATGGTGCATTTTGCAGTACATTAGTCTAGTAACATTAACACCAACATGTGGGATTAAATACGGTTTAAAACTGACGCTTGGGGAACTTACTGCTACAAATCTTTTAGACATTTAGGCCGTCATTATTATGGTCTGATAATTCCCTCCTTATGCAAACTGCTGCTTGCTTACGCATTGGAATTGCAATTTATATGAATGTATCACCCCCATCAATACTGGGTCTAATAAAGTTTGCAATATTTTGGCTGGTCAAATCAGCTGAAATATAACAGGTGAAAAAGAAGTAATAATTATTGGACCATGAGTATTTAGGTATGATACGTACCAAAATCAACATTTCATTTCATCAAATCTGTAATTAGATGCTATTTATTGCATCTGGTGAAATCCAACCCATACAGTGGTGGGTTTTAACTGGAGCAGTAAATATTGCAACCTCTTTCATGCTACTTATGATGATGGCCTTAGTTGTAAATGAGACATTGTAAGCATATAGCGGCAGCAACATTGGCCAAAACGTAGAGGGGTGAAGGGTTCTCCCCATAGACCTTCTAATAAATTTAGATGATAACTGTTTATTTTCATAGGTCAAAATAAATTAGGATACAAAAACTACTTTCTAGCGGTATGAAATGGAGAAGAATGTTTTACCCGTTGATGCTATGGAAGGTACTATTATTGCACAATAGTCCGGCACCTCTGTGAAAAATTGGTAGGATGCAAGGCCAATGAATTAACACTTTCTGTTTTCCATATGGCAGATTTTAAAAGTCAACATAGAACATTGAATATACAAACAGTGCCCAGTGGCTGGGAGGGACTTCGGGGATGGGTGGCTTGCGGGCATCCGGACCCAGCGCTGGATTCCGGGGTGTATGTGGGACATGTGAATCTACAGCTGTACACGCCGTTTCTATTTCCGCCCTGCCCCAGCGCTGTCCGTCTGTTAGAGCGGGCCCACTGTACCTTATGGGGTTAGCCTTCTAGTTGTTAGTCCAGGTGTCACTGCCACTGCCTATAAAACATCATGCTGGAGCGACCGCTCGCGGCGTGTGCGCCGCCAGTGCGCCAAAGGCAAGTCCATCTGCACCTGTCCGCGCGCCGGCCACACACAGCGCCAGCTACCCTGCCGATCCTGGAAGAAATCTTCCTGCTGATTCTACTTATAGGTATTCGAGTGCTTTATTACGGGCAATAGGTGTGCAGGGTGGTGTCCATGGGGAGTTTAAACTGAGAAATACGGCAGGGGCAGTAGCTGACTTCATTAAAAGGGACTCTCTTAGATGCGATTTGCTTAATGTAAGGTACCTCTGCAAACACTATATGGAGACGCAGCTGCTGTTAGAGTCCTACAATCTAGATTCATTGGTGATGACTGAGACTTGGACTCACCCCGGATCTGATTTGGAGCTGGCTTTGGCGTGTCCTCAGGGCTATAAAGCCTTTCATAAGCCATGCCCTAGCGGTAGAGGTGGAGTGGTTGGGATTATTTTTAAGGACGTATTGAATCTTTCTCCATATGATATTGATGAGGTTGAAGGGGTTGAGCTACTGGGCTTTGCTCTAAAAGATCATGGGAACCAGGTGTTGACTGGTATTATTTGCTATAGGCCCCCAGGGATGGCCAGCCTCCTTCAACAGAAAAACTTAATTGATGTTTTCAGTAATATGGCTCTTTCACACACCAGACTGCTTATAGTAGGGGATTTTAACCTGTGGGCCAACGGGAGCATGGACCCCGGGTATAACAATCTCCTACAATCCTGTATGAATTTGTATCTTCCACAATGGCTGGTAGAACCTACACATATGGGGGGACATATTCTGGACCTTATTTTCGCTGGGAAAGACTCAATGGAAGTGGTGAATGTTTTGCCGGTTGGTTGGACTGATCATCATTTAATTCAATTTGATGTGTTTAACATCAGGCAGAACAGCCCTGCTATGAAGGAAACTAGATGTCTTCTTAGTAGGGCCTGGAAAGGTCTCCTGATGAAAGCTAGTGCTGCCCCAGTATTCTATCTTGAAGAATCTTTTGACCCTGGTAAACAGGTGGAGGATAATTATGCCACCTTTTGTCTATCAACTTGACCAGCTTGTCCCACGAAAGTAGGTTAAAAGGGTTGGCAAACCCTCTGCTCTCTGGTATAATGCTGAACTGCAAAAGTAGACAAGCAGAACGGCGGTGGAGGAAGGGGTATTCTGATATAGACAAAATCGATTGGAAGGAGAAAATCCTCTGCTATAAGAAAAATATTGCTTCTGCTAAAGATGAATTTTTTGCAGATGTAATTTTGAAGGCACCAAATAGCTCTAAGAGCGTTTTCAAAATAATGAATAATATCGCCAGCCCCGCTTGCACAAAAAATAAGATTCTCCCTACGCAGGAACTTTGTGACAGCCTGGCTGCCTTTTTTGAAGATAAGAACTGCAAAATCATTGAAGGGTTGGAAGAGGATAGCACAGTTGATGGGGCTAGTGGTCCCCCACAGGATAGGAAGGAGGACTGGAAGGGGCTGAGTAAAGCTTCAGATCAGAGGCCTCTCCTAGATTATTTTGATATTTCCTCTATGGAGAATTTTAATCAGATAGATCTAGGGATCTCCTCTGGTTCATCACTGGACCCTCTTCCCCATAGGATCTGGAAAGCATTAGGCTCCGAGCTATTCCCTCTGCTAAGACAGTTATGTGATCAATCCCTGATTAGTGGGATGGTCCCCTCCTGCTGGAAGCAAGCAGTTGTAATCCCCTTATTAAAAAAAACATCGCTTGACCCAGCCTGTCTTAAAAATTACAGGCCTATCTCACTCCTTCCATATCCGGTGAAGATCATTGAGCGCCTTGGAGGTAGGGCACTCTCCCAGTTTCTGGAGGTAAATAATTTACTGGATGACGTGCAATTCAGCTTCCGACCAGGACATGGGACGGAGAATGCCTTGCTTTGCTGACTGTACTGGACGATCTTCGTCTGCGTGCGGACAAGGGTCATTCTGCTATACTGATCTTGTTGGACCTGTCCGCCGCATTCGACACAGTCAATCACAAGGTTCTCCTGGAATGATTGGAAGAAGTGGGGGTAGTGGGCCTGGCTCAGAAGTGACTTCATTCCTATCTGTCTGACAGATGTCAGGCTGTGGCCCTCCCCCTTTTCAGTCTAAGTTCACCAAGATAAATCATGGTGTATCGCAGGGTTCTGCGGTCAGCCCTAGTCTATTTAATGCCTATATGTGTCCCTTGGTGGATGTCATTAAATCCCACGGCATAGGCCTAGTAAATTGTGCGGATGATACCCAGCTTTTTCTCTCCTTGGAGGGAGAACAGTCATCCACTGTGGAGAATTTCCATGCCTGCAAGCAGAGCGTGGTACACTGGCTGAGAAACAACAACCTGCAATTTAACACAGATAAAACAGAGCTTCTTTATATTGCAGGTGGAAGAGTGTCATATCCTCTCCCAGCCGACATTTGGCCTATTCTTGCCTATCCCCCGCAAGTCAGTTTGCAATTTGGGAATCTTTTTTAAGGAGAAGTTGACCTTGGAAAATCAAGTCAATAAGACCGTTGGGAGCTGTTTTTCTCTTATCAGGGCCCTTAGGAAAATTCTCCCTATGCTCCCCATACATACTCGCGCACTGGTAGCAAGGAGTGTCATCATCAGCAGGTTAGATTACTGCAATGCCTTGCTGCTGGAGTCCCCAAAATATTTAATTGGGAGACTGCAGAGAATCCAGAATGCAGTGGCCAAGCTGGCCTTGATGAGACCTCGTCAGTCCTCCTCCTTCCAGGCCCTTGAGGAGCTTAATTGGCTCCAAATTCTACAGAGGGTTCACTTCAAATCCCCCTGTGTCGTGTTCAAGGCACTGCACGGTCTAGGGCCAAGACCGTTGCAGAATAAATTCAGCTGGTATGCTGCCACTCGCTGTCTTCGGTCTTCCTCAGCTAACTGGGTGAAAGTACCTATGGTCAGAAGAGCTAAACTGGACGGGGGGGGGGGGAACTTTTAGTGTTGCTGCTGCAAGGCTCTGGAATAGCCTACCCTCAGAGCTGCAGCAGATGTAAGATCTTCTGCCGTTCAGAAATAAAATAAAAACCTGGCCCAGAGTATAATGCCGATTCTGTCCTTTGCCACAGGCTTTTTTTTCCCGTCTCTCAGTGCCAGGGTACCCGGCAGGTTGCAGTGCGCTCTACAAATAGTCTTTACATTACATTACATTACAACAGATGCTTACTGGGTAAGTAACATTATTCTTATATTCCGCCGTAAGGTGTTTCATGCCTGATTATTTGGAGGCTGTAGCAGCTTTGCTATCTGCTCCATGAGGAGTGCCTTCTTCTCCTCATACTTCTGCCATTTTAAGATTAAAGGGATAGTTTGCTAAAGGAATGGTTGGCCAGAGACGCAAGAAACGCAGGCTAACACCATATTATTGCCACTGCCCGTCCTCTGGCTGGAACGATGGAAAGAGCTAACAGGTGCATCAATGAACATCAATGCCTATCCCACTGGTTGAAGGGCTTCTTGCTCTATGTGGCCTAAGACGCCAAACTGAGATCACACAGTAACATAGTGCTTCACTGTAGAAAATAATTTCATATATAGAAATTAACTCTTTATGTTTGATACAGTTTTTCTGTAGTTGGTTGTTTTATCTGAGTTCAGATGGGTGTGTCTGAAAGTTGTTTTGAAGTGGGTGATAGGCGGCACTGCTTTCAACTGTTTCTACTGTTTCTATGAGTCAAGGCAATTGTTTGTTTATAAATGTTGTTAAAAAAGGTGGTGCCTTAGGGAACACTTTTCATGATTTATAATAGGAGGTAAGTTGTAGAGTGGCTGGAAAGTGATAATTGAGGATAATATTGTGAAAAATTAGTGTAGAACAAAGTTGAATTTAAATGGTAAGCAGCTAGGTGAGGAGTGCTGAGGTGCAGTATTGTTTGCAAAGTGCAGTCTTAGAGATCACGAACAGGATCAGATCTTGGTTCCTCATTGGCAAACCTGATATTATTCAGACAAGGAGTGTACATTGGAAAGGTTAAGAAGGAATGCCACATGGGGGGAGAGAGGTATTTGTAAAATTGGATATCATAGTGCTGCTTTTAGTAAGTAACCTTATGAACTACTACCTCAAAGGGCTTTTCTTAAGCATTTTTTAGTTCACCTCTTTGGCATTTGTCATGGATCATGCTTCATCAGTGTGCCCATTTTTGGGATCCACACAATTAATGGATAAATTGGGTTACTGCTATCTTCACTGTCAGTGAAGATAGGCATGGCAGCCATGATATCGAAATGCCGGTAGGGTGTGATGACAGATGTATAAAGAATGCATTTATGGTCTCCCAGCCCCATTCGAAACCAATCATTGATAGTCCAACTTGGATGGGATGGCAGGGCCTCGTTTGTCATCACTTGATTGTAAGTTATGTGCTTGTATCCAGCTGAACAAAAATACCTAGAGGTTTATGCACATTGTCTATAATGGAATAATTTTTTATACATCCACATTCTACCTCTCCCAGCGTACAGGATCTTGGAACACACTTAATTGGAAACATTTGTCATCTTTGTTCCAGAGTAGCATGCTACTCACAGAAAAAAGCACTTAAACACCTAATCAGGGGTAGGAAGCGCTATATAAATGCAAACCTTTTTCCCTCTTCTAACCCTCCACTATCCTTCGCAATCCAAATCACTGACTAACATATCCACCACTCAAATTACTTTCAACTTTTCACTATACTAATTCACCACTAATCCTTTATGGGTTCCAGAGTAGTGTGCTACTCGCCAAAAAGGCACTTCAATGCCTTGTGAGAGGTAGTAAGCGCTATATAAATGCAATTACAATACAATACAAGGAACCTCTTTAAAGGATTCAACTGCTTCCAGCAGCAGCAATAAGGCCAAACACCTACCCCATTAACACAAATGAACAACAAAACCCCAATAGTAAATTTAGTATAAATGCTAGAGGGCTTTTGAAGATTTATCACTTTGTAGTTCCTAGTACCAGACAGATAAAAGTCGAGATAAATCTCAGGTAGCCTTATACCTTTTGAGATACCCGTCGACAGTATGAAAGTCCAAGGAAGACTGCAGCAAAGGTTCCGGTGCTTATTTATTAGGCAGGTCATCCCCATGTTTTCAAAAGAAACTGACTTACTTGCAGTGGCATTGATCGGGGTTGGGGGGTTAGGGGTGCAGGGGAAGGTAAAGAAAAATAAAATAAAAAACTTACCTCCTCGCCGCGCCTCCCCTTGATCATCCCTTCGCCCCAGCCAGAACAGCAAGCACACCCAGGCTCCCCATAGCCAATCAAAACACTGCAATGCAGCATTGTGATTGGTCTGAGCGCCATGGTTCGACGCTCAGATGGGGAATGGGAGCCTGGGCATTTTCTCCACCTAGAGAACAAGCAAAGTGTGCATGAATGTTTTGCCGGCCAAATACGGCTGGCCAAACATTCATGCGCACTTACAGAGTGCCCTCCACTCCTCCCTGCTCCTCTGCCAGCAGAGCAGCCCAACCCACTCGCAAAGCTGTCGCAGCAGGAACAAATATAATGATGACTACATTGAGTAATTATCATTTTATTTTTCCTTTATTTACACTGCTAAAAAGCAGTGGGGGGATGCTCCTCCACCTTAGCGGAGGAGCCGCCACTGCTAATTTTAAAAGTCAGCATAGACTGTGAAACATTCACAAGAGTGCCCTATGATTGAACCAGCATGGCACTAGCAAGCAGGATGCCACCAAATCCAGTTGTTAGAGCCACAGTTTCTTAATTCCAAATTAAGAAGTAAACTACGTTTATACTTCAGAGCCAGGGATATTGTAGCTTTGTAAGCTGCACAACATTAACTTTGAATTATTGACAAAAATATTGAGCTCCACAATTCCATACCTGATCCAAATGAAACAGTGTGGACTGCACTTTTCTACTGCCTTATAAAGGGCTATATATTAATATCAAATTATCCCTTAGTGTCCACTCAACACAGCGCCAGACAACTAGGTCAGTCATACACTAGCAGGAACTGCACTGGGAAACCCAAACACAACATTATAGAATAGTAGACACTCGTAACAGAGTTATGTTTAGCAAGTCTGGGCCCACAGTAGAGGTAAGAATAGTAGAATGAAAAAATAAATGAGAAACAATAGACCCAGCGTTTCCCACTGTTTCAAATAACATTAACACTGTATTGTGATCCAATTAGCACACCTTTTAGTATGCCATAATTCTCCAGCTAGTACAAAGTGCAATTTGGGAATGCCCAGGTATCACACTTTATGTTTTTAAGAATTCAAGATATCCCTTCGATATTTCCATAATTCTGATGTTAGTTTGCTTGTAATGTTTCAGTATGGACACCCTGCAGTCAATAACTTCCCAGTGGCCTATAATGATGCAACCAGCAACCTTCACTCTTTTCCATAAAGATGCTAATGCATTGACCTTTTTCTTTAAAGGACCCTCTTCTTACCTTCTTTCATCCGTATGCCTCCTATCCTTGAGTACAGCCTATGTTAATATACATTTTTTGCATTTAAGAAAATTGCCCACCCATTCTCTTAAAGATCTCAACCTGTCCTTTGCAAACTATACCCCGAATCTATCAATACCTAGGGCCCGATTCACAGAATTAACTTAAGACAAAATCCTAAACTTACTACTTTTGGTATTCACAGAATGCACTTACTACTTTTGGTATTCACAGAATGCACTTACTACTTTAGGTATTCACAGAATGGATTTACGACTACTAACTTTACGTCCGCACTCGGGCCGGAAATTCTGGCCCGGAGGCGGGGCTTCCGGCCCGGAGGCGGGGCTTCCGGCCCGGAGGTGGAGATTTCGGCCATGACTAAATCTCCGCCACCGGCCAGAATCACCACCTCTGGGCCGGAAGCTCCGCCTCAGGGCCAGAAGCCCCGCCTCCGGGGGGGATCTGGGTCGGACAGCTCTCCGAGAGCTGTTCGTAGCCTTACCTTGCGACCGACTCGTACCCGGAGCCGGTCCATCCGGGCGATGAAGTACGATGCGCTTAACTGACACGAAACATGTAGGCTGTGCTTCAAGCTTCATTTTCTGTCTGTGCCGTACCTATGAACGCCGAAACGAGTCGCCCGGAAGCAGTATCCACAGCAGTTTCCGGACGGACAAGTACGATGCACAAATCATACGTGCCGGACGGGCCCCTACGTACAGCACGTCACAGCATCCGGAAAAGAAGCATATCAGGTACGATTCGCGCCAGAACACAATCCACGGCTATGAGATGGACCAGCTTGCAACGGGTATGAGATGGAGCAACAAGCAGCCAGCGTGTACGAAACGAACACATAATGAACCCCATCGCGCAGGTCATACTAGTACTGTATATCTATGACCGGATCAGAAACGGACCGCGCAGATGGCAAGTCAGACACCCACCCCACAAACGACACATACACCCAGAGGATCCATATCCTGGCCACTAGCAACAGGCCACCATAGGGGTTGCATGGCCAGCACCACTACCACCACCACTCATAGGGGGTATGTTGCCCATCACTCCTGCCACCCCCACCCATAGGGCTTATGTTGCCCATCACTACTGCCACCCCCACCCATAGGGCTTATGTTGCCCATCACTGCTGCCACCCCCACCCATAGGGCTTATGTTGCCCATCACTCCTGCCACCCCCACCCATAGGGCTTATGTTGCCCATCACTACTGCCACCCCCACCCATAGTGCTTATGTTGCCCATCACTACTGCCCCCCCCACTCATAGGAGACCTGTTGCCCATCACCCCTGCCACCCCCACCCATTGGGGACCTGTTGCCCATCACTCCTGCCACCCCCACCCATAGGGCTTATGTTGCCCATCACTACTGCCACCCCCACTCATAGGGGACCTGATGCCCAGCACTCCTGCCAGCCCCACCCATAGGGACTATGTTGCCCAGCACTCCTGCCACCCCCACCACTAGGGGACCTGTTGCCCATCACTCCAGTCACCCCCATCCATAGGGACTATGTTGCCCAGCACTCCTGCCACCCCCACTCATTGGGCTTATGTTGCCCATCACTACTGCCACCCCCACCCATAGGGGACCTGTTGCCCATCATTCCTGCCACCCCCACCCATAGGGACTATGATGCCCAGCACTCCTGTCAACCCCACTCATAGGGCCAACGTTGCCCAGCACTCCTGCCACTGCCACCCATAGCGGACCTGTTGCCCATCACTACTGCCAACCCCACCCATAGGGGACCTTTTGCCCAGCACTCCTGCCACCACCACACACAGGGCTTATGTTGCCCATCACTCCTGCCACCCCCACTCATAGGGGACCTGTTGCCCATCACTCCTGCCACCCCCACCCATAGGAACTATGTTGCCCAGTACTCCTGCCACCCCCACTCATAGGGCTTATGTTGCCCAGCACTCCTTCCACCCTACCCATAGGGCTTATGTTGCCCAGCACTCCTGCCACCCCCACCCATAGGGGACCTGTTGCCCATCACTACTGCCAACCCCAACCATAGGGGACCTGTTGCCCATCACTCCTGCCACCACCACCCATAGGGATTATGTTGCCCAGCAATCCTGCCACCCCCACCCATAGGGGACCTGTTGCCCATCACCCCTGCCACCACCACCCATAGGGCTTATGTTGCCCAGCACTCCTGCCACCCCCACCCATTGGGCTTATGCTGCCCAGCACTCGTGCCACCCCCACCCATAGGGGACCTGTTGCCCATCACTACTGCCAACCCAACCCATAGGGGACCTGTTGCCCATCACTCCTGCCACCACCACACATACAGCTTATGTTGCCCATCACTCCTGCCACCCCCACCCATAGGGACTATGTTGCCCAGCATTCCTGCCACCCCCACTCATAGAGGACCTGTTGCCCATCACTCCTGCCACCCTCGCCCATAGGGACTATGTTGGCCAGCACTCCTGTCACCCCCACCCATAAGGACTATGTTGGCCAGCACTCCTGCCACCCCCACCTACAGGATGGGTGATGCTCCACACATCCATCATACACCAACATCAGGTATGTCAGCAAAATACATCCCCCTAACATCATGAAAACAGTGTGTAGTCTGTGACAAATGCCCACAACAGTGATTATGACTTCGAACATACAATGTAACTACCATCACATGTGTGACCAAAAACTGAGTGTGGCCTACACAAGGCAAGCATCACAATAGCACTGTGTCAATGTGCACTAACACCCCCTCACTGTGTAGAACAAAAGTTAAGTGTGGGGTTCCAAAGTGCAGCAAATGTTGAGCATTGTGGTGAAGGGGTCTAAACACCCCCTCATCACAGTGACCAAAAGGTAAGTGTCATCATGGTCAAATCTGCAAATGACAAACAGCATGTATGATTCCTGCTCCCAACACATGAAACACGTTTGTGGCAAAGTAGTGGTTGTGTCCCATACCCACAGAGATGTGGTGAGGCTAATAGGGCTGTGAAATCCTAACATATTATCGGACATGTGCAGACAAGCACCACCCATGGGGGCTGACATTGCATACAGTGTACAAAGACACAAAAGCAGAAGTGACCATCACAAAGCATACACACATCTCAAAAATAGACACACAAATCAAAACATCCTGTGTAGACTGTAGGTGTCAGGTCACAAACTCCCATTCCATGGCAGCAATGGGACCTAACAACCAGGATGAATGTGCAGAATGATGTGATATGACTCACAGGGAAAGCAGGGAAAATCACAAAAACAACATCCAGACAATGGCCCACAAAAGCACTACCAATTCACTGGTGCAGATGCACAAACACAAACAGGCAACCTCACACTGCACATCTGACACAACATGTGTGTGTGTGTCTCAGTATCTCCAGGCAAATACACAACACATGAGGGGGGCTGAACCACAGTGAGACAGCTGTGGACACTGTGCCATACAAAAGTAACCCATCCTTGGGTCCGCCTTAGTGGGCAGTCAGGCATTGTGAGATGAGAGGGAGCACAACAGACACATGTGACACAAGCTGGAATGAACAGCAACTAACACAGCAAGAGACTGACACACAACAGCACTACCCCCAGGGACCATACATTGGGGTGACACAAGAATGCATGATACGTCCACTGTGATGACAAAGGTAGATAACGTACAAACTGTGAAACCCAGACAAGTGTCCTGTGCCACAAACGTACATCACACCTACACAAAAACAAATCACTCTGCATGGCCCGTCATCCAGGGACAAACGGGAGATAGGGGCCCATCCATGCAAACATTCACATCTGTCCACCCTCAACACTACACACCCTGAACTGCACCAATGTGCATCTGTGAAGCCCACATGGACAGGTGTCATTGCACATGCACCCATGACAAACACAGTAATGTTGGGAGGAACTAAGGTGCACAGACTCATCACACAAGGACAGTCTACAACCCTGGGAAATGACAGACAAACTGCACAGTATGCAGTACATGGCCATGACGTCAAAGCTCCCATAACCTTCGGAATCCCTGCCACAGTCCCAGGACAATGCAGAAGCCAAAGAGAACCACAAGGCACACATGCTGACACCTGCCAACATTGCAGCCCTGAACAGGATGAGTGGGAGCAGTCACACACATATACACATGCCTCAATCACTGAAAGGTACCACCTAGGGACAACTACATGATATTGCGAACAAAGAAGTGCCTTGGGGACCCCTGACTGTGTCCCATCTGCGTCTGACCACATCATCACCACTCAGAACTGACAAATTCCAATGATGAAACACCAATTAACAGTAGTGTGTCATGCACCCACACATCTGGTAACCCAGGACAAAGATGTGTGATGAACACAGTACAACTCAGCAAGCATCAACAACAGGAACATATCAAGGGAACACTGTCTGTGTATGAAAAGGGATGTGGACACACACACACACATGCTCACACAACACACACCATGGGCCCAGGCAATGTCATGGAACAACACGCTTACTTGAGGGGACTCAACTCCTGTGGAAGCTCAGCTGTGCCACACCAAGTCCCAGCAGGTCTCAGTCATGTCAGCAGAACACTTGGTCAGTCAGCCATCAGTTACCACCCAATGAAGGCTCTGGTCACAACAGCCTGGGTACGAGATTCTCCCTTAAGTCATCTGCACATACTCAATACATATGTCCAGCAAGTTGCACAGAGGACCCAGTTGCTCCTACACCAATGATGCCCACACCTGCAGGCCCAGTGGCGATACGCCCACAGTCATGGAAATAGACAAATTGGACAATGGAAAGCCACAGATCTGACCATGCAAATGAAATGTTTACAGAGATGTTCACAAATTGTTAATCATGACACACCCAGTTAGCTGCAAAGGATGACATGGATACCGACCAGAATAGGATACATATCTCATGGACCACATGGAGTACCTCACATCAACATCTCAGTATTCAACATTGGAAATCCAGCATTATAACAGCAAGGTCATGGTAAACATCATCAACATAATGTACAGCTAAATCAAATTTACAAGGATAAATAAAAATGCTTTATTCAGCCAAATTTGAATGCAAAAGCAAATGTTCTTTCAAAACAAAGGCCAATGGCCAGTCCATATCCAAATGTCAACAATGTGATTTGAGTGACAACTGTCACACGTTGCTTGCCTGCACTGGTGAGGACAGGGGACATCCATTCGGAGGGGCATACATGGGGGCAGGCCAGGCACCACAGGGACAGGATCAGGGCTCAGCAGAAGGAGGCAGTGAAGGGGTGGTGGATGCAGGAGAGTCACTGGCAACTGCAGTGGAGGTGTCTGACATAGTGGGTGCAGTCACAACTGTGGGGAACAAGTCAGATGGGGTGGTCGTGGACTCCACTGCAGTGCCCAACTCCATGGGAGCGGAATGGGGTTCCGGTGAGGTCGGCAGGACAGAGGGGGGCCCACGGTACCCACATCAGTGGCACAAACAGTCTGATCGGGGGTGGAAGAGCAAGTGGTAGGGGGGAGGGCCAGAGCATTTTGGGGATGGTGTATCTGTGGGTGGGGGAACCTGGGGCAGGGTAACCTCTGGAGTGGTGGTCTGGGGGATGGAGGACGGAGATTGTGTCGTGGAGCTGTGGGGCAGGGGTGGGGTCTTGTTATTCTGGCTCCGGGGGGACTTGCGGGTGGGGGCCTCAGTCTGACTGCACCTGGGGGAGGGTGTCCGGCTGTGAGGGGCACTCCCCTCTGTGTGTGGGGACTTCCTCTTACCCTTGTAAGCTGGATCTGCTGGATCGGTGAGGAAAGGGCCAAGGTCACAGAGGAAGAGCTTCTTGGGAGATGGGGTTGCAGGTGAGGCAAGGGAAGGGGTCTTGGAGGGAGAGGTATCGGAGGACTGCGGAGTGGTTGTGGATGCCTGTGTGTGCGTTTACAAACTATCCCCTGTGAGTGTGGTATCAGTCCCCTGAGGTTGCTTGTGCGCATGTCTAAACCTTGGTTTGGGTGTTTGTGTGCTGCCCATGTCTGTGGGTTTGGGTGAATGTGCTGGTGTGTCTGTGCTTGGGACCGGTAGGGTGCTAGGAATCGTGGATGGGGCAGGGGTAGGAGGGGTGAGGGACACTGCTGCCGTCAGGGAGGAGGCCACGGACTGATTGGTCCTCTGTAGGGCAGACATGCCCGATGAAATGCCCTCCATGAACGACACCAGTTGTGTCAACAGAGTGGTGTGTTCATGGAGGACACTCAGCATTGATTTCTGACCTACATGGATGTGTCGAAGCAAGTCCACAGACTCCACACTCAGGGCAGTAGGGGACATAGGGGCAGGGGGTGCGGTGCCTGGCACAAAGGAGACATGCTCCCGAACACGGAAGCCTCCATGGACCTCTGGGATGGGAGCCGATGGGAGGGTGGTGATAGTGGTGGTGGTGGTAGTGGCGGGGACAGCCTCACTAGCTGGGGTTTGGTGGCTGATGACACCCGCCTCCACAAGGGAGTCATCCTCCGAGCTGCTGTGGCCCTCAGCTGGGGTGGATGGTGCTGAGGGCTCCTCGGTGTGGCTCCACTCGCCCTTTGTGCCACTGGGTCCCTCCGACTCCTCGCCTTCTGTCCCAGTCAAGCTCTGTGGCTCTTCCAGGTCTGTGGAGCTGTCCCCTCCTGTGGCCGTGGATGTATCTGGATAGAATTAGGAAACAAAGAACAACATCAGTCACTGAC
The DNA here is from genome assembly GCF_964204655.1 of Triturus cristatus. NCBI lineage: Eukaryota > Metazoa > Chordata > Amphibia > Caudata > Salamandridae > Triturus > Triturus cristatus. The sequence continues at coordinate 352,896,595 of NC_140590.1, forward strand.
CACACACATCACAGTGAGTACAGCACATCACAGGGCAAGACCTGGCATAATCAGCTGAACAATGCTCAAAGTGCTCACACTGTTTAGAATAAGTCAATTGTCAGTCTCACCATCAACCATGGCACTCATATCCCTCCTGGACTTTCACCCATACGTCTGTTGCATGTTGGATGCTAATACCCCAATGTGCAGACATGCACCGCCTACACATTTGTTGTACATGCAAGTGAACATGTAGGAGTATGTCACTATACACACATCACATCTCTTGCCACTGACTCAGTACAGGTGTCAGGATGAAGGGATGCCCAGAGTCTCATTTCACATGCTTGTGATGCATACCAGCAACACACACTATGATGTTCTCATTTCCTGATAGTCAATGCCACAATGGGGTGCATGGAGCACATTTGACCCCAATGCAGGATCACTCATAGCAAGTTAAATGCCATGGCACTGGCATGCCTGGAAAGTCAGTCATCACTGTCTCCTGTCACAAGGGTAGGGCATCCAGACAACAACAATATGCATTGTGTCACAATCATAGGTCATGGGTAAAGCAAACTCTGCAGCTGACAATTGCACTTGTCCATCCCCTGCAAACAACATATCCCGGACCCAGATGACCCCACATCATACAAAACAGTATGAGTCTCTGCGAACACAAATCCCTGTACATGAGCACATCAGAGTCTGCTGTGCATGAAACACAGCTGCCTGAAGTTCACAGTTGCATACACCATTGTGCACTGTCAAGTGATCACACACCTATATGTCACACAGGTCTTGTCTCTTATAGTCACATCTCAGATGTCCTGCTAGACCCTCAAACTCATAAACACCCCAGTTGTCCTGAAAAGGAAGCCACACCACAATGACACAGAGGCAGACACCTGAAGGCTCATGTCACTAAGCACGACCTGTAAGTTGATACACAGGAGTGGGATTACAGAGTGTTTCTAAATGCCCTTGAGTAGGCCTGACTGCCCAGGTCTACGTGAAACAGTGTATAGCCCTGGACAGTAGTCAGGTGGCTAAGCAAGTGTGACACACTTGATATACATACTCCTGAGGCCCACAATTTGTAGTCCCCTGAGGCATGGGTGTCTTTGAAGTACCCCAGGCACATGTGGCGAGTCAGACCAGCAATTGGAACACATATCAAGGGCACACACAGATCACATGTCAGATCTCATGCATTGTGTAAACAATTGACCCACCCATGAAAAACACAACAGAGTCACGGTAACAGATGCTGTCCGGAACCTGAAGCATAGCTGACTGCAGGGACACAGTGCCCTAGTGACACAAGCCACAGACTGTAGGGTCCACACCTGTGGATCATATGAGGAGGGTGCATCACACAATTGAGGGACATGAGTCCTGGACTACAAGACCTACGTAATGTGGAAGTGTGGCCAGCTCAAAAGACTGCAAATAGCATGTCAGACATAGTACACAGATTAGGCATGGATTTACCCCCTCCTTGCTGCTGTATGGCCTTCAGCTGGCCATCCAGGTCCGGGAAGACCACCGCCAGAATCCTGAGCATGTGGGGGGTCAGGGTCCGGTGTCCGCCCCTCCTGCGAGGAGGCGACAGCTTCAGCTGGACCCTTGCGATCCGCCGGGTCCAGCCCCGAAGGTCCTGCCACCTCTTCTGGCAGTTGCGGATCCGGCGCTTTTAGACCCCCACTGATAGAACTGCCCAAGCGATGGTCAGCCAGATCTTCTACTTCTGGTGGGCATCAACCTGTGAGGATGACAAAGTTAAAAGTCCATTAACACACATGCCCCATATTTGTGCTGCACACAGTTGGATATACATGTGGTCATCACAAAGGAAAATGAGTTACACAGGTAGTGCACCCATGGAAATGGACAAATGCCATGCATGTCTGACATGTTAACATTGCCTGGGAAGTTGAAGCTTGCACAAAAGCACTTTTGCTGCAGAACACCTGTTCATTACATGTACCTACACACTTTGGGGGATGAAAGTACTCAGTGAGTACGCTTGCCACTGATGTACACACTGCTAGTACTGCTAGTCAGACAACATGCACAATTAGGAAGGCAGTGGACTGCACACTCACCTGCTCCCCTGGTTTCCCATACAGCTTGCTGTACTGTGGAAGGAGCCCGTCCAGCAGAGCCTGGTTTTCCTCCTCAGTGAAGGCTGGGGCCCTCTCCGGAGTACGTGCCATAGCAGTAGCCAGAGGATGCAGAGACAGCAGCAGTGGTATCAGAGATGTGGTCCAGTAGCATGTAGTGCAGGCAAGTGAGCTCCCTGGGGTCCAGTCAGCCTTATATCTGTGCTGCAGAGGCAGAATCTGTGCCATGTGTCCCAAGTGATAGGTCCAACACGGTTGCATTCTATGAATCTGGCCAATCCATGGAATTGTACGACTCGTCCACGTCTTCCGCATCGTTCAAATCTTCACCTTCATAAAACCCTTGAAATTGCAACATTGTTGTAGGCATCCAACTGAATTTCTAGCGCACAACTCGTGCATCGCATCCGTCTCCATGACAGTCCAAAGCAAATGGGTGGGCACGGCTCGGTCAACTGACTGCACAACGCGTATTTTGAAAATCCACACAAACCCATCTCCATATGATTCAATGGCCAAGGCGTGCGCAGGGCTCGGTCCATGCCTGCATGACACGTATGCATGATAGTCACCCGCATCGATTTCATTGCAGTCAATGGCTAAGCGTCCGCACGGCTCGGTCCTGAACTGTGCAATGCGTACGCATGATAGTCACCTGCATCGGTTCTCATTGCAGTCAATGGCTAAGCGTACGCATGGCTCGGTCCATGCCTGCACGACGCGTATGCATAATAGTCACCCGCATCGGTTCTCATTGCAGTCAATGGCTAAGCGTACGCACGGCTCGGTCCTGAACTGTGCAATGCGTATGCATGATAGTCACCCGCATCGGTTCTCATTGCAGTCAATGGCTAAGCGTACGCACGGCTCGGTCCATGCCTGCACGACGCGTATGCATGATAGTCACCCGCATTGGTTCTCATAGCAGTCAATGGCTAAGCAGGTGCATGACTCGGTCCTGAACTTTGCAATGCGTACGCATGATAGTCACCCACATTGGTCCTCATTGCAGTCAATGGCTAAGCGTATGCATGGCTCGGTCCTGAACTGTGCAATGCGTACGCATGATAGTCACCCGCATCGGTCCTCATTGCAGTCAATTGCTAAGTGTACGCACGGCTCGGTCCTGAACTGTACAATGCATCTCTGTAGAAGTCACCCGCGTCGGTTGACATTGGTGTGACTTTTTGACGGCTTCCACACACAATTACTTGTCAGGGACTCAGGTGCACACGTACCATACTACTGCATGTGCCACACTGTGTCCCATGGCATGTAAGGCTGCATTACCTGTGTGTTTGAAGGGGCAACATTTGGTTTGTTGTTCGGCACTTTTGTGCAGCCACTCCCAGGCCGTGCACGTGTTCATGGGGACAGAATCCTTTGTGTGTTGTGCACATTACCACTGTGATGTGAAACTGTACATTTATGGTCATGAGTCATGGACACAGTTGCAGGTTGGATATGTTTAGGACATGTCACATACACCCTGAGACCTAGGTGTGATGGTATGTATGTCACAATGAGACCTATAGCCACAATTCTGATGCACACCCACAGCCTGTGTGCATGTTGTGTCTCAGATGTGGCTGATCAAATGTGCCCAATGGGAGACAGTCTCCACATCTATGTGGGTTGTGCATCAACATTGATGGTGTGTGTGTGTCTATGAGACGTCCATGTAAGGCCTGCAGAGACAACAGTGGCCACTACCTGTGGGACTCATGGTTGCTTTGTGACGTGTACATGATAAGCCATGTCATGCCAGTGTCCATGTGGCAATACAGGGACCCTGGGTATCTGCATGTCAAAGAGCTGCGATGCCTGGGAGACATCAGGCCTCACTTGTCACTGTGGTGTGTGTTTGTAATGTGACAGCAGTACATAGGTACTGTGACACAGCCCAATGCTTGGCCGTTGCACTACATGTTACTTATGTAGACATGTGGACTTGAGATGTGAGGTGATGTGCATGTAGGTGACATATGTGTCCATACCCAACAGCACACACCTCAGTACATTGTGTATTGTCATGATGTATCATGCGATATTTTGCTTGGTCATAGCTACATGGGTGGATGAATCAACAATCTTCCTTTGTTCATCTCAGTACTGCAGGGCACCAGCTGTGTCCAGAGACCGTTCCCAGACCTTGAAACCATGCAGGAACGGGACTGCATCTGACGGTACCGCTTCACCAGGCCAGTGATTGAGGAGTTGGCGGAGCAGTTGGTGCCACATCTGCTACCTGGCCGGACATACCCTACAGCACTGACCCCAGAGGTGAAGGTGATGTCAGCCCTGCACTTCTTTGCTACTGGTACCTTCCAGTACACTGTGGCTACTGCTGGTGGTATGTCGCAAACTATGTTCAGTCGTGTGCTACGCGATGTCTTGGAGGGGATGTGGCATTTCCTTGACCTGTACATCAAGTTTCCTAGCCCAGGTCAACTTACTGACATAAAGGATGCTTTTTATACACTGGGGAGGATGCAGAACGTCATTGGATCCATTGATGGTACACATGTGGCCCTGGTACCACCACGGGCACATGAGCAGGCATACAGGAAACATTTCCACTCCATCAATGCTCTGGTGGTATGTCTTGCAGACATGTGTATCACACATGTGTGTGCACGTTTCACCGGTTCTGCGCACAATGCCTACATCATGAGGAGTAGTCGCATTGCAACGCTGATGTCACAGATGCCAGACCAGCGTGCCTGGCTTGTCGGTGTGTACTGACTGTTTACCATTTTGTGTGTTTGGCAATGTTGTATTCCACCCTCTTTCAAAACTCAGCTAATTGTTCAATTGTTTGTATGTAGGTGACTACAGATACCCCAACATGCCGTGGTTGCTGACACCTCTCAGGAACCCTGTGACACCAGCCGAGATGCGCTACAATGAGGCACATGGTCAGACCAGGTGGGTGATTGAGCGGACCTTTGGTCTCCTGAAAAGCCACTTCCACTGCCTGGACAAGACCGGAGGGGCCCTCCCATATGACCCTGCAAAGGTGTGCAAAGTTATCCTTGTATGCTGCATGCTACACAACATGGCAGTGCGGAAGAAGGAAGAAGTTACCTCTCATCCAGGATGAGGTTGACCTACCTCCGCATCCTGTGGAGGATCCAGGCCTGGGCGACGATGCCAGTGATGATGATGATGAGGGTGACGTCCGCACACAGCTCATCAACAACTTCTTCACCTGAATGTGAGTTCACAGGGTTGTTATGTCAATGTATTGAGTTACAATATAAAAAAAGAGAGAGAAAGGGATTTCACAACTAAGTTGTAAGGAGTACTCCCAGTCCCCTGAGGTATACAAAATAAACAAAGAAGGGGGTATCCTTAAATGAGAGAAGGTAAAAACCTTCTGTCTGTTGGAGAGTTCTCAGAGAAGTAAAAAGAGAAATTATTTCTTTTTTATGAAACCCCTCACTCACCAACCTAGTTGGTGACGTGCTTCATCATCGGGGTCCACCCGAGCAGTCGAATACCACCCGGGTGTGCTTCGAAGCCTGATTACAGTGGAGCAGGTTTGTTATTATGTCAGTACGTGTAAGTGACGTGTGTGAGTGAGTGAAATAAAGTTAAAAGTAATCCTACTTTACTCCCTAATAAATTTAATATGGAGCAGCAGGGTCATGGTTAAAAAAGTGGTGAGGTGTAATACTAATGTAGGTTTGATTTGACCTAAAGTATTATCCAAATATTGATGGTCTACATGTTTCAACCTTTGAGTGTAGTCACAGGTTTTCGTCAAGACCTATCGACACACCGGGCGGTCTACACACACTAAGGTGCATCCAACCCTGGAGCGTCTGTGTGCCACCTACATATACTTGCGAAGGTGGTAAAAAGGGTTCAGGGAGTCCTCTGCGTACAGATGAACTCACAATTCTTACTCGAATCGTATCATGGGCTCATAAGGGAGGCAGACGGTGCTGTGTTACTCAGCTCACCGACTGCCTGCCACAAACCTGCGGTGCTTCCCCCAGGCGCCCGGACTCTCTAACAGACAGAAGGTTTTTACCTCCTCTCATTTAAGGATACCCCCTCCTTTGTTTATAATGTATTGAGTTAGCCTGAAATGTGTTGGTGCTGCTCTGTTGCTGTTTGAGTGTGTCTGTGTGCTACTTGACTGGATGCGTGCAGTGATGTGTCCTTTCAGGTGGTCTGTACTCCACAATAGTGTTGAACTGCTAACTTGTTTCTGTGTAGGTTTCTTTTGACATGTTTTGTGCATGTGTATTGCATTTCCCTCCTGTTCTGCTGTGCTTTTGACTGTGTCTTATGTCTGTCCTTCCCAGGGTACTCTGCCTTTTGTTTGGTCAACACTGACCCCCAACACCCAGAATCCAACACCAGGGTGGAAGTTGTCAATTCCCATCAAGTGATGTACCACACTCCCCTGGACTTCAATTCCCCGACACTTTGTGACCGTGTGTCCACTGTAAAGTAGAATTACCTTGCAACTGTTGTGGAATAAACATGTTGCTGATGTGTAATGAACCTGTGCTACGCTTTGTTATGTGCGTTGTCTGTCTTCCCACATCTGACTGACATTTGCTTACCTCACCTGTGGGATTGTTACCACTGACTGTGGATAGGTGAGGTGTCTGTGCATTCCAATGTATTTCAGGTCAACATCATTGTGTGGGATGAGTTACATGGCCATGGTGAGTATGTGTTGTGGTGCCATAGGGGTGTGTCTCCCTCACGTGTGTCACATCACCATGACTCACAAAACGGTGATCACATTGCTGTAGTATTTGGCATGCACTGTGTTGTTTAGCAGATCAACATCTCCATGACACATAACAAGTTAGAATCACAACAGAGGGAAGTATAGTGTACTGATGAGTTTATTTACAAACATGTAAGGATAGTGCACAGGATGGTGTGTGCTGTACATTGGATTTTGAATTCAAAGTTCACAGTAGAGTTGGAAGTGTTAGTAGCTGAAAGGTCCAGAGTAAAGTCCACAGTCATCTGCTACATTGGACCAACATGAACCCTCCATGTCATGTAGGCGAGTTGTGTTAGATACGACAAGGTGAACGGGTTGCGCACTAAGAACATTTTCCAGAACAGGTTTAGAGGCCCTGGGGGATGTGCATGGACATCTGCGTCTCACTTGTCCTTCTTCAGACGGCCCCTCTTCTTCTTCGGGGGGGATCCTCAGGTGCAGGCGTCTGCGGTGCAGAGGACTTTCCACCAGAGTCATCCTCCCTCCCTGTGGCACTGGCAGATCTTGCGGCAACAGATGTTGTGGCCACACAGGGAAGTGTGGACATGTTGGTGCTTATCTGGCAGAGGCATTGGAGTATGTCCCGATGCACCGCAGTAAGTGCATCCACTTTGCCTCCATGCGGGCATGATGGGCAGCCTGCTCCTGTTGGATGTCCTTGAGGAGCCCCACTACCTGGACGAATCTTCCGGTGCTATCCTGGTATGCATCTGTAATGCGTGCTAGTTGGGGGTCATCATGCAGTCCAGACCCCTCTGCAAGCCGCACCTTGTGCCTACCACCCCTCCCAGCACCCCTACCCACACGGGTAGGACCTGCGGTGGCACGCACAGGTGACACTGGGCCCCCTTGGGTGTTGTTACTGGTGGTGTTGTCTGTACCTTCCTGGGGGTCCTGTGTCCCTGTGTTGTATTCCGTGTCCTTGGTCTGTCCGTGTTGGCGGGGGTGCCCTGTCTGTTGCCAGATGCTGGAGGCGTGGGTACAGGTGTGCAGATGTTGGTACTGATGGTGCTGCATGATGACTCACAGCGGAGGTGCCAGGTTGTTCTTCGTCATCCGAAGAGGACAGAGACAGATCCACACCAGAGAGCTGAGGGCCCACCAGAGTCTGGGGCAGGGACTCCTCTTCATTTGCTGCTGTGTCCCCAGCACCACCTGTGTTTGGAAGAGACACACAATGTAAGTTATGTTTCTACAGAAATCAATGGTTCACATACATGACATTTTCTACTGTACGTCAGGATGCGTGCCTGTACACTGCTTTGTCCAAAGTTGTCACGGACAGGGATTGATATTGTTGTGGCACATTGCCCAGCCAACATGAAACATTTCAATGTGCATGTTGAAGTGTGTGCATGCCCAGCTCATGTATAGATTTGGCTGTACATGTCCATTACCACTCAAGAGCCATCACGTTGCTGACACAGGTGTGCCATCCCTGTTCACATTTGACCTTTAACAAGGACATACGTGCAATTCCACTGAGGATATGTTGTAATATTGGGGCATGTGTGGTAGCAGATATTGCTAGGCATTGTGTGTCATATTGGTGTATTGGTACGACATGGTCACAGTCCGGTATGCCTGTGATCTCTTGTGAGGAAGTGTTTTTTTTACAGTGTTCCTAGTTCCCATCTCATTTCATACAAGTGATGATGTCACCATCGTTAATGAGTCTGGTTCTGAGTTTTGTATGTGCATATGTGATTTGACTTGTCAATGTTCTCCATGGTGACATGGATTGGGAAAGGAAGCACTCTGGCTTTTCAATCTCATGACAGTGAGAGCCGGTGGTGTGTGTGTTGTGGTTTGGCTGCTGTGAGTAGCATGTCTACTCCACTGCAGTCTAGGTTAGACCTTGTGTCTACAGTGTCTATGTCAGTGAGTGGTGTGTTATGTGAAGGATGCATATGTTTCAGCACGATGTAGGAGTGGAATGCAGCTCACAACAGCACCGAGTGTGAATGAGACCATGCTATGGTGTCGGCTAGATTGGTGTGTCCATTCCATTCACTGTCAGATGTCCCCTGTCAATGATGTATATGTGAGTTCATGTGTGTTTTGTGCAATGTACTATATATGGATCTCCACACTTGTCATCTGCAAGACACACCTCTACAGCCAGGCCAGGGGGCACCCCTGGACATTGCATCCCCAGACAGTGAGTTTGAACATATGGTTGCAATGGCTGCGTGTGCGACCGTGTTTGGCTTGGCCAGTGCATATGTGTGATTTTCAGCCACATCATTTCTCAGGGCCATGTGTCAGACATCTTGCCTGGGCATTATCTTTGTGAGTGACTGGTACCACATGTGCAATGTGTTTTAGCAGAAAAGGTGTGTGTATGTCCAGCATCAGTGTTATTTGTATTCAAGTCAGAACCTCCTTCTCCCCCAGGCCAGTTATGCCATCATGAAGCATGCCACCATTGCAGTGGGTGCAGGTTAACTTTTAGGATGTCAGTCAGTGCAGTCCTGGTGTTTGTTGGTGCCCAGTTCCCAGCAGGGCCTTGTGCTCCCCACAACAGAGCCCAGTGTCAGACATCTTGTCAGTCCATTCCCACTCCCTGTGAGGTGAGCATAGTTCAGTGTGAGCTTGCTGGGCCATGTCGGTGGGTGGGGAATGTCTGTGACTGCAACTCCCATCATGCTTTTGGCTACACCCCCCTTCCCACCGTGCCCATACTTCCTTCCTTTTGACTCTGCTTCCCTGTGAGGGAGTGTGACAGCAATGGCAAGATGTCAGGCAGTGCAGTCCTGGAGTTTGTTGGTGCCTAGTTACCAGCAGGGCCTTGTGCTCCCCACAACAGAGCCCAGTGTCAGACATCTTGTCAGTCCATTCCCATTCCCTTTGAGGCAAGCATGATTCAGTGTGAGCTTGCTGGGGCATGTGGGTGGGTGGGGAATGTCTGTGACTGCAACTCCCATCATGCTTTTGGCTACACCCCCCTTCCCAGCATGCCCATACTTCCTTCATTTTGACTCTGCTTCCCTGTGAGGGAGTGTGACAGCAATGGCAAGATGGCTGACTGTGCAGTCCTGGTGTTTGTTGGTGCCCAGTTCCCAGCAGGGCCTTGTGCTCCCCACAACAGAGCCCAGTGTCAGACATCTTGTCAGTCCATTCCCACTCCCTGCGAGGCGAGCATGGTTCAGTGTGAGCTTGCTGGGCCATGTGGGTGGGTGGGGAATGTCTGTGACTGCAACTCCCATCATGCTTTTGGCTACACCCCCCTTCCCAGCATGCCCATACTTCCTTCCTTTTGACTCTGCTTCCCTGTGAGGGAGTGTGACAGCAATGGCAAGATGGCTGACTGTGCAGTCCTGGTGTTTGTTGGTGCTCAGTTCCCAGCAGGGCATTGTGCTCCCCACAACAGAGCCCAGTGTCAGACATCTTATCAGTCCATTTCCACTCCCTGTGAGGCGAGCATGGTTCAGTGTGAGCTTGCTGGGCCATGTGGGTGGGTGAGGAATGTCTGTGACTGCAACTCCATCATGATTTTGGCTACACCCCCATTCCCAGCATGCCCATACTTCCTACCTTTTGACTCTTCTTCCTTGTGAGGGAGTGTGACAGCAATGGCAAGATGGCTGACTCTGAAGTCCTGGTGTTTGTTTGGCTACAAGTCTAAAGAGAACCCCTGTGCTTCACATGGCAGAACCCAGTGCGGTGTATCTTTGGGTGATATTTCACTACAGTGAGAGTAAATGCATTATACCAGGTGAGTTGTGTGGAGTTTGTGTTGAGGGGTGTGTGTGTCTCCACATGCTGGTAAGTATGGTCAGAGCTGTCAGTCCAGCTTCCCACCTGGCCAGACATCCCACCATGAAACGTGCTTCCATTGGAGGGCGTGCAAGTTGGCTTTCAGGATGTCAGGCAGTGGTGTCCTGCTTCGGATTTGTGCACAAGCCCTACCAGGGCCTTGTACTCCCCACAGCAGGACCCAGTGTCAGCCACCTTGTCAGTCATTTTCCACTCCCTGTGATGTGGGCATGGTTCAGAGAGGTCTTGATGGGCCAATTGGGAGGGGGAGCATTATCTGTGACTACAAACCCCATCATGCTTTTGGATACACTCACTTCACCTGCATACCCACTATTCCTTCCTGTCAGTCAGCTGCACTGTGAGGCAGTGTGTTTCTGGTGGCAAACTGCCTGACATTGTTTATTTGGCTTTGTGCCACTGCCTTGCTCTATTTGTTGGCAGGTATTGTGTTTGTCTGACTAGCATACACATCTTGGGATGATTATCTATTGGTTACTGTGGCTTTGTTAATAGTGCATGGTTTCACTGTCCCCTTGCCACGCAATATTGAGTATATTGGTTGTGTACTCACCAGGCTCTGGTATGTCTAATAGACCATGGACGCTCTCTGGTGGGAGGATGTCCCGCACCTTCTCCTCCCAGGACCTGAGGTATACTGGTTTGGCAGGAGGGCCACCACCAGTGCGCTGACTCAAGGCGTGATCTTTCTCGATGAGTTTCTTGACCCTCCTGCGCACATCATACCATCTGTTCTGGATATCATCCTTTGTGCGCAACATTGGTGCTTGTGCATTTACCTTGTCCACAATCCTCGCCCACATCTTTGTTTTCTGTGACATGGGGGTCCTTTGGACCAATGTACCAAACGAATGTGGCTCTACTCTGTGAACTTTGGATTCTTCTTTGGGGGCAAGGTGATGGGTGGTGGTGGTGAGTGATGTGTGTGTGAGGGTGCAAGTGAGAGTGGGTGAATGTCAGTTTTGCTAGGTGTAGGTGCAAGTGCTTTTGGTGAGGTGCTAATGGTGTGAAAGTTGTGTGATGGGTGAGTGGGTCTGTGGTTGCTGTCTGCTGGTGTTCTCTGCTGGCTGTTGTCTTGAAATTGCAAAGGATCATGGTAGTGATTGGTGTCCTTTATATAGGTGCAGTTGTGGGTGTGTCTATGTTCCAAGTTTTTGTTTTTTCTATTTATTGACTTCGTCATTGCTTGTTTAGTCCTTTTTTTGTATTTTTTCCTTTGGGTTTTCTAGGCATGAAGGAGACGTTCTTCTGACCAAGACGGATGCTGATGTTGGCTCGTGCGGGCTTCTCCGGGTCTTTCACGCTGACTTTCTTCTGTGTTTCATACGCGTCGGTCGCGGAGATCTCTATTGCTTCAGGTCCCTGTTTTCTGTGCGTGTCGGTCATGCGGCTTGGGCTCCGTACGAGTCGGTCTGGTTTTACATGCATAGCATCATACTGCGTGGATTGGACATCGCGGGTACGTGTCGGTCGGGTTCATTCCTGGTGCGTGTCGGTCGGTGTGAATCGCACCCGTTTTCCGGGTGAATCACTGTTTTCCATACGGCTCGGTCGTACAGCTTGTATTCCGTACGTGTCGGTTGTAAATCACAAGCGTTGCATCGTACTGCACGGGTTGTACGGCGCCGGTCCGTGTCGGTCGGTCTCTGTTCCGGGTCCGTGTTGGTCGGTACGTTTTGTGGCCGGAATCGGCCCCTTAATCTCGTTTCTCACCACGCTGATCTCACAAGTGCGGAAAGCTGCACACCCTCTGAAAGTTTGTAATTTTGAGCCGCTTTTTGCAAATGAATTATTCTTCCTTATGCAGGGGAGGAATCTACATCAGCTCATCTTAGAAGGATAAGGTGGCCTTCCAAAAGCAGTGACTGAGGGCTAAACACAGTGGAAAATTCTGAGCTATCCATGCCGATACCAGCAAAGTGAGTTGCGATCAGGGACACAAAGATCTACATGTTTTCAATTTATAAGATTCGGAGTCTGAAAGAGGTACCCTTCAATACAGGCACAACGCCTAGACCAGTTACAGTGGAATCGGGAAAAAGGCAATCTCGGTGGTGACCCTGACCTTAATGAGATCCTAGCAGCTCGTTTTAAACAAGATGGATATTTTTGGCCACATTGGTTCTCACTACTATTTAACAGCCGTTCTTTCAATGTTCATTTACCAGAATCATGGAAAGGGTCTATTTGGCATCCTATGCAAAAACGGGTTCACTTAAGGACTGTTCCTACTATAGCTTAATAGCATTTCTAGATGTGCACCCTAAATACTATGTACAGATATTGTATCATGAAATGAACGGTTAGGCGCAAGAGGTTGGGTTAATTCTTTGGTAAGAAACAGGTGCACGAGTCTTTGTGATACTTTTGTGCATTATTATTAACAATATGCAGAATATGGATTCACTCACACTTTTGCATGTACAACCTACCTGATACAGAGCTAATGCATTTGAAATTATTTTGATAAGACTTTTGTTCAAAATGGATGTCTTCCCTGCATGTTTCACTGTTGATTATTTCTGCACAACACAGTCAAGCAGAGTCATGTTTATTTATTTCCATTGACGCTGTTCTTGCTGGCCTTAATAAAAACTTTCAATGTGTTCCCAAAAATGTTTATTTTTCAAGTACCTTCTGCTATCACTCTGTACACTATTCATTCATAAACGTGTTCTGTTTGTAAGAAATGTGTTTTTTGATTGAGGAGGGGGGTGAAAACACTTCTCATACAACAACCACAATCCTTGCCAGGGTGAACCATAAAAGTCACTAAATTTACCTGTGCTTAATCCTCTGCTGATTTGGCACAAAAGCAGTCAGGCTTAACTTAGAGGGACTGTGTTAATTTTCAGCACACCAACAGTAGTATAGTCAAAGCACAACACAAGAGCTATACCAGAACAGTTTAGAAAAATAGAGTAATATGTAATAAACCAAATTAGACCAAAATAACAAAAATCCAATCAGTAGAACCGGAGATATGCAATTTTAAATGTATAAGTAAAAACAGCATTAAAAAGCAGAGAGCATAAACTGTGGGTATCTGGTCGCACTAGACCGGTAAAAAGTCACAAGTTCAGGCAGACTGTGATGGAGTGCTGAACAGATACCGTTAGTCCTGGTGATAAAGTTACCTTCTCAAAGGCCAGATGTGAAGAGTTCAAAAGTTCAGGATTTTAAAGGAGGAACACAACTGATGCCAGGTAAGGGTTCTGGACCTGGGGAGGCCCCTCTTGGTGATCAGTAACTCATTCCAGCAGGGCTCAGAGAGGTCCAGTTGCAGGTACAGACAGGGCCAGTAGCAGCAGGTCAGCTGGGCAGTTGCAGGGAGACCACTCATACAGAACCAAAGCTAGTTGGTAGTGACTCTCATGGTTGTCTTCAGCTATGGCCTGGTGGAATGTGTTAGGAAAGACTTGCACTGAATACACCAGATAGTCCAGTAGCCATGCTGGCTTCTGTGTCTTTCAGAACCTCCACTCTGTGCCTGTACTTGGAAGTTTTGAAAGTCATGTGGGCTTTTGGCAGCATATCTCTATCCCTTGGTGACACTAAGGCAACATCTGTCCTCTCTCCCAAGCTAACTTGGACCAGCTTCTTTCCAAGCGCAATACTGGCCAACCAAGGTGTGTAGTGCCATTTTGGGGCATTTGGTGTCTTCCTGGGAGTGCCCATTGTTGTAACACCGGGGGACAACCCTCCCTGTCTGTTTGTCAAAGAAACTATTCTTCTTTGGTTCAGATTTGGACTGATTACTATTTTTCCCTTAGGAATTATTCTGGGGGCCTTTAAGAAACTCTATATTTTTAAGATTTTCTTCCCCTTCTTTCTTCTGGTTAGATACCTGACCACCCTTTTGGTGATCTCACTAGACACCTTTTTGGATACGCTGCTGCTGGTCCAGAGGTCTGGCTCCTTAGCGAGATCCATGGGGTCAGTAAGCTTACTATCAGCCAGGTGCAGGCACAGCTCTGTAAAACAGATATTGAACATGTGCTCTGTCAGTATCAGATTAATCAACGCAGGAAAATCATCAAGTTTGCTGCCCCACACCTAAGCATTCTGTACTTTGCTAGTGTAATCAAGAAAATACACTTCTTCTGCTTCTGATGGCTTTCCCTGAATCTAATGCTGTACTTTCTTCTGAACCGAGTCCAAACTTGGTGATAAGGATCGTTTTCATTGGAATATACTTAATCTGGTGCCCCACCTCCAGTGTTAGCAAGGTATTGCTCCCCACTGAATGTGTTTCCAGAGTGACGCCTGTCAGGATTCATTGCACATTGACAGGTATCTCATCCTGCGCCATCTGTTGGTATGCACATGGCAAGTATATAAACCATGTCAGTGTTCCACAACAGATTAACATGTGATTAGCCCCGCTTTGCTCTTGTTATCATCCGTTTTGCCATGGACTGTAACATACAAGGGACTGTGAGTTAAACATTCTGTATTCATCCCTTATTATTTATTGTGTGCTATTTTTGTATTTTGTGCATATGCTGGTTTTATCCTCCTTTCATGAAGCCAGCTGTCTCTGAACTGTCTTCTGGCCGTGAGGCACGTGCGTTTTCCAGCTATTGTGGACACGCGCTTGGTAACGCTGCCAACGCCCTGCCTCAGCTATAAATAGACACGCATCCAGCACTCCGTGCTTGACTTTGTTTAAGAGGATCGTGTTGTTTCCTAGTACATGACAAGGACGCTTTCCAGATTGCCTTCGAGCCAGCTCCAACGCGGGATAAGAACATCCAGGGAGATAAGTCCTTCTAATCAGAGACCTTATTATCGCTAACGGAGATGTTTTATGTCGAAAGCATTCTTTGATGCTTTTAACAGACCTAGCCTGTTCCACTTTCGTTTTGACTTTAAATAATGGAAGGTGTGAATGCCGAAAACATGTTTGAATGTTACATGTAAGCCACTTTTGTTTAGTATTTAGAATCTGATTGTTAGCAGCTTGTTTTTTCTTGTAAGTAAAACAGAAATGCTGAGGACTTAATCAGCCACGGTAATAGAAAAGACCTATGGACAATTGACCCTTTCAGGGTTTTTTACAAGAAACTGATTTGCGCTCACGATATAGTTCTTCATTGAAAGGTTCATGAGTCATGCTAAGTTAAGATCCTTAAACAGCAAGATAGCCTCAAGGTGAGATACTGGTATGCCATTTATATTCCTTTATCACTCAGCGAAAACAAGTCAACATAAGCAAGTTTGGTTTATTGTTGTTAGTTGTTTTTTTCACTTGTATTAGATTCCTTCTAGCATAAAGTTTCATATTGCTCTATTTTGGAACACGTGATTTGAGGACTACTTAGCATCAAGCAATTGAGGGTTCTCGATATTTCAGGTGATTACTATTGACTGTCCGGTGTGTTTTGGTTGTCAGATTCATTGGTAGATTTGCCACTACAGCCCATGTGTTATTTTTCATTCAGGAAAGATAGGAGTAGACGATTCTGCAGTTAAGATCCAGGCAGGTCCTGGTAGCAGAATCTGCAGTGTCTTTCTCTTCTTGTTGTTTGTCATCCCAAACCTCTTCCCTCTCAGAGTATTTACCAACATCACCGTTTCTGCTAGTCGGTGAGGCTGGGAGATAGTCTGGGCGGGTTGGAGTGCTTTCATCACCCCTGCCGACAGCCTAGGTTTCAGGTGAGTGGTAAGACCAACATAACAGACACCCCCCCAAAACTCTTCTAGGACCCTGTGCATCTTAAAGGACACCTCATAAGCAGAAAACCATGTGTGTATGTCATCACCTACCACATAGCTGGGCACTAGTCCTTTAGGTATGTGAACTTTCTTATCCCCCTCAGACACTAGGCTATGCTGTCACCATTACTGTTGGACTTCACTTGCTTGGCTCTGATGTCCAGCTCTTTGAGGCTTAACTCATGGGCCATTCTCTTCTCCTCCTTGGCCAATTTCCTCTCCTCCAAGGCTCACTCAGCCTTCTTTTGCTCAGCTTCCATCTTTTGGAGCACCCTCGACACTTTAGGAAGTCGAATTACAAGGGCGTTCCTCCTATAGTGAGCCAGCATTGAAGCATCTAATTAGGGTTGTGCAACGGGAGCGATCATCATTTTGGTAACTTTAAACCAGTACTTTAAAAGTAGATTTTGTACCAGTGAAGATGCCATCTGTAGTGGTCATAAAAACAGAGGGCTCCCCTATAAAGAGCGAGGTATTCACCTTAATAGTAATCAGTGTTTCTGCTAATCTTTATTGGCACCAAAAAGGTCGTTAGTGGATTTTCAGAGTGCTGCAAAAGGAGATAAAGCTGAAATATCACGAAAGTTAGGATCCTAATGTCTAGAGATTCCAACGTGAACCTCTTGTATAACAAATTAGGTGAGAAATGGTTACAGAAGCGCAATACTCATTGGGACATTCCTAATCACGTACAGCTGCATAAGGGAAAGAAAGATAGGGAGAACAAACAATCCATATCTTCAACAGCCTAGGTAATAGGGGGTCTAAATAATAGATTGATTGAGTAGTGATATTCCTGTGCAACACACGTTTCAAACTTTTATCTCACTGTCTTAGATTATTTATTTGTAACAATATATCTCATTTCTTACCAAGCTGACCTCACAAGTGCGGAAAGCTGCGACTTCCCGTAAAAGTTTTAAACTTTCAGCCACTTTTTGCAAATGAATTATTCTCCCTTATGCAGGGAAGGAAACTACATCAGCTCATCTTAGAAGCATAAGGTGGCCTTCCAAAAGCATTTACTGAGGACTAAACATAGCAGAAAATTCTGAGCTATCCAGCAAAGTGATTTGCGATAAGGGATACCAAACGTTACTTGATAGCATTGTTTCAAAGGAGGGACCGCGGACAAGCAGTCTCCAGACAGGAAATTCAGCATTAAAAGATCGGTAAATATGAGAAGGGAATATTCAGCACTTTAAGATAGGAGAATTATGGAAGTCCTAGAAGCAAGTAATTTGTATATCCAAGCGGCAATATACTCAAAACACAACCGGTTGATATCTATGCCATCGTTATGTCGGAGGACTCAAGGACATTTTCGACTTCTAGTAACATCTTAAAAAGACTATTTACCGATATAGATGAAAATGGTGTGGTCTCTGAAGGTAGGGAGTTTGGGGAGAGGATGAAGCCTTAGGGCTAGTGCGGTTGACCACGGACCTGGGGAACCGGGTTCGGGTCTCGGCAGGGATGCTCAACATCCTGTGGTTGTGGGAAAATCACTTACTCTCCCCGTGCCTAACAAAAACAAGCATTTGCAATGCAATCGGTCTCGCCTTTGGGACCTTATATGTATTTAGCTATGCAGCACATTAGCCTGGGTGCTGAAACATCTACTGTTCTTTAACATGGAGGGAAAGTAAGCACCAAACTGTGTGACACGCCAGGTATGGGAACACATGGAGAGAAATATTGTCTTTCAGCAGGAAATGGTATAGTCCAAAGCTCTTTTTTTAAATATAACATTTTTACAAAATGTTTATATTTTATAATTTTTTTAATAAAAATCTTACCTTAGAGGCACTTGTGATCACAAAGATCAGGATGATGGCTTTTTTCAGGGGGATGCAAAGAGGTCCTCCTACTCTGCCACTTTCCTGGGTGCTTCTTTATCACAATGGAACATGGAAAGGGGTCAATTGACTCCCCCTTTGCAGTAAACACACATATTTTAGCTTTAAAGGAAGTTTCATCAGGATGAAATCCATCGACGTGCTGTCCTGTAAAAAGCATTAGAGCTGGATGAATGGAGGTAGAATAGACATTATAATATGCAATCAGTATATGTCTTATACGCAAGGATAGTCAAGGTCACTATAAGTATGCGATTCTGTGGCTTCAGCGTCTAGTGCATAATGATGGATTTTCTTTACTTGCCACATAATCCACCATATGCTTCACAATTTGCAAATTTCACTCAAAATGTGTTCCTAGCTGAAATATTAATAATCAAACAAATGTCACACATGGTGCAGTTCAATAGCAGATGCATTTCATAAGTTAACTGATCCCCATTCAGTTGCTCATTGCTGTATACAAGTGTTAAACTCGGAGAGGTAAAACCTGTCACAAAATGTGTGGAACTGTGCAGCATAATTTGCTTTACTTTAACGCATAATTTTTTATCAACCCGTCTGCATAATTTGCTCATTTTCGTTGATGCATAACTTCAGTGGCCCTGAGTGTAGGACAGTGAGTATAAGAGGCATTATCCTAGATGGGTGCATTGAAGCAAAGTGTATTTCTAGTTCAAAGTACAGCGGATCACACGCCACACTAAAAGTGGCAACAGGTTTGGGCTCGGATTGCATTATTTGAACTGATGAGTGGACAATTTTACACGGTACTTTGCACTGACTGGCCATTTCAAATGACATTTACACTTGCATACCAAGGCAAGGACATTTGCACGACTGCAAATTACATTCTTTAGTGACTGGTCAGTGAAAATGGGGGTAGGAAATAGCGTAGCCACCAGTGCAATGCATGTATTCGGGCCCCGTCGTGTGTTAAACCCTCTTAGCCTAATGACCTGATTAACCAAATGTGAGCCTTCAGTGCAAATACTCGTAAAAAGGATAATAAAAGAATACAGCTATGATCACTCACACCCACACAAACGAGTGCACAAAGAACACAGCTCACCTATATAAAACAAGCATTTGCAATGCAAATAGGTCTCGTATTTGTGAGTTAGAGCTATTGACATTATAAATGGCAATGATTTTTCCCTATACGTTTTATTTTTGGAGTGAAAGTATGTAGTGTGTAAAATCCCTTGGAAAGGTCCTGCACTTCGTAATACATATATTGAAAAAGAAGCAAAGTGTGGATTGTATCAACAATTGCTTGCCACGTACCTCATGGGGGAAGTGTCATCACACATGCACACGGTGGTGCTTTACTAATGTGAAACTCATTAAGAAAAGTAGTGCTTACAGACTAACCAACGCGATCGGGATCAGAGCATGTGAATCCGAATCCCGGCTTCTGTTTCATTTCCTAGACTATTTGACTCACTCTCCTGCATCTTGGTTATCCCCCAAAAACTGGGAGGCAATGAAGTTTGCCAAGGGGGCGGAGGCAGGGGGCTTAGGGGGTACATGAAAATGTATTCATTGCATAGTTGTCAAACGTCGCCCGGTGCTATTAGTTAAAAGTGTGCAGATTTCCTTAAGATATTAAGAGTACTTTACTCGGATCAATGAGAAAATCGACATTAACTAAACAAAATGCCAGAATGCGTGTCAGTTTTAACAGTGTTTCAGACAGTACTGGTTGCTTAGTTTCATTGCATTAATTTTTGTATTTACTCTTTTACACAGCATCCAAAGTAGGTTACCTAACGCCAAAGCCCTGAGTTGTTAAATGACCCATAGAAGGGAGTGTTTTACAGTTGAGCAAATGTGTCCAAATGTAATTTTGGTAGTGCCATGGAATGATCAGCCAATGAGGTACTCGATGAGCAGGTATTTAACTACATGTTTAAAACGTACGGTGTTGTGGCTGTTGTATGTTTGTACACAACCACCTCTCTGAATGTGTTTATTAACAAAGAGCTTCATCTACCAGACAGTGCTCACAGAGGGGTGACTAATGCACAGAACAAAATGTATTCATTTATCCTGGGTGTGAAGGCACTCGGAAGGCTTAGGTGCCTGCACGGACAGGCTAGGGATCCCAGCGCTTCTACAGACTCTGCCATGCTCCTCTGCACCAGCAGGGCCCAGCTCAGAATCTGCCGCTTCTGCTAAGAATAGGTGAGGGGGATGAGGTTGGGGCATGCGGGAGTTGCCGGCAGATTTCCAGGTTATTGAAAGTGATGATTCTGACGTGAGGCAATGGAGACTGACTTTGTCTGTTTGTCTGCACCAGTCTTTTTCTCTACCATCTACCGGGCTCACAGACATGTATCCATTCATCTCTCTTTGTTAGAGGTGTGCGAGCCAATATATTGATTAACAGGTAGAGCCAGCCGGAGACGAGCCAAGCGTATACAAGCCAGTGGGCGAGCCGTGAAAATGATCGGCATGTTAATCATACAGTAAACATGATGTAAATGTGCGATAATGTCTCTTCAGAATTCAAAAAAGTGCATTTCTTTAGCACGTTACCTCCGTACACAAGATTATAGCACTGAATTGAGAGGAAGTTATTAAAAGTGCTCGTTTTAAGCATGAGTTAAAACACTGCCACTCCTCCCGCCCGACAACAATGCCATTTGTGAACTAAGAGGTGTCAGTTGACATGCATACCCCAAATGTTGCCTAGAGTCTTATTATATTTAGAGTAACATTAAAATCTAGTTCATTAAACACGAGAAGTTTTTGTACAGCACGCATCTTGAACTCGCATTTTGCAAGGTGGCAATAATAAAGAAAAAAAAGGGAGGTGCCGGCAGGCAAGAAAACACGAACGGAAGTGGGGGGGGGCATGGGAGGCTGAGAAGTCCACGAAGCTTCCACACTACAGTATATACTGCATGTCTTGCAAAGCGCATTCGCGCTGCAACGCTAGGCAAGACCTAAAAGAAAATAGTGCCAGGAGTAAAGCGGCCCATAGCCGTGGAAGTATACAAATGATGAATGAGGAGGGACTAACAAGCCTCAAACCAATCGGAAGGCAGCATTTAAGACAAAAAGCCAATGGGCAGAGAGTGGGCGGAGCTTCCATGAAGCTTCCACACTACAGTATACACTGCATGCCTCGCAAAGTGATGGCAGCGCATTTGCGTTGCAACGCTAGGCGAGACCTAAAAAAGAACAGCCACTATATGGGCTTGACGAAGGATGATTGCCCGACACACAGGCTGATGTTTGCAGCACTTTCTGTATTTTCGTAACTCAGTTCCGAAACTAGAAAGGCACCGTGACTTCCACCGCTTAGCAGCACTACAATGGCTCACTTTCAAAACCTGATAATTAGCACACTTAATCGTAGCGCCTAAAATCACACCCATCTCACAAACCACCGCTGCACATAGAGTGTCGAGTGTGGAACTTTTGAAAAAGGTGTTTACTTGGGAGGTTGGTCGCACTTCTCAAAAATAGGACGTTGAGCTAGTTAAGTGACAACTCTTATAAGTAATGTAACTAACTGACTTTAAAATAACTCTTGAAAATGAATCTTTTAGAAGACCACGTGGATGCGCATCCTGAGCGGTTTGCATGTAAACCTTAAAACCACTTCCTGGTTGTCTCCCGGGCATCCCCCGGTTGTCAGCGCACAGCAGCAGAACTGTCCAGGTGAGAGAAGACCTACCTGGAGCTGCTGCTTTCATTCTCATGCGCACTGCGATTGAGCGCATTCCTGACCTCGAGGACAGCTTAGCAAACATCGCAAGAGACTGAAAAAGAGTGCGATCACCCAGCCAATCCCACGACAAACAAGCATTTGCAATGCAATAGGACTTGTATTTATGCGAGACCTATTGCATTGGAAATGGGAGGGCGGGCGTCCAAGAATGCTTGAATAGGAGTGGGGGGGGACGAGAAGTCACAGACTGTGGGAGGGGTGGGGGGGAACACAGGGAAGAAAATAGTGTTGTAGTAAAGGGGTCAATAGCCAGGGAAGCATACAAATCACAACATGGCCATCAGGAGGAGGGACTAACAAGCCAAAAACCAATCAGAAGGCAGCATTTAGGTCTAAGCCAATCCAAAAGATGGGTGGAGAGTGGGCGGAGCTTCCACGAAGCTTCCACGCTACAGAGTATACTGCATGCCTTGCAAAATAAGCAGCGCAAGCACTGCAACGCTAGGGGAGACCTAAAAATAAATGTGTTCATCTGTAACGAAACTGGTGCTCATGTAAAGCGCTCTGATACCTGATGTCTCAGGTCTAGATTGCGCTATATGACACTCTAAAAAAAAAAAAGACAGAAAATCTACATGTGTTCAATTTCATAGAAAGAGGTACCCATTAATACAGGCACAATGCCTACACCAGTTACAGTGGAATCGGGAAATAGGCAATCTCGGAGGTGACCTTCATGAGATCCTAGCAGCTCGTTTTAAACAAGATGGATATTTTTGGGCACATTGGTTCTCACTACTATATAACAGCCGTTCTTTCAATGTTTATTTACCAGAATCATTGCAAGGGTCTATTTTGCACCCTACGCAAAAATAGGTTCACTTAAGGACTCCTCCTATTATAGCTTAATAGTATTTCTCCATGTGCAACCTGAATAATATACAAAGATATTGTGCGATGAAGTAAACCGCTGGGCGCAAGAGGTTGGGTTAATTCTTTGGTATGAAACAGGTGTAAGAGTTTTTGTGTATTTCATATTTTTTTGGCATTATTAACAACATGCAGAATCTGGATTCGCTCACAATTTTGCATGAACAAACTGATATAGTGCTAATGCATTTGAAAAGATTTTCCTATGACTTTTGTTCAAAATGGATGTCTTCCCTGTAGGTTTCACTGTTGATTATTTCTGCAGAACACATTCAAGCAGACTCATGTTTGTTTTTTTCCATTGACAATGTTCTTGCTGGCTTCAATGAAAACATTCAGCATGTTTGCAAAAATGTTTCTTTTTCAAGGACCTTCTGCTATCTCTCTGTAACCTATCCATTCATAAACATTTTCTGTTTGTAAGAAGTTGGGTTTTTGATTGCGATGGGGGTGAAAACACTTCTCAAGCAACAATCACAATCCTTGCCAGGGTGAATCATAAAAGTCACTAAATTTACCTCTGCTTAACCCTCTACTGACGTGGCACAAAAGCAGTCAGGCCTAACTTAGAGGCACTGTGTTAAGTATTTATGCAGGAACAAGACAGTAATAAAGTCAAAGCACAACATAAGAGATTTCCAAAACCAGTTTAGAAAAATAGTGTAAAATTTAATGAACGAAATTAGACCAAGACAATAAAAATCCAATCAGTAGAACCGGAGATATGCAATTTAAAAGGTGTAAGTAAAAATAGCATCAAAAAGCAGAAAGCATTAACTGTGGGTAATTGGTTGCATTAGACTGGTAGAAAGTCGCAAGGTCATGCTGACTGTAATAGAGTGCAGGCAGGATACAGGGACCAGGTTAGTCCTGGTGAAAAAGTTACCTTCTAAAAGTCCGGACGCAAAGAGTTCAAAACTTCAGGATTTCACTGGAGGAGCACAGCTGGTGCCAGGTAAGGGTTCTGGACCTGGGAAGGCACTGCTTCGTGATTAGTAACTCATTCCAGCAGGGGTAAGGGCGGTCCAGTTGCAGGTCCAGACAGGGCCAGTTGCAGCAGGTCAGCTAGGCAGTTGCAGGGAGACAACTCACATAGAACCTGGTTGGTAGTGACTCATGATTTGCTTCGGCTATGACGTGGTGGAATGTATTCAGGAAGACTTACTCTGAAGACATATAGTCCAGTAGCCGTGCCGGTTTTTATGTCTCTCAGAGCCTTCACCCTGTGCCTATTGATGGTGACCCACTGGTTGTACTTGGAAGTATTAAAAGGCATATGGGCTTTTGGCACAATATCTCTATCCGTTGGGGACACCAAAGTAATGGCTGTCCTCTCCCCAAATCTAACTGGGACAAACTCCTTCCCAAGCGCTACATTGGCTAACCATGGTCTCTACCCACTGATTGGTGGCAGTGCCATTTTGTTGCATTTGGTGTCTCCATTGGAGTGCCCATACTTGTAACACTCTGTACACTGAGGAACACACCTCCCTCTCTTTTTGTCAAAGAAGCCCTTCTTCTTTGGACTGATTACTATTGTTCCCTTAGGAATTATTTTGGGGGCCTTTAGAGAACTCTATAATTTTAGAATTTTCTCCCCCCTCTTTTTTCTGGTGGGATCCCTGACCACGTGATCTCCCCGATACCTTTTTGGACACACTGGTGCTGGCTCAGAGGTCCGGCTCCTTAGTGAGCTCCCTGGGGTCAGTAAGCTTACTATCAACCAGGTGCTGGCAGAGATCTGTAAAACAGACATTGAACATGTGCTCTGTCAGTATCAGATAAAACAATAAAGGGAAATCATCAACATTGCTGCCCGACACCTAACCCATTCAGTGCTTAGCTGGCATAATCACGAAAATACACCCCTTATGCTTCTTATGGCTATGCCTGAATCTAATGCTATATCTTTTTGGACTCACTTCATCTGGTGCCGCACTTCCAATGTAAGAAAGATATTGCTTCCCATTGAATGTGTTTAAGAGTGGCACCCCTCAAAACTCTTCCGGGACCCTACACAGCTTAAGGGACACCTCATAAGCAGAAAACCACTTGTCTATGTCATCACCTACCACATAGCTGGTCACAAACCTTCCTTTCTGATACATATAAGACACCCCTATTGTCAGACCCAAACAGCCCACAGGGTAGGGCAGATGTATTTTAAAAAAAGTAGAACATGTACATTTAACTTTTACATGGCTTGGTAATGAAAAACTCTTACATTTGTTTTTCACTATTGCAAAGCCTACCTCGCCCATAGGATAACATTAAGGTTACCTTATTACATCTAATAATCATAACTTCCAAATGGGAACGGGTAAACCATTCATGTTTGGTGTCTTTGGAATTTTAACGAAGAATTTTGAAAATACCACTTTCAGAAAGATGGCATTTTCCTGCCTGTCATTTAGTGCTTGCAACCTGTCTCTGAGTCACATGATTAGGTGTAGTTGGCACTTGGTCTTTGTGCATTCCTGCTAGACAGCCACACACAATAGAGGGATGTAAATCTTTAAACTTGCATTTGTCCGGTTTATCTACTTGGATTTTTGTCGTTATGGTCTTGTTTTATTTATTAAAGATTACTCTATTTCTTTAAATTGGTGTGGGATTTTCCCTATGTTGTGTTTTCGCATTATTACTGTTTGAAGTGCTGCATAAATACTTTACATATTGCCTCTGAGTTAATCCTGACAGACCTGTGCCAAACTGCCCGAGGGTTGAGCACAGGCTAATTTAGGGTTTGCTTGTGACTTCATCATGACAAGGATTGTGGTTGCTGCTAGATAAGGGCTGCACCATTCCCAACCAATAACCACATTTCTTACAGTCACAAGTAGTCAGTTAGAATGGGAGTTGTTGGACATGGCTCTCTCTGCAGGGTCACCCCCAAACTTTTGGCCTCTTTCTCTCTTATGTTTGCTAAATGTATTTTTGTTGGCCATAGGACTCTGCACTTTACCACTGCAAACCAGTACTAAAGTGCTTGTGCTCACACTCCTTAATATGGTAAAATTAGTTTGCATGTAGTTGGTATACTTAATTTACTTAGAATTTCCTTGTAGAGCAGTATACCATAGACTCAGGGCCTGTAAATGAAATGTTACTGGTGGGCCTACAGCACGTATTGTGCCCCTGAAAACATATCCAAGGCCTGCCATTGCAGCATGAATGCTAGTTTAAACTGCCAATTTGACTTGACAATATAGCCCCCTTACCAAGGCTTCAACTCTCCTTTTATTATATATGACATCTCTCAGGTAGGTACTAGATAGCCCATAAGGCAGGGTGCATTGTAATTACAAAGTTGGACACGTACTTTTACATTTTTTATGTCCTGGAAGAGAAAAACACCTACATTTGCTTTTCACTACTGTGAGGCCTACCTGTCCTATAGGGTTAAGATTTGTTTTCCTCATTTCATTTAATAAGTGCTAATATTTGATTGGAGACATATAAGCATCTAATATTTTGAATCTATGACATTTCACTTAAAAATTCTCTTTAATGGTATGGTCAGCTTTTAAATAACAATTTTGAAAATGCTACTTTTAGAAAGTATTTATATACAAAAGGGTTGACTCTGGATAACACAGCTAGACTGGGCAGGTAATAAACATGAAACAAATATAATCTAGCTGATAATTTTAATGCTGTTTCACATTAGCAACATTAAACCAAACTGCTGAATGTCTTGATCAACATAATTTATTATGTTAAATTATGTTGATCAAGACATTCAGCAGTGTGGTCTAAATTAATTATCAGCTAGATTATATTTGTTTCATGTACTTTTAAAAAGTAGGCATTTTCTTGCCCATTGCAATTTGGTCCTGCAGCCCCCCCCGGTCACATGACAGGGTGCAGTTGACAAGACTTTGTAAATTTCTTCCAGACAGTCGCACAATATTAGTATTAGGTGTGCCTGCATGTACCATCTACTGGGAGGATGGGGGAAATGGGGCAGGGCGGGGCACAGCTCCACTTGCAACTGAATAGGCTGTGTTTTGCCTTCACACAAAGGGCTTGTCACCTCCACATTGTTCCTGCAGCCTGCTTGGAGGCAGGTCAGAGGAGTTACAAAATTGCAAGAACTTCAAAGAGAAACCTCTAGCTTCTACCCCATCAAGGTCTAAAAAATAGGCCCTCATACCCACTCTTCAGGTCATTTTCTAGAATTGAGAAAGGACTCTCCTAGGACTGCTTGCTGCTGTGGCCTGCAGTGCACTCCACAAGACCGTTTTGCTCCACCAGGAAGGGCTGCTTTGCTGCCTGGAGCCTGCTTTGAACCCTCAGAAGTCTGCCCTGCTACTTGAACTCCACTTCTCCGCCTGAAATCAGGACTACCAAAGTGACTCCAATGGCTAGTTTGCTGGCCTCCTGTTCAGACCTGCAGGGACATAACATGCTCTCAACATCTTGAACCCGCACCTGGACCCAGCCTGAGTGAGTCCTAACCCAGCAAGTGGTGTCCCTCCAGTCCTTGTGTTGGTGATTAAGAGCCCGGATAGTCAAAATCTAAAACTTGGTACTACAAAACATTTTGTCTAAAAATCTGGGAACTGCGGGAAGACTGGGACCAAGCTGCTCGACAATCAGCTCGAGGAGCATCACTGGTCGCCCTAACTTTGCTGTGGCTCTCGCTATGTTCTTCTCCACAGCAGCAAATCCTGTTCAATGGTTCTCTACCAAAGGCATATCAGGCCTTCAGTAACTCTTGTCGGCGACAGCCTCCTGCCTCATCCCGCTGGAGATTTTTGCCATCCATAAAAATGACTAAGTCCGAATGTAGAACTCTTTACCGTGACTTCATTCAGCAGCTCCCCAATGATGAGGCTCCTTCTTCGGAAACCGTATGCAGTCTTGCCCTGCAGAACTTTACTCTCTCAGAATATTTTTAGCAGAATTAACTGCCGACTGGACCAAATTTACTTCTTGTATCCGACCTGGTCTTCATCGCAGTCGGCCATGTTATTTAAATTGTGATTAAATGTCCAGAGTTGGCACCTTAATTGTTTAGTGCTAGTTTTTACTAAACACTTAAAAAATTCATAATTCCAGTTCTACTGATTGGATTTTTTGGGAGTTAAATACTTTATTGAAATGTATTCTATGGGGCTCATTACGATGGCTGATGGACTTCAGTCCGTCCGCCATTGTTGCAGGGAGTGGGACCGTCTGCCTGTAAGGCGATGGTCCTGCACATGAGATTACGATGTGACCACCACTGTGGTGGTTGCATCATCTATCTATAACATTGCGGTGGGTACTGCATGGCTGCAGCACCCGCCGCAATGCACAAAATGCAGTGTTTGCATTTCCCTTTGTGCAGGGAAATGTAGGGGGGTAACATAGCTGTCCCCACAGTGCACAGCCAAACCCCCACAGCACAAGGGGGGCCCACAATGGGCCCCCAAAGTACATCCACACCAGCCTTTCCATGGCGGGGATGAGGCATCATAATATGGCGGACGCTGTCTGCTAGGCACCTCCACCATTGTATTGATGCGTGTGGTCTGACAGCAGCAATCGTTAGGATTGCTGCTGTCGGTCCCATGGCAGACAGACTTTCCTTCCGCCACCCAAACCGCCCACCATCGCAATCTAGCAGGCGGGATTTGGCCACACGATTGCGGTGAATCCGCCTCCGATTCAGCGCAATCGTACATGTTTCTAAATTGGTGTGGGATGTTTCTTGTGGTGTGTTTTATCTTTATTACTGATTGTGTGCTGCATACATACTTTACACATTGCCTCTAAGTTAAGCCTTTTTGTGCCAAGCTACCCAGAGATATGCACAGGTTAATTTAGTAAATTTATGTTTTTCATCCTGCCAGGGATTGTGGCTGTTGCTTGACCAAGGCTAACACCCCAGTCGAAGAGCGATTCAAGGAGAATTAAGAAAATCTCGAATTGGTATCAAATGATTTACCTGGGATTTTTACTGAAACACAAAATCACTGTATGGCACTGCACAAACACAAGTCCACAAACACAAGTCCACATCTTCACCAATGAACACTGCTGTCGGAAATTGGGGTTACTGGTTGATGGGGTGAAACCCTACTCAAGCAGAAACCACACCTCCTGTCAGTCACTACCAGACCCTAAATTATCTTGTGCTTAGCCCTCTAGTAGCTTGGCACAAAAGCAGTCATGCCTAACGTAAAGACAATGTGTAAAGTATTTATGCCGCACTTCCAACAGTAAAGAAGATAAAACATAACGCAAGAAACATCCCACATCAATTTAGGAAAATAGATGAATAAATAATACATTATTTGAGATGACAAAAATGCCATCAGTATAACTGGAGAGATGCAATTTTAAAGTTCTAAGTAAACACAGCATCTGGAAGCACCAAGCGCCAACTGTGGACAAAGTTCAGGCTGACTGCAATGGAACGTGTACCAGATACTAGGAACAAGTTTAGCTTGCTGAACTAAGTACTTTAAATCCTTGTTGCATAGAGTTGTGAGATCCCAAGAGAGTTGTGAGTTGTGAGATCCCAAGTCAAGGATGTGTAGTGCAGTGGTGGTTCAGAGAATGCTGCAAGGCTGCAATGCAGAGTCCTGGTCATCATCGACGAAGCAGTAGATGAGGGCCTTGCAGTGTGAAGTCCTGCGTTGAAGATGAGCTGCACATTGGCAGTTCTGAAGAAGCTGCTCGGCTGCGATGCAGAGTCCTGTGTCATTGTTGCAGATGCCTTCGACAAGATGCTTGTGATGTGAAGGCCTGTGTCGAAGATGTGTTGTGCAGCGGCAGTTCAGAGGAGACTGTGGGCTGCAATGTGAGGTCCGGCATCAGGATGTGTTGAAATTGGGCAGCTCCAAATTGGACCTGGAAGAAGATGCATTGCACTGGGTCAGTTCAGCCCTCTGCTGGGCTGGAAAATTACCTACAGGCCCATTTCCAAGTGTCTAGGATAGGAGTGGTGCCACTTGGGGGTTAGGACTCACAGAAGACTGATTTCAGGTGCTGGGTTCAAGGAGGTTGGAGCCTTTTCTCTCCCTGACGCTCTGACCAAGAAGCCGTCCAACTAGCTTTAGAGTCACTCTAGTGGTGCTGGGCTCAAGATGTAGGATTTTATCTCTCAGGCAGTAGGGCAGCATGGTAGCAGAGTAGCGGTCCTTCTAGCAGAGCAGCACAGCAGTGCTACTGAGTCTTCCACAGGTATGGAGGTGTATTGAAGATTTGGGTCTGACGGTTCATTATTTATACCTGGTGTTCACTTTCAATTAGGAGAAGGTTCTGAAGGTTTCCAACCGCATAGGTGCTTGGAGTTTCCTGCCTCCCTGCCCTAGCCCCAGCCTGCCTTGGGTTACGAATGACTAGTGTTAAAACCCTTTGTAACCGTGCTAAGCAGATCCTTTGTTATGTTCAAATGTGGTAGGTAACAGCTCCTCCCCGTTATCAAGTCAGTGATGGCCCATCCTGCCAATATCAATTTCACTTTTGCCTCAATCTCTGGGAATAGTAAACAAAGACCAACTACCTGCTACATCTAGTCATGTGACCCAGGATAAAGACTGCAGGCACCAAGTGATTGGGACAAAAACATGCCAACTTTCTAAAAGTGGCATTTTTTATGAATTGTGAATTAAAATCCAACTTTACCGTTAAAGAGGGTTTTAAATTACAATTCTCTAGACACCAAACTTGATATTCCTACCTGAACCCAATTAAAAGTACTTACGTATTAAATGTAACAAGTTAAAGTAATTTTATCCTATGAGAGAGGCGAGCCTTGCAGTGGTGAAAAATGAATTTGAGTTTTTCACTACCAGTACATGTAAAAGAAAACAGTACATGACCAACTTTTTAAATACACTGTACCCTGCCCTATGGGTTGGTAAGGGCCTACCCTATAGGTAACATATGTATATTAAAAAAGAAAGTTTACCCTGGCAACATTTTATTTTACCTCGTCGAAATGGCAGTTTAAAACTGCACATACAGGATGAAATGGCAGCCTGAGATATGTTTAAAGGCTACTTAAGGGGGAGTCAGAATCAGTGCTGCAGGTAGCATTTAATTTACAGGCCATGGGTACATGTAGTATCATTTTATGCGCAAAAAGAATATATAAACTCGTGATTTTGTGGTTGAAAGATTGCTTTCTTAGAGACTTTCTGATGCTGCTTGGGATGTTGTCCATTTTCTACTGGTTTTTCTGTTCAGTTTGGACTTAGAATTGTTTTGATTCTGCACAGTATTCTGTAATGCTCTGTTTGCTGAAAGTCTTTATGGCATTGGCTTTTGCATTTCCGAGATCTGTACCGCCGTATGCATACATAATATCGATGTCTAAATATCGATATATCATTATATCAATGTTTAAATATTGATATGACAGACTATCAACCATCAAGAATATTTTCAACCAGAATATCGACATAGAGGTAAGAAATATTCTTTTAATTAATATCGATGTTAGTAATATTGTTAGTAAAAAGATCGTTGTTAATAATATCAATTTTTTTTTGTATGTTAGTATATGTGTTAAAAGTATAGCTTACTTTTGTAATGTATGTTTGAATTTTTTACAAGTAATTCATTTTATGTTAATTAATTTTTGCGTATTTTAGTTCCGTAGCGAGTGGTGGGTTTATAGGGGAATAGGGTGGGAAGTAATTTAATTATAATATATTTATTAATAATTGTTTAGAAGTTATTACTTTTGATAAACAAGTTTTATTAGGTTTTGTAAAAACACAATAAGGAACATTGAGCCGGACAAACCACCACTGTGCAAGCACACGGAATGAGACCAATCTCCACCCGTCTCCACCCAAAGCCCCACCCCCCGCCTCCACCCCCCAACACACCCACTCAGAATACATTGCCTAACCATTTCCCCCATACTCTACGATATTTCTTGGGGCAACCCCTCGCCTGGTAGAGAGTCCGTTCCTGGGCCGCGCACCAGTCTACACCAGCACTCCATTTGGCCAAGGTAGGCGGTTGTGAGTGCTTCCATGCCGCTGCAATATCCCGTTTGGCCACCATGAACGCAGTCATAAGGAACAGCTTCTCTGCGCGGGTACCCTGTAGACCATCAGTGATGCCCAGCAGGGCGTGTCTAGGATTGTGTGGCACTTCCCAGCCCAGCACCTCAGTGAGATCAGTCTCTATGCCCCTCCAGTAATCCCCAAGATCCGGACAGGACCACACCATATGAATGAAGTCGGCCGGGTCAAAACCACAGCGGGGGCAAGAGGCTTCAGCTGAGAGGCCTGCACGGTGTAGACGCGCCGGTGTAAGGTATGCTGTGTGGAGATAATATATTTGAATCAGCCGTAGCTTGGCTGAGGCCGTCACCAGCCGGGGGGCCATAAGGGCGTCCCGCCAGTCCACCTCATCCAGGGGCCCCACCCACCCCTCCCATCTGCCCCTCAAGCCGTTCTGGACCGCGGGGGTGTTGTTAATAAGAGTACGGTGTATACGGGAAATACCCCCCCTCCCTAGGTTACCCAGCAGGACCTGAGCTTCCGGGGGACTATGGTCCGGCAACCGTACATCCAGGGGAGTGTAGGTGCGGATGGCGTGGCGCAGCTGGAGGTACTTGTAAAATTGTGATGAGTGTAGAGAGAAGCGCGCCTGCAGCTCCGCATAGGAGCACATGCGTCCCCCCCGCCAGACGTCCCCCAGCAGGGAGATGCCGAGCAGGTCCCATGATCTAAAACCCTCCAGGGCAGCAACGTCCCGCAACCACGTCCCATGCCAAAGGGGAGTGGCGCGAGTCAGCCGCCCGGTCCACCGGGTGTGACGGAGCGCCGCTCGCCAGGCCAAAAAGATCGCTCTAGTGATGTCGGGGCAGGAAGCGGGAATGGGGGCACCATACAGACGATCCAAAATGCAGGGGAAGCCCAAGGCAGTTAGTTCCACCCTGTAGGCCGGGTCGGACCATCCCCCTCCGAACCAATCATGAATAACGAGGAGGCGAGTGGCCAAATAGTAGAGGTAGAGATTGGTCATACCGTGCCCTCCGTCGAAGGTGGGCAGGCGACACGTAGCGAGTGCCAGCCGCGGTCTCCCCCCACCCCAGAGAAATCGAGTAGCCAGCCCGTCCATCTCGCGGAACCAAGGCCGCGGAAAGGACACGGGGGTGTTTTGTAGTACGTAAAGGAACCAGGGGAGGACCATCATTTTGTAGAGTGCCACCCTCCCCAGCGGATTAAGCGGGAGCGAGTGCCAGCGCGCCAGATCAGCCTTGGCCCTCTTGACCAGGGGGGCCACATTAAGGGCCCAGCTCAACTCTGGGAGAAGAGAGATCCAAATACCCAGGTATTTAAAGGACAGCCGGCGGAGGGGAATCCTGTCCTGCCAGTCAAAGCATTCCCGGGAGGGGTGCAGAGGTACTAGGACCGATTTGTGTGGGTTCAAATAGAGGCCGGGCGCACGGCCGAAAAGGCCCAAGAGATGGAGCGCACGGGGACCAGATTGGGCCGGGTCGCTAAGGTACAGCAATACGTCGTCCGCATAAAGGGCTATTTTGTCGGGCACAAGGTCCGCCACTCCCAGCCCCGAAGAAGAGGATCTGCGTGGACCAGGGCGGCAAGGGGTTCCATAGCAAGGGCAAAGAGGAGGGGCGACAGCGGGCACCCCTGCCGCGTCCCCTGGCCGATCCGAAACGGCCGCGACAACGCCCCATTAACTAGCACTCTAGCACGAGGACGCACGTAAAGGACCCGCACCATTCCGACAAACTTGGGGCCGAAACCCATCTGAGCCAGGACTTTGAATAGATAGGGCCACCCAACCGAATCAAAAGCCTTCTCGAAGTCGGCGAGTAGGAGCGTGAGATATGGGGATATGCGGTGGCGGTGAGCCAGAGCCACATGAAGGCGACGCAGGCAGTGGCGAGTACCCCAATCCGGCATGAAGCCACATTGGGCCGGATGGACCAGGTGCGGCAAGAAGGGCCGAAGCCTCTGCGCCAGGACCGCCGCGTAGATTTTGATATCCGTATTAATGAGGGAAATCGGTCGATAGGCCGACCTATCACAAGAGGGTGGTGTGGACTTGGGCAAAACCACAATCGTGGCCATGTCGGCCTCTGGGCGAAAGGAGCCGCGTTTAACCGCCTCGGCATACAGGGCGCTTTACCGAGGTGTCAGAAGGTCCTTGTAGGCGGCATAAAATTCCTGAGGGAATCCATCCGGTCCCGGGGTCTTTCCCGCGGATGTGCGCCCCATCGCCTCCCCAATCTCCTCTAGAGAGATGGGTTCCTCCAGGCTCTCCCAGTCACTGGACCGAAGGCAAGGAAGCTTTAAATTATGAGCTGCAAGTAGCGAGACTAGGGACAATTCCGGCGCCCGGGCGCGGTATAACTGCGCATAATATTGAGCAAAGGCGTTTGCCATGGCCACGGAGGAGGACTGAAGCTGGCCCTCCGAATCGGTGA
Organism: Triturus cristatus; assembly: GCF_964204655.1. Lineage (NCBI taxonomy): Eukaryota > Metazoa > Chordata > Amphibia > Caudata > Salamandridae > Triturus > Triturus cristatus. The sequence goes on from NC_140590.1 coordinate 352,930,841, forward strand.
CCGCCGGGATAATGCGCGACGCCACCGAGTACGTAACCAGCCGGTGTAAGAGAGCACCATTCTTATCACCCCACCCGTAGACCCGTGCCACCGAAGGACCGCCAGAGGAGTCTAGCCGCGTCTAACGACCGCTGGCGAATCTCCTCCCGTAAAAGCCACAGCTGTCTATCTACAGCCGGATCTCCATCCGCGGGTAGCGATTGCTCCAAACGCAACGCCCGGGCCTCGCAGGCAGTGAGTTGTTGGAGCTGCGTCTGACGGCGGCGCACCACCAGCGCCTTGGCGGCCCCCCTGACGGTGGCCTTACCCACCTCCCAGAGGGTCCCCGCCGATGAGACTGACCCGTCGTTGTCGCCAAAATACTGCACCAACGCGGATCCCACCCCCTTGCAGAGCTTCCGATCCCGGAGAAACCAGGCGTTGAAGCGCCACATCTGACGGGCCCCCTGGGGCGGGGAGCCCAGCCCCAGGAGGACAGGTGAGTGATCGGATATCCCTCTAGGAAGGATTTGGACGTCCTGGATGCCCGCACAATCGGTGGAGGGGACAAAGATAGCGTTGATCCGCGCGTGAGTGTGGTGGGCGGCTGAGGTGTGGGTGTATTGCCGTGTGTGCGGGTGCCAGATACGCCAAGCGTCGCATAAGCCCTGACCTTCTGCCCACCCCACCAGCTGCTTAGCCCGCGCGGCGCGGGGTGCCGATACCAGACCGGAGGAGTCCAGTGGCGGGACGGAGACAGCGTTAAAATCCCCACCCACAACAACTGCACCCGGTGGGAGATCAGCCAACATAGATGCGGCCTGGGATAGTGCCCTGGACACCTCAATGGGTGGCGGGTAGAGTGACAGGAAATTGAGCGGCCAACCATCCAGCGTACCGCTGATAGCGATCCCCATCCCCTGGGGGTCTCGGATCACCCGGGAAAAGACAGAGCGGACGGAGCGGCGCAGCAGGATGGCGACTCCCCGAGATCCGCGAGAGTATCCCGAGTGCCACACCCGGTCATACCCGTACCTGGCCAAGAAGGGGCACCTCTCACCCAGCAGGTGGGCCCCTGGAGAAGGAGGACATCGACCTCGGCGCGCTGGGCATACTTAAGGACTGCAGTGCGTTTGAGTCTGTCCAATAATCCGTTCATGTTCCATGACAGAATGCGCACGCGGGCCCTGGAGGTGAGATCACCCATGGGAATGGTGAGAGCAGAGCACTTTAAAGATGGGATGGCCGTGAGAGGCCAGGACCATGGGTCCCACACCGGGGAGGAGCATTGAACTGCGCATGAGGGCGAGCGGCAGTGGGGCATGCGCGGGTGGGTCTGTGGAGAGGCACGGCGATGCACTGAGTGTGGTGTAGTAAAAGACGTTCAAAGAAAGACAAATCCAACCCAAACAAAACATTCCCCCAGAAAGAAACAACCAACAGGCCCCCAACCCCAGGCCCCCACCCCCCACCCTACACTTTGAAAACGGAAGCATCTGTTGCCCGAACAAACCCAACAGGTACAAGACCCCAAGCTTAGATGCTCGGGTATAAGAGCGTAGTGGACCCCTCCAGAGGTACGGATTTCAGTGATACAGCCTAGGTAGTGGCGAGAAAGCGTAAGAGTGCAGAGTCCCCTGCTCCCCGCCCTCGAACAGGTCCGTCTCCCCCCCGTGGATACCCGGGGCAGACCACACATCACAGGGCAGGACTGCGGGAGAGGTCAGACAAGTCTGACTGTACGGTGAGAGGGACAGGGGATCCCCCCGGCCTGGGTGACAAGCAACGCCGGGGTCCCCCTGCCGCCTTAGACGATGCGTCGGAGGAGGCCGACGAGCCCCTCACACGTCTCTCAGAAGCGTTGGCGGACCGGGTCCGGATCGTCGCCACTCCTGCGCCGTGGTCGTCGGGTTACGGGCGCTTCGCGGCCTCGGGACCCCGCAGCGGAGGACACCCCCGCGGGTGGGCGCAGAGGCCGCTCCTCAGTGAGCCAAGTCCAGGCCGCCCGGGGGGTATCAAAGAACAGTGTCTTGTCCTGGAAGACAACACGAAGGCGGGCCGGGAACTGGAGCTGGTATTGAAGACCCAGGGAGCGCAGCTTTTGCTTCACATCCATGTAGGAGCGGCGCTGCTCCTGGACCTCCCGGGTGTAGTCCGGAAAAACCATAATGGTGTGGTTGTTAAAAGTCAAAGGCCCACGCACTCGTGCCTCCCGCAGGATAGCGTCTCTGTCCCGAAAGTTGAGGATCCGTAGGATAAACGGGCGCGGGGGAGCCCCCACGGGGGGTCTGGCCGCCAGTGACCGGTGCGCCCTTTCCACCACGAACCAAGTCGACAGCCCAGTCTCCGGCATCCAGGACTTGAACCATTGCTCAAGGAAATCATCGGCACGGCCAGACTCCACTCCCTCCGGAAAACCCACCAGGCGAAGGTTGTTGCGACGGGCGCGATTTTCGGCATCCTCTGCCCGCCTGTGCAGTTCCTTGGAGTGGGTGGTGAGCTCCCGGACCTGATCCTGCAGCAAGTGAATGTCGTCCTCCGCCGTCGAGATCCGGGATTCCGCCTCCGTAATGCGGGCTGTGGCGTTGCGGAGATCTTGCCGTAAAAGTGTGACATCAACCTTCACCTCCCCAACCATCCCCTCCAGGGAGGTGCGGGAGGCATCAATGGCCTGGAGGATGACAGTCAAGTCCTTATTCGGGGCCGAGGCCCCCCCCCCGCCCGGAGGGTCCGAGCTGGCGAACTGGTCGATCCGCGTCTGATGAGACGTGCCCGGCAACTTGGGGCCCTTCTCCTTGCCCATGGCGGATCGATGGAACACAGGCAGGCGGCCCCCGCTCAACAACGGGGCAGCCTCCGCACCAGGCCGGAGAGGGGAGAGGGCGATGGGAAAGGAAGGAGCAGGGGCGCAACCCGGCCACTCCGTTGGATCTGGACCAGAGCGCTGTCGCCAAAGCGGGGGGGCCACCAATCAGAATGTCTGCCCGCACTGGTGCCCAACGGTGAACTGTGGGAGGGGGCCACCGGGAGGCCGGTGTGATCAAGGCAGCAGGAGGTCAGGGGCCGACAGCCCAACCCCCCCCTAGGTCCGGGGGGCAAGACGCGGCTCCAGAGAGGGCACGATGGGGAGACCCCCCTCAGCCAGCTATGCGCCCGAGTTGGGGGGCGCAGGTCCTCAGGGGGGCCACCACCGCAGTCCGCGCCGGTCTACATCAAGGGCACAGCATTATCTCCAGCGCGGCAACCGTCCACACCCCCCCCCCGGTCTCCCCACCGGGGGTCCGTCAGGGGAGGGTAGCGGGGGGGGGCCAGGAGGGGTCGTCTCACGCCGGCCGCAGCTTCCGCCCCGGGCCGATCCGCCCGCCGACAAGGGCCTCACCACCCCCGGGCAGCGTCCGTCGAGCCTCGCCTCCCCCAGCTCACCTCAGAAGCGGATCAACGGGTCTCAGCTCCTCCGATCACGGGGCAGCCGCTCTTCGCCTACGCCACCCCCAGATGCAGCCAGCCAGGGAGTCGTCAGGAGAGCACGGCGGGGCGGCCAGGGCGACCCATCCCCTGGGAGGCAGCAGCAACAAAAGCCCCCGGGCGGCCCTGGGCCGTCAAGGCTGAAGCGGGTCGGTCTACCCGTCGACCGGAGCCTCACCGCTGCCAAGTAGGTGCCAGGAAGGAGCAGCACGGGCAACGCGTCCGCCCTCCGGGTCCGCAGCAGCTGGTGGGGATCGTGCGGCCCTCGCCCCTCGTGGCGCGCCGGGGCCTCTCGCAGCAGATGGAGCCGCACAGGGAGCCTGAGGGATTCCGCCCACGCGCCGGCGCGGGCCGCGGGCCGTCCAACTCAGCCCCGGAGGCACCAAGAAAGGCCAAACTCGCTCCGAGGGTCGGGTATCGGGACCTCCACACTCGGGGGACAGCGGATCCAGCCTAGGACAGCATCCACGGATGTGAAGCGACTACGAGGGGTCCGGCAGCCAGGAGCCTCACACCGTTGCGGCCATCTTGGCTGGCGCCACCTAGCGCCCTAGAAGTTATTACTTTTAAACAAACAAAAAAAATTGTGTTTTAGTTCTGTAGCGGGTTGTGGGTTTATGGGGGAATAGGGTGCGAAGTAATTTCATTTTAATTAATTAATTAATAATTTTCTTAATTAATATTTATGTAATTAATATTGTATATTGTTAATTGTGTTCCGAATGTTATCAATTAGTTATTAATTATTAATAAGTACTTGGTAAATATGTTAATTGTGTCATTTTTTTATGAGTTGGTTGTGGGTTGATAGGGGAGTAGGGTGGGAAGGAATTTAATTTTAATAAAATCTTTATTATTTTTATATACAATATGTATTTAAAGTTATTTGATAGTGTTAATTGTGTGAACTAATTTATTTTTGATTGTTTTTAATTTGCTTGTTAATTGTTATTAGTTAATTAATTAATTGTTAAATAATTATGTTAATTGTGTAATATTTGACAATATTGGTGGTGATGTTTATAGGGGAATATAGTGGGAGGTAAATTATTTTGAGTGAACACCTCCTCGGCACCGGACATAGCCATAGCCATAACCATCCCCGACGGCTACAAGATCACCGACCGGACAACAACAAACCAGGAGGAGGAATCACCATCATCCACAGGGACAGCATCAGAGTATCAACTAGCACCGAAGATGCCCTCAACATGACTGAACACCTAAACTTTCAGATCCACGTCAACAACAACACCACCCTCAGAGGAACCCTCATCTACAGACCTCCGGGCCCCTGACTACAGTTCAGCGATTCCATCGCTGACCTCATCAGCTCGCATGCCATCGCCTCCACCGACTACATCCTCCTTGGAGACCTGAACTTCCACCTAGAGAACACCAATGACAACAACTCCACAACACTGATCGACAACCTCACCAACCTCGGACTCAAACAACTCGTCACGGCACCCACCCACTCTGCTGGACATATGCTCGACCCCATCTTCTCCGCCAGCAACCATGTCACCTTCAGCCACACCACCGAACTCCTCTGGACTGACCACCACTGCATCCACTTCTCCTTAGAGAAACACACCGCACATAACCAACCGCAACGTATCCCACACCGTAACTGGAAAAAAGTAACTGAAAACCAGCTCATCACTACACTCACCCAAGACCCTCCTCCCGAGCCCTCCGAGACCGACGCAGCAGCCCACAACTTCAGACTATGGATCGACGACTGTGCCAACACCCTCTCCCCAATCAGGAAACCCTCCAACAGACACACTGATACAAGAGCCATTTGGTTCAACGACGACCTCCAGAACTCCAAGCATACCTGCAGAAAACTCAAGACGCAATGGCGCAAGGATCAGACACCAGACAACCACACAGCCCTCATGAGCGCCAGACGCAGACACCACCAGCTCATCAGATCCGCCAAAAGAACCTCCTTTAAGGAACGCATAGACAACATCACACACAACAGCAAAGAGCTCTTCAACATCGTGAAACAGCTCGCCACCCCCAGATCCAGTTCCAATGACATACCACCGTCACAAGAACTCTGCGACTCCCTGGCTACCTTCTTCCACCGCAAGATTGCAGACATCTACAACAGCTTCGATACCCAGACGAAAACGGCAGACACCGACACCCCAAAATCAACACCCACCGAATGCACTGACCTTCTGCTCTCCTGGAACAACGCCAATGAGGAACACTATCCACTCTGGCTCACCTTCAGATCCCTGCCCCCACCACATCTTCAACAAGGCAAGCTCCATCATCGCACCCCAACTCCGAAAGATCATCAACAGCTCCTTCGAGACCGTCACCTTCCCAGAGAGCTGGAAACATGCCGAGATCAACGCCCTACTGAAAAATCCCATGGTGGACCCAAAGGACCTCAAGAACTTCCGACCCATCTCCCTGCTCCCGTTCCCCGCTAAAGTCATTGAGAAGATCACCAACGGACAACTGACCCACTTCCTGGAGGAGAACAACATCCTGGACTCGTCCCAATCCAGCTTCCGCAGCAACCAGAGCACCGAGACCGCCCTCATCGCCGCCACTGAGGACATCAGGGCCATACAGGACAAGGGCGATACTGCGGCCCTCACCCTCCTGGACCTCTTGGCCGCATTCAACACCGTCTGCCACCACACCCTTCGCACATGCCTCCACAACGCAGGGATCCGAGGCAAAGCCCTGACTGGGTCACCTCCTTCCTCACCGACAGAACCAAGAGAGTCCGCCTCCCCCATACTGATCCGAAGCCACCATGATCACCTGCGGCGTACCCCAAGGATCATCCCTCAGCCCAAACCTTTTTAACATCTACATGGCACCGCTCGCCAACATCGCCCGAGCACACCACCTCAACATCATCTCGTAAGCCGATGACACGCAGCTGATCCTCTCCCTCACCAAAGACCCGGCCATTGCCAAATCCAACCTCCACGTGGGAATGAAGGCCGTCGCAGAATGGATGAAGACCAGCTGCCTGAAACTGAACTCGGACAAGATGGAGGTCCTCATTTTCGGCTCCACCCCCTCTGCATGGGATGACTCCTGGTGGCCAACCACGCTGGGAGCTGCCCCAACACCCACAAACCACACACGCAATCTGGGGATCATCCTGGACTCATTGCTCACCATGACACAGCAAGTCAATGCCGTCTCCTCCTCCTGCTTCAACACCCTCCGAATGCTCCTCAAGATCTACAGATGGATCCCTACCGAAACCAGGAAACAGGTCACCCAGGCACTCGTCAGCAGCAGGCTGTACTACGGCAACGCGCTCTATGCAGGAACCACGGCTACACTCCAGAAGAGACTCCAGAGCATTCAGAATGCCTCTGCATGCCTCATACTCAGACCCCCTCGCCACAGCCACATCACCACCCACCTACGAGACCTGCATTAGCTCCCGGTCAACAAGAGGATCACATTCAAACTCCTAACCTACGCAGACAAAGCACTCCACAACGCCGGACCAGCATACTTCAACGAACGACTGTCCTTCTACACCCAAATCGCCAGCTGCTCTCCGTCGACCTCGCCCTCACCAGAGTCCCACGCATCCGCTGAATGACCACAGGCGGCAGATCCTTCTCCCACCTCGCCGCAAAGACATGGAAAACCCTCCCCGCCCATCTACGTAAGACCCAGGGCCTGCTGACTTTCAGGAGATGCCTCAAGACCTGGCTGTTCGACCAGTAGCTGCCTCCCCCCGCCCTCAGCACCTTGACACCCTCACGGGTGAGTAGCGCGCTCTACAAATGTCTTGATTGATTGATTTTTGAAAAATTTATTATTTGTTAATTAATGTTAATTATTTTGCAGGAGTGGGAATACAAAATTATTCCCCTCCGCTATCCAACACTTTCCCTACTGTTGCACTCACTGGAGTGAGAATGGTAATTTTTACCCACCCAATATCCAACACTTTTCCTACTGTTGCACTCACTGGACTGGGAATAGTAATTTTTACATACCCGCTATCCAACACTTTCCCTACTATTGTACTCACTGGAGTGGGAATAGTAATTTTACATACCCGCTATCCAACACTTTACCTACTGTTACACTAGGTGGAGTGGATACAGTAAATTATTCCCACCCGCTATCCAACACTTTCCCTACTGTTGCACTCACTGGAGTGGGAATAGTAATTTTGACATACCCGCTATCCATCACTTTCCCTACTGTTGCTCTCGCTGGAGTGGGAATAGTAATTTTTACCCACCCGCTATTGAACACTTTCCCTACTGTTCCACTTGGCGGAGTGGGAATAGTAATTTTTACCCCACCGCTATTCAACATTTTCCCTACTGTTGCATTTGCTGTAGTGGGAATAGTAAATTATTGCCCTCCGCTATGCAACATTTCCCTACTTGTATAGTTAATGTTGTGTAAAATATATATTTTAAAAAATATATAAATTTTAATATTTTAATTGAGTATATATATATATATTTATCTACTGGCGGTCGCCAGTAGATAGTTATAGTTAGGACCGAGTTTCCATAGGAAATCTGAAAATTCTATTTTGAATAACTTTGGCGCCGGTTGACGAATCCTCACGAATTTTTCAAAACTAATGGGGCGCTCCGTTCAGCTCCTACCCTGAAAGTCTCGGGGTGATTCGTCAAGCGGGGGCCGAGAAAAAAGGGGGGTCCCAAAACACGTTTTCCCCATGCATTTTTCCATAGGACCTTTAGTCGAAGGTACAGCCCGAACGGCTGAACAGAATTACTTGAAATTTGGCAGAGAGGTAGTCCTCAGGTCAGGGAAGGGCCTTTTGCAGGTCTGGTGTCAATCTGTTCAGTAGTTCCTGAGAAAATCAAAAGTAAAATCATATATATATGTGGGCGGAGCCTAACCACACATCTCATCCTGAGATCTGATTGGCTGTCAGCACTTCATCCAAGAAGTGTTGGCAGCCATCTTGGGACCAATATACATGATAGCACCTCATTAAAAAGCATTGCAGTTAATAGAAGGTTTTAAGACTTTAGTTACATTGTAAATCATTTGTTGATGGTACCATACTCATTTTAGGAATTGTGGTATGTTCTAAGGTGATTTCACCATGTGAAAAAGCCTTCTGCTGGGATATCATGATTGAGAGAAAAATATTTTCTCATGCTTTTCCCACAGAGGTTTGGAAGGTGATCTATAAGCTAAACTGAGAGCTTATTTTCTGTAAATTCACATTATCTTTCTCAGTCATGTGAGAATGAAGTCTGACATTCTCAGTAAAACATGTACATCCAACAAGGGCAGAGACTGTCAGTTGATTCCTTTGTGTTCTACTGCAGCTTCCCAGAGTGTTCCAAAGAACAACTAGAGCGCTAACAGTCCTACTTATGATAAACGTATGGCACACCTGAAGCCATCTTGCTTGGATTAAAGTGGTAGCTCTTAAAACATTTAATTTAAAAAGGAACAAAATGAGGGGGTTCATTTTTCTATAAAAAGTAAGATTAGTGCTGCAGAAAGAAAAATTAGGGCACATTTTGAGTGACTTCTCAAATCCTCTTCTATTTCATTAAAAAATTCTGACATGCAGACTGAAACATGCACTTTCAATACCAGCAACAGTTTTCCCTGGTGAGCAGTAGCTTTACTACAGTGATCTAATGAGCAAAAAGAGTGCTAACATTCTGAATTTATGGCAAATGTGTGACACATCTGAATGCTTTCTTGATGGAATCAAAGTAAAAAACTGAAAGTATTTCCTACTGAGGAGACTGCAGTAAATGAGGAAATTAGGAAACTTCATAACAAATAAGTCTCCCAAGATGGCCACCAGAGACAAAAGAGCCCAAATGTAGCCCAAATATCACCCAGATGTAGCCCAAGTATAGCCCAATGACAGAATGTCCCAGAGTGTTCTTAAAAACGACTAGAGCGCTTACTGTCTTCATTATGACAAAAGTATGGCACACCTGAAGCCATCTTGATTGGAATAAACTGGTAACACTTAAAACATTTAATTTAAAAAGGAACACATGGAGGGGGTTCATTTTGCCATAGAAATTATGATGAATGCTGAAGAAAGAAAATGAGGGCACATTTTGAGTGACTTCTCAAATCCTCTTCTATTTCATTAAAACATTCTGACATGCAGACTGAAACATGCACTTTTAATACCAGGAGCAGACTTCCATGGTGAACAGTAGTTTTACTACAGTGATCTAATGAGCAACTAGAGTGCTAACATTCAGAATTTATGGCAAATGTGTGACATATCTGAATACCTTCATGATGGAATCAAAGTAAAAAACTGAAAGCATTTCCTACTGAGGAGACTGCAGTACATGAGGAAATTAGGAAACTTCATAACAAATAAATCTCCCAAGATGGCCACCGGAGACAAAAGAGCCCAAATGTAGCCCAAAATCACCCAGTTGTAGCCCAAATATAGCCCAATGACAGAAGTGTGCAAAACACTTATTATTTTGTGTTTTTGCAGTGTTATATAGTGCAGACTTGTCAGGTATTGAAGTGCTTTACATGAGCATTGGTTACATCACACAAGAACAAATTCATTTTGGTTGTACACATGGGGAGACTAAGTGAATTGACCAGAATCACAGAATGTCGAGCTGAAGCAGAAACTCCAACCTGGTTCCCCAGTTGCAAAGTCTGCAGTTCTGGAAGTAACACCACATCCTCTCCCCTAATTGCAACATTTAATCAAGTGGTCAACTGGATAAAAAAACATAAAAATAACAAATAATTTAAAATTGCTTTGTCGCTATTTGAAAACTCATAATTTTGATGCCAATAAGACCCTCTCATATATGTAATTTCTAAAGGAAATGCTCTAGGTATTACAGTTTTGATTACATCAAGAAGACGTCAGGCGTTCCACACTTTTGTAATAAATATAGAATGTTAGCAATCTAGTTGTTCATTAGGATACTTTTGAGAGGCAGAGGCCAGGGGCACGGACTCTGAAAATTGAAGGCAGGTTGGAGGGTGCAAAGGCAACAATTTAACCACACTGAGCAGGCAGGAAGGGCCGTGGCAGCACAACAGACTATGGAGGGCAGTGGAAAGGGGGGCAGGGGCAACAAACCAACAATACAGGACTTGCAAAAGAGGCTGTGGCAATGTAATAGACCATTGTGGGCAGAAGGAAGAGGCAATGGTAGTACAACCTTACATGCCAACAGACCTGATTCAGCCAGGAAACGTCCAATGTTTTTAAGCTCAAATGGGCTTTATTTGATCTGTCTCCTGTCTACAATCTCCTCTTTTTCAATGTAACTCAAAGGGGAAAATCAATACCCCAGTTTGTTTTTCAAAATCTCCCTCTTACCAAGTTCAAAATGTTCGCAAGTATGGTACATTGGGTCATGGAAGGAAATGGGGTAGGGACATGGACTTGGATAACAGAGGACAGGAGGGACATGGAGAGGTGCACCAAACTGACCCTGCGGGGCAGGCATCAGGGTTTGCAGCAGCACAATACACCACACAGGGCATGCGGGACGGGAGTGCAGCACAACAATCCATAGAAAGCAAGAGGGAGGGTACAGGACCATGCACATGGACAACAGAGAACAGAGGTGCAAGAGGCAATGGTAGCTAGCTGACCATAATGGACAGACAGGAGTGAAAGCTGTAGCATAACAGACCGTAAAGGGCAGGAGGGACGGATCAGGGGCATTACAATGGAACAGACAAGCCAGGAGGGAGGGAGTAGGGGTCTGCACATGTAAACAGAGGGCTGGGGGCAAGGGGGCAGGGCAGGAGCAGCAAGATAGCCATGGAGGTCAGGCAGGATGGGCACTAGAAGCAAGACACACCATGAAGAGCAACAGTGAGACTGTGATGGCATACACACAGACCATGGAGGGAAGGTGGGAGGGGGTCAGGGGCAGCTAACTGACCACACAGGGAAGGTGGGAGGGGCCATGGCAGCACAGAAGACCATGCATGGCAAGTGGGAGGGTTAGTGGCAGCACAATGGCTATGATGGGCAAGAAGGAGGGTGCAGGGGCATGCACAAAGGACGATGGAGGATAGAAGGGAGGGTCAGGACCTGTGCACAGACAAGAAAGTTCAGGGGAAGGGGCCTCACAACAGACCGCACGGGGCAGGCAGGAGGAGCAGTTGCAGCACAACAGACCAGGGAGGGCAGAAGGGTCTGGCAGTACAATGGACCATGTAGGACAGGAGGAAGAGGATAGGGGCATGGCATGTGGACAGGCAGGGTGGAGGTGGCAGGGACAGGTTACAGTCATCTGACAATGCTAGGCAGGTGGGAGGGGAGTGGCAGCTCAACAGAACACTCAAAGTAGATAGGAGTGGCAGGTCCATGGAACATGGTGGGCAAAAAGGATGGAGCAGGGGCATGTACAAAGACATCGGAGGGCAGGGGGAAGGAGAATAGGGGCAGCAAGCTAAGCACAGAGTTTAAGCAGGAGGTCAATGATGGGGCATAGAATTGGGCAATGGAGGGCAGGAGGAGTGGACTGGTACATCATACTAAATTGAGGGCAGTGGCAGCACATCAGACCATGCATGGCAGGAGGGAGGAGGCTAGTCCATGGATTCACACAACAGAGGATAGGGAGGAGGGGGATGGGGCAGCAAGCTAACTGTTCAGAGAAGGCGGGTATTAGAAACGTTATTGTTTTTAAAACGTGTGTCTGTGCGAGCTACTTAAAATATGAACAAGTATGCAGCATAATCTCACTTTTATTCAGGAAGAAGAGGACGTTTGTGACTGTGACTCCGGGCTCACTTGGCAGAAACACCCCCTGACCCTCCACACCCTATCGCAAAATGTAATGCCCGTGAGAAGGGTAGGTGAACACAGTGTTATATAGAACAGAGTCCTGAGAGCACGATTGAAAATGAAAACTAGATATAGTGTATGGTATAAACTATGCACCAAAAAGTGTGATATAAGATGAACCGGGCGTGAAATATAATATGCAATACATTGTGCGCAATGACAGATTCATTGGAGAGCGCGAGATAGCACAGGCACTAGCGCGTGCTATGCGATATGCGCCTTGGAGTGTAGTATGCACAGGGCAGTGTTGTGTAACCTAACTAGTCTCTAAAGTTGTAATATAAAATATGTGCTGGGGAGTGTAACGTTGCATATGCACTGTGACAAAGATATGGATCCCAGATTGTAATATGTATGGCATAGCACTGTGCGTTATAACATAGGCATCGAGGAAGGCACGTTAGATGGGGCAATATAACCCGTGCGTAGACAAGTGTGGCATGACATATTCACGGGGTGGTGTTACAGTGCACATGGGCTAGAGAGTGTCATAGCATATGCACTAGCTAGTGGAATACAACACAGAGGTATGTGGCACTCAGCAGGCAATGGTGGGTGTAACACAGCATTGGGCTCTGCCAGGAGCGCGCTGTGACTCTCAAGTGATGTTCGTCCCCTTTCCAGAGAGTAAAATAAAAAGTATTACACATCTGGCAGTGGATGTGTGTTTTATTAACCGTGAGGGGAGTTTCTTGCATAGTTTTGGTCGAATTTTTGTCGAATCCCCTTTGAATGGCTTGGTGTACATGTGTATTAAAAGTGCCCGTCAATAGCTACCCATGTTTGTATAAATAAACGACAAGGGTGTCTACCGGGATTAGGCACGGTAGGGCATCAGACATGTCAGAGCTTCACTAGTTGTGTAAATACATTCCACGTGGATTCATTGTATGCATAGTCGCCTTTTAATGAATATCACGGAAATCGTCATGGTGATAGGTACGTACGGTTTGTCCAGCATGTCCTAGGTGTGTCTATAAATATATATTTTTTAAAAATAATAAAAAACAGTGGCCGGCCCTGGGGATTGGGGTCAAAAAAATATAATTAGGAGACAGGCCCTGGGGGATGGGGTCATCAGGGCCAATAAATTAGAATAAGAAGGGGAACCACACAGCCCCCTTTCTTAAAAAATTAAAATAAATAAAAGACTGGCATCGTGCCGGAGGCCACGCCCCCTCCTTGCAGCACTCTGCAAACGCGCCCCCTGGTGTGTTGTAAGTTGGGGAAATAATTCCTCTTCAATACTGAGGGTCCCTGAGGGCCAACTAGCCCAACAGGCATCTCCAGTATGCGCCAGGGAGCTGCATTGCAGACAGGTGTTCTGAGGCCTAGCCCCTTTTTACACCTCTCTGCAACGCAGCTCTGTGGTGCTTACTGGAGGTACCTAGTGGTCTAGTTTGACCCTAGGGACCCTTAGGATTCAAGGGGACTTAATCTCTCAACTTAGAACAGCCACAGGGCACGTTTACACAGTGGTGAAGGGAGGGGACGGGGCTGAGGTGACGTGTGCAAACACGCACTATGGCACGTTTTAAATTGGGGATATAATTTCCCTTCAATACTGAGGGCCCCTGGGGGCTAACTAGCCCACCAAGTGCTTTCAGTAAGCGCCACTGAGCTGCATTGCAAAGAGGTGGTCCAGGCTGTGCCACTTTTTACACCTCTCTGCAACGCAGCTCTGTGGCACTTACTGGAGGTACCTAGTGGGCTAGTTGGACCCTAGGGACCCTCAGGATTCAAATGAACTTAATCTCCCAACTAAAAACAGACACAGGGCGTGTTTACACAGTGGTGAAGGGAGGGGACGGGGCTTGAGTTAACGTGTGCAAAAACGCCCTGTGGCCTGTTTTAAGAGGTATTTTTAATCCCCTTGCCCTATTATATACTAGGGGCTTACAGAGGAGGTCATGCTAATCACAGGAGGACCCCAACGCATAATGTTCCCTAGTGTATGTAGGTGTTTTCACTGTATTCTAAGTGTCTTTTAACATAGCACTGGCTCTAGGACTGGTTAGTCAGACTCAGTTACCACCAGTATCCGTCTGAAAAAGTTGAGGGTACAGGATGATTTTGCAACAAGGCTTCTTTCTGCTCTTCTTTTTGTTCTTTCTGCACGTTATCCTTCTTCCTGCACTTTTCTTCGTCTTTGAGGACTTCTGTTGCTTCTTTCTGCACTTATTTTTTTTCTTTCTGTGCATTTTTTCTTCTTTCTTCACATGTCCTATCTCTGTAGGCATAGTTAGAAATTAATATTTAAAAAACCTTTGAAATTTACAGAAAAAACCATAGGTTTCAGGCACGTTAGAGTTAGGAATTAGCATTTAAAAAACCTCAGAAATTCACTGAAAAAACCATAGGTTTCAGGGGTGTTATAGTTAGCTGGACTTTTCACTTGTACAAAACCATTGAAATTCCCCCGTTATAGTTAGTTCAGCTAACTATAACTCGCGCGCCCGCAATGCACTGCTGATGACGTCACATATTACATCACTCATGACATGGTCAGTGACATCACTCATGACATCACTGATGACCTCTCAAATGACATCACTGATGACATCACTGATGACATCATCTTGTGATAGAGTGGCAGACCTCCTCTCACCCTAATATAACCTTTGATACACACATTCAAAAATAGAGACTAAAATTTTCAAAACAATGGACATACCAATACCAGTTACAACAACCTCTTCAGTAATTCTAAGATCCACATACACATCCACTCATTCACCAACAGTCCTATACAGTCACTCATACATGTACTCACTCATCATATGTACTCATACACCTATACATCCTGTTACACAATGCCACTCATCCATAGAGTTACTCACACACATAGTCACTCATGCTAATAAAGAATCAAACATACATTTACTTGCATATACAGTTATACACACGCCACCACACTTACTTCTACAGAAACTTACACATACTTAGTCTTTTAAACAATCACTTATAGAAACACATACTTATTCATACAGGAACTCTTTCAATCTCTCACTCTCACATATACTCACTTATATACACCAATAGTCACATATACTAGTTTACAACATATGTAGTTACTCATAAAGACACTATTGAGACAGTCATTCACTCACTAACACACCCATACACACACTCATCCACCCATACAGTCCTGCACACATGCTGTCTTCAACACATAGTCACTCATTCATGCACCTATGCACTACGTAATACCCCCCACCGAACCATGCAGACACTCAGACTGATACTCAAAAAACCAACTAATAACCTATATAGACACCCATTTAGCTACTCACCAACCCATGCAGCCACTTACACACAAAGTGAGAGACTGATACAGATATTTACATATTTAAACATTACTCACTAAGCCATGTATTCACTATGATACACTTAATCAGTCAGTTACACAATCAATTTTTCAAAAACAAATCATCCATTTAGACACTTATATACCCATTTATTCTTCCATCGACCTTGAGATATACATATATAAAACATATTTAATTTTCAGAAAAACACACATTCACTGGATGATATCATCAGTGATGTCATCAGTGATGTCATTTGAGATGTCATGAGTGATGTCATGAGTGATGTCACTGACCATGTCATGAGTGACGTAATATGTGACGTCATCAGCAGTGCATTGCGGGCGCGCGAGTTATAGTTAGCTGAACTAACTATAACGGGGGAATTTCAATGGTTTTGTACAAGTGAAAAGTCCAGCTAACTATAACACCCCTGAAACCTATGGTTTTTTCAGTGAATATATATATGTATATATATATACATATATATATAAATATATATATATGTATATATATATAATATTATATTTATATTACAGGTTTATGTATATATATATGTATTTATAACTTTTCTTATGTTTCTAACATTTCATAATTAAATAAAATAATTATGTGTTAAGATTTATATATTTTAAAAAATATATGTATGTTTAATTTTTTTATGTTACATTTATCATTTATCAGTTTTTAACATTTTTAAATAATTCTAAATATGTTTTTATTAATTATATTTATTATTTAATTATTTTTATAATATTTTGAAGACATTAAAAAAAACGATATTTTAAACAACAATGTTTTATAAAACGATATATTGGTTTCAATATTTTTGTACTACCATTGTAGAGATAGGCTGTCGATATTCTGTCCATTGATATTGTAGACTCGATATTCCTGTAGCTCGATATTCTGTCCGTTGATATTCTGTCAGTGATCCCTGTACTGCACCATTTACATTTTTGTAATTAGTCTTTTAAATTGCATTTCTGATCTATAACTCAAACATTGAGGTGCCGATTCCGATCCGTTACAAATAATTTGCGTACCACCCGTATCCGTATTTTTTTACGTACGAGTCGTACAAGTACCATACAAACGGCCAAGTACGATTCGTACGTGAAAAATAACTACAAATAGCGTCGGGAAAAGTGTACGAGAGGGCGTCGGAAAGTTTTTACGTCCGAATATCGTCGGGAAAAGTGTACGAGTGTGAGCCGGACATTTTTACTTGCAAATCGTAAAACACAGGTCTGAGCGCGCAAGTACAATCCCGACCGTCCGTCCGAATACACAATCGCACGTAAAATGGCCCATACGGAGCCAACGCAGTAGCACACATGTACACGGGTAAACTTATGCCCGTGTACGAGCCGTACATCCCCCCCACCCCCAATATGTCAGCACCGTACACCACCCTGTCCGCACTGTACCCCAGCCCCGCAACTGTACGCGCCGTACCCCCCCATGTACGCGCCGTACCCCCATGTACGTGCCTTACCCCCCCGTCCGCACTGTACCCCAGCCCCACACCTGTATGCGCAATACCCCCCATGTACGTGCCGTACCCCCCATGTACGCGCCGTACCCCCCCTGTCCGCACTGTACCCCAGCCCCGCACCTGTATGCGTCGTACCCCCCATGTACGCGCCGTACCCCCCCATGTACGTGCCTTTCCCCCCATGTACGCGTCGTACCCCCATGTAAGCGCCGTACCCCCCTGTCCGCACTGTACCCCAGCCCCGCACCTGTACGCGCCATACCCCCATGTACGTGCCGTACACCCCCATGTACGTGACTTTCCCCCATGTACGTGCCGTACCCCCGCATGTATGCGCCGTACCCCCCCTGTCCGCACTGTACCCCAGCCCCGCACCTGTACGCGCCATACCCCCCATGTATGCGCCATACACCCCCATGTATGCGCCTTTCCCCCATGTATGCGCTGTACCCCCGCATGTACGCGCCGTACCCCCCTGTCCGCACTGTACCCCAGCCCCGCACCTGTACGCACCGTACCCCCACCGCATGTACGCGCCGCACTCCAATACCGTACCCCAGCACCCTCACCCAGCATCGCGTATGTACGGACCGTACCTACGCGAAAAAGACTCTTACAGAACCAGGACACTGTAAAACAGCACAAGGAGGGTCAATTTCGACTCGCACAACACCACAAAACACTTCTAAATGACAAAATACATCTCAATGACTGACCTGGCACAGCCAAACAGGCAAACAGAGGCCCTAAATCACAACCACCTCTTATAACACACCCACCAAAATTCAAACACAGCCACACCCAAAAATGGACCAATAAAAAGGGCCCACACACACAACCCATGAGCCTTTGCAACAGACCCACTGCTGCCAGACCCCACAGAGAAACAACTCAACAATACTGATACCTTCACTACACCGTCACTCACACACCTTCACACAACCTCCTTCACAAACATCCCCCTCTTCACATTCACACACACACCGTCACATTCACACCCACACACCCACAACCATCCACACCCACACCCACACCCCACACCATGCCCACAGACAAGAATCCAAAGTTCACAACGGCGGAGCTGGACCTCCTTGTCAACGAAGTCATCAGAGTCGAGCCACAGCTGTTTGGAACATTGGTCAGACAGACCAGCATAGCTGAAAAATCTGCCATGTGGCAGAGGATTGTCGATAAGGTGAATGCTGTTGCGCCCATCCAAAGGACCAGGCATGAATGCCAAGCCAGGTGGTACGATCTGCGCAGGGCGGTCAAGAGGAAAATGAACGAAGAATATGCCCAGAGTAACATCACTGGAGGTGGGCCGCCCCGCAGACCCGTACACTACCATCCCTGGGAGGAGAAGGTGATGGCCCTGCTACCGCCGGTGGGAGTACACGGAGTCGAAGGAGTCGCAGAGCCTGGTGAGTACACTAACAACTTACGTAACATGGGGGCAATGGGGTCCACACCACATATACACCAAATGCATGCAACTTCCCCCAAGCACTCACCGCACACAACCACACTCAAAAACAACGCTCATGCCACTAACGTCTCCATGCACCCTTCACAAATCAAGGCAAGGCCATGTCCAAGGCTACAACAACCACAAACACAAGACTGGATGTCCGGGAGACTGGGAGGGTGGGCCCCACACAACACATTGTCAAAATGAGACGCAGACACCAATGCCCTCAGCCCATATGGCATAGGTACATACCCATGCACAATGCCCAGGGACTGGCAAAGTACTGACAATGTAGCTGACATTTGGCCCTGCTGTATGCAGCACAAGGCCCTCCTGGGACCACTGTACACTCAAACACCAACTCCACAAGCACAGGTATCTAGCACAGGAACTCACACTCACTGTCATTCCAGCACGCACCATGAGGGGACAGACACATCACCTGGGAGACCCAATGACAACTCACACTACATACAACATCAGGCCCGGTCACACTCCCCCCCTAACACAAGCACACACCCCCGGGGCAGGCAACGGATTTACACACTCCCACAATGGACATGTGACACAACAAGTCCAATCCATAGCCAAATAAGCATCATAGCCAACAATCTACAGGTCAAACACTCAGGAGAACATCCCAATCTGTCCCTCGCAACATACCCATCCCCAAGTGGACATTGAGAGGAATGCTAGGCACATCCAACTATCTGGAGGAACTGTGTCAACTTGAATATGTATGAAACATAGATGTCGCATGAAACACCATTAACATTGTCTCTCTCTCACACACAGGGCAAAGTCGTCGACCTCCCCCCAACACTGAGGGGGAAGAATCACAGTCCCAGGCTCCGCGTGAAGATGATCCCACCGGTAGCAACGACTCTCACCACTCCGTGGATGACCCCGACCAACCTGGACCCTCTGGTGCCCAAGCCCCTGCAGCACCTGCGTCAGGTACATCTGTGCCAACCACCCCACCTATTCCTGCCACATCCCAGGACACACCCAGGAGCCCTGCTCGCAGTGAACAACAGAGCCAGTCTGACCAGGAGGGACAAGGTTCTCCGGGCACCCAGGAGGAGGCAGGCAACCCTGCAAATGCCATCCCTCAGGGGTCCCGTAGACCCGATGTGCCCACAAGGGCAGGCCAGGCTCAAGTGGGCAGGGGTGGTGGGAGTGGAGGAAGGCGGAGGCGCGAACCTGACCAGCCAGCTCAGGACACTGGTATGTCACACATACGCAACATCCTGGACACATACCGGCGTGACACCAGAGGCATCAACCAGGTCGTGTCGAGACTCTCAGAGATGCAGGGGACCCTCGATGAGATAAAGAACCTGCAGGTCGAGCACCATGCCAGTCATCAACAACACCAAGGACGGATGGAGGCAAGACTGGCTGAGCTCCTGGCGGTGCACAGGGACAAGAGCCAATCACTCCGTCAGATCGCCCAAAGCATGGGCAACCCTCCCTGTGCCACCAGGCATAGACCAGCACCAGACACAGGGAGGGAGGAGGAGGAGGAGGATTCGTCTGACGGAGCGTCCCAAACATCGTCAAGGCCTGCATCTGAGGGATCCCGGAGGAAGGTGGGTCGTCCACGGAAAAGACCGTGAGAGTCAACAGACCATCCACATCTCCCAGGTCACCTGGCCTGGCACCTGGCCCTCTGGCGCAACAGCAGCACCTCATCCAATGACATTCTCTGCCACATGGACTTGCTGGTCACAGTCTGACCAATGATGACCAACACTGTGCCCTGGACTCTGATGACTTCCAATGCCAAGGATACCATCTCCCCCTGTGAACTTTGGATTCTATTCCCCCGGTAGAGCACCTAATTTCATCTACCAAAACACGTACCCTACCGCAAATAAATATATTACTTTGGTCATGAGACGTTCCTGTCATTTTGCATTATTCAACAACATATGTGTGTGGAAATGTCAAACTATGCCTGAGTGTTGAACTAACTCCAGCCATCCATACCCTGGGATCAGAGTCTGGTACAGGACACACATGGGTCACAAGGTATCATTCAATGTAGGCATGGAGCACAACACTCACCTGTGATGGCCTCTGGCTGCTGAGGGGGGGCTTGCTAAACTGTGCGGACAGACCTATTTGGGAGATTATCATCAAGGTGTAGAGGTCATGGCTCATGTGGAGATTCCCGGGGAGGGAGTCCCAGGTATGTGTGGCCAGGTGGGAGAACAATGTCCTTTATGCTGGAGTACGGTGGATGTGAAGAACGGTGGCCAGGGCAAGGTTGGATGCACGGAGATGGCCCAACGGGATCTAGGATGACAGACGTACAAGGTTGGTTTGGGGTCGGGGTTGTGGACTGCCTCCTGAGTGTGGGTGGGGAGTGTGGAGGTCATCCTGCAGCAGACAGTGATCCATTGCAGCTATCTATGGTGGACGGTGAGGTGGCTGGGGCGCAGGGTGTTGAAGCTGAGGTGTGCAGATGCACCCTGGATGTTGACAAGTTTCCTGGGAGTTTGGATGTACTTGCTCCGTAGAGGGCAGGGCAGTATTTGAGACGGATGTTGTCATGGACCTGGGGGATGGTCTGTCTTTTCTTGGAGTGGATCTATCTGTGGATCATGTGCATAATGCAGAGGGTGTTGCAGCATGAGGTACAGATGCTGTGGACTAGCATGGCAAATGTGAGCGAGCCAAACATGATGCACACCATCTTGTGTGTGTGGCCACTGGGTGCTTGTGCAGGGCTCTTGCGGGTGGGACACAAGCACTTGACCCAGCTGGAAGGGGACAATCCTCAGATGATCACCTCAGTCCTGTACAAGTACAGCCTCAGGTGGCTCGTGTTCAGCCATTCATCAATGGATCTCATGCATACTTGAATGATGGAACTGCCAATGTCTGTGTCTTTGTTGAGGGTGAGGGTGAGGAGCACCTGGCTGTCAATGGCATACGAGCTGATGATGAGGTGCTGTGCGCATGTGATGGTGGAGAGGGGAGTCCTGGACACTCTGTAGATTGACATGCTGAGAGATGATACTTGTGCCATGTCCCAGACGATGAAACCATACTACATGCTGAAGCCTTGAGTCCCACTCCCATGCCCTTGCTGGGCTACAGAGCCGGTGGGGAGTATTAGGGACGTGACCTGGTTGGTGTGACAGGGCCTGGAAGGTGGGGCAGCGCAGTGTAGGCAGTTGGAGTTGCACGCTCAGCATGCAAAGGTGTTGTGTGTGTGTCCAGGGTATGTCTGACAGCAGGCGTTAGATGTGCGGATGCACAAAGCTCGGAGTGTGGCTGCTACATCAGACTGTAGTGTGATGTGGTTTATGCAAGGACAGGATGGTGGTGCAATGTGCACCTTGCATGTGCTGATGGTCCAGCCTTTGGCACCGCGTGGCGGCAACAGTGGCATAGACAAGCTGAGGACAGCCAAATGAATGGGTGGAGGGAGGAAGTGAGGAGCATCTTGGAGGCGTGTGTGTTGCCAAATCTGGATACTCTGTGGGCCCTTGCTGCAGGGGCCGCAGCAGCAGGCGGCATCTCCTTGCAAAATGCCAGAATTTGCACACAAAGACTAGGATGTCAGAAGGACAACTGCAACAGGCGCGTGTGTAAAGTAAGGAGTGTCCAGTGTCACATGGCACACCCAGAGACAATGCATGCACAATCACCAAAGAAGCATGACACCGGATCAGGAAACTGAAGGCCGACCTGCGCACAGGAGACACACCCTCAGCAGGTGTTGATGGCCCATTGTGTGGACCAACATGCCAAAAAACATACACGACCATGTACTTCATGCCCAATAGGGAGCCTAATCCATGAGCAACTGCATGCATGTTGCTAAACTACACATGGACTCCTATGCATAATCTTCCACAACTATGCCAGATATTCCGCATGCAAAGTGGCAAGAGACCTGCATTGACAGAGATGAGGCACCTTGGAGTGTGACGAACACCTTTATTACTCAGCCTCGCACTAAGGGAAATGCATCAATTGGAACAGACTCACAGGTCATTTGGCTGACCATGTGTGACCTACACTGGACACCCCCTTCAACACACAGATGGGGTAAATCCTACTGAGCTGGCACACAAGTGAAGGGGTTGAGCCTAACACCCCTTGCTGCACACAGAGAGTCTGCAATTCCCCATTGAGCCTCATATGGGGATGTCCCACACTATGTCCACCATTAGCATCCCGTATGTTCCTGAGGGACGTTATACACACATTGATGCCTTCATCAGAATCCACAAACCATTACAGATGACTGTCAGGAAGGGTGACTATCAATTCATGGGAGCCATGCAACACGTCATGTGCCCCATGGTGAGTCGACATGTATGCATGGTAACACAACATGCACAGGAGCAGTCCCCACATATCACAAACACGTACCACCCACAAAATGCCTTGCTGCACTCCTCACCCAAAATGACTTTTCACCATGTCTGTGCATGTAACTCTGATCCAGCACACGTTGCAATACTCATGAGGAATAGCAGGAGGGCAATGATGACATGAGCATACGACAGCCGCAAGAACCTGGGGAGGACAGACACACAACAAGTCAGCGAAGAGCTAGTAATCCGCGGACATGTACATGTACTCTACAGGAATGATGTTCACCATGCTCTTAAAAAATGTAGTGTCCCAGCGAAAATGTGTGGAATGACATCATCACTTGAATGACACATCAGAACACACCTCCAAGTCACTTAGCACACAGTCAGCTGGACACACACATTGCAACACATGCCACACAAGGCTCAAAGCATGCACACTCAGACACAGGGACTCACCATTATGAGAAGAAGTTGCGGATAAGCTGACTCCGGATGTCCTCATCCTCATCCTCATCCTCACTTGCCCCGTGCCCAAGGCCTTCATCCTCCACGGGTGGATGATCCTGCTCATCCGGATCAAGGATGAGTGGCACGGCCTTCTCCACTGCCATGTTGTGCAGCATGCAGCACACAATGAAGATTTTGCAGACCTTCACCGGGGCATATGGGAGGGCGCCGCCGGTCTTGTGGAGGCACCGGAATCTGCTCTTCAGGAGTCCAAACGTCCTCCCAATCACGCGCCTCGTCTGCCCATGGGTGTCGTTGTACCGGTGTTCTGCGGCTGTTCTGGGGTTGTGGAGAGGCGTCATGAGCCATGGCATGTTGGGATAGCCAGAGTCCCCTACATTGAAACATCATGTGAAGAAGTGGGTCAGGAGATGCC
The DNA here is from genome assembly GCF_964204655.1 of Triturus cristatus. NCBI lineage: Eukaryota > Metazoa > Chordata > Amphibia > Caudata > Salamandridae > Triturus > Triturus cristatus. The sequence goes on from NC_140590.1 coordinate 352,954,606, forward strand.
GTAAGATACAAAGATAGCGCGAAACACAGAACTAACAGAGTATACCAACCAACATGCTCGTTCCGCGTGCAGCTGCAGCATCATTTCTGGCACCCTGCTACGCCTCATGATATAGGCATCGTGTGCGGACCCTGGAAAACGGGCACAGACATGGGAAATGGACATGTTAGGCAGACACACCACAAGGGCATTGATAGAGTGATAATGTTTGCGGTTCCGAAAGGCTACCTCCTGTGCCTGTGGTGGGACCAAAGCCACATGTGTCCCATCAATGGCCCCAATTACGTGAGCATCCCTCCCAGGGCATAAACTCACCCTTGACAAGTGTCAACTGCTCACGAGTGGGAAAATTGATGAATTCATCCAGGTGCACCAACATGGCTTCTAAAACATCATGCAGGACACGGCTGAACATTGTCTGGGACATGCCACCAACATCAGCTATGGTCAAATGAAACGTGCCGGTGGCAAAAAAATGTAGGGCTGCCATCACCTTCATCTTGGGGGTCAGAGCTGTAGGATACCTGTGTTGTGGTTGGAGGTGTGGTTCAAGACGGCGGGTCAAGTTCTCTATCAACTCTTGGGAGAAGCGGTATCTGCGTATGCAGTCATGTTCACGCATGGCATCCAGGTCTGGCATTCGTCTGGGGAGAGGCGGTGCCCTGCAGAGATTTGGAAGGAATAACGAAGAGTGAGTACATTACCACACCAATGTCACTGAGGTGAGCACATGTTCAACAGCTAATACACATCTGCTTAATACAGAGTCTGGTCTGTGCAATACATCCAGGACACGTAGGCCAGCCAGGTGATACTGCTACGAAGAGCCAGCCACAATAGTTGCATGGCAATGTTGACGTGACATGCCATTAAAATAGCTGTGGGCCAGTGTAAGTGACCAGCCAGACACATTACATGAGTGACAGACATCCACATATCAATCAATCAAAAGACCTTTATTCGAATTTCATAAAATCCATAAAAGTACATGCATAAAAACAATTCATTGTCACAGTAATTCAAAATACAATTTCATAATTATGAGAACCAATACAGCTATCATTCAAGGGTTTTCCATCGTTTTACGTACACGTGTTATAAGTCTCAAAAAAGTGCTAGTGCGAAAAATTAGTTCATCCGTATCCAGGGAGAATAACATTAAACGAGACTCCTCCAATGTAAGAGGTCTTTGTTTTCTAAAATAAGGTGTTAAAAACCAATTAATACATCCACATATCAGCATTTGAAGGATGTTATCTCATACAGACAGCTGGCGGGAGTCTAGACGCACAGGTCACATGTCATCTGAAAAAGGACAGATAACACACATTTCCATGAAGGGGTACAAGTCAAAAACTGATGACACAGACATTGAGACAACGCAGATATTGCCTCATGTCAGGAAGTCATCTTCGAATCATCATGACACATGTTACGTGTGAGTCCACATGTGGCATGGTGTGCGTATATGTGTGTCATGCACATATGCACACAGACACATGTTGGATGCTGCAACAGCAGATGGAGTTGACGGAACACCAACGGCAAGCTCATGGGAACACATGACACACACATGACATAGTCACATCGTGGCACGCTGGTAGTCACATGTCAGGTGTAATTATCCGTGTACCTGGCATCAGGGGACAGTTGCGGGTGTTGGTGACTGTGCCATACCAGTGATGCAGTGCTTGACACGTGTGTCCTACATGCACACATGTGCAAAGTGTGAAGGGGAAGTGTGCCACATAGTGCCCCATCACACATGACATGTGTAAACAGCTCATCACACATCCATTGTGCCACAACATGAGAAGACATGTGCCACATCACTGCCGGACACACCTAGGCCCTGCACATGAAGGACTGCACTGACAATTACTTGATGTCCAGCCTTGTGCGAGTTTGACACCTCCATTCCTTTTGTGTGCGCCTCCTATCACCAGTGTAAGCTGTGAAACGCAGTACACACGCTCTGAGGGCGTGTGTACGGGCCGTAGTCACGCGTGAGTACGTGCCGTACACGCGTGAGTACGTGCCTATCACTATAGTTGTGTTACCGTGGGCCTTAGTGATACGGCCCGTACATGCGTGAGTATGTGCCTATAACTATAGTTGGGGGTACCGTAAGCCCTAGTGATATGGCACGTACTCACGCGTGAGTATGTGCCGTACACGTGTGAGTACGTGCCTATCACTATAGTTGGGGTACCGTAGGTCCGAGTGATACGGCACGTACTCACGCGTGTACAGCATGTACACGCGTGAGTACGTGCCTATCACTATAGTTGTGGGTACCGTAGGCCCTAGTGATACGGCACGTACTCACGCGTGAGTACTTGCCATACACGCGTGAGTACGTGCCTATCACTATAGATGGGGTACCGTAGGTCCGAGTGATACGGCACGTACTCACGCGTGTACGGCACATAGACGCGTGAGTACGTGCCTATCACTATAGTTGGGGGTACCGTAGGCCCTAGTGATACAGCACGTACTCACGCGTGAGTACGTGCCATACACGCGTGAGTACGTGCCTATCACTATAGCTGGGGTACCGTAGGTGTGAGTGATACGGCACATACTCACGTGTGTACGGCCCGTACACGCGTGAGTACGTGCCTGTCACTTTAGTTGTGTTACCGTAGGCCCTAGTGATATGGCACGTACTCACGCGTGTACAGCCCGTACACACGTGAGTACGTGCCTATCACTATAGTTGGGGTACCGTAGGCCCTAGTGATACGGCCCGTACTCATGCATGTACGGCCCGTACACACGTGAGTACGTGCCTATCACTATAGCTGTGTTACCGTAGGCCCTAGTGATACAGCACGTACTCACGCGTGTACGGCATGTACACGCGTGAGTACGGCCCGTATCACTGTAGTGATGGTGCCCTAGGGGTACGTGTGAAACGCGCCGTACCTGTGTGGGGATTTAAGAATTACAATGGGGACACATGAGGGACAAGTATTAGGGCCTAAATGCATGCTGGTTGTCATGGATACCGAGTTTCAAGTTCAAAATTTAACATCATGTGGTCTGGAAAAAGCAGTTGGCCACATTATACATTGTTGCAAAGTGGTTGTTGACTTGACATGATGCTGCAAATTCGAAAGATGCTAAGGCTGTCACTGGTGCATGTTTAAAGGGATTGGAGGAAACGTAGGATGCAAATGAGTCTGACCAATCACTCTGTACTCCTGTAAATGAAATAGGCCAGCAAGGCAGATATAAGGCAGGCAGAACCCATGGAAGGGCACTTGCCTGCACAACATGTCAGTCGATACCACTGCTGCTGTATTGTCTCCCTCTGGCACCATGTCAAGGACTGTGGAGAGGGCCCAGCCTTTCACCCAGGAGGAGAACGAGGCCCTGCTGGATGTGATCCTCCCACGGTACCCCATGCTGTATGGTCAACCAGGGGAGCAGGTGAGTGCTGACTCCACTACCTTTGCCTGTGCACCTTTTTTGTGTCTGTCACTTCTGGCATTGTGTCCAGGTGTGACAGACATGCAATGTTGGTTGGAGTGGGTCCCAGGGGGGGGTGGATGGCTTATGTCTCTCATGCAGGGCTTGATGTAGTTCATGTGTGCACTCACTTGCATTGAGCTTACTGTGACATTCACTGCATAGTGCATGGCACATTCAGCCAGCCTAATCCTCTTGGGCATTCTTGTTCTATTGTCCTGCAGTGATTCAGTGGTCACCCCGGTGTGACAGGTGACTGCACCCACAGATGTGTGTGAGAGTTGAGTGGAGCTGTGGTGAGAGTGGTGAGAGTGTCCAAATGATGTGTACGCCCCTGGACATTGATGTGTGTGAATGTTTCTTGTCATGTGGGTGAGTGTCTATGTGGAGTGTTGCACCACAGCTGCATGGAGGAGGCAACTGCTCAATCCATCTGATGTGAGAAGTAAGCCGTGCTGTGTGTCTGACTAGCTGAGTTAGCCCCACAGCTGTGACCCCCCCCCCCGGCAAGTGGCACATGTGCAGAGTGAGGTGTTCATCCGCTGTTGCCAATGGCAGGAGATTGATGTGTGCCTGTGTGTGTCTGTGTACTCTGCTGAGGTTTCGTCAGTGGCCTGGAGCATGTGACTGCTTTGCCGTGCTGTCCATCAGCCTTGTGTTGCTTGGGATGCACAGTGTGTGCCATGATCAGGGATTGTTTCGCACCCCTCATGCCACCTGTGTACTTACTATGCCATGTAGTGCATTGGTGCGTCCCCAGTGGGAAAAGTCCCTATGACTAAGGTGCTATTACTTGCCAGTGTGAAATGGTAGCGGCAGTTGATAACCTTTCAAGTATTGCCCGGCGGTAATCTCCTTTTATACCATTCGATGATTAACTAACAAAAAGAGGCAGGCGCCGGAGACTGGAAGGCAGGAAACAAAGTTTTATTCTCTCCGGAGGAGAACACATAAGATCAGACAGCAAGGTATCGTCACGAGGTGCTCTAACTGCATCTCTGAGGCCTGGCCTCTTATACACAGGTTTATGACTTTATTGCAGGTTTATCATAAATGGCACATTGTTGAGATCGCTTTGATACATGAAAGAACATCCTCAGAATCCCCACTTCAAGCTCGTTCCCACACATATCTACAGTGGAAGTCCCCACCCCACCCACAGTAGGAGATGGCTATCACACAGTTGGACATTCCGCCAATTCCCGGGGGTGTGTGCAACCGGTCGGGTCTCAGGGGGTGGGGGGCCTTGATCTACTGTAATCCCTTTGATGTGGGGTGTTTCCCTTACAGTAGGGGCAATAAACTGCATCCGCAGGGCTAGGTGATGGCCTGGGATCGGTTCGGACAATTGGGTGCAGAGGAAGGGGGTTATCAAAGGGATGCATGACCATGTATGGGATGTCGGTCAGGCGTGGGATGTGGTTCCATGGCAGGGTCGCGCAGAAGGAGAGGGTTTATGGCCCGTGTATGAGAGAGCGGGGGTGGCCGGCGCGCGGGGGAATGCTCGCAGCGCCAGGGGGACGCGCTGGCGATCGGCAATGAGCAGGGAGAGAGACCAGGGTGCCTAAAATGGTTGCCGTGCGCTTTCCTGTGTGTCACGCTGGGGAGAGACAAGATGGCGCAGATAATGTTCAGTTACGAACTAAATTTCCACAGTCCTCCCTTTTAACATATCTCGCCAGCTTGTATAGTTCGGATCTATCCCCATAATGCCACGAGCTTCTACCTTGTATAAAGCTTTCATATGTTCCGCTTCAAAGTTCCGAGTTTTAGGGCGGACAGGAATAACCTGACACATTTGTACATAATTACATGTAGTTGATGGGATAGGCGAGGAGGCAGTGCATACAAAATTATATCAGCTGCGTCACATGTCAGACCCGGAGATAGGAGGAGGGAAGCTTGCTTGAGCACAAACATGATACCGTAAAGAAAAAATGTTTCTGGCAAAACAAGGAATATTTCGTATATTACTTAAGGCCCAGACTTCGTGTGGATCAAAAAAATAGTCAGCATAGTCATGTGTTCGTCTGGTGTTATACAAGTGTCATTATACAAAGTTAGAGTTTCTTAACTATCAGTGTACAGTTGGAAGTGACTGATGCAATATCACGAAAACTCGATTGGAAGATAGTCAATATGAAAGTGGTTGGGAGAGGAATTCAACTTAACATGAGTTACAGTCAGGGAAGGGAGTTCTTCTTTCCAGTGTCCTATTATAACGAGCCATCACTGGTAAGCTCTTATTGTTCTTCTTTTTTTTTTGTTGGCACTGTTGAGCACCGGCGGTGGAGCTAAGGTCCAGCTCAAATCCAAGTTTTCACGTAGCAGGGTGTGACCATTCGTTGTTCTCAGATCACAGTCCTGTTCCCTAACTCATCTTATAATAGGCACCTTGAGACGGGGTACCCGCATTTTGTTCTTCTGTTGTCAAGTCAAATTCAAAATCCCGTAAAAAAGAGAGGGGGGGGTGGGGCGTGCTTTGGGATGCCGAGGGAAGAGGGGGTGGAGTGGGATCGGATCAAAAAGCGGACCAGGGAGAGCAGAATCTTTCAGCACTGGGCCCATCAATCGGGCCCGACGGGTTGGGACTTCAGGCACGTTGGTCAGCGAGCAGGGGGCCTCGAGATAGCCCTTCGTTCTATCGCTTTTCATGCTGATAATGGTGCCTCGTCTCACGCCCTTTTGCTTCGTGGCTCCCCCTTGGTCGATGCCATAGGTGTTCCATGATCCGCAGCCAGGTTGTGCGTCACGTCCGACCCCTCTCTTCCGATGACTGCATGTTATCTTTGAATGAGTACAAGAAAAACAAAATCTTAGAGAGTTGGTAGGGAAGACATTTACACACTTCGTTCTCTCTCCCAACCACCGAGTAGTCGGGGAAATGCTTTTATCGGTCGCTGTATGATTGATGTCTATTAACTCTTATGTCGGTGTGTGTTACTAATTTATTAATCATTGCTGTGGTGCATGTTTTTGTGCGTGTTCCTGCAAATTTCCATCGTCTGGCCTGCTAGGCGTCTATTCCTGTACTTTATAATCGTGGCAGGAAGCCTGACATCTGTCAACTTTCTAGTCTATCAAAATTCGAACCGGCTTCTCCGGCAGAGACTCGTTCTTCTTAACACAAGTTCTGTTAATACACATTTTCCTCCGAGGGCTGCTAAGTTTATGAAAAAAGTGCGAGGTGCTACTGTCATGGATTCACAGGTATCTATTTCGGGGAAGGACACAAGCTACACATTTTTCTTGCTGGAGACAATAGGTAACCCTCATCAGCTTAGGCGATGTACCTTTAGAAAATAAAGTCATCAGCTGTTTGTTCGAAATACTCTGGGACGGCTTAGTACAGAGCTGGAGTGATTCTGGGAGGACGGGGGTGCTTAGATATTCTAGCTCGGAGCAATTGGGCGGGGGCAATTCTGGGCGTTGGAGATGGTGTCGTTAAAGCTCTAAAAACGAAAACCACTGACATATAGTCCCCGTGATAAGGGCCAGATTGGGAGACATCAGTCGTCTTACCTGTCCTTTCCTTCTTAGCCAATTAAATTCAACATTTTGCAGAAAGGAGAGGTAGTAACGTGGTAAAGTACGGTCGTTTTTGTTTCTGTCAATTTGTTCGAACACCGCCGTGTTTGAGGCCAATTATACACATACTGAGGAGGTATAGTGTCGTTAATTTATTCAAAAAGAAAGAGGGCAAGAGAGCCTTCAGCGAGGGAGGGAGAGAGAGTAAGAGAGAGAGAGAGAGAGAGAGAGAGAGAGAGAGAGAGAGAGTGAGAGAGAGAGAGTGAGAGAGAGAGAGAGAGAGAGAGTGAGAGAGAGAGAGAGAGAGAGAGAGAGAGAGAGAGAGAGAGAGAGACGTGCGCATCAAGTAGGCTATTTGGCATACGTACGACACAAAACGAGAGAGAGAGAGAGAGAGATGTGTACGATAATAGGCTACTTGGTGCACACACAACATGGAGTAGCATGGGTCAGTTCTATGTAAGAAAACACAAGCGGGGGAAAGACATAAAATCGGTGATCACGTACACACAAATACCGGATAGGGCGTGACAGTACATACATCAAGCGCAGAAATTTAAGACGGAGACACAGGGCTACGTTGAGTATGGGGACCTCTCCTTTCCTGTCCTCTTTCCTATGCACGCTGCGTATTTTCAGTATTTTTTGTAATTTATTTTGGGGGGGGGTGTCGGACCTTTTACTCCCCTCCCTTTGATCGATAGACAAGCACTTCAATCATACGATGACGTTCTCTTCAAGCGACCCAAGCATATGAAATGCATACACATTCATACCGTATAATCGTAGCACACACGCACAGTCATACCATACACTTTTTCACGTTCCCAATGGTGGTCTGCACTTCGCGCACTATCCCACAACGTTTGTCTATGTTTTTCCCTATATTGAGCACGGTGCGGTCCATGTCCACTCCATTCTTCAGTCGGAACTCCGTTGTGACCTATAGAGAGGGAAAAGAGGGGGGGGTGCAGTATTCAAAGTACGTTAGCACGCGTAGACACGAAAAAGTTCTACTTACCACGTACCAGGCTAGTTGCAGGGGCGGGTAATACCACAGACCTACTACATCCTTCCCTTCGACTATACAAGACGCTCCATTTTATTCGTCTCCTAAATTCGGGTTCCCTTGTCGTGCATTTGTTTCTCAATTGGTCGCATATTATAAGGTAAGGTACCGTACCTTGCATTCGGCAGATACCTTAAGCTATAGTAAACCATTTTCTAACAAGTCTGAAAAAAGATAGGCGTGATGGGTACAAATTTCATTAATTCAAAATTCAGGCAAAAAGAAAAAGGGTCTGCATTATCTGCCTTCTATTGCTTGGGAGTAACAATCATCAAAAACCTCTACCAACCTAGATGATTTGTTATGACGTGGATTCCGTAATTCCTTCAAAAAGTCTTTTATTTAAAACAATGTCAGTATACAAATACGGGCCTACAACCGTTACAGGCCGGCCACGGTGTGAGAGGCGTCGAGTATCATGAGCAACACTACCTTAACATGAAAAAAATTAAAAATGACAATAAAATGGAAATGCCAGCATTAATAAGGTTGTTTGTATGCTCGATCAGTACCCTCCCCGTCCCTCCGCCCCTCATGTGAGAAAACATCGCGTTCATATCCTGTTAACATGAATGTCAAATAACTGAAACGCCATAGGGAGTTGTAGGCCCTTCCTACATCGGCGCCATTTTGGGGCGAGGTCGGGCGGGTCCAGCGTACAGTCTAAGTCCTTCCGCTAACTAGCTGCCAGACCAGAATCCCTTTCGGCAGTTCGAGAACTTTCGTTAGAGCCAACGAAAAGAACAGACAGCATGAATCGTGGTTCGGGGGTGGGGAAGCACAGTTTTTGTTCCTACCGGGTCATGTTGAGGTTCCACCGGAACTGATCCGAGCGGCTAGGCTACAGTGTCTCTTGATAATTCAAACAGAAGCTTGCGTCAGCATGGCGTCACCACGGTCTCGCAGCAAATGCCATGATCCATTCTCAGGACGGGACAGCAGGCGGGTCTCGCTGCCGACGCCTTGAATCAGTCTCTCTCAGGGCACCAAAGGGACGCAAGATGGCTGCCGCCCGGGGCAAAGACAAGTTAATGTGGAATGATCGAGCAATAGCGGAGGTTGCCCCCACCGGAAGTCCACGGGAGTCGAAGGCCAATGACTCCCGCAGAATCTGCAAAGCTGAGAGGGCGTTTTCAAGGTGTGGCCCATGCCCGAGCAGGCAAGTTTCCGAGTTCCGAGGCAGCCCAGAGCCATCTTTTAGTGGACCAGGCCTGAATCTGAAGAGCCGACCGCCATTTCGAGAGTCCAGTGGCAGCAGCAGCAGCAGCAGCAGCTCTTCGTTACAGCCACCGGGGTGGGTCCCCCGATCACTCGGCTGCGGGGGCCCACTTCTTGCGTCAAACGCTAATGGCAATCTTGGTGAACCCGCGCCTGAGTGGTTGTCCGGCAGGCAAGACGTAAATGGCGGTCCTGCTGCAGCTGGCCGGCGAGTGAAACAGCAGGGGCGCCTACTCAGCTGGAAGACGAGTGAAACGGCAGGGGTGCCTTCTCGGCTGGTGAGCCTCCACCTGGGGAGGCGGGGGAGGCCCGTCCGCGTCGCCTCCCCCCGCCAGGGCACCCTTCGCTGTCGATCGAAGCAGAGAATGGGAAGACCGGTACAACGTGGTGGACTCCACCTCGGCGCTGCCAGGGCCTCGGCGCTGCGTGTAGCTTCCGGCCTATTCGCACAATCGTCCGCCACTGATGTCGATGGATTTTGCATGGCTTTTATAGCCCAAAGCCGACTAAAAGGACCGCCCAAAGCAGGCCAATGTTGCTATTTTGAAGAAGGAGGGGCGAGGACTGTCATGTAAATAGTTGTTTAAAAACGAGTTTTAATGTGTTTACCCTGTTGGCGTGTTGTTATACCTACAAGTTATTAAAATGTTATAACTATACTACTTTGTTGGAGTGTTGTACATATTTTCAATCTGGTAACGAGCACAAGGATGTTACTGCGTAATCGGAAAAATGACATAGCCCAATTGTGCGTGATCTAGCCCAGTTCGGTGACGTCGATGGTGGGTATCAGCAGGCTTCCGGTTATGCAGGATTTTGTCGTGTTTACTGGGCGGGGTGGGTGGTAGGGCAGATATGTTTAGGCAGCGAGAGCGATGGAGCTGGGCTACCTCGTGGCCATCTTGACCGTGAGCTTGGCTCCTTCCCCTAGTTTCATATTTTTCGCAAAGGGCTATTTCCTAGTGTTTCTTAAAAGAAAAAGGGTCCCATCAGTAGTCTACTGGTTTTCGGAGTCCTTCTTTGTATATTTATGCCATAGTTTGCTATAAGTTATAGCGACTAGTCCATATTTAGTGAACATGTCCTTATTAGGGGTGCCTTCCAGTGGAGCCGGATGGTTCACCTCTAATAAGCGGTCCGGGCAGAACCAACTACCAATCAGTGGGGAGAAGACAGGCATGACGGGTTACAACGGGGACAAAAGTCTGCACTACCTATCTTTTCACTGCTTGCAAAGACTAGACAGAATATCTCTGTTCCACGTTATTTGTAAGCAGAGAATACCTCCAAAGAACCAATATCGAACAACCAGTGTTCGGACAATCAATCAGTGGGGAGATGAAAATAGGCACGACGGGTTACAATGGGGACAAAAGTCTGCGTTACCTACCCTTCACTATTTGCAAAGACTAGACAGAATATTTCTATTCTACGTTATTTGCAAACAGAGAATATCTCAAAGAGCACTATTCTTCAAAACAATCAATGTTCGGACAATCAATCAGTGGGGAAATGAAAATAGGCACGACGGGTTACAATGGGGACAAAAGTCTGCGTTACCTACCCTTCACTATCTGCAAAGGAAGAGAGAGTATTTCTACTCCTCCCCGTTTGTAGACAGCGAATATCTCAAAGAGAACAATCAATAAGCAATACTAGTATTTTCAATCAATTAATCAATCGTTTCGCAATTTGTCGTGTTTCACGACCTTACCCGGACCGCATGGACAGTTTCTCGTCTTCCGCCTCCAGCGCCCGATCGTCCTCTACTCTCCGTATTTGCCGCGGCACTCCTGATGGTTCCCAGTCAGGACCGTAGATCACTCGAGAGAGAGGTCTGCTCGGAACCAGTGAAGTTCGGATGATCGGCTGCCAGACGAGGGTCTATCGGGCAGGAGCTCTCCCGATCGTTGCAGTCGTTCACTCTGTCGTCGGGACCTCTCCCACTGGATCCACGTGTCGCTGATGGGCCCCACGCTTGGGACGCCAATTGTTAAATGGTAGCGGCAGTTGATAACCTTTCAAGTATTGCCTGGCGGTAATCTCCTTTTATACCATTCGATGATTAACTAACAAAAAGAGGCAGGCGCCGGAGACTGGAAGGCAGGAAACAAAGTTTTATTCTCTCCGGAGGAGAACACATCAGATCAGACAGCAAGGTATCGTCACGAGGTGCTCTAACTGCATCTCTGAGGCCTGGCCTCTTATACACAGGTTTATGACTTTATTGCAGGTTTATCATACATGGCACATTCTTGAGATCGCTTTGATACATGAAAGAACATCCTCAGAATCCCCACTTCAAGCTCGTTCCCACACATATCTACAGTGGAAGTCCCCACCCCACCCACAGTAGGAGATGGCTATCACACAGTTGGACATTCCGCCAATTCCCGGGGGTGTGTGCGACCGGTCGGGTCTCAGGGGGTGGGGGGCCTTGATCTACTGTAATCCCTTTGATGTGGGGTGTTTCCCTTACAGTAGGGGCACTAAACTGCATCCACAGGGCTAGGTGATGGCCTGGGATCGGTTCGGACAATTGGGTGCAGAGGAAGGGGGTTATCAAAGGGATGCATGACCATGTATGGGATGTCGGTCAGGCGTGGGATGTGGTTCCATGGCAGGGTCGCGCAGAAGGAGAGGGTTTATGGCCCGTGTATGAGAGAGCGGGGGTGGCCGGCGCGCGGGGGAATGCTCGTAGCGCCAGGGGGACGCGCTGGCGATCGGCAATGAGCAGGGTGAGAGACCAGGGTGCCTAAAATGGCTGCTGTGCGCTTTCCTGTGTGTCGCGCTGGGGAGAGACAAGATGGCGCAGATAATGTTCAGTTACGAACTAAATTTCCACACCAGCATACTATGCCCTGTTCAACAAATCAAAGATGTTCAAATGTGTGTCTCTGTGACATGGTGCAGGTGTAGTGATGTTGTCCCACTTTGTCATCCACACAGGTAACCGCCTACCAGAAGGGGAAGATCTGGAAGGATGCCGTCTAGGCCGTGCAATCGGTGGAGGGTCGCAGTCGGCACCTGCCACAAGTGAGGAAGAGATGGCAGGACATCCGGTGCTGGACCCGGAGGATCGCCCGGGTCATGCTGAAGGAGGAGGCTCCTCGCAAGCATGGCGGGCGTCGGCGCCTGACCCACCAGATGAAGCGTGTCCTGGCGGTGGTCTTCCCTGACCTGGATAGGCGGATACAGGAGTTACAGCAGCAGGAAGGGGGTAGGTACATGTGTGTTTGTTGTGTGTCGACAGCTTTTGTAGCTGCTCAGTCGCCTGGATACACTGCCAGGGTATATATGTGCAGTGCATATCCTGTTCCCCCAAGTCAACCTGTGCTGTTCTTCCTCCCTTCCCCTCCCTGACATGTGTTACTTGGTCTGTGTGTTATCACTATTGCACATGGTCATCTAGGCTGCCAGTTAATCAAGGTGCACACTGCTTTCAGCATCATGTGTGGGGGTGGTCTGCCTGTGCCCTGTCCTGTTCAGTCATTTGGGGGTGCATAATTGTTGGTACTGATGCTGAGTCTCAACATAGGAGTGTGAGGTTTCAAATGAACAGACTTGCAGCATGCATTACCAATGTTGTGGCCTCAGACATGATGTGCATGAGTGGGATATATGCATAGTGCCGGGACGGTTGCTCCTGTTACAGTCAGCTCATCCCAGGACCATGGAGCAGTGTGCCCACTTCAGTCCCCTGACACAGCCTGCCCTCCTACTCATGTGTGTCATCCAACACTGTGCACATTCACTGTGGGTTCAGCATGGCTCTGCCTCTGTGGCATTTTTCCCTGGCCTAGGTAGTATTTTTCACATGTGTGATACATTTGTCCACTGTGTTGTAAATTGAAACAGCAATGTGATTAACCATTTACTGAAGACATTAATGCTTTCCCTTTAGATCATGTTTTTTCCGTTATGTTGGCCGAAGTTCGGACTCCATTTTGTATTGTTATGTCGCCACGTGTTCGCCACGAGGAGAGTCCGACCTTTCTGTTAGTTGCTCTTGTAATCTGCCTAGTAACAGTTTATAAATAGCTCTCTCCTGTCCATCTGGCGCATGCCCAGACTTGACCACATCTGTTATAATTAGCCTTGCTTGACCATGTGTTTCGCGGGCTCAAGGAGTGTGTTAGCTCCGCCCATGTATTGGTTCAGTATCGAGAATGACCATAAATGGTAATGTTCTTCGGCCTCATGTTGTATCCACCCACTTATGAGCCCCTCTACTGTGTATAAAAGGGGACTGTGTACGCAAGTTCTTTGTACTACTCCATGCAATACTGAAGAGTGTTGAGTGGATTGTAGGACCACCCTTAAGGGTTAATAAATGCTGTTTTTGTACTTTGCAGTTTCCGTGCCAACTTCCTTATAGATTCCGTTACAGGAGAGCGAACCCTTGTGCCTTGCGGGCCTAGCTGGGGCCTGTATTCATCAATTGGCGCCCGTCACGTGGGGCTCATCGGCGACTCGGATGCTCGAATGGACTGGTCGCGACGAAGGTGAGGAGTTTGGCCGGGGACGTGATCACTGCCAGCGGCGTCTTAGCCCTGGCATCCCGAGGTTTTTCTTCCTTCCCTTCCGAGCTGACCGTCTGGGTGGCGCCGGTCATCGACTGAGACCTCTTCTGTCGGTCCTGCCGTGAGAGCCGTTTGGGCGATTGTGGAGCTTGGCAGTTGGAACCTGGACTCTTGATTGGTAAGAACCGTTGTACGGTACTTGCTCCGAGTTTTTGAAGCCTGGTCTGGCTATTTGAGTTTGATTGATGAGGACTAGTCATATTTTGTATTTGTCTTTGTGAAAATATATGCGTTGCAACACATATAGGCAGGTAATGTGGAGAGATTTCTCCGGAGCTGTGTAAACTTTGAACGGCGCAACGATTAAGTGCCATTTTTTCCTTATAATATTGCATATTTTGCATTATTCCTAAGCATGCCTGCTTTTAGCGCACTCCGTAAGTGGTGCTGCTGCTTTGGTAACCGGTTGAACCTCGAGGAATCTGCTCCAGCTCCCCCAGAGGGGACTCCTAATAGGGATATGTATGTGAAGCATGGTCTTTCTTCCATAATGTACAGCACACTATGGAGGAAATACACAAAGAAGGATCCTGAGTTGCGATGGCCTTTGTATGGATCGTTTGATATACGCAAGATTGAGTATGTGGAACAGTGTATGTGTAAGCGACGTGCTCGTCAGGATATGTTTGAGTGTGTGCGATTATGGGTGAAGGAAGTGCGTGAGCGAGAGAAGCGTGAGAAAGCGCTGTTTGATAAAGAACAACGGAAGAATGATCATGTGCGAGCGCAGGAAGCGAAGCGTCGGGAGGACAAAGAGCAAACGGACAGACAAGAGAAAGAGCGTAGGCTACAGGTTTCGGGTCAATATGTTGTTCGCCAGCCGCTTTATCCTGTCCTTAATAATCCTGATGATGATTTTTATTTGCTAGATCGCTCTCCGCCCCCTTATGTTGGCGCATCTGCTCCGCGGCCGCAAGATTCTGGTCCGGCTTCGGGTAAGGTAGACACACGGTCCATGTTACCGGCCGAGCACATGGCTGAGCTTCGGAAACTTTCCCTCCGTGCACTTAAGGGCAAGATGTCTAGGGAGGAGTTGTTCCATACTTGGGGGTCGTGGCAAGATAGAGAGAGGGTGTATTTTCTGTCTCATTTCGCGGATGAAGTGATAACTGCTTTCCGAAAATATTCTAGTGTCCTTGAGCCTGACGAAGTGTCTTCGGATGCCGGAGCATTACGTAACGGTGTTTTTTCTCCCCCTAAGGCTCCTGATGCGGCTCGGCGGCTGTTCGCCTTACGGGACGAGGTGCTGGCCCTTAGAGAGAAAGCACGCCAACAAACGGAGGAGGAGAAGCAGTCGGATTCGTTTGCGGCAGGGGGCCACCCATCCACCTCCCAGTCAGATAAGGATGACGTAGTGCATGTCAAACCAATGCGAGAGGCGGCGCCTTTGTATGTTCCTCCTAAAGGAGCGGGGACTAGCTCGGACATTAACTCCGCCGATGCTAGGGGATATTTTGTGTATAATTGGGTTTACACTCCATGGCATAGGGCCGATGTTATGGCGTTAAAGAATGCGTTGCCTGACCCCCGCAAGTATCCAGCGGCCTTCTATGAAGAAGTCGAGGGGGCCTTGAATTCTTGCATTATGACCTTAGCGGATATAGACCTGTTCTTTGGTCTTATTCTACCACCGGACACGTGGCGGTCTGTCCGAAAGGTAGATGATGCGGTTGCCTTCAAGGCCCGGTGGTCTGAGCTTGAGGATGAAGACAGGGAGAGGAAGCCCGCACAGAAACCACCCCAGAATATTTTAGATCTCCCTGCCGCTATTGTGGCTAAGTTGAAAACAATTATCCCCCCTAAAAAGATTGACTGGAATATGTTAGCTGCATGTAAACAGAAAATAGACGAGTCAGTTGCAGATTTCTTCACGCGTTTTGAAGAAACGTTTCATGACTTTAGTGGCCAGTCGCTTACTGACGAAACAGGCCGCCACCTTTTCGCGGACAAATATGTGGCTAATCTGCTACCGACAGTTGCGGCCCGGTTAAAAGCGAGTGAGAGTTCTTGGTCCTCCGCGACACCGACGGCCCTTCTGACTATCGCTCAGTATTATGAGCGTCAGGAGCACGAGGCGAAGGGCCAGGAGGAGAAGAAATCGAAAGATCTCAAGACTAAGGTAATGTTAGCACAAGTATATGGCCCGCCCCGCCGGGGTAATAATAGAGGAAGGGGCGGATCTTATGGTCCCCCTTCGGGCCGATCTGATTTGAATAGGAACCAGTGTGCGTATTGTAAGCAATTGGGCCATTGGGCCAGGGATTGCCCAGTGTTGCGTGCTTCGCGTCAGGGGCATACTCCGGGTGGCCCGAGAGGTAGAGGGGGTTCTTCGAACTTTAGAGGGAATTCTAACGATAATGTCCGTTTCGATACTGCTGGGCAGCACCGAGATAGCTCAAACGTTTTCGATCGCCAGCATCAGTATCACGTATCGGAGATCGATCGATCGGGATATCATGATTCTCAGCATGCATAGGAATGCGTTGGATGGGGGTCCGAATCAGTTGAGGTGCCGGTCGACCAGACGGGTCCTTATGTATCGGCTGAGGTTTTAGGTTCTACTGATCAGTTCCTAGTGGATACAGAAGCGACACGTAGTGCACTGTCCAGGTACTTGGTTCCGGGGGCTCCCCCATCCGGCTCAATGGTTACATCGGTAGGGTTTGACGGTACACTCTCCCGAAGCCCTCTTTCACAGCCCCTTACATTTAAGGTTGATTCTTTTTCTGCGCCCTGTCCGTTTCTGCTTGCTCCGTATACACCGGATAACATTATGGGCCTTGATATGTTAAAGCACTTTAGGGCTACGATCCGCTGCTCCCCTGAGGGTAATCTTAAATGACAACTACCCCCGGTCTGGGCGGATGTGTACGATATCAGAGGATGCGTTGTTGGCTACCCTCCCTCGAGCTTTATGGGCGACTTCGGACACAGATGTGGGACAAATGGTGATTCCTCCGGTCCACATTAGTGTCCAGGAGGGGGCGGTGTTACCACGCCTCCCGCAGTATCGTATTTCCCAGGAGGGCGAGGAGGCTCTCATACAGATTGTGCAAGATTTGATCGCAGTAGGAGTAGTGGAAGAAGTTCCTTATAATATCTGTAACAGTCCGATTCTCCCTATTCTGAAAAAGGACACGGACGCTAAGGTCTATCGGTTCATAATTGATTTGAGGGAGGTAAGCAAGATCGTGATACCTCAGTACCCGGTGGTTTCCGATATCACGACGTTGCTTACCTTGGTCCCGCCTACGGCGACCATGTTCTCAGTGATTGATTTGAAAAATGCCTTCTTTTCTATTCCCATTCACCCCGATAGCCGATTTCTTTTTGGGTTCACATTAAACAATAGATCTTATCGTTTTTGTAGAATTCCCCAGGGCTACACAGAAAGCCCTAGTATTTACAGTCAGGCTTTGAAGCGACAGTTGGATTCCTTTGTTTTACTCGAGGGGGTCGCCCTCATTCAATATGTCGATGACATCTTGTTGGCGGCTGACACCCTGGAGTTGTGTGAGAAGAGCACGTTATCCCTACTTTCCTTTTTAGCATCCCACAATCACAAGGTATCTAGGAAGAAATTGCAATTCTGTAGACCAAAGGTGACTTATTTAGGTCACCTTTTGTCTAAGGAGGGGCGTGCACTCACACCAGATCGTATCCAAGTAATTTTGGACACACCGAGACCATCCACGCAGAAGGACGTGCGTGCATTTTTGGGCCTTGTTTCTTTTTGTAGACAGTGGATATTGGGGTTTTCACACATAGCTAAGCCATTACTAGCTCTCTTGACAAAAGACACGCCTATCCCAATCCCTTGGTCAGATGAGTGTGATGCTGCTTTTCAGCAACTACGACAGGCCCTTTGTTCAGCACCAGTGTTAGGGACCCCTGATTATGCAAAACCCTTTTCGTTGTATGTGCATGAGAAAGATGGATGTGCATTATCAGTTTTAGTGCAGATGCATGGCGATAAGCAACGCCCTTGTGCATACTTTTCGGCTGTACTTGATCCTGTCGCCCGAGCATTACCAGGGTGTTTTCGCTCGGTTGCGGCGACAGCAGTGTCAATACGCCAAAGTGAAGGAATTGTGTTATCCCATAAGCTGTTGGTGTTAGTCCCCCATGCTGTTGATGCCCTGCTTAATCAAACAAAGACACAGCATTTGACCAGTGCCCGTTTAACGGGATATGAGTTGACGCTCTTGGCTCCTCATATTACGTTGAAAAGGTGCGTAACGTTAAACCCGGCCACATTGTTGCCATACCCCGAGACCCAGCCTGAGGCGCAGAAAGCGCATGATTGTATTCTTGTGACTGAGGAACAAACCAAGGGTCGTATTGATCTCCAGGATACGCCCTTTCCAGATGTAGATGGAGAACTGTGGGTAGACGGATCATGCCTGAAGCTACCAGATGGTACGACTTCAGCAGCGTATGCAATTACCACGTTGCAAACGATAGTGGAGACAGCACGCATACCACAGAAATCAGCTCAAGCAGCGGAACTGATAGCATTAACACGAGCATGTGAGCTCAGTACAGGATTGTGTGTGAATGTTTACACAGATAGCCGCTATGCCTTCGGAGTAGCGCACGACTTCGGCCTACTCTGGAAGGAAAGAGGGTTTTTAACGTCACATGGGGTACAGATAATGCACGGAGAGTTAGTTCACAATCTTTTAACCGCATTGACATACCCAAAGAAAATTGCCATTGTTAAGTGTAGCGCCCATAGGAAAGTAGTTGATAAGGTTGGAGAAGGGAATGCGTTAGCAGACCGAGTAGCACGGGAGACTGCGATGCAGCCCGGTGCTACTGCCATGTATGTAGTAAAGTCACAGGTGGAAAGATGGCGTGATGCGAAGGAGGAAGTGCGCGAAATGCAACGGACCGCTTCCGATAAAGAACGGGAGCAATGGGCTAGCGAGGGAGAGTTGGATGATGAGGGTTGTTGGAGAAATAAGCAGATGGATAGATGGAAGTTACCCACGGCTTTCGTACAACCTATGGTTCAGATGGCACATGGGCTAGCACATGTTGGAGCTTCCGCAATTGTGAAATTGCTTACCCAAGTCTGGGAGCATCCAGAGATTGCTAGCACGGCAAAGAGGGTGGTGCAGACCTGTATGATCTGTCTGAAGTATAACCCAGGAAAAGGTACTCGAACTCCAGCAGGAGGATTTGCGACGCCCACTGCACCCTTTGAGGTTCTGCAGATGGATTATATCCAGCTTGAGCGCTGCAACAATTTGAAGTATGTTCTAGTAGTGGTCTGCGCCTTCAGTAAATGGGTTGAGGCGTACCCTACGAAAGACAATACTGCAATGACCACGGCGAAGCTACTGCTAAAAGAGTTTTTCCCTCGATACGGCGTTTGTAGACTTCTGTGGAGTGATAATGGGCCTCACTATGTAGCGGATGTTATAAAGTATGTCTTGAAGGGCCTAGGCATCACTCAGAAGTTCCACGCCGTGTTCCACCCTCAGTCTGCAGGACTAGTCGAGAAGTATAATGGTACACTGAAGCTTAAGATAGCCAAAATCCAAGCTTCAACGTCTTTGACTTGGCCAGACGCCCTGCCACTGGCGTTATTGTCAATTAGATCAGTGCCACACTCTCGAACCGGCCTTACGCCGTACGAAATAGTATTTGGACGCCCAATGAACATTTGGGGTCCACCAAGGCCTAAGGCTGTGTATGATGTACCTTGTGTAATGATGAGCGATTATCTGGCACAGTTAACGGATAACTTGGTTTCTATTCATCAACAGGTCCGAGAGGCGCTCCCTGATCGGTCTACCGGTGAAGGACATGGTCTCCGGCCTGGTGACCATGTCATGGTGAAAGTCTTCGACAGAACGAACAGTTTGGAGCCGAGATGGGTAGGACCTGAGCAAGTCCTCCTTGCAACGAGGACGGCTGTGCGAGTCTCGAACAGGAAGAATTGGATCCATTCCTTGCACTGTCGAAAGGTACCGCCCGGATTGGTTGAGTCTGCCGTGCTGACCGATCAACGAGAGATCCTAGCAGCCGAGACAGGCCGTGCTGCGAAGCCGAATGACACTGAGGAGCTCTTTCCGGACCACACGACTTCTGGAGGAAGGCGATATCATTTTCGACCAAGGAAGTGAGGTTTCCAGTGCCGGGACATACTGTCAGAACGGCCCTTGGGTTAGTGAAACGGAGAGCCGATGAGGCAAGGGGGGGGGATCAGCCCTGCATTAGTGTAGTGACACCCGTCTTGGCCCGCTGGTGAAGAAATCAACCGCTGCCCAAGGGGAAGAGTTCTGACAGACCTTTTAGTTTCAGGAAGATATCAGGGTATTGTTTCTTTTGACATGGAGAAGAAGAAAATCCTTTGTGCAATGGGGTTCATGCTAACAGTAGCTATTGTCGGGATAACCACATGGTTTGTGGAGGAGGTAACTCCTGCTCGGAAAACACTTGTGTTGACGACTCCAGTGCCTGCGGAGCACTACTTTTATACATTACCGTATCAGGAGTTGAAGCATCGACAGTCCTATTTGAATAACACTTTTATTCAGATGCTGCATCATACCCACGTTGCTACGAACGCTACGAACTGTTGGATATGTGGGATGATGCCGGCCCATCAGAAGAAAGGAGGTACGCCATTCATACCACTTCCTTTCTCTCATAATGGCTCTTGTAGAGCATGGTACACCTTACTGTTTGCCACTCGGAAACCGACAGTGGGACGATTGCTTTTCAGACTTAATAAAGAATGTCATCAGGACAAAAATGGATATCCACAAGCGAATGGGACAATTTGGGAATGGGAAGAGTACCGACCAGACAATGAATCCATTCCCTATATCTTCACGAACACCAGAGACACTGTGGGGAAGGACAAATTCGTGATCCAAGTGGCACAAGCTCAAGCGGACCTGTGTGTTCAGAGTGTGGGTTTTATCCCTGTTGGTGTCAGTGATTGCCTAACTGTCTTGAACATTGATGGATTGAATAATAGTACCTTCCTAGCGTCCCATAATACCTATTTTGTGTGCGGAAATAAAGGTTATTACCGTTTGCCGGCTGGGTGGTCTGGGGTATGTTATGTATCATTCCTATTACCTCCTGTATTCCTAGCACCCGCATCATATCATAAGGATTTGAAATTGTTGAACAATGTGACTGTAAATAGGTATAAACGTACTTTATCGATTGATGATGTGGATCAGACTGATACCAGCTTGCAGCAGTATATTGATTTTAACTTAGGACTGTTTTTCTTTGTTGGAGCCGCTTTGAATAGTAGGAAGATCCGAAGATTAACAAGAGTGGTAGAAGCTGTGACAAATCAGACTGCTGCTGCTCTTGGGAATCTTACAGAAGAGCTACAAATAACTAGGATTGTTGCATTACAGAATCGGATGGTATTAGATGTAATGCTAGCTGATCGAGGTGGAGCCTGTAAAATTATTGGAAGTAGTTGCTGTGTGTTCATCCCTGATCATACGCCATCCGTTTATAACGCCATTAACAAGTTGCATAAAATAGCAGCTGAAATCCACACAGAAAACGGCACTTGGTCCTTTTCTGGATGGTTTTGGGCGTTGGTTACTGCCTGGGGATGGAAGGTCTTAACTGGTCTCTGTATTATTATAGCAATTCTGTTCTTTTTCTGTATGTGTGTTCAATGTGGACCATTGTACTGTTCCATATGCATTTCATTCTGCATTCCAGATAAGAAAACTATTTCCGATGTTGCTCACCAGAAGCGTCTAGCTAAAGAGGTTAAAGGAATGATGATAATTGACGTATATGATGATTATTCTTGGAAACCGGATGTCTTCAGTAAATGCTGAAAGGGTCGTCTGTTGTAAATTGAAACAGCAATGTGATTAACCATTTACTGAAGACATTAATGCTTTCCCTTTAGATCATGTTTTTTCCGTTATGTTGGCCGAAGTTCGGACTCCATTTTGTATTGTTATGTCGCCACGTGTTCGCCACGAGGAGAGTCCGACCTTTCTGTTAGTTGCTCTTGTAATCTGCCTAGTAACAGTTTATAAATAGCTCTCTCCTGTCCATCTGGCGCATGCCCAGACTTGACCACATCTGTTATAATTAGCCTTGCTTGACCATGTGTTTCGCGGGCTCAAGGAGTGTGTTAGCTCCGCCCATGTATTGGTTCAGTATCGAGAATGACCATAAATGGTAATGTTCTTCGGCCTCATGTTGTATCCACCCACTTATGAGCCCCTCTACTGTGTATAAAAGGGGACTGTGTACGCAAGTTCTTTGTACTACTCCATGCAATACTGAAGAGTGTTGAGTGGATTGTAGGACCACCCTTAAGGGTTAATAAATGCTGTTTTTGTACTTTGCAGTTTCCGTGCCAACTTCCTTATAGATTCCGTTACAGGAGAGCGAACCCTTGTGCCTTGCGGGCCTAGCTGGGGCCTGTATTCATCAACTGGACAGGGATACACCAGTTTGCTTGTGCATACTCACACTGGGCAGTGCCTGTGTGGCTATTCACAACAATCTGTTGATGTTTGTTTGTGACCAATATGTTTTGGCAGCCCTAAAAGGTGATGTCGTGTTAATGAAGCAAGTTTTCAAGCACAGTTATTGTAACCCTGAATAAGAGGTGTCACTTCTTGATCGGTATCAGTCACATTGACTCAGGTATGGGTGGGTGTGTGCGGGAGGGGCGTACATGTTCAACCCTGATGTTTCATTGCCAGTTCTGACTTGTGTGTGATGATTCGCAGTACAGAAAGTCATCGTGCAGTGCCCCCGTGATGTTGGCCAGTGCTTAATGTTCGTGCTTCGTAGCCTGTGTCAGTTTTTGACAAGCATGTATCCTGCTTGTACATTTTTGGCACCTGTGTGTGGTTCAGATGCTACACAGTTGTGACTTTGTGTGCTGACATCTGTGGGTACATTCTGCCTTGCCATGAGGGGGAACCCACAGTACAGCTAGGCGTTTTTGCTAAACAATTGCAGGCCCATTAGCTTATGCATTGTCCTGGGTGTGGACATGTGTGCCACTCCAGATGACAGTCAGTAGGTCACATGTGTAGCCAACTGTGTGATCAGGTGACGGATAGCCATGTGACAAATGACATTATTCAAGTTGTTACTCAGAGAAAATGTCCATTGGCACTCACTACACCTGTCAACATGTCTCAATGTTTCATATGCTTGACCTTGTTGTTTTGTTGTGAAGGAAAATGATGTGCCTGCATGACAGATGTCTCCCAAGGAAGTGCACAAGACACCACCTTTACACTTTCCAGGGACACGCTGGCACATGTTAAAGTAAGGCACAGTTTGAACAAAACTTGTTTGGAGTTCATACATATACATGTTCCCACAGTGTGGTAGCATTTGGGTTAGTCCTGGGTTGTTGCTGATACCAACTTACGAGTGTCAAGTCATCCAGACCACCGTGGTGCCATGTATATGTACTTACTGATACGCCATTTCTGCCTAACAGTGGCTGATTTGAATGAGTCTGGCAGCTCAGACAATGACTGTGTACATGTAGTTTGGTGTGCACCTCCTTGTGCGACTTCTGCTATATAGACACATGTGTGTTGTGTTCACAGAGTGCCACATTCACACATTCTAGCCATGTCCATTGAGTAAAGGGTTGTGATTCTCCAGGAGTCACAATGTATTTCTTTGGGGTTTCAAAAGTACTCACAGGTCTCTGAGTGTGGGGACACCTTCTGCATTGGCATGTGGTATTTGGCCTTGGGTGCGACAATACTGTTTGGTTCACAGTGAACAAGAGGTGGCATGCCTTCATAGTCTTGCTGTGCTCAACTGATCCCAGACACTAGCTTCTCATGATCTTGTGATTTCAAGTTATTTGCTGTTGTGTCCTAATTTTCATTGTTTCCAAGTGGCATGGTGGGTCAACCAACTGGGGAGTGCAGGGCTTACATATGTGGGGAGTATTCTAGATGTTACTCATGATGCCTTTCCTGATATGCACTGTTGACTATTTTTTTTGGACTCGTGTGTCAGATGTATACAGGTGACTGATTTTTTCCTGTCTCTTCACCTTGCCCACAGCATCATCGGAGGACACCGAGGGAGACACCGGCACGGACGTGGAGGAGGGATCGTGCAGTGGTGCCACCACTGCTGAGGAGTCGGCGGACTCAAGTGGCACCCAGGGCGAGGGGAGTGAGGCGGAGGACCTGCCCAGTGCCAACACTGACTACGAGGCTGACGGGTCCGAGGCTGAACTCCCTGAGGGGGCGGAGGCTGCTCCAACAGCTGCCAGCAGCACTCCATCCGTACCCGCCCCCTCCATTCCCATCACCGCCCTCCCACTTGCTCAGGTCCCTTCTGTCCGTGCTAGGCCACACCGTGTCTCCTTCGTGCCAGGCACTGCACCCCCTGCCCCTGTCCCCCTGCTGCCCTCACTGCCGAGTCTGTGGACATTTAGCGGCAGTTGCAAGTTGGGCAGACATCGATCCTGACTGTCCTCCATGGCCACACCAGACTGCTGACCCAGATGGTGTCGTACATGGAGGGCATGTCATCAGCGATGTCTGACCAACGGATGTTGCTGAGGTCCCTGAACTCGTCACTGACGGCAGTAGTGAGTCACCTGCAGCGCTGCCTCCCCCCCTACCCCTGCCCCATCCACAAGTCCCACACCCATGCCTGTCCCAAGCACACCAAGACATCCACACACACGCACCCCACCAGACACAAGCATCCCACCACCACGTAAGGGCAAGTGCACACCTCCTGACACGCACACTCAGGGGGAAGCAGGCACACCCACTGGGTCTGGGGCACACAGGCAGGCACACAGCCACAGTCCTCGTCCACATGACTCACTCCCCAGTCCCTCCGATGTCACTCCCCTTGGCTCCCCTGCCCCAGATTCGGAGAAGGAGGCCTACTTTGCTGGGCTGGGCCTCAGCCCCACTAGTTCACCTGGCCGGAAACGGTCAAGGCACTCCACAGGTAGGGGAGTTAAGCCCCCCAGCCTGTCCACCACCTCCCCCCGTAGCGCTGCAACCCATCCCTCCGACCCCCCCCACTCCTTGGGGCTGTTGTTTCTCCGGGTGCAGGGGAGACGCTTGAAGAACTGGCAGAAGTGTGCAGCGCCGAGCTCACCTCCACCTTTGGCGCTGGCCCACCCCCTGCGGTGGAGTCGTCCGTTTCTGCACCCACCACACCTACCCTTCCCCCTCCTGTCTCTGCGGTGCCTGGTCCTTCCCCACATGATGCCCCCCCCCCAGTCGACGACACAGAGTCTTCTGATGTGCAGACAAGCTAGGGGAGACGCATGGCCATGTGTCCCCCCCAAGGACTGATGATATGGACTGGCCATTGGCCTTTGTGAATAGTCTCGTTTACACATTATTATTTTCATGCTGAATAAAGCATTTTCTATTTTCGTTAGAAAAGTCTTGAATTTCAGGTATTGATGTTAATGCAGATGCTACAGGAGTTGGGGTTGTGGGCATGTGTTATGTTTCAGGGAAATGTTGTAGTCTGCTGCTCATGGGGTGGAACCTGGTATCTGCGTGCCATCACAAGGTCTCTGCAAAGATTATTTGTCATGTATGCTCTTTGTTGTTTGGAGACATTGTCCCAAGGAGTGTTCCTTCCTCTGTGGCATCTGATATCTTCCCTGCAGAGAGTTGCACAATTGTTGTGTTGACCTGCGTCTACATTTCCTATGTTGGTGATGGATCCCTTTAACTCTGGCCATGCCTGCTCAGCAATGTCTCCGTCTGCATCGTCTGTGCCATCCTTGGTACTCACTGTACTTGTGTATAGAGTATGTTGCCATGCCTTCATGGAGAAATTGTCCTTTTTCCGCACAATGCATGTGTGTAATCCCAGCCTAGCACACATATGGTACTTGTTCTGCTGGGTATTTGAACACCTGACTCACAATTGTGGGCATTGTATCTGTGGGAACTCCACCCTATTCCTTCCATGACAGACAACACCTTGGTGGCTGTCCCGGCACCTGTACATTCCTATCAGTCCTGGGATGTGCGTGACAGTGTGTGTTCTCTTTGGCTCTCTTAGTTTAGTAGGCAGTGACATGACTATACAGTCTTGTGGCATGATCTCAGTGTGTGTATTGTGCTGCATCTGCCAGGGGTGG
Source organism: Triturus cristatus (assembly GCF_964204655.1). NCBI lineage: Eukaryota > Metazoa > Chordata > Amphibia > Caudata > Salamandridae > Triturus > Triturus cristatus. The sequence continues at coordinate 352,980,602 of NC_140590.1, forward strand.
GTATGCATGTGTTATTTGCCCTCACACCCACATGTGGTGTGTCATGCAGTGGGGGAAAGACATCCATCCTCCTGGGAGTGGGACACTGCTGTCAGTGATGTGTTGTTATGGCACTATCATCATTGTCCAAAGTTAGGGATGCGTACATACACCCATGGAGTTGTGGTCATCTGATAATGATGTACACCCCCCATGTCTCTGTCCACTGCTGGGAGTCCTCTGCACCCACTCATATATGTCTGTCCACTGCTGGGAGTCCTCTGCACCCACCCCCATGTCTCTGTCCACTGCTGGGAGTCCTCTGCACCCACTCATATATGTCTGTCCACTGCTGGGAGTCCTCTGCACCCACACACATGTCTCTGGCCACTGCTAGTGTTGATATGCACCAACCCCCATGTCTCTGTCCACTGCTGGCGTTGATATGCACCCACCCCCATATCTCTGTCCACTGCTGGTATTCCTCTGCACCCACCCCCATGTCTCTGTCCACTGCTGGGAGTGATGGGCACCCACCCCTCACATGTCCCTGTCCACTGCTGGTATTCCTCTGCACCCACCCCCATGTCTGTGTCCACTGCTGGTATTCCTCTGCACCCACCCCCATGTCCCTGTCCACTGCTGGTATTCCTCTGCACCCATCCCCATGTCTCTGTCCACTGCGGGGAGTGATGGGCACCCACCCCTCACATGTCTCTGTCCACTGCTAGGATTCCTCTGCACCCACCCCCATGTCTCTGTCCACTGCTGGGAGTCCTCTGCACCCAACCCCATGTCTGTGTCCACTGCTGGTATTCCTCTGCACCCACCCCCATGTCTCTGTCCACTGCTGGGAGGGATGGGCACCCACCCCTCTCATGTCCCTGTCCACTGCTGGTATTCCTCTGCACCAACCCCCATGTTTGTGTCCACCGCTGGTATTCCTCTGCACCCACACCCATGTCCCTGTCCACTGCTGGTATTCCTCTGCACCCACCCCCATGTATCTGTCCACTGCTGGGAGTGATGGGCACCCACCCCTCACATGTCTCTGTCCACTGCTGGGAGTCCTCTGCACCCACCCCCATGTCTCTGGCCACTGCTGGGAGTCCTCTGCACCCACCCCCATGTCTCTGTCCACTGCTGGAATTCCTCTGCACCCACCCCCATGTCTCTGTCCACTGCTGTGATTCCTCTGCACCCACCCCCATGTCTCTGTCCACTGCTGGGAGTCCACTGCACCCACCCCCATGTCCCTGTCCACTGCTGGGAGTCCTCTGCACCCACCCCCATGTCTCTGTCCACTGCTGGGAGTCCTCTGCACCCACCCCATGTCTGTGTCCACTGCTGGTATTCCTCTGCACCCACCCCATGTCTCTGTCCACTGCTGGGAGTGATGGGCACCCACCCCTCAAATGTCCCTGTCCACTGCTGGTATTCCTCTGCACCCACCCCCATGTCTGTGTCCACTACTGGTATTCCTCTGCACCCACCCCCATGTCCCTGTCCACTGCTGGTATTCCTCTGCAAACACCCACCCACCCACTTGCGCCCTTGCTGTGGTACACTGCTGTCCTGGGCATACACCACCCCCAATGTACAGCTGATGTGCTGCACCAAGCCATACACCTACATCCGTGGCGTGTGTACGCCTTGTATCCATCATGTAATGGGGCTGTAGGGGTATGGGTGGTATGGCCCGTACCCATGCTCTGGGGGCATGGGTACGGGCCGTACCACCATTGTGGCGGTGCCATAGGAGTACGCGTAGTATGACCCGTACCCATGCTCTGGGGGCGTGGGTACGGGCCGTACCACCATAGTGGTGGTGGCGTAGGGGTACGCGTGGTACTGCCCGTACCCATGCTCTGGGGGCGTGGGCACGGGCCGTACCACCATAGTGGCGGTGACGTAGGGGTACGCGTGGTACGGCCCGTACCCACGCTCTGGGGGCGTGGGTACGGGCCGTACCACCATTGTGGCGGTGACATAGGGGTACGCGTGGTACGGCCCGTACCCACGCTCTGGGGGCGTGGGTACGGACCATGCCACCATTGTGGCAGTGACATAGGGGTACGCGTGGTACGGCCCGTACCCCCGCTCTGGGGGTCGTGGGTACGGGCCGTACCACCATTGTGGCGGTGACATAGGGGTACGCATGGTATGGCCCGTGCCCACGCTCTGGGGGGCGTGGGTACGGGCCGTACCACCATTGTGGCGGTGACGTTGGGGTACGCGTGGTACGGCCCGTACCCACGCCCCCCAGAGCATGGGTACGGGCCGTACCATCATTGTGGCGGTGACGTAGGGGTATGCGTGGTACAGCCCGTACCCACGCCCCCCAGAGCGTGGGTACGGGCCGTACCACCATTGTGGCGGTGACATAGGGGTACGCGTGGTACGGCCCGTACCCATGCTCTGGGGGCGTGGGTACGGGCCGTACCACCATTATAGTGGTGACGGGTACAAGTCAACGTCCACTTCCGTTGTGGAGGTAGGTAGGGATTGGTGGACACGCCCCCCCCAGTGACCAGAGCCTGGAGGTCATTTCTGTGCAGGACATATGTATATTTGTAATTGGGTGGGGGTAATGTTTTCTGCCCCAGCCCCCCACCCCCCTTTGCGCCTTGGTGTTGTTCTGACCTTCTGCGGCATCTGCGTCGGTTTCTGAACACGGGGTCGTAGGCTATGAGGGCCGGGATGACGCGTAGGTTGGGGTCCATCGCTGTCCGTCGCATACCGGTGCTCATTCTTCGCGTCGTCCTCAATTTCCCGGGAGTTTTTGGCTACCGTAAGAAAATAGCGGTGCGGAGTGATGTAGGCACGGATCGTACTTGCTGGTCCGTAAAACGCTGCCTGACTCCGTCCGGAGGTCGCGTATGCGCTGTCCAGATTCAGATTTGTATGTATTTTTTTGCCGGTCGGTCTTTTGTACGACTCGTACGGAAATGGTATTTCTGTGCGAATCGTACTTGCGAGTTTGTAAGGTGTTTTTCCCGGGTACGAGTCGGACGGAGAAAACGCTCCTTACGACCATTTGTACCCGGGTTTTACAGGATCGGAATCGGCACCTGAGTGTACCCTTTAATTAATTGACTTCATTTTTGATGTGCAAGGAGGTGCCTTCCTCAGGACACATTGGCTCATAAATTGATATTGAACACCATCTCGGATTCATCAACCTGTGGGCTTACAGTTCAGATAATATTATAGGGTGTAACATTTTAGGGGTTTCTGCACCTCCACAGGCTTTAAAGCCGAAAGTGGTGCAATAGATGACAGACTAACTTTGAGGATGTAGACAGAGACCTCTTATGGAAAAAAGACATGAAATGGAATATCCACTACTCCTGCATGCAATTTGAACATTTTATGAGTAGTCATTGGTGCAGATGGAGTTTAACGATAATAATATTGCTTCCACAGAAAGTTACCCCAATATGGATCTAAAACAGAGGTGCGACCCGAAGTTATTTAATCTGTAGGTGGCCGACATGGGAGCAGCAATCGTAAATAGGTGACGGTATCTTCAAAGCTGGTGCCCCGACGAGTGCGCATTTGCAGTTCATGGATGAGACAATATCCTGTTGGGCTCTCCCAGTGTGTCTACAGCACTCACGAACCTGCCTGCAGAGATATGGCACAAACAATAAATTGAGGGTCAAAACAAGAAATCTAAGGTGGGTATTTTTGGTCGAATATCAGAAAATGAGGAAATCGTGGATGCCTGGACAAGAGACAGAAATAGTTAACAAGGCCTTGTTTTATAAGTAAGCAAGATTGCTATTAGATTTCGTTGACTGGAGCTGGCAGTCTACTTCAAACATAGAAAGATGTCATATAAAGTGTATATTTTATCTTTGAGCATATTCCGGTGAGGAATGTTATTTTAGTTTACAGATGGGAGACCAGGAGAGCAACGGCTGTTTCGTTTTAATTCGTTAGATAACATATTTTATATGCAGATATTTTTAATTTCGGTATGACATAATATACTTGTGTATGATGTGACGTGTGAATGCAGGAATAATTCAAAAGTGCTACTAAACTCAACCACCGGGGAGCCAAATTGTGATTACAATTAATTGTTCATATTGATCAGTCTTATTAAATTGTGATTGCTTTGAATAACTGCACAATAATGTAACACTACTTGCAAAGTACATGCAGACATCAGGTTTCAACGCTATACTTTGGTCACCTGTCTTGTATAGCACAAGTCAATCCAAACTCCTGACTCTTTGTCACAGGCACCCGACCTTAGCCCACGAGGCACAGTAAGGAATCCTGACCTTGGTGACATGTATCACTTCACATGTACAGATGACCAACAACACAGTGCAATATCACACGTACATCCCTGCTCATGGAGGGGTGGCGTGGCTGGCTACAAGGGACCGTGTAGATCCCCCAAACACACACACAGCACTGACAGACATGTGCTGCACCCCCTACAGGGATGTTTTAAGGCATGGGCAAGGTGGGCTCTGGCCCAGGGCCCCAGCCTTTTAAAGCGGGTGGGGGGGTAGGGGGTGCTGAAAGAGTCAGCTCTGTTCTTCAGAGTCTTGCCCTCACGACCGTGACATTTTTTTTAAACACAATGTTGTAAATAGCGTTTTTCTATCATTCATTTTTAATGTGTAAGAGGAGTCTATTACAGACATTTTGCAGCCAAAAGTTGTTTATGCGTCATGTAACATCCATATAAAAAGTTATTTTATATCAATACAGGACCTCGCATGTGAGAAATGGGAGGGTGTGAAACAGATTATTTGCAGTAATATTAGTGAAGTGCTGTTGTGTTACATACTGTAAACACACATCACTATCCCTGAATATAATATGTACACACATTTAGTATTTTACCAAAGAAGGCATGAAAGAGCTGAGACTGGATCATAAAATCAAAGCTGGTCCAAACAGGGGCCCCCAAAATACATTTGGCCCAGGGCTCTCAAAATCCTTAAAACATCCCTGACCCCCTTCTACCATGTACGCTTTGTCCTTAGTATCTTCAGTGCACAATACATACATAATGCATATTTCTATGTTCCTTTCTGTCTTTGGGGAACTCTTCTGCCGTTCGTGTAAATGACACGGTCACATGATGTGTCAGTTCTGCCCCTAACCACAATCTGCACAGTGGGCTAGAGTTGAAAACTTCGCTCCAAGATTATCTGAGGAAGTGGAAGAGTTCCTCTTCTGCAGAGACTGCTTCTTAGACTCTCCCAAGAAACTCACAGCACTGATGAGCAGCAGACAGACAACATGCAGAGGGCTGTGCGAAGGTGTTTCTTCTGTAAGTAGTCCCTATATTCACCCTTCTCATTGAAAACATTCATCACAAGAGTAACTAGACATTCCTATGCATTTGGCAGTGAAGAGAGAAAACCAGTCTTAAGTAGAAAGGCCTTAGGTAGAAAGCACAACAAGCTCTTGAGTTAGCGAACATGGTACAAATGTGGGAAGATCTCTTTTACTCCAACTACCTTGGTTTATTTGACTATTAAGTGAGTCTGGGGGGCATGTTATATTGAACCAATGGTGTTAATCTTGGCTCTTATAGAGAATTTATTAGAATGTCAAAACATAACATAGATGAAAGTTGGAATGTATCGGTAGCAAGGACTTAGGACTTAGTACCAATATTTGATGATATAATGGAGAGAAGTTAAATAAAACAGTATTTCTTTAGGGGAGAACCCCCAGAAGGCACAGAAAGAGTGGGAAATAAATAAAAAACAAAGCATACTCTGACGAGTCCTGTTCCACACTCCTCTCATCATGTACACAGCAGAACTTGGTGCAGCTAAGGTAGGTGTTCAAAAAGATACTTGCAGACAGAGCCCTATGCACAGGTCTCCATAATGCTGGACTGGGTCTAAAATGGAGAACTGCCATCTGTGCTCATAGCACCACTGAAGAATATGCTGCAAGTCCCTCGCCCTGCAGGAAAAAAATGAAAAGAGAGATTCTGAGGGAGAAAGATTCAGTCATGCACTCGTTGATGAGATAGACAGAGTGTGGAATGAAAGTTATCATTTGGAAGCAAGTCCACAGTACCTTCTGCGCAGGCAGTCAGCAGCATAGCAGCCAGGGGTACGGCCACAAGGTGACTGCATGTTACAAGCATGTAGAGAGATTTATTGAATAAGCAACATTAAATATAATAAAACAATGCTATATGCAGAGATGTGAACTTTGAGAATTGACCACATGTAAACGATATAATATAAATATTGCAGACAAAAGTTAGTGTTTAAGCAAAGAAGAGCAATGTGAGATCAGGTAGTAAGCATTCTGAAAAAAGGTAGAGAAGGAGAAAAGCATGGGAAAGGGAGAGAGAAAGAATAGAAGAGAGGAAAAGACAATATACAAAATCAGCTTGTAACCTTCAAAAGTATGCAAAGGAAAAATCATTGAATACAACAGAAAAAAGAGCAACTATGGCAATGTTAAATAATAGGTGTTTACTAATTATGAGAATAAATTGCAAGGTATAAATTGCACAGTTAGGTGAGAGGAGAGGAATCGGTCCCTTTAGCAATTTAAGACAGATAGTAATTGGCATCCACAAATGATTATGCTTGACAGACAACTGTAATGAATCAAGTTTGTAGATATCTAGTCTGTGATGATGGCAGATATAATTTCATCACGTTTAAAGGGTAATATTATTTGTAGATTTCTAGTTTGATGTAATAACAGAAATGGCGATGGAGAGCAAAAGATCAACACATTTCCCAAGCATTCTATTAGAAATCCAGACGTCATGCAAGCTGCCCAGGAACAAAGTCATATGAAAGGGGAAGGTGGATTTGGGTGAATGCCTTAATGTGGCTCCATACCAAAAGCCAGAAAGTGGAAAGAGCTGGACAAGAAAAGAACATGTGGAACTCTGTACATGATTGACTGTTTCAGTGCCAGCAAATGTCTTGGCATGCACGTTTCAGCTTAAAAAGACGAAAAGGAGTATAAAAAAGTATGTTGTAAAAAAGTATAAGATTTGAGAGAGGCTGCCAGTGCGAACAGTGGAATATATTTTCCATGCCAAAAAGAGGTCGACCAAACAACACCTAGATCAGACTCCCACAATGATTCTGTAAGCATTTGGGCCCCATCTGAATGAGGTGCTCTTAGGATTTAGTTTATGCATGCCGCTCTAGGGTGGGTCGGGGGAGGAGATGAGCCGGGTTGGCAGTTATCATGAGAGAAGTGATGCGTGAGTGTATCATATATTAGATCAGTGATTTCATAAAACTGGGAACCCATGCGAACTGGGAGATTGTTATAGAGGATAACGTGTAAAACAGAACGAGTGAACCTGAGTGGTATAACTGTGAAACCTTTATTTATCCTTGCCTTCCCTCATAGAGTCCTACCTCATCGGTTAAGTAGATTACTATGCCAAATAGGACTGCTGAAGGATTGATTAATGGGGGTTAGCGGTGAAACAAAAGATAGTTTCAATAATGTGCATGCATAAGAAACAATATTAGGTAACCAACATTTGGGAGGGTTAGACATGAAAAGAATGCATTTGTGAGAGAAAAGTGATAACAAAGCCTGTTCCAGAAAGAACCACAACTATGAGGAACATCAGGTGGTTTGATCATATACATTTGTATTTGTTTGATGTCCAAAGCCCTATGGTCATTAAGAAAATCAGGGAACTTAACGCCTACTAGAGACTTACAAAGTTTTTGTTTTGACAGAGAGATTTAAACAGGTTTACTATACCAAAGACATTTGGAGAGGATCTTATTGATTAAGCGAAAGAACCCTTTCAAAATCATCTTTATAGGAAGCATCATGAGAAAGTACAGTTAGAATGTGGGTTTTCAGTAGTAGTAAATATGCATCTACCACTGGCAATAAAGCCACTAACACAGTCTAGGGCTCAGTACACGTCACAAAATATTCCCATGCTCATCCCTTAGTAGCTTGGCTGCGAGCAGGCTGGCTTAACTTAGAAGACAGGTATGCAAAGCATTTAAAAACACCAATACCATAAATAATTAAGACACAAAACATAACAAAAATCCCACACCAAGTAATATAAATGAGAAATATTGTTATCTTTAAAATAACACCAAAACGACAAAAATCCAATGTAGGGAACCAGAGATATACATTTTTAAAGATGTAGCACTATTTCACACTTAGAACCTATAGTGCCACTTTGGGACATCTGGTCATGCTTGATCAGGACAAAGTCAAAGTTTCAGGCTGACCGCGATGGAGTCCTGCTCAGATGCCCCTCGTGGTAGGCTTTGTCAAGATTTTACCTTCTGACTTAGAAACTTTTCTGGAGGTTTTTCTGCTGGGGTCCCTCGATGCCCTTCACCAGTCCAGATTCCGTGAGGGTTTGCCGGCTTGCTTTCCAGGCAGCTCCTGGTCAAACCCTGAAAGTCGGACCTCCGGAGGTTTTCAGTAGGACGTACCAGCAGGTCAGGCCAGTTTGTGGTTGAAGGTGGCCGGCTTGGCTCTTGCAGTTGAGTCAGTCCCCTTATGGAGCTTTTTCCCATAATTGGTCAAAACTTCTGGAACTTTTACCTGAAGTTCCTCTTTGGGTCCAATGTGTCCAAAGCCCAATTGAAGAGTCTGGAATCTCCAAGATGGTCCTTGAAAGGTTGGGACCACGATTCCCACAATGCACTTTGACAAAACCCTCACAAATCCACTGGACACACTCCAGTCAGGAGATTCTTGGTTGTGAAGGTCCAGATTAGCTATGTTAATCTGTAACTTGCAGCAGTGGTGGCTGGTGACATTTGAACGTGGTGAGGCGTAAACTTTGTCGGAGTGCACCGTGGCGAGCGAGTGCAGCGAGCGAGCCCGAACATCTTCAGCTTCTCCCCCGACAAAATTTTGAAAAAGAGTGGGTAAATGGTGCATTTTCAAGCAAATTTGAGAAGCAAGAAGCAATAGTGAAAGTGCAGTTATCACATTATTAAAGGGATGTCATATTTCCCTCTGCCTTTCCACATAGGGGCCGATTCCGATCTCGGTCAGAAAGCACTTTGACTGACCCAGATCCGGGGTGTTTCCCGACCGATCCGAACTCCTGCAGTCCGACTGTGCGAGTACGATGCGGCCGTATGCTGTCAGACTCGGTTCGGTCGGACTCCAATAGAAGTCAATGGGAGCCGGTCGTACGACGTGTACATGGGCTCCCATTGACTGAATGGGTACGTCGCGGACAAGTGCCACCCTACAGTGGGTACGTGTCGGTGCCATCCCATCCGCACCGTACATGCCTGTGTTGGAGAGACCCATGGGTCTCCCCCTGTGTCCGAGTCATAAGGCTGCGGATGACGGGGGGTCCGACGCGGACCCCCGAAGTCCAACTCCGGGAGCTATTGCGAGCCGGACGCTCCGACTTGATCTGGCTGTCCGAATCGAGCATCGTACTAGCTCGGTCGTGAAACATCTCCATTGCGCGCCACGGTTTGCTTGTGACCGAGTCGTATGGAGCGGTTCAAACCCGGAAACGATTCGGATGGAGATTTTGTGCTTGTTCGCATCGTAGTTTGACGCCCGGACCCCTGTACGACTAGGACGGAAAATCAGCCTCTGAATCGGATCCGCTAATGCCGATTCGGTGCCCTTCCGACCGAGATCGGAATCGGCCCCTAAGCCTGTAAAGAATTATCCCGGAGGTGAGTTTGAGTCCTTCCCCTTTTTACTTTTATCAGTCTCCTATTACAAAGGCAGCGATTAAGATTTTTATAAATATTAAATCTTTTCATCCATAAACTCACTCCTTTTCTTTCCTACCCTATTTGGGTAAATCCTCGGAAAGGTGAATTCCTGTTAGTGCAACAGTCTACTGTCAAGCAAGCTTTCAAACCATAAGCAATTTAAAGATATATGAAAGGTCTGGATCTAGGAAAACCAGATTACAGTTGTCAGGATACAATGCACCAAAGAGCAGGAAGCCCTGTGGAGCAAACGAGTGTGAGGTGTGTTTGAATAGCAAATGACTCCAACTTCCTGCCATGCTGTGTATAGATGTTTAAATATATGTGCTTTTGGAAATGTAGTTGACCACTGCGAAGGCCTAAGGTCCTGTAACGCTCATCATTATATCTGCACATGATTGGGAAATGTGCTTTGGCACCTCTGGAGACCCAATAGTTTTTTTGTACTAAAACCTCCGCAAACAATTTCTCTTTTACAATGAAGGAAAACATTATGATAAATTTGTGCCAAAGCAACAAACACCATCAAATCAGGCAAAGCTATAGAAATGCAGAGATTAAAGTGCGCTAGCGAACCTTATGCTTGCAAGCAGTGACCGTGAGCTATAGACCCCATATGCACAGCATTCGTGTGCTGTGGGATGTGGTTCCTGACATTTTCTCAAATACTCGGAACATTAGTGTTACCCATCTTGCATAGGACAGAGAGAAAAGAGAATGACGGAGACCGGGTAATAATCACACCATCCTAAAGCAAAGTAACTTGTGGCATGCAACACTTTTCAGTTCTCTTAAAATGCCAGCTTGTATAACTTTACTATGCAAGCTCCTAGCCCTCGGGTTTCTATTTTTACAGGTTTTCCCACTAGTACACATATAACATTGGGTTTCCTTGAGTGTATTCACTTTTTAAATTGGAAAAATACGAAAAGTAGTTCTTCTTTTGTGTAACCAGTAGCAGTCCGTGGAGGGAGTGACGGTGGGGCAGTGAGGCGGGGCGGGGGAGGGGCAGGGTGGTGAAATGTAAACACCGGAATATGGATGAACGGAGGACAGTGCACATTTAAATAAATAAAACGAATTCCTTTGCGCGCGCTGCATCGCAAAATGCTATGCAGCGCGCGCAACGAAATTCGTTTTACTTATTTAAATGTGTACTTACCTCCGTTCATCCATATTCCGGTGTTTGCATTTCACCACCCTGCCCCTCCCCCGCCCCGCCTCACTGCCCCACCGTCTTTCCCTCCACGGACCGCTACTGTGTGTAACTAACTCTCCTTGCTGTCGATCATCGCTGCTAGGCCAACATCTATGCACAGCAACCTTACTGCAAATTGAATTAAAAAAGAATGAGATTTCCATTTAAAAAAAAGCTAAGGTGCACCTGTTTCAATTGCAAATGTGAATATTTTCAAATGTCTGTTTGTGTGCATTATACAGGACTGCATATGGTGCTAGATTCTGGCCAGCATCTGAGTTAGAGTGTACAAAGGTGACTTTTTTTTTAACATAAAACAAAACATAAATATTAACAACGATAAGCATAAATATGGAAGAATACAGAAAGGTAACAAAACAAATACATATTACAAGCAGTATCCCTACCTACGAACTAAATGGAAGAAATCATGTGGCTCCGACTGTTTTTCTTTTTTTGGCTCTATTTCATCTTTTTTGTCAAGCTGATTCAAGGTTGTAGAGCCTGCTTCAAATATTGTCTGCTATCAGCACTCACAGAAAAGTCAAGATTTTTTATCTTTCATGAACTGAAATGTCCCCGGGTAAGTTACACGACTCTGCAGATTCCAATGCTTTCTAATTCTAAAATGAGTATTTCGTAGCTTCGTTAATCTACATTTAGCCTCGGATTTAGTACACACGCAGAGAACGGACCTGAACATATTCCAATCAATCCCCGTGAAGCCCTGTACCCCACCTGCCTCCTAAATACTGGACTGACAAAGAACGAGATGTGCAGTGTAAAGGAAGCTCGATCTCCTCACACCCTTACTCCACAACAACGCTTGCATACACTTCCCTCAGATCATTGCTGCGACAAGAAAAGCCTGCAGTACCCACACGCACACAAACAAACACCGCATCTCATCAAAGTGCTCTTTTCTGTGGACATACACGGCACGTCCCCAGGACTGTGGCTATCCCAGCCGGCTGGAGGCTGCAAACAGGCCGACTGTTTCGATGACAGTTTGACCTTCCCAGACCGGCGGCAGGGGTAGGTGTTTCGGCGCAGTGACGCTGATCTACAGGATAATTATCCTTGATGTGTCATTGCCCCGCTGGTACTGTTGGGGCAAGGAATAAGGGTTTAATTGATTACCCCCTACAACTCGTAGGTACTTTCCCTAAATAACTCACATGGTAGGTAGATTGCGTCAGTCACTAACCACAAGGTGTAGATAGTCTTAACATTGGTCCTGATGAATTGCTGTTTGATCTTTTAGACGCTGTGGCAAGAAACATGTTGACCGTAATAGAGTAGAGCATCAATGAACTAATACATTTAAGATAGAAGTTGCCACTCTAGTTTTATTTTAATCAGGTAGGAGTCATTCTATTAAAGTGCTGCTTTGGACAACCTAACCTGTTTTAAATTGCACCTACACTACAAAAGATCTCACCCACACCTCACCATACGACAAGGAACAAAAGATCTCCGCCAAAGAGCCCCATCATGGGGTGCCTGTCGGGTATTGCAGTGCCGACCTGACGAGGAGCAGTCCAGATGATGAAGCATGACACCAAGCTGGCTGGGTGTGTGAGGGCACTAGCTCCGAAAGGAGGAATTCTCCTCCTCCACCTCCATTTACCTTCCTACAGGATACCTTTTCCTAAAGGGAAGTGAACACTGCCCAACTCTCTGTACTCACCCTCTTGGGTGTCCCTCCCCTAGGAACTGCATACCTTTCCTGTTTCTGGTTCACTTGGGAAAGTATGCTGGACCTGACCAAAAGCCCTTTCTAATCTCCTTTGTTGATAAAAAAAAGTTTGAGGGGGTTACCTCAAACCGAGCACTGCTTTTTTAACTGGGCAAATGTGTTTGACGGCACAATTTGCCATAGTCACTGACGAAAAAGTGATAGTTTCAAAGACAGAGCTGAATAGAATTTCATTAAATATTCCTATATTGACAGGTCTAGCACAACAACACGAGCAATGTCTGTCTGCATAGGCAAATCAGGACTGCCCAGTCAAGAAATGCGTGGGGCGAGAACTAAATCCCTCTATTTTTATTCTTATACTTCAATAGCCCCTCCGTAGTTTACGACCATTTCCAGAGGTACAGTACATTTCTTTTTGCTGTGAAGACACAATGTATTTTTTAAATTTCCTTTGCTACTGTAGTGGGTGCTCATTTAAAGCTATTTATTCCAGGTGTTCTCCCGCTAACGCTGGGCGGCATTTACACTGAGATATGATTCGAGCACACAAACGATGAAACACATCACAGGGAATCCCGTTGACTGTGCCATCCCTTCACTGAACATCTTCAACACTACTTTTTGTTACACTGCAAACTCGCATGGAAGCGTTTTCTAAACGCGGATCGTCATAATGCTGTTGTTGGAAACCGAGGTGTAGGGATGGCATGTGTCTGGCATGCCACTGGTGAATGGACGTCTGCTGGAAACACAGCAAGAGTGACACTAGTCCAGTCACGGCTCACAATGGTGGCGGGGGTTAAACGGTGGTGGGGGCCGGAGGGGGTGTTTAAAAATAAAGTTGAAAAAAAAAACGTAAACTTACCTGACCGGGCGGGTCCGCGCCGCCTCTGCTGTCTGCTCCTAGGCCGGGGTCCGTCCGGTGCATTGGAATGGCGCCTTCTCAACCTCTTGAGTGAGTGACTGGCAACCCCTGGCTCTCAGCCAATCCAGATGCTGCTCCAGCAGTGCCAGTATTGGCTGAGGGCAGGGATACTCCCTGCCCGTTAGGAGACCGGGGGCTGCGCATGAAGCAACCCTCGGTCTCTTATGGGGAAGGCTAGTGCGCATGTTCGGGCTGATCATAAAAATTATCAGCCCAAAAATGAACATGCGCACTATTACGCTGTCCACTCTCACTCAACCCGGAGAGTGCTGCCGCAGCCCCACCCCCTTCAGCGTCCGTGTTCTACTTCTGACGCTAATTCCAATCAGGAGCCTGATTAATGCAATTAGCGTCAGAAGTAGAACGATGGGGCCGTGGCAGTAGTGGGGCAACGCCCCAACGCCCCCAATGGACGCACCGCAACTGACTTGCAGGGAGTCCATTCTTTATGTCTCTGGCAGCACGGTACAACAAAGTGCTGTAATTCCAGATAATGCAGCAGGAGCAGTCCGTCAGAATGCAGGGGCTGATAGTGCAAATCAAGTTTACAGCTTGGCAAGCCTTCTTCTTCTTTTAGTTTCAAGCAGCAGATTTGAGAGGCCTTGCACCTCTCACATATTTATTCAGTGTTCTCTGGGGTCAAGCAGGAGATCACTCCTGCTCAATGAGGTGCAATGCAACACCTCAGAGCATGACAACTTCCTCCAAAGTCTGCAAAAGACACACAATTGATGGATGGAATGCAGAACAAATCAAAACATTCACTCCCAGTCACGAGAGCTGGGTTAAATCTATCATTCTTTTGCTCACCATTTCACCCCAGTTATACACTTTTCAGGTCTGAACCTCTTACACATAGATTAAAATCCCTCCACTGGCTTCCAATAGGAAAAAGAATAAAGTTTAAGGCATTGTGTCTAGCCTACAAAGCCTTGCATGGGATGGGTTCGCAGTTTTTGAAAAAACGTCTAAAACTGAATGAGCCTTCCAGAACCTTGAGATCCAGGCAATCAAAACTTATACAGGTGCCAAAATACATACAGGTCAGGTGGGGGGGAGGAAGCTTTCTATTGCACGCAGCTAGGGCATGGAACATGCTTCCAATAACAATCAAGAACAGCCCATCTTTGCTTTCATTCAGGAAAGAGATAAAAACTTGGTTATTCAACGTTGGCTAGTTACATAGATTCGGCAGCTCTCCGTGTCTCTGCATCTTCCTAGCGCCAAGACGCCCATGGGCAATCGTGCGCTTTATAAATATTCAAATCAAATCTATCAAATCATACCTAGCCATATGCAAATCAGTCTTGACCCTGTGCCTCATGGGAACAGTCCAGCCTGAACTGCCAAGCCAGGTCCTCCCTGGATCGGAAACAAGCATCCTAGGGCCGGTTCTCTTGACTGTGGGTGAATGTTTTGATTTGTTCTGCATTCCGTCCATCAATTGAGTGTCTTTTGCTTCCTCCAAAGTGTGGCATAATCTTCTCCCAGAAAGTACTATTCCTCCAAGATTCAGTATGGCTGAATTCTCAGCAGAGGTGTAAGAAGTAGCTAGAGCAACCTCCAGTATGGCTCATATTCATAGGCTTCCTCCCCCTATCATCTGCAAATCCCTGCATTAAGCTTGCCATCTGGGGGGTCAGAGGAACTGGGGGGTAGATGGACCTGGAATTCTCTGCCTGTCCTATTACTTCTTTGAAGCTCATGCTTTACAACCCCCTCCTCTCTGCTCTGGCATTCCTGAATAGCAGAGCGCTCTCTAACAGTTAGACTCTCTCTGGGTGAGCCCCTTATCACTACATCAAAGCAGCCTGGCTCATAAAGTTTACTCTGACCATTCAGGGGAGACCACAGGAAGGCTGAATTTGCACTTACAGACAACAAAATCTCATAACTTATTTTCTGTACATTTCAGGATAACTTCAACAATAGCCTATTGTTTGATTTATCAATTACATTCTACTAAATCCTTGAATGATATTTTCTTTAAATCCTGGCGATAGTTATGCATTCGTAAACTATTATCATTTTGTCCTATAGGGCTAGGCATCTACAATGGGGGAACTGCAATGTGCAATTTCTCCATCATCAGGGAATATATATAATCTTTTATAAGGCCCCTGCTTATAGTACAGGACCCCCACCACGGGAACACCTAGGGGAGACATGTGGGGTCCTAAATATGCAAATATAGTGTAGATCCTTACTCCACAGTGCTCCTAGCACCAAAGTCGACTTTACTACAATGGGGGAGTGAAATGTGTAATTTCTCTATCTCTGGGCATATACACATCTTTTATAAAGACCCTCCTTATAATGACATGATCCCCGGGACACTTAGGGCAGACCCTGGGAGTACCTAAAATGCCAACATATTTTAGTTTATCACTTTTTAAGTACCCCTACCACAAAAGTTGAGTTTGGGCACAATTTACATCTAAAAGCAGTGCTACAACACAGGGATGCTTTTAAAATGACCTCAGGCTCTCAGCAGTGCACACATGCAAGTGCAGAAAGGGCTGCTGGCCTCTAAACTGCCATGCCCTATTACATACTAGGGACCTATAGGTAGTTTTAATTCCTCTTCCTGCATATTTACTAGGGATTTTCAGGGTAGGTCACCCAATTATAGGTGTACCCTAGCATATAGTATACCCTCATGTGTGTGTTTTTCACTGGGTATTTTCAACATGGCACTGGCCCATGGCTTGCCCAGAGAAGACCCCAGGGAGTCAGAAAACCATCATCTAGGGTTCTCAAATGGGACAAAAGGTGGGGCAGCTCTGAAAACATGTCCTCATTTCCAACATAAAATTGATAATGGGAGGAGGTTCATTTTGATAGTGTCTAGATGAGCCCACCAGGAAAGGTACAATGGACACTATTTCTGAGAAAAAGTTAGGAGTTCATCTGGTAGGGCATCTGAGTAAATGTTTTGTGCTTTCTTAAGAGTAGTCAATGCCAAATGCCTCAACATTTGTAGGAGTTCCATGATAGGAGTGCATTAGCAAATATATGTTTGGTACAATATTTGTTCAATTGCAGTACCTCTGTTTTGTCTACATTAAGTTTATATCCAAATACTCCGGAAAAGAGGTGGAGTTCATGGAAGAAAGCAGGGAGAGAACGGTGTGGGTGTGACATAAATAAAAGAACGTCATCTGCATAAGTTGCGAACTTTATGTGGATGTCCTTAATTTTGAACCTAGAAAAGTCATCTGAAGCCCTGAGATAATGGAGAAAAGGTTTCAAGTCTAGAACAAATATCAAAAGAGAAAGCGGGCATCCCTGACGAGTTCTTCTGTTCAAAGGAAAATAAGGAGAGAGTATACCATTAACTACTACATAAGAATGTAGAGACAAGTATAATAAGGAGATAAATCGCAAAACGTTAGGATCAAATCCTTGCCATTGCAGAGCCTTCTTTAAAAAGCACCAATCGACCCTATCAAAGACTTTTTCTGCATCTAAAGATAACACTGCCAAAGGATCATTTAACTTATGAGCTTTATTAATGATGTTTAAAAAAGTAAGAGAATTATCTGCTACAGTCCTATGCGGAAAAAAAATCAGATTGGTGGACATCAATGAGGCCATACATTAGAGGAAGTAGGCGAAGAGCCATGGCCTTAGCGTATATCATGCAATCTGTATTGATTAAAGAAATAGGTCTGAAATTCTTGCATTGAGTGAGGTCTCGATCTTTTTTTCAGAATTGTACAGGTCGTAGCTTCCATAAAGGATCCAGAAGAGGATTTTAGAGCATTGAAGTGATTAAATAATTGAAAGAGTTTGGGATAAAGTAGTTTAGCAAAATGAAGATAAAACTCAACAGTAAAAATGTCTGGACCTGGCACTTTACCTTAAGGAATAGTTCTCTCAGTATAAAGTGATTGTTCTAAAATAGAGAGATCTGGCAAAGGTGAAAATCTAGGTGTAAGAAGGTTAAGATTATAGAACCAATTATTAAGAGACTCGTCCAATGGCATGGTTTCAGGAGTATATAGGTCTTTATAATAAGAAGCAAAACATGCTGCGATGTTGACATCTCTAAACGTCTTGTCTCCAGAGTTAGTAACGATGGATTTAATAGACAATTTTTCCTTCCTGCACTTAAGTATCATGCTAGAATGGAGCCAGCTCTATTGTTACTGCCATACTATCTGACGTTTAGTTTGAGGAGTGTACTGCATGCCCGTTCAGTTGTATACTTGTTGAATTCAATCCTGGCCGTAACTAAGGCATCAAGATGCATATGACTCTTTTTGCTTGTGTAAAAGCTATGTTTGAGTAGCTTTAGACATTCCTTACAAAATTATATGGCATTTGACCATTTGCCTCAAGTTGGAAAAAGTAAAGGCAGTATAAGAAGCGAGAAGGAGGCGTCTGAGAGTAGTGAATTATTAAACCTCCCAGAGGATTCATTAGGTCTGCCAACCAGAATATCAGAACTGGGGCATGGCCCAGATTAGAATGGAGCCAAAATCTGAATTAACAAGATGCTGTAATAAGTTTTTACTAAGAATATGTAATCAAAGCGAGATTGAGGATGATTGGTGGGAGAATAAGAGTATTCTAACAGCTTGGAGTTGTATAATCTCCAAGAGTCGGAGAGTAAGTGTTGGGAAACCAATGTTTAAAAGGCTCTATGAGAAGCATGGGTAACAAAATGTGAGGTAGATTTCCTGTCAAGGGATCAAGAGCTTGATTAAAGTCACCTCCCACCAGTAAATTATCAGTAGTTTGTTCAGAGGTAGTGCGATAAAGCGAATGCCGGAAATTTGGTTCTGGGTGGTTTGGACCATCACTGTTGAGTGTGACTAGTAGCCAGGGGCCCTCTGAGTCATGGTGCTGAGATAGTGTAGTGATGTTAAGAGACTTATGAAATAGAATTTTGACACCATGCTTAGTGGAATTGGAGAGAGAAAAGAATATTTTACCAACCCATTGTTTTTTAAGTTTAACAATTTCCAATTCATAAAGATGCGTCTCCTTTAGTAAGGCCATTTGGCATTTCAATTGAGCTAGATGAGACAACACACACTGTTGTTGTTTAAAGGGGCTCTTTAGCCCCTTGGCATTCCATGCAACTGTTCTAAGTTGCCTAACATTGAGACAAAAAATAAGCATCTGCTTATTCTTAGAAAATACAAGGTATGATATTGTTAAAAAACAGAGGAGAGAAAGAGAAGAAAAAGGAGAGGTGGGGAGTAACGTGGAGGAAAGCAGCATCCGTAAAACTGATTTAGAAGGATTTGGCATTGCAATGACAACTGTCAATGAATGCTGAGATAGTAAAATAGATAAGCTAACACCCTGAAGAGCGAAAGAACAGTTGAACAGTTACAAGAGACAGGTGATTTGCAGCATAGCAAAGAGGGGGGAAAAACAGGGAAGAAATACATATAGGAGCAGAATAAAATACAGCAACCAGGTAGGATGAACCTGAAATAGAACTGTAAAAACAATAGCATATAAACATAAATATCTAACATTTACAACGTAGGACCGGACTAAAGAACATGGAGATGGAGATGGACGATGGAAATAATGGAGACACAACACGTAGATGAGGAATACATGTAAGATTCTATTCCAAGATAAAGGAAGATTGGGAAAGAAAAAAAAGAACAATCATTGAGAAGAATAAATTATGCAAAGATGATTTAAACTAGAAGAAAAAATAAAAGATAAGGCACAATGTGAAAATGGCTCAGAGGTATATTGTTGCTATACTCCAACACGTAGATGAGAGTAAAGCTGGGGGATGGCTCAAGGCTATCAAGAAAAGTTATAACCACCAAAGGGCTGAAACAAGGATGTGTCCTGGCCCGCACCTCTTTAACCTCTTCATGGCAGACTTGGTACCAAAACTTAATAAGATCATATCTCATCCACCCAAATTAGGTACTCTATCATTATCCTACTTATCATACATGGACAATGTCGTCTTGATGAGCCTAATTAAGATCGGCTTACGAAGATCACTTGCAGGAATGCTGGAACATATAGCCGATAACAAGCTAGAGATAAACACGGCAAAAAGTAAAACAATGCTGAATTGGAATTGAATAAGGACCTGTGGGAGGAATTACAGAAAGATGAAAAGTCTCCCTACAACCAATATCTAAAAAAAGCATTATTAGAAACTTATACAGGGGAGCTCTGGAAAACCAACTTGTCCTATTCATCTTTGAAGCAAGCTAGAAATAAATCAGCAACATTTCACTCCTTACTATTGGATAAAAACACCCTCAGCAAGAGAAAACATGCTTGGATGGTAATCACCAACTATAAGACACTCATCCCAGCACCGTATCTTAATATCACGTTCTCGGCCCACCGAAAGTTACAACTAATGGCTTTGCATTTAGGCAAAGTGCCGTCCATCGTGGATCAACCAATATGGCTCCACAAAGGGGCTGAAAGAATGTAGATTATGTGGGAGCAGTAAAGATGATTTTGTTCACCTAGTCTGCATAGGTCCTAAATGATCACAAGCACGAGGCACTTTATTAAAACACGCTATGAACACCAGCGGTATAAGGTCATGTAGATCTGCAATTACAGCGGGTTTAGACCCAACAGACACCTCATTGAATTGTCAAATAATAAAGTTCCTTACCGTACATGCGCAAGCATTAAAAAACTAAGATACTAATTAACTGTTTTATAACTTTTTTATATAAAACTAAGTGCAATCAACTGTTAAACAAAATACTTTTATTAATTTTAGGATTTACATAAAAACAAAAACAAAATATTGCAGCTTTCCGTTTTACTGGAAATTGTAGTGTTGTGGTTTTAATTAACTGAAACAATAAAAACTCTTGACTTGACTTGAATAAACAATTGCAAAAAGGAAATCATGTTGGATCCTTCTGAACCTTCTGGAATACCAAAAATATGAAGGTTATTCCCTCTATTGCTATTTTCCACGTTTTCTGTTAGGTGTTTGAGACGAGGAATGCCTTTAGTCATATGAGACACGTCAGGGTTGAAATCCTCAAGGTTACTCACTCGCTGTTCCAATGTGGAAATGGATTGATCATGAGAGGACCATTTATCTTCATAAATTCATTGTGACAAAATATTAGTATCAGCTATGAATCATTTTAGAGCTCGAAGTTCCTCCGTCGTCCTCCAAAGTTAGATGAGTAGGTGATTTAGAGGGGGAATCACGATCCTTTTTTGGATGTTTGACCGAAATTTGATATGGCTCCAGTAGCATGAGAGGAGGGAGAACTCTCCCTTCCAAAGTCAGAAACACTTTCCATGATGATTGGGGAACCCATATTAGTGATTCTTGGTTGAGTTCACAGAGGGCTGATGAAAATTGAAGGCTTGAAGGAGTGGGAAGATTTGCTGCTACTTTGCATTCTGCGAGATCTCCCCATAAAAGGCCACAAAT
Organism: Triturus cristatus; assembly: GCF_964204655.1. NCBI lineage: Eukaryota > Metazoa > Chordata > Amphibia > Caudata > Salamandridae > Triturus > Triturus cristatus. The sequence continues at coordinate 353,001,521 of NC_140590.1, forward strand.
CCAGAAAGGTGAAATAAGGAAAAGCCGGTCACACTGATATTTTTCAAGATGAAGTGGCAGCAGACTCAGCCAGTGAGGTTTATACAATAGAGCTATTGCCTCAGATGAAAGAGCAATAAAGTATTGCCTAGAGATGGAGATGATATTATATATATCAAAATATGGCAGCCAATACGAAATGACAAGTCAAAGTCAGAAAATGTTAGTTTGTGCTCCCAAGATATATATGGGCCAAGGGATCATTATTTAAAGTTATTTTAAAGCCTGATGGTTCCACAGAAATAGGAGGTTTCTGGTTGCATTGTGAATAGAATTAGCTCAGGAGCGGACAAGATGTTGGAAATGGTGGCCTCCAGAGATGGAGTCGAGAAGTCATCATTAAGAAAATAAAACCATGTCATCACTATGTTGGCCTTCCAATGCCTGAGATGAGGAAACAAATGTGAGTATGAGGTATCCAATGCCTGTGAACTCAATTGTCTCATCGAAAGCGCAAGGAGATTAAATGAGTAGTGGCCATCTTGTGCAATGTCCAGCCGCATGGAGCTCTAATGAGCAGTGGCCATCTTGCATGGCTTCCAGTCAAACCCCCAGTCAAACCCCCACTCTATATTATCAGAACACCATGGGCCTCATTTATGAAAAGTGTTGCATCGCTGTAGGAACCAGCGATGCAACACTTTTCAGTGCGCCCTCCTTGCGCCGTGTTTACTGTACAGTACTCCATGTCGCAAGGATTTACAGATATGTCAGGAATCCTGATTATCTGTAGGTGCAAAAGTGACATATTGTTGTAGTGTGTCTGAAAACTGACACAACTCCACCAATGTGTCCTTTCACATGGGCAAAACCCATATGAAAGGGCCTGAGTCACCCTTACAGGCTGTGAGGCAGTCCTAATGTTTTGATGCAGTGGCGTCCTAGAAGTGGTGCAGTGAAATCTGATAGATTTCACTATGCCACTCTTACAAGGCTTTCTTGCGGGGAAACGGCCACACAAAATACATTATACCTTAAGCAGGTATAATGTAGAGCAGGTGTTTACAAAGTGACACATCTGCCTAGATGCATCACTTTGTAAATATGGGGCAACGTGGCGCATTATTTACACCGCGTGTACATCAACAAAAGGACAGACAGGCAGCGTAAAAGTGCCTTGAGGAGCTCATAAATAAGCTCCCTTGTTTATGGTGCTGACCTTTCCTTTACACAACCATTATTTTCAGATGTATTAGTCAAAATACTTTAATTGAAGTAAACTAAGACTGAAACATCCAGAATGTGTTAATTAATGAGTGAACACTCTAGACTGGAAGCAAGATGTCTCATATAAAATGAGAGCTCTGGTAACCTAGCCATTGAGCAAATATATCATAATATGGCAAATATGTGGTAACTGTGGTGGTGAACAAGTATAATTGGTTTAACTTAGGATCTGGGCTGATGGAGGGCTGGAGGATAGAAGATGTTGTGGTTTGCCATAGCCCTACAGCAACCAATAGGGCATACTATGGTGGAAAAGGTTAATATTGAAGCAATGCAGACTGGGAAACAGTTTTAGAAAAAAGGAAAAATCATGTATAGTCCATAGTTAGTTTGAATAACCCATTTCATGAGATTCAACCCATAATAGCCACACAATGCTGTAGGCCATGCCATGGGAGCATTCTCCTAAATGAGTTGCAGGATAACTCCCATGAGAGTCATGACAGCAAGCCGTATACGTGATTTATTCTTCCTATCTACCAACTGCATGCTCGCACCCAACATTTCAACATTCATCTGTTAGTACTACAAGCGTTGTAAGCTAGATGGCACAAACCAAGACAAAGCATATCCCATGCAGTTAAGGGTAAGAAAAAGACCACAACAACAGCTAAAGTAGGCAATGCAGCTACTGGAACCTCCTGCATGTTCGTCAACCCCACAAATAATACATCTAAAGGGCATATTTACGAACAAGTGGCTCCAAACAGGGTAGCAAAGTTGCTGTGCTGCGTTTCATCACCAGGAGAGAGCAGTACAGCAAAGAAATTCTTTAAAGACATGGCTCAGTTCTGCTCTCCCTATGTGCAGGTGCACTTTGGGCTGCCTCGTGCCAGTGCAGGCACCCATGCACCATGGTGCATTGTGGTCAGATATCATAAAAACTATTTTTTGAGGCTATTGTCTTTTTGCATGGGTGCTGCAGAAATAAGGGTTTGTCCAAACCAATTTGACTTTGGTGTGCTATCATTTGGATTTAACAAAATCAAAGGCGCTGGATAAATTCATGAAAGCCAAGCCAGGTACAATGAATAGCCTTTAGCAATAGCATATTTGCTAATAATAAAATTGCAGCACTCATGAAAAGAGGTAATAATGAGGAGAAATAAAGATCCCTCTCCTTGTCACGCCAGCCTCAAGCAGGCACATGATTTTGGCCAATCCCATGTCTACTTCTCTTTGTAAATATGGGACAAAATTCATGGGTGGATGCACGGAAACACCCCCAGAACACCCATGCAATGCTAATATTAAGCAAATTTGCAAGGCAACGCAATTTGCTGCGTGGCATTCATTTTTCTTAGAAAGCATCGCAAAGTGGCATTTCCATAGTTCTGTAAATGCCAAAAAGGGTTTCGCTTTGGGCGGCATAAAAAATTTGATGCAACCCCTTTACAAAATGTATGTAAATCTAGGCTCTAACATTCCACATAATGACTCAATGTCCATCAACATGCTCCTATGTGGTATTTTAAATAGTTCAATGCATCAGGTAGACATGTGACACAACATTTTTCCTATGTTTCCCAAATACCTATTAATGTAGCCATTATGGTAGTACTGTTATATTATTTATTTTTTATAAAGAACTGTGATTACCCTGAGGTGTCTTGGTGCTACCTAGTTTACAGATCTACTAACTGTATCAGCTAACAAATAATTTCTGTGTTTAAGAGATTGTACAAATTAGAGGATGGAGTTTGGGAGCATCAATCTAAGGGGAGGTTAAAAATAAATCCTGCAGTTTTTGCATAAGGTAATATGTCTTTCAAGGTGGCATATATGACAGCAGTATAAAGAGGTGGTTCCACTACCTTTTTACACAAATGTCTGAAAAAATGAACAAGAAATCCACCTCATTCTGGGGGAAAAACACAAGTAACTATGTGAATGAGTCTCGAAAGTTGATATTCCAAAAGAGTGTCATTGCCACTTTAATAAAAAAGGAACCTGTAACAAACGTTGTCAAGAGTTGTCGAAGGTTACAGGGAGAGGCAGCCAAGTTACAGCATTCACCAATGTAAATGAAGCAAACTTGGCCCATTGGTGGTGTTTGTCGAGATCCAACAAAGACAGAGAATGAAGCCACAAATCAACAGACTTAGCTCTTCAGAAATGGAACGTGCTTCAAATAACTACCTCCATCAGTATGAGCAGTGAGCCCCACCACTCAGGAAGTGCATATTCAATAATTGTGTTACATGACAGTAGTGCCTTATGTATTCTGTCATGTATTATTACTATCCATGCAAGGGAGGGTCTTTTGTCTTGATAAAATGCTGCAACACTTTTTTTTTTTACGGCTGTTCCTTATTTCTGTAAAGGATTTGCAGATTTTTGCTGTTTTTATTTTGTAAAGCTTATTTTGTGCACTTGAACAATAATTATGTTGTCGCACTGAGTGCTCTGCAAGACGAGTCTAGCCCTATGGGGCACAACTACGCCAATAATGTTCCACTGTGCTTTACTGTTGTGCCAATTATAAATAAAAAGTCACACTACAATAACTAAAAACAGATTAAAACATGGTAGAGATGCATTGATGCACAATTGATTTAAAGAAAGACCCCCACAGCAAAGCATACATCAAAATTGTATTACATTTGTAAAACAAATAATGCAGACCTACATCTGTTCTGTTTATATGTCTTAAGCACTGGTATTAAAAATAGTTTTGTATAAAATAAATAACATCTACAAAAAAAAGAAGTACATTAATGTCTGTTCAGAGAATCCATCACATAGACAAATACAAACTGAATGCTTCTTATATTGGCCCAGAGGGAAAGATATTAAACTTCAAACTGCAGCAAGCCTAAATCTCGTCAAAAGGCCTTTCACACAAACTCACAATTCTTTAAGAGATAAGGTTCAATATTCATGGATATATAGTATATAATTTTTTGGTAGGTTTATTGAGTTCATTATCCTCTTTAAGTGTGCACCTCTTATCAATAAAGGACTTCTTGACTCAGGCATTATCTAACTTCCGTATTGGAGAGGGATTCAAATATAAGGAAGGTCTATACAGATTCATTATGGCAGCTTTAGCATATGACAGACAAAGTATTTTATATCTGTTGTCACATTTCAAACAATGAACAATAACATCTTGATTGAACACTGCATGAGGATGATTCCATAGACCCACAGATCACTCTCCAACACCCAGCATGTCCACATCACACACACCAAAAAATACAAATGCTCACAGTCACCCACACAACAGACACCTATAGAACACACAGTAGATACAGCACACACACCTCTCACTTTCACTTCCACTTCCTCCCAAACCTAACTCCCTCCCGATCATCCTCTCCATTTTCCCTGTGAAAGTGTTTTGTTTGCTCTTGTCCTTAGCCCTGTGAAATGGGACCCCCTCCCAAAGTCCAAATAACCTCACCCAAAGACCAACTCATCCCTTCCACATCCCAATCCAACCCTGAAAACTAGATCCCCCGATTAAACCCAGCCATACACCGGAGAATGCCAAGAGAACCCCTACCAAAGGACAACCCATCCCTTTCACATCCCAATCCACCTCTTAAAAACCAGATCCCCGCACCACTAAACCCACTATACCCCGTATTCAAAGGAAACCCCTCCCAAAACCAACCCCTCCCTCCCTAAACCAAACCACCCCTTCTAAGTACGATCTTCATGGTGCTTGCTAAGCCCAATGGATGCCCCTTTGTGAGGAGGTTCCCTGGCAGTGTCAGTAAGGGCAAGTTTGGTGGTACAGTGTTGTGGCACAGATTTATGGAAAGGACTGGCCATTGGCTTTTGTTCTACCTGACGTTTTTCACCCGTTCATGAAAAAATTTTCATTGTTTGGAAGACATTAGTCCCGCCATTACTTTTCTAATTATTTGATGTCATTGGCTAGGTAGTGAAGTGTGACTAGAGTTGTGTTTGTTGCATCCCTGATTGTTGATCCAGTTGAAGGGGTTAGTATGATCTGACATTGGACCTGGTGCTGGATTCCCAAAGGACAGCGGAAAATGTTGAATACATGTCTATGTGGGATGAAATCCAATTGGACTTAACATTGCATTGGGTGCCATATTATATGGTAAGTATTTCAGCCTGGCCTGGCCAATGTCGACATAATTTAGGTTACATTTCTCCCTAAAATGTAAGTTGGATATGTGTGTGATGTGTTCAAGTTAGATAATTGTTTATCCACACATGGAGAGTGTAATATTGTCATATCTTCCTGGACATTTTGGTTCACTTACACAACATTGAGGAAAAAACATATTGATGTAAAAAATATCGATGAAAAAATATACACTACAAAAATACTGACTCTTGATACTTAAACAGGTAAGTACAAAAATATCGATGTAAAAAATATAATTTTACTAAATATCGATTTATATATATATATATATATATATATTCACTGAAAAAACCATAGGTTTCACACATGTTATAGTTAGCTGTACATTTCACTCGTAAAAAACCAATGAAATTCCCCCGTTATAGTTAGTGCAGGCAACTATAACTCACGCGACCGCAATCCTCTGCTGATGCTAATACTGTATTTAGACACTTATTTGTCCATGTCTTCTTCCATTAAATTGTAGCTATACATATATTACAAATTTTTTTTTTCATAAAGACACATATGTCATCAGCAGAAGATTGCGGTCGCGTGAGTTATAGTTGCCTGCACTAACTATAACGGGGGAATTTCATTGTTTTTTTACGAGTGAAATGTACAGCTAACTATAACATGTGTGAAACCTATGGTTTTTTCAGTGAATTTGCAAGGTTTTTTAAATGCTAATTCCTAACTATAACGTGTGTGAAACCTATGGTTTTTTTCAGTAAATTTGTACGGTTTTTTAAATGCTAAGTTACTTTACGCCATTCGTGGCGTGCGCGCCCAGTTAACGCTGTTCGTTCCATGCGCGCACGGTGCGCTTCGCGCACCGTGCGCCCACTTTACGCAGTTAGTGCCGTGCACGTACGGTGGTCACGCGGTTCGCTGCGCGCACCGCGTGCCCACGTTATGCGGGGTGGGCCATGTACGCACGATGCGCTTCGCGCACCGTGCGCACACGGGGGTCATATTATGCGCATCTTTGTGAAATATTTTCTTTGTTAATTTCATGTATCACATATGCCATGCACGAAAGGTGCCCTTCAGGCACGTTTTGCACACGGGGTAGGAAGAATGTGGATAATTTTTTTTTTAACAAATTTTTACCGTACTCGTATGGTAAGCGTAATCGGCGATTTTTCGAAAAAAAATAAATAATTTTTTTGGGCTTGGGGGTTGTTTGGGGACCCCTATATCAATGCTGGGTGCTTAGGATCTCAAAAAACTGCCTCTTTAGCCATTTTTTGGCTTCGTTTTTGCTGCCCAACTCAGAGAGCGAGAGAGAAAATGGCGGCCGCCGCTTCCTGGTTTCGACCGATTCGAATGTTTACTAAGATCTAAGAGCCAATCACAATCGTGCTCGCGCACGCTACCGTACGCGTACGGTAAGCTTACGGTAAGCGCACCGTAAGCGCACCGTAAGCTGCCACAGATATATATATTGATTTAAAGGCTATTTTCTCAGAATCTACTGAACAGATTTACACCAAACCTACAAAAGGCACTTCCTTGACCTGAGGACTACCTCTCTGCCAAATTTCAAGTAATTCTGTTCAGCCGTTCGGGCTGTAGCTGTGTCTAAAGGTCCTATGGAAAAATGCATGGGAAAAACGCGTTTTGGGACCCCCCTTTTATCTCAGCCCCCGCTTGACGAATCCCCCCGAGACTTTCAGGGTAGGAGCGGAGCATAGCGCCCCACCTATTTTGAAAAATTCGCGAGGATTCGTCGACCGGCGCCAAAGTTATTCAAAATAGAATGTTGCGGATTTCCTATGGAAACGTGGTCCTAACTATAACTACCTACTGGCGACCGCCAGTAGGTAATATATATATATCCAGAAAAACAGTCAATCCTTCTTAGTTCAAAGATTGCGCCGAGCCCCAATTCTTTTCAAAAGCGTGCTTTATTTAAAGCAAAGACAAACACTGTCCCGACGCGTTTCAGAACCTTAGTTCCTTGGTCACGGGTCATCAGACGTTAACGTGCATCATGTGATATAGTGCAACAAATGATAACAATACAAACAAAGGACTACGGTGTTGCCTTGGTTTTGAGATTATTTACACCACCATATTGGAATGGTTCATTAGTAATGCTTAATATACAATGATTTTCATTTTGAAACATTCAATTCAAACTTAGCACCATCACAGAAATTAAGTGAAAAGTAATTTATACATGACATAATTAAATCAAATTAATTGTCAGTTGTCAACAATCAATTGTCGCGTTAAATGTAAAACATCTTTGATTCGTGTTTGTACTATTACCCAAGTGGGTAAATATTCACTAATTTTAACCGCGATGTCTTCTGCGTTATTCTTAAATCATGATGCAAAAAGAAATATATACATAACATGATCAAATTAGATCCAAATTAATTGTCAGCTGTCAACGCATTGAAATATCGCTTTTAAACAAGAAATCATCCTTGATGCGTATTTACAAAATTACCCAAGTGGGTGAATATGCATAGAATCGCGATGATGGCTACAATGTCAATCCAATTCCCTAGTGGGCTGATATCAAAAATGTCTCTAATTCATATAATGATACCAATTCATGGGGTTTAATACTGCAATTCTTCACAACAAGGCATACACTCCGTCTCCTATAAAATAAACCAACCAATATAATGGTTACTATTTACCTGTTAAAAACAACACAAACATCCTATGTACAAGGCAAACTTTCGAGATTCATAATGTTAAAAACAATAACAGTAGATGGTCAGGTCGAAACTGTAATTTTTACAATTTTGTTACAGTATATTGCAGTTTAGCCAAGATGGACTGATAATTCTTCATCTTTATTTATGCCCCCTGGGAACTTGGTTTCATATTTAATTATCAGCCGTGATTCCAATCTGCGCAGCATTTGCGTTCTGTTTCCCCCTCTTTCAGAAATGACAATTATGTTGAGGGCGCAAAATCTTAGTAGACTGATATCCTTATTGTGACAGTCTTTAAAATGTCGAGCAATAGGATAATGCCTGTCCTCATTAGTTATAGCACGCATGTGTTCCAAGATGCGCAGTTTCACCTGGTTAATAGTGCTACCAATGTATACCAGCTGGCAAGGGCATATCAATGCATACACACAAAAATCTGATTTGCAGTTAAGATGTTTTCTTATAATGAACGGTTTCATGGTTTTAGATAAAGCTATCTGTTTACAGTTGAAACTGTTTCTGCACGCTTTACAGGAAGTGCATGTAAAAAATCCCTAAATATTAGATCTAATTTCTTTTTCAGGTATTAAAATATTTTTGAATAATACATCTTTCAGGGCAGGACATCTGCGGAATGTGATTTTAGGGCATTCATCAATACATTTTCTAAAGGTTTCCTCAATTGGTAACACCTTCCAGAATTTGTGTAGACATTTTCTGACATCATTTGCCTGGTTACTAAAAGTGGTAATGAATCATATTGCTTCATCCTCCACTTCTGCATTGGCCTTGATTTTCAAAAGTTCTTCTCTTTTTATTTTTATGACTTTCTCGCATGCCTTTCTGATAATTTTACGAGAATAACCTCTTTCTTCAAACCTTTCTCTCATCGTATTCATCTCCTGTGCGAAAGCAATTTCCGAGCTACAATTTCTTCTAGCTCTTAATAGTTCCCCATAGGGTATACTATTAATCAGATTAGCAGGATGACAACTTGCAGCATGTAAAATGCTATTTCCGGCCGTAACTTTCCGGAATAGTTTGCTCTCCAAATGATTTCCAATGTTCTTTACTTCCACATCTAAGAACTCAATAGCGTTCTTATTAACTGTACAAGTAAACTTGAGATTAAGGTCATTTTCATTGAGGGAATCTACAAATTCCACTGCCTCTACTTCATCACCTTTCCAAATGCAGAATATGTCATCAATATACCTTGCCCAGAGGACGACCTGATGGTTTAAGGCTCTGATGTTTTTCGCCACCTGCTCCTCCCACCAGCCTAGGTACAATCCTGCATAACTGGGGGCGAAGCAGGTTCCCATCGCCGTTCCCCGGGCTTGGCGGTATATCACATGATCAAAGATAAAAAAAATATTTTTTAAGCAAGTTGACATCATGTCAAGTAGCATCTCAGTATGCTTGAGATAGCATACGGGTCGATCTTTTAGATAATACCTGCATGCTTCTAAACCCAAATCATGACGTATGCAGGTATATAGACTGTTCACATAGAGTGTTAGTAATAGATAATTCGATTCCCAAATTACCTGATCAATCATTTTCAAAAAATGCCCCGTATCTTTAACATACGAAGGTAAAGCTTGTACATATGGCCTTAAAAAGTGATCGATGTATTTTGAGGTATTTTCAACCATGCTTCCAATAGAGGAAACAATTGGACGTCCTGGTGGAACATCTTTGTTTTTGTGTACTTTAGGTAATAAGTACATTTCTGATAGTTTGGGGAATTTACAACATAAAAATTTGTACTCATCATTAGAAATCAAATTTTCATTTTTCCATTTCTCTAACTCATTCGTATAGATTTCATTGCTTTTTTCATAACACTTTCTGTCAGGTTTAGTGTAACTATCCTCATCATTCAATTGTCGTCTCCCCTCTTCTAGATACATACTTAGGGGCCATACAACAACATTCCCACCTTTATCTGCTTTTTTAATAACTATCTGCCTGTTATTCTGCAGTTCTGTGATAGCTATTTGTTGTTTTTTAGTTAGATTGTTGTCCAAGGAACTCCAACCCCCTTCCCAGGTCCATGTCAGGGCATAGATCTGTTGAGAAGTTTATAGAAACAGGTAAGAATATGACTTACCATAGGTTGCATCTGTGACAGTGTCAGTTTCGGACGTCATTCACCAGGTACAGCAGTGGCAGGACGTGGACTATTGGCTCCATGGTGGCACAGGAAGTGGGGAGGTGCGCACAGGTGAGTTTCAACCTTATATCCCTCCCTTTCTGCCAGCTCAGACGCTGGCTGTATAGTACCTCATAATTGGTCCAGCAGTAACACTGGCAATCCGCCCTTCGACAGATGCCTCAGCCTAGTCCACTGAGGTTGGGATTTCCTGGCGATGGTAGCGGGACTGCAGCAGTCTTTCATCTGTATAACCGCATGCTTCGTAATATGGTGGTCGGCCCACCAGTGATGCAGCAGTTAAACCGATGCCACCGCCACAGCGGTCCCAAGATCACCAAACTCATAATCAGGGCCTAAGTCTACTTTGCCCAAAGAAGTAGAAAGGGCAATGTTACTAAAGAGGTGTTCCTATGCTTCCATGCAAGACAAAATGAATAATTAAAGGGGAAGAATAATATTTTCAATAAGATTTAAATGAGATATCGTTTATTTTCTTAAGTAATACATTTTTTACAATAATGGAATTACTGAAGTGATTGTGTTAAAATGTCAAAATAACTAAATAATAATACCAAAGAATGCAATGCATAATTCCCCTTCAATTGTACAGCATGCCATACAATTCCCCTTTCTTGTTGCATAAAATAAACACATGGAAGCTCCAATGCCTGGCAATTAGCCTAGGTAAAGTCAAGAGGGCTGAAGGGGGGACATACTTTTGATTGGATTTTGGAATGATCTGCAAAACCCTCCGTGAAGAGTAGACATGTCACCAAAGCCACAATCAATAAAGAAGGCTACATCCATGGTCGGCATATTGGAAAAATGGTTATCTGTGATTTTCAAGAGAAATGTACCTAAGAGAATGGCTTTACTAAGATGTGGAATCCATCCCGGTGAGCGTTGGTCATATATGAAACATCCTGCAGGCCTTTTTTGCCCAATATTACACAGATTCCTAGTTTCCTAATTGCTCATACATCTGCTTCCTCCACTCTACCCTTGTGTTGCCCTTTTTGTGGGCAGCACATATCTCCCCTCTTTTATTTCCACTCCTCTGCGTCCCTTCTCCTATGCCCAAGTAATAACTTGCTTGTTCCCAATCAAATGTGTTCGTTTCCCTTGTCCCCTACTCCAGTGTATCCAAATGACCTCTACTCTTTGCTGTACCGCCGTGATTGTACAACTGGCTATATCCTAGCAACACCACCACACCTGCACTACTTGAAATCTAGCACAAATACCCCTGTCTATAACATAGTACCTCCACTCCTGCCAATACCATCTTACCACTAACACTTCCTTTACCTTTGTACCTCATCCCTATCTATATTCTTGTAGTTCTACTACCTGTCTATACCATAGTAGCTATACCCCTGCTTCTACCCAAACACCCTTCTCTGTACATTTAACCCTAACTATACCTTAGGACCTCTACGCTTACAAACACTGTAATAGTTCTTTTCCAAGCTACACCCTAATACCTGGTAAGTACTTCCACTGTGACCCAGCAGCCATGTGGTGAACCAACCGAAATGACTAGAGCTCCGACAGCAGAACCAGTTGAGAAATGAAGGGGAGTGAGGTTTGGCAGTATTGGAGCACCGCGAATTTATTGAGGTGCTGCTGTGCTGCATACATAAATGATGCCCTGGGTCTTCATTTCAGTTAGTTCAGTCTTTGCGTAATGTAAAATCTCAATACTGACTATTTATTCATTATGTCCAACCTTGCAACAGCCTAACCATTAGCATCTCAATCGCTACATTTTTTGCACATTTTCCTGAGAACTGGTACTTCCTAATTTTCGGTTTACTGAATAGAAAGTTACAACCATAAGAAGGAAGTTTAACTCGAAAGGAAATAGATCAAAACTTTTAAAATAAACTAAGACACAATTTACCACTTCTTCAAAATGGTTAACACTGTAACACCCGATGGCAAAATATTTTAAGTACTAAAAAGTGTAATTAACGTGTTTTACGAGAAAGAGCTCAAAGGGTCAAATACTTACTTACAAGCGGAAGACCAAAAAATGAAAAATAGGAGCTCAATAAAAAAGGTTCATTGCGTACCAGAGAATGTGCATAAGATCAACACTTGTGTCTCTCGTGCATAGCTATGTACAGCTCAAGCGTTGGTTCAGCTCCCTCCACTTTGAATTATGCTCTGTGAAGTTTTAACAAAGTAGTTTGGCTCTATAATAGGCAAATATAATAATACAATATGATACCTGTCTGCCTATAATAGAGACAACGGGGACTTTGTCATCAGAAGCTATGCCAAAAATCCCTATCACCAAATCATTTTCATTCGATTACAAACCCAAGTGTTGCCTCTTTTGTATGGGCTGTTTCTCGTCATTAGACTTTCTGCTTTCATGGGCATGCCGCCCTTTCAGCAACATGCCGTCTTTGTGGCTTACTTCTGGAAGAGTCACTATCTCACCTGCTCTGTATATGCCCTCTGTTAACTCATGAACGCAGAAGGTTTTCTCCATCACTGCTTGAGCACACAATGTAACATGGACCACACTGACTAACTACTACATAGATCCTTGTATGAACCACGAAAACCATTAAATCATGGGCATGCAATGTACTCTATAAGAGCTGAAAATAACAGACATACAGCTATGTCTATGATGAGAGTATCCATAATGCTTATAATGTATCAAAGAATGAAATCAATGGACAGAGTGGACAGAACATTAAGGAATTTAGCCACGCGCCTAACCCCTCTTAGGGACCCAACCAAGGTGTGCATCTAAACTCATGACAATAGTTAGCACATGGCACTTTAAGATTCAGCATTTTAGAAAAATGTCTTGGGTCAGGACCAAATTCTTCCTCTATTAAAATCAATTAAATGTTTTTACGATTAGCTCCAAAAGCCTTAAATTAATAACTGCACCTCAACCTCTAGTAGTAACCTGTCTCTCTCATCATATTTTGTTCACTCTTTTTTGAATCTCATCTATCTTGCCTTTCCAGAAATATATTGTCCAGATTCTGATGCCAGAAAAATCTTTTTAGCACAGCTGCTTGTGAATTCTTAAAAACATCTAAGCTAAAAATCTGTGCTTAGCATATGGCCAGGTCTAAACTGGGGTGGTATGGTGAGCAAGAGAATGATGGATTTAACCCAGATCTCTTGACTGGGGGTGAATGTTTTGATTTGTTCTGCATTCCATCCGTCAATTGTGTGTCTTTTGCTTTCTCGCCCTAAGTGTGCAAGGTATGCCCAGGCGTGGGTCTTGGGCTCACTGTGCCACTGGAATCAAGCTATCCTGGCTGAAGAGGGGTGAAACCTCGAAACCGGTCCTAGGATGCTTGTTTCCGGTCCAGGGAGGACCTGGCTTGGCAGTTCGACACTGTTCAACATTTACATGGCCACGCTCGCACACGTCACCCGACAGCATGACCTCAAGATAATCTCCTACGCAGATGACACTCAACTGATCCTCTCCCTCACCAAGGATCCCATCACCACCAAAGCCAACCTCCACGAAGGAATGAAGGCCGTCGCCGACTGGATGAAGATCAGCCGCCTGAAGCTGAACTCGGACAAGACGGAGATCTTCATCCTCGGCTCCAACCCCTCAGCCTGGGACGACTCCTGGTGGCCGACGGCACTGGGGGCAGCCCCGACACCCACCGATAACGCATGCAACCTGGCAATCATCCTCGACTCAACGCTCTCAATGACCAAGCAAGTCAATGCCGTCTCCTCCTCCTGCTTCAACACCCTCTGCATGCTCCGCAAGATCTACAGATGGATCCTGACAGATACAAGAAAGACAGTCACCAAGGCCCTTGTCAGCAGCAGACTCGACTACAGAAACGCCCTCTACGTGGGTACCCCAACCAAGCTCATCAAACGACTACAACGCATCCAAAACACCTTGGCACGACTGATCCTCGACGTACTACGACACGGCCACATCAACCCCACTTAAGAAACCTGCACTGTTTCCCCGTCAACAAGAGGATATCCTTCAAGCTCCTCATCCACGCACACAAAGCACTCCACAAGACCGGCCCAGCCTACCTCAACAGACGGCTCTCCTTCTACATCCCCAACCGCCAGCTACGCTCCGCCGACCTTTCACTCGCCACCGTCCGGCGCATCCGAAGAACAACCACCGGTGGGAGATCCTTCTCCTACCTTGCCTCCAAGACATGGAACACCCTCCCACTGAGCCTATGACAGACCCAAGACCTCCTGACCTTCAGGAGGATACTCAAGACCTGGCTGTTCGATCAGTAGTGGTCCCCCCCCCAGCGCCTTGAGACCCTCGCGGGTATGTAGTGCGCTTTACAAATGATTGATTGATTGAGTTCAGGCTGGACTGTTTCCATGAGGCACAGGGTCAAGACTGATTTGCATATGGCCAGGTCTAAACTGAAGTGGCATGGTGAGCAGAAAAATGATGGATTTAACCCAGATCTCTTGACTGGGTGTGAATGTTTTGATTTGTTCTGCATTCCGTCCCTCAATTGTGTGACTTTAGCATAGTGTGCTGCCTGAATTGTATTTTGCTGTTTCTGTCATTGCATCCAGATATATGATGCAAGTAATAACATACCTACAAGTCAGGACTATTGGCTTTGTTAGTTGCATAAGATAGATGAGCAGCAAATATTGCTATTATATAATATTGAAAAAGGTTCCATTTAAAGCCCTGGTGACACCACGACAATGTTCCTGCTCCTGAGTTTCAAAAACAGAAGGGCAATCTAGAGAGAAAACGACTCTCTTTAAAGGATTTCCCTTCTCCTACAACGCTCACCTGGCATGACCTCTTGCTGTAACTTCTCCACTAGTGAGAAGTGAGCAGTGTGAGCGCACACACACATTGATGTGCCTGCTGTCACTACAGTCCGGACAAAACGGACCGCCTGTGCCAGGGCACGAAGCAGAGCCCGACAGAGACACGTTTCAAGGTCCAATTTAGGAAACTGCCGTTGCTCAGCCATGGGCGTCCGCAGAACTTTTTCTAGGGGGGGGGGGGGCAAAATGTTAACGTCAACACCATCCTCCGACATGATGTGTGCCAGGTGGGGCACAAGAAACACTGGGGCGCAGGAGGAGCCATGGGAGGCAGGATGCAGGCCGCATATGATCTCATACACCATAGGGTTGTTGTGCCACAGCCATATCTTTCTTTTGTGGCACCTCAAAATCCATACCCACCCTGTTCCCTAAAACTACCCCTAGCACCCCAAAACCCATACCTGCCCTGAACCCTAAAATAATGCACCTGGCACCCAAAACCCATACCCACCCTGAACCCTAAAATTACCCCCTAGCACCCCAAAACCCATCCCCATCCTGAACCCTAAAATTACCCCCAACACTCCAAAACCTATACCCACTCTGAACCCTAAAATTACCCCTGCCCCCCCAAAACTCATACCCACCCTGAACCTTAAAATTACCCTCCTTAACCCATACCCGCCCTGCCCCCTAAAATTGTCCCCTTGGCACCCCAAAACCCATACCCACCCTGAACCCTAAAATTACCCCCCTGGCACCCCAAAACCCATACCCGCCCACACTCCTAAAATCTTCCCCCTGGCACCCCAAAACCCATACCGCCCTCAACCCTAAAATGTCCCACCCTTGCACCCCAAAACCCATACCCACCCTGAACCCTAAAATTACCCCCCCTGTACCCCAAAAGCTGAACACTACATTCTGATTGTGTATCGCGCCGCCTACCTGCTCAGGAAGATCTGCTGGTCCGGATCTGCTTGCCCTGGTCCAGTTCTGCTCGACCTTCTCTGGAGCTGTTCTGCCTGCCCTGTCCCTCTTCCGGACCCACCGAGCCTGCCTCCGTGCACACTGCCTGGACCTACTCTGTCTGGCCTGGTTCTTTCTCCTTTGGACCCGCTGTCTTCACTGGCGGAGTTAGGACACAGGTCTCACTTCTCTGAAGCTGCTCTCCCTCACCCAGACCCCCGCCCCCTCCACTTGCTCTCTCATCTTCCTTCCTCCCTACTTCTCGGTCTCTCTTTCCCCACTGCTTCTCTCTCTCTTTCTCTCCCCCCCTCTTCGTTCACTCTCACCCCCCACCGTATCCGTCTCCCTGACCTCACCAAGTCTTCCTCTGTCCCCCCTCTCTCTTCCTCCTCCTCATGTCGGTGATAGGGAGCCCTGGGCCCTCTCTGAAAATGCGAGCTGGAGGTGATGTTAAGTGTGAAAGCACCAAGGTGTGAACCGGGAGAAGAGGCGGGGGATGGGTTGGGCGGCAGGTGGAGGGTCAAAGGGGGCACTGGCTCTCAGAGAGGTGAGATGTGGCGGGGAGCAGCCTGAGGACAAAAACAACACCGGAACATGAGGCCAACGCTCCGAGGGGAACCTGGTGTTGTAAAATGAAGAAACGCACACTTCTTAGCACAACAAAGCAGCCGATGGGTGCCTTTTACTAGAGCCAAGAACCAGACCCATCGCGAACAAACAGCAGCCACCGGAGAAACCAGCGGTGTCATGAAAACAACAAAGGACAGAGGCAGACTACTGCCGCCGAAACCTGGAAGTACAACTTACACCTTTAACAAAAGGCAATTCCTGATGCAAGCACCACACGCCAGAACACTATAAATATATAAATCTCCCATCAATGCACACCTGAGAGTGAATAAAAAGATGAGAAGCAAACTAAGGCAGTGACTGACAGACACTAAGCATGGGTGTCCGCAGAGGGGGCAAGGCGGGGCGCTCCGGGGTTGGGTGGGGGAGGGTAAACGCTCCTCCTTGCCCCCCCCTTCCCTTGTGGATGCCCATGTGCTCAGCACCGGTGAGATCCGGCCCACATAAAGCCCTGAGTGTGTAGGTATCTCATGATTCAATTACACCTTTCCCTGTGGCAGACACGTTCCTCTGTGAATGATGGGTTCGGCTGCCAGATCAAGAGGATCTTTTGCACTGGTGCATATGTGTGTTCTGTTTAATTTCCACATGCAGGCAGTTTGCACATATTATGAAATAGCAAGTGAGGCCAAGGTTCATTTTTCCCCATCTGTGCAGCACACCTGAAGCTGTATCATAAAGTTATGCACAAGTGCACACAGACATGGCGTAGCTAGACCTTTTGCCGCCCATGGCAGTCCCTGCGCTTGGCGCCCTGCGGCGGCCGCAGGTAAGGGGAGGATTATGGGGGGAGAGACAACATAGAGACAGACGACGACGAGGGTAAAAGTGCGTCCCTCACCACCAAAACTCTTGCCGCCCGGGGTGAACAGCCCCGATCTCTGCCCTTGCTATGCCACTGCGCACAGACATAGCTAGCAGATTTCCATCGTTTTTTTCAAGAAATCGCTCTGTCTTCTTCCTAGCCTTTTCTTGAAAAAAAGGACACCCGGTGACTTTCCACGCTGCAATATGGAGTTGATATTCAAATATATTCCAATGTTATGTTATGTTATTTTTATTTGTACCGCGCACAGCTGCCCCAGCAAAGGGGCGTCCTGGCGCTTTGAGAAGGTGAACACAACACAGCACTAAAAGCGGACAAAAGGAGACGAGACACAACAGATAAACTAAACAAATAAAAAGGTCTTGATAGCCCGTCTAAACTGAAGGAGCTCATCGATGGCCCGGATTTGTGGAGGAAGAGAATTCCACCAACTCGCTGCCAGGACTCGAAAGGAGCGGCCACCAATTCTGCTCAACTTAAAACGCGGGACCACTGCTAAATTCTGGCCTAGCGATCTAAGAGTGCGAGAGGGGACATAGGGGATCAGCAATTTCTCCAAGATTTGTGGAGGAGTACCCTTTAGGATTTTAAATGCAAAGCAGAGAACCTTAAATCTAATCCTCTGCTGCACAGGGAGCCAGTGGAGAGAGTGCAGAGTATTGGACACCGAGCATCACCTAGGCAGACCTGTCACCAGTTGGGCCGCAGCGTTTTGAACCCGCTGGAGCCGCAGAAATTCTGACTGGTTTATCCCCGCCAGTAGGGAGCTGGCATAGTCCAGCCTGGACAGCACTGATGCTTGGACCACCAGCTGTCTTGTGGGTGCATCAAAGAATTTGAGGATGGGTCGAAGTCCTCTAATGATGCCATAGCAAGAAGCCGCCACCTTCTTGGTATGACAGATGAAACTCAGAGAAGGATCAAGCCACACCCCCAAGTTTTTTATCTCTGCCGCTGGGAGGGGAGTCACACCCAACTCCGAAGGCCACCATTTGTCATCCCACAAAAGCCACCTGTTTACCAACCACCATAATCTCCGTCTTCTTGGTGTTTAACTGGAGACAGTTGGAATTCATCCAGTTAGCCACTTCCCGCAGACCATCACAGAACCTGGGAGCCTCCAGGTCTGAGTCCCCACTCAGTGTGACCGCCAGCTGCGTGTCATCTGCGTAAGAGACCATGGTCAGGCCCCACCGCGTGACGACCGGAGCCAACGGTCTCACATATAGATTGAAAAGGGTGGGACTCAGTGAAGACCCCTGTGGGACTCCCTGGTCTAGCGGGTAGGATGACGACTTACCGGGCGGGATTGCCACCTGGAATGACCTATCCGTAAGGAAGGAACAAAACCAGTGCAAGGCGGAGCCAGAAACGCCCACCTCCTTAAGACGCCGCATCAGAATCCCGTGCAAGACCGTGTCGAAGGCGGCACTAAGATCTAATAACAGTAGTGCCGCCGTCCGACCGGAATCCAGCACGGAACGCAGATGCTCGACCATCGAGAGAAGGGCCGTCTCCGTGCTGTGACCCGCATGGAACCCGTTCTGGGTAGGGTCGAGAATGTTAAGCCTACCAAGATGGTCTGTAAGAGTGGCATTCACATGGGCCTCCGCTATTTTCGTGGCCCAAGGGAGAAGGGAGATAGGGCGGTAGCTTTCAGGTTTAAGGGGGTTAAGGGTCGCCTTCTTCAGAATTGGCGTGACTACTGCCTGCTTCCATCTAACGGGAACCACTCCAGACGAGAGAGACAAGTTGATCAAGGACAGCACCGGGGTACGGCAAACCGGTGCCAGGGTCTTGAGTTGGGCCGGTTTCAGCGGGTCTGCCGGAGATCCAGACTTGATTTTGGCGCTGAGAAAGTCAAACACCTCCAGAGATGGGGGGGTAAGATGGAAAGACATTCCCCCTCACCTAAGGTGCGACCAACCTGCTCTAGCATCAGGGAACCCGTTGGGAAAGTGCGATAGATGGCTTGCACTTTTTCATGGAAAAAAGAGGCCAAACCCTCACAATGTGAGTCCGAGCATATTTCCACTGCAGTTGCTCTCTTCGCCATCAAGTCCTTTAATACTTTAAAAATAAGTTTCGATGGATTGGCAGAGTTCTGAAACTGTTGAGCATAAAAGGAAGCGCGAGTTTGACACACTGCCCTGTGATAAATCTTGACCTTGGCCAGATAACATATTTTCAGATCTGGGTCGTACGACTTTCTCCATAATCTTTCGGCCTGTCTACAGGCCCTCTTAAAAGATGCCAAGGAAGTGTCATACCAAGGGCTCGGCTCCTTCCGGTGACACTTGGACCAACACATAGGAATCAGAGAATCGAGGTCACCAGATATCCACTCACAGAAAGAGTCGTATCCACAATCGACCTCGGTGAGCGGACCTAAAGGAACCTTCTCGAGCTGATGGTAAAAATCCTCCAGTCTTAATTTGTTCCAGTGTCGTTTAAGAACAAGTCTATCCTGAGATAGAAAAGGAGAGTCAGACAAAGAGCATGCCGTTTTCACCAGCATGTGGTCTGTCCAGACCAACTGGGAGGAACCAAGAACTCTGAGTCCTTCTAAATTTGTGAAGAACAGGTCAAGAATCTGACCACCTTTATGTGTGGGGAAAGTAATCATCTGCGAGAGCTGTAAAGCCTCAAGATCCGCCAGAAAGCTCCTAATAGAGGGTAAAGAAGGGCAGTCCAAATGGAGATTAAGATCTCCCACAACATTAAAATGTGATCATCCTAGTGCCTCTATGCTAATATACTCAGGAAGAGCAGCCCTAAAAACAGAGTCACAGCCCGAAGGCCGGTAAATTAATAGCCCAGAGAAGGTAAACTGGTGACTAAACGCTATTTTAAATAGGGCACCCTCACACCCCAAAAGTTCAGCGGCTTTCCACTCGCAGGGATAACACCGTTTGGTGGCCATCGCAATACCTCCACCTCTAGTCGTCCGATCTAAAGTGAAAATAGCATACTCTGGGGGAAAGGCTAGGTTAATTATCGATGAGTCAGAGTCCTGGAGCCACGTTTCCGTCAGAAAAAGCACATCCGGCGAACCATCAATAAGAAGGTCGTAAACCTCCTGATGGTGCTTTACCACAGATCTGACGTTTAAGCTCCAGATACTCAGGTCCCGTTGTCCTATCCTCTTTATAACAGGCCCCAAGGAGCGTATAAGAGAGGGGGGTTCCAATGACCAAGCACCACACCTACAATGATATGGGCCACACAGCGGGCCTACAGGCGAAAACTCGCAGCGTATACATCGGTCCCGAAGGGCCAGTAGATCGGCTCTACTATAAGTTCTCAAAAGTATAGTCATGATGGCCAGGTCCAGAGTTCTGCCGCGAGCCGCGCTTCCTTAGCGCGGACGGGCGCAGACGGGCAGGACTCTGTCACGACTCCGGCACAGCGAAGGCACGCCCACTGCGCGTAACCGCTGCGCGTTGGAGGGAGCTTTAAATAGGCTTCCCTCCACTCAGCCGGAGCGCTAGACCGCCCAAAGTGACCACCACTCCAAGATGGTGCCCAAAGTGACCACCACTCCAAGATGGCGCCCAAAGCCAATCCCACCCCAGAGACCGGACCCGCCAAAACAGCGGTGAAGGAACCGATTAGAGTGCAGGTGAGGGGGTTACAATAAATCCTATTAAAATCAGGGCAAATTACAACTAAGAAAAACACAAATAGTTATAAGGGTAGCTTTAAAAATGATAGCGCGGTATTGCTAATGTCAGACTCATCATTTTAGGGAACTCTTCTAGAGTGAATATGCCAAGTCTGGGTGTGGTTACCACATGGTCAGCGATAGTTATGAGAAGCACAGTCTCTATTCAAAAAGGTACATGATCCACCACGGTCATTGTGATTCGGTTCCTGCTGGCAGCGAGTGGCCAAGCAATGGTCCTTTAAGATATATTATTATGGACATGTGAAGTGCGCTGTCACCAAAGAGTTCTCTCCGTGCGAAGCATAAGGGGTAAGTAAAAGTCCTAAGACCCAGACCCAGACCCGAAGGTAGGTCTTAAGAGAGATGTAAGGGAGTACCAGAGAGATGTTGCAAGAATGGAGACAGAGCTGCTGCACGTGGACTCGCGGAAACAGAGAGTAATTGGAGTCTAGATGATCGATGTGGGCAGCCAGAGAGTTAGAGATGAGGTCTTTGGAGGTAAAGAAGGGTGAGAGCTGCAACTGCGCCAATGAACCATGCAAAGGTGTCACTTATTACTTTATATGGTTCTCATAAGAAGATGACAGGACAGGCATTGTTACAGGCAGATCTTTAAAACAGGAGGGTAAAAGTGCCAGCTTTGAAGGAATTTGGCACCATTACGGAATGATGACTGTCCAAGAGGAGGGCTGTGTATGCAGAAGAAACCACACTTGGACAAAGTTAGAGGAAGAACCTGATTTACAGTTATTGAGGTACAGTTATTGAGGAGCATTTCTACGTCGCCTGGAGTTAGAAGATTGTCAGGTTCCCATAACTAGGATAAGATACAGCTAAGGATCAGGAACACATAAGTTTCTTGGAGATGGGATCTCATATATCAACTATCTTACAAGCAAAAAATGAATCCATTTAATTGCTGTAAGGATGGAAAGAGGGGCAACTGGGCTGAGATGAGACATTTTAGAAAGATCGTCTACAATCTTGAAGATTTCCTTTATGTTTATTTTTAGAGTTTAAAACTCCAGTCAGGATTTTGCAGGGTTTGAGAGAATCCGTATAGCCTCAAAATAGAGTTTTAACTTAGTTAATGCAAAAAGTGAACTAATTCAAATTAAGGTGGGCATTTTGTATTTGGTATTTGGTTTTGGCAGATTTAGAAAAGCATGGCTGAGACTGCCAAGGGAAGTTCTTGCCTTGGCGCAGCACTTGGAAACATTGTACAACCTTCTATAGTTCAACAGGAACTTTTTCTATACCCATTTTCTGATGTAATAATCAGCTGATTTTGCAAGATTTCTGTACCCTAAAAATTAATGCAACTCTGCAAAAGGGTGAAACAGCACCGGCGGTGGTACAACATAAATGTAACACACTTCATATTGTTCAGCATTGTTACCTTATGTCCAACATTTCAGGGATTTTAATGCAGAACCCACCCACACCATCCATCTATGAGGGATTTTATTAGAAGGACCTGAGTGCAGGTCTCGTGGCCAATTAATTATTTTTCTAAATTACTTCCACAACATGAAAAGGAAATCAGGCAATGAAGATCATCCCCACTGCTCTTTATTATGTATACTTGAAGCAACAAATCGAACCATGGTGTCCTGTAGACCACAAGACTGTCTTAATGCATAACTTCCTAAGCCTTCCTTAACCCTTTCGCTGCTAGGCCTATTCCCCCCTGTGCTAAGCCTTTTTTTGGCTATTTGGGGTAGTTCACGATTAGGCCGCTGTAACTTTTTGTCCGCATAAGGTATCCATGCCAAATTTGCGCCCTTTTTTTCCAACGCCTGGAGTGGACCCAGAAATTAGAAAAATTACAGCTAAATTCAGGGGAGTTTTAAAAATGGGAAAAAAATTGCTGCAAAAGCATCTGTTTTTTTCCCTGCAAATGGCATCAACATCGGGTTTGTGGTGCTGAAATCACCATCTTCTCAGCTTTCAGTGGCGAGCAGACTTTTGTCAGAAAACCAAAATGTTCTGCACAGTTTTGGCATTTTACTGAGACATAGCCCATTTTTTCTATTTTTTGTGCTTTCAACCTCCTTCCGATTAGTGGTAGAAATGGGTGTGAAACCAATACTGGAACCCACAAAGATATACATTTCTGAAAACTAGACAAAATTTTGAATTCCACAAGGGGTCATTTGTTTAGATCCTTTGATAGAAAATATTGAAATTGAGTTGAAAACACAGCCATTTGTGCCAACATGTTCACCTGTAACTTCTTCTAAGTATGACAGATTTTTGTAAGCAATATACTTTTACATCCGCTGGACCCTTCAGGCTATAGGGATATATAGGACTTGTAGGTTCACCAAGAACCTGAGGAACACAGAGCCAATAACTGAGCTGTGTCATGCAATGGTTTTTCAATGTGTACCGGGTAAATCACAATGAATTTAGTAAAATATAAAGAGTGAAAAATAGGTAGCAAGGAAACCAATATATTTTAGGAATGGGAACATAAGATAGAGTTTATAAGCTGTGTTTTGTTGCACGTCTCCAAAATTGTGTGTACCCATACAAGCATGTGAATTAGGGGTCATTTTTCAAAATGACTGATTCTTTTACAAATTTGCCTACATTTGGAAGGCAGAAATGCAATGAACACCAATTGGAAATAACACTTGTTCTACTATTCTGTGTTCCCCTAAAACTCAAGATAAAAACGCTACCTCACTTGTGTGGGTAGGCCTGGTGTCCATGAGAGGAAACGGCACAAAACGCAACATGGACACATCATATTCTTCCAGTGAAAACAAACCCTTTTTTTGCAATGTGCCTAGCTGTGGATTTTGAACCCTAACTCTGCCAGCACCTAGGGAAACGTAGCAAACCTATAGATTTTTGAAAATTACACACCCAGGGAAATCCAGGATGGGCTGACTTGTGTGGCTCTCACCTGTTTCTGTTACCCAGAATCCCTTGCAAACCTCAAACATTGTGAAAAACCCCACATTTTCCTCAAATTTCTGTGATGGAAAGTTCTGGAATCTGAGTGGATCCACAAACTTCCACCCACCCGCATTCTCCAAAGTCTCCAAATAAACATGATACCTCACTTGTGTGGGTGGGACAAGTTCCCGTGGCAGGAAAGGGGCCAAAACGTATTGTGGAGACATCAAACTTACCTATCACAAAACAACCTGGTTTTGCAAAGGGGCTCACGTGGGGTTTTGGCCCCGCACTCAGCAGCCATCTAGGGAAACCTACAAAACCCAGACATTTTTAAAAACTAGACATTCGGAGGAGTCCAGGTATATATGGCTTGCATTCACCCCCCAACATTTTCCTACCCAGAATCTCCTGCAAACCTCAGATTTAGTTTTAAAAAATCAAATTTTTCTAAAACTTCTGTGTGGGAAAGTTGCATAATCACCGGGCAGACACAAATTTCCTACCACCCAGCATGCCCCCAGGTCTCCCGATAAAAATGGTACCTCACTTGTGTGAGTGGGCCAAGTACCCATGACAGGCAAGGGCCCAAAACGTATATTGTGGAGACATAAAAATTACCAATTACAGAACAACCTGATTTTGCAAGGGGGACACCTGCGTTTTTGGTCCTGGCCTCGACAGCCATCTAGGGAAACCTACCAAACCCACACATTTCTGAAAACTAGACACCCGGGGGAGTCGATGGAGGTTTGGTTTGCATGGATCCCTCAACGTTTTCACACCGAGAATCCTCTAATTTAGCTGAAAAAAATCACATTTTCCTCACATTTCTGTGTGGTATCACCGTGCCGGCACACATTTCCTACCACTCAGCATTCCCCTCAGTTTCCCAATAAAAATGATACCTTATTTGTGTGGATGGACCAAGTGCCTATGACATGAAAGGGACAAAAACATGTAGATATTGAAGGGGGGCCCAAAGCAGGTCCAAAAGGGCAGTTTGTTTATACGTTTTTAGGCTGATACTACTTTGGCCACCCACACAAGTGAGGTATAATTTTTCCTGGGAGACCAAGTGGAATGCTGGGTAGTCGTAAATTTGTGCCTGTGCGGTGATCCTACAACTTACCCACACAGAAATGTGAGGAAAATGTGACTTTGTAAGTAAATTGGAGGTTTGCGGGGGATTCTTGGTTAGAAAACACTGAGGGATCCATGCAAGCCACACTGCCAGCCAAGAGTCAGCACATGCACACCACCATCCATGCACACCACCAGCCAAGTGCCATCCACGCACACCGCCAGCCAAGCGCCATCCACACACACGGCCAGCCAAGCTCCATCCATGCACTCCGCCAGCCAAATGCTATTCATGCACAAAGTCAGCCAAGCAATATCCATGCACACCGCCAGCCAAGCACCAGTCCATGTACACCGCCAGCCTACACACACCATCATCAAGCATGAGTCCACCGACACCATTAGCCAAGTGCAGGTCCGCACACACCACCAGCAAAATGCCAGCCAAACTCCAGTTTACAGAGACACAAACTCTCCCTGGTTTCTAGCGGTTCTCTGCCACCGCGTGGGTGCAGATGAGACTAAAAATATCACTGAACCAGCAAAAATGTGTACCTAAAAAAATGGAGCGACCCTTGAATATGGGGCTTCTCACTGGCATGCCCATAAACATATCCCTGGTGCCTAGTGGGCTTTCTGCACCCCCCCCCCTCGGGAGGCAGATTGCCCACATCTGCCTCCCAGAAGGGACAGAAAGACTGTGGCAATTGTTGTTGGGGTGTGGGGCATTGGCATGCCCATTCTGGGTAGCCCCCACTCCTACATTTAAAAAAAAGAAAATAATCCTGGTGTCTAGTGGGATTTCTGCCCCCGGGGGGGGGGCAGATAAAGGACTACTCCCTCATTTGCCTACTTGGGGGGAAACATTATTTTTGAGGGGGTGGGGGCATTTGCATGCCCACTTTGGGCATCCCCCACCCCTACGTGTAAAAAACAACATAATCCTTGGGTCCTAGTGGGCTTTCTGCTCTGGGGGGGGGGGGGCATATCAGGAGCTATTGCCCCCACCTGCCTCCCGGTGTAGGCAGAAAGACTATGGCAATTTTTTTGGGGTGTGGGGGCACTTACATGCCCATTTCAGGCAGCCCCCAACCCTATGTATAAAAAAACAATCCCTGGTGCATAGTGGGGTTTCTGCCCCCCTTGGGGGCAAGCCAGGGGCTATTGCCCCCATCTGCCTCATGAAGGGGGGAGAAAGACTGTGGAATTATTTTGGGGGTGGGGCATTGGCATGTTAATTTTGGGCAGCCCCCGCCCCTATGTACCTAAACAAAATCCCTGGTGCCTAGTGTGCTTTTACAGGGGCTATTGCCCCCATCTGCCTCCCGGGTCTGAGAGATGAGCCCTGGGGTACGCCGCAGATGATCTCAGTGGCTTTGGAGCGGAAGGGGGGGGGGGGGGGTGGACGCTCTGAGTTCTGCCAGAGAGGAAGGAGGTGGTCCAGCCCAGGGCCTTCTCTTGGATTCTGGCATCGTAGAGGCGTGTTCGTAGTGTGCGGTGGCAGACCGTGTCGAAGGCGGCTGACAGGTCCAGGAGGATGAGGGTCGTGATTTCTCTGTTGTCTAGCAGGGTCCTGATGTCGTCGGTGGTGGCGATGAGGGCAGTTTTGGTTCTGTGGTTGCTGCGGAACCCGGACTGGGACAGGTCTAGGATGCTGTTCTCCTTGAGGAATCTGGCCAGTTGTTTGTTGACGGCCTTCTCGATGACCTTCGCCGGGAACGGAAGCAGGGAGATGGGTGGGAAGTTCTTGAGGTCCTCGGGGTCCGCCTTGGGTTTCTTGAGTAACGCGTTGATCTCAGCGTGCTTCCAGCTCTCCAGGAAGGTCGCTGTCTCAAAGGAAATGTTGATGGCTTTCCGGAGATGGGGTGCGATGGTGGTGCTGGCTTTGTTGAAGATGTGGTGAGGGCATGGGTCTGACGGGGATCCGGAGTGGATGGTGTTCATGATTTTTGATAGTGTCGTCGTCATTGATGTTGGTCCAGGAGAGAAGGCGGTTGGTGCGGATGGTGGTCGTGGGGGCGGGGGTCTCAGTGGTTGCCGGGCGGTCACGGCTTTGAAGTTGTCATGGATGTCTGCAATCTTGCGGTGGAAGAAGGTGGCCAGCGAGTCGCACAGGTCTTGCGAAGGTGGGATGCCGTTGGTGTTGGAGCTGGGGTTGGAGAGTTCCTTCACAATGTTGAAGAGCTCTTTGCTTTTGTGTGCATTGTTGTCTAGGCGGTTTTTGAAGGAGGCCCTTTTGGTGGATCTGATGAGGTGGTGGTGTCTGTGGGTGGCATTCTTGTGGGCTGCGTAGCTTTCCGCATTCGTTCATGGATCCAGTTCTTCTCCAGCTTTCGGCAGGTTTGCTTGGAGGCCTGGAGGTCTTCGGTTAACCAGCTGGCTTTCTTGTTGGTGTGGCTATTGGAGGGTTTCTTGAGTGGGGTGAGGGTGTTGGCGCAGTCATCAATCCATGGTCTAATGTTGCGGGCGGCTGCGTCGTGGTCAGTCGGGGTCAGTCGGGTAGGTGGGTGGGCTTCGGGCGAGGGTGGAGGATAGCTGGTCTTCGGTGACTTTGCTCCAGCAGCGGCGTGGCGCCTGTTGGGTGCGGTGGTGCATGGTGGGTTTCTGGAAGGTGAAATGGATGCACCAGTGGTCAGTCCAGTGGAGCTCGGTAGTGTGGTTGAAGGACACATGGGAGCTTGCAGAGAAGATGGGGTCGAGCATGTGGCCGGCAGAGTGAGTGGGTGTTGTGACGAGTTGTCTGAGTCCGAGGTTGGCGAGATTGTCGATCAGGGTGGAAGAGTTGGCGTCATTGTTTTTCTCGAGGTGGAAGTTCAGGTCCCCGAGGAGGATGTAGCCTGTGGAGGCGAGGGCGTGTGTGCTGACGAAGTCAGCAATGGAGTCACTCAACTGTGGTCGCGGTCCGGGTGATCTGTAGACGAGGGTTCCTCTAAGGGCGGTGTTGGGGTTGGTGTGCATCTGGAAGTGCAGGTGTTCGGCGGTGCTGAGGGTGTCGTCGGTGTTAGTCGAGACTTTGAGGGTGTTCCTGTGGACAATGGCGATTCCTCCTCCTACTCCATTGGTGCGGTCCTTGCGGGTGATCTTATAGCCTTCCGGCATGGCTATGGCGACGTCGGGTGCTGAGGTGGGGTTCAGCCAGGTCTCCGTCAGGAAGGCGACATCTGGGGTGTTGAAGTCGAGTAGGTCCCAGAGCTCAACGGCGTGTTTGCAGGCGAAGCGGGTGTTGAGAAGGATGCATCTGAGGTGGTTGGGTTCCTTGGTAGGTGGGGTGGCGGGGCGGATGTTGGTGAAGCTGCAGTTCCAGCAGGAGAAGGGTCCTTGGGTGTGCTTTGGGGCGGCCAGGCAGCAGGTGCGTGATCATCCGGCATTGAGTGCGTGGAGCGCGCTAGAGTCGTAGCGGAGACTGGCGTTGTGGCGTTCGCGGGGGCCAGGGTACTGGCGCTGGGTGCGGTCAAGGCGCGGACAGGCGCAGACGGGCTTGCCTTACGCACGCCTTCGGCGCGCCAGCGGCACGGCCGCGCAGCGGCCGGCATAAATGGGCAGGTGGGAGGGAGGAGCAACTGGGAGGCGGGTGCAGGGCGGCGAATGGGTGAGCGGGGGGGCTGGGTTGCAGGGACGATGCGGCGGGAAGGACTGGTGATGAGCGGCGGGAAAAAAACTGCTGGCAAGGGGTACAGCAAACACAGGGGGGGAAAAACGAAGTTTAGGCAAGGTTAGCACAGGGCACACAATAAAGAAGGGCACAGAATAACAGGGCACAAAAGAAAACGAAGTTAGGCAAGGTTAGCACAGGGCACACAATAAAGAAGGGCATAGAATAAAAGGGCACAAAAGAAAATGAAGCCAGGCAAGGTTAGCACAGGGCACACAATAAAGAAGGGCATAGAATAAAAGGGCACAAAAGAAAATGAAGCCAGGCAAGGTTAGCACAGGGCACACAATAACGAAGGGCACAGAATAAAAGAAATACTGGGCGCAGCACAGAGGAGCAGTACAGGTGGTAATGAAGCGAAAGGCAGTACGGACCCAGAGCAGCGAGTGAGCCTCGAACTCGCGACCGGCAGCAGTGGCGAGCTGGGGAAGGTGCTCACACCAAGGTGAGCTGTAGCGAAGGTGAGGGGAGCGACCTGCCTGCGAGCAGGGTCAGGTGCGGCGTCCTCCCAGCCATCCGACGCACCGAAGGGGTTAATGGTTTGTGGCCTAGGACAAGCCAAGCTGTCACGATGGCAAAAGCTGCTACCCTCCTCCAACCGTGGGCGCAGAGCTCTGCTCTGCCCGCGGAGTGTGCGGAGTTTTGCCTATTCTGCGTTCCGTGGAGAACGCAGAGTAGGCAAAACCGCGCACACTCCGCAACAGAGCTGAGTTGGCCTGCTGCCTGCCTCCACCCCCTATTAATATATACATTAACAGTAATTTAAAACAATTAAAAAACACTTACCTCTTTACCGCGGCATCCCCGGCTGCCCTCCTCCTCTTCCTTGCCATTCAGATACTGCTTAAGAAAACTGCGCATGCCTGCACATGTGCATTTCTTGTGAGAAATGCACAACCGTGTGCATATGCGTATTTTTCTTAAGCAGTATCCGAATGGCAAGGAAGAGGAGGAGGGTAACCCGGGGATTGCGCGGTAAAGAGGTAAGTGGGTTTTAGTTGTTTTAAATTACTGCTAACGTATATATTAATGGGGGTGGAGGCGTGCGGTGTAGCGGAGCTACGCTGAGTGCCATGGAGTTTGTTACCAACTCAGTGGCACTCTGTGCAGCCTCGCTACGCACACTACGCCCAGGGTTACCCTCCTCCCCATTGCTCTCCATGCTTGCTGCAGAGGTGTTGTGCTTCACTCTGAGGTTTTGTATTCCTGTTGTATGATCCCCTTGGCATGTACTATTTCTTCCAGAGCCGTCTTTCCTTTTCTAGCCTCCTGTACTCCATCTGTAGTGTTTAGACTTAAAGTCTAAAGGTGATAATATTTGGAATATGCATCCACACTGCACACTGCTATCTTTTCATTGGGTAAGGTTTTCTCTCAGTAACAAATTGTCTCCTTCAATGATCTATTTTTAATATAGCCTTAGGGCCCGCCATAGCGAGTTTTAGTGTCCATTAAAGGCCTGCTCCAGCGGTTGCCTATAACAAGTGAGCAGGCCTTTAATGGGCGGTAGAGCCCACTACCGTGGGCTCTAAGGCTAATAGAACATTCCGTCACTAGAGGGCAGAATGTTCTAATTTGTAAAACAAAGGCCTCACAGCAACAACTGTGAACAAATATTGTAATGTTGGAGCTCCGGTCTTCTACTGGCTATTAGAAGCCCAGCGCACCCATTGTTTTTAATGGAACTCCCAACGATCCAATGTTCTAATATTGATTATATTTGTATACAGCATACAGACCTCAGAGAATCCACGCACTATAGAAACAACAACATTGAGGAGGAATACTATACAAAGAACATCACATCAAAAGGAATGAAAGGAAAAGACGAAATGAAATAAGCAAAGGGAGAAATGTAGCTAGAAGCAGAAACAGTAATGATTACTAGGTTGGGGAACATATTAATTGAGAAATTGGTTGTATAAGCAAGTGTTGAAATTTTGTCAGACACTAATCAGATATTCACGATGCTGCTTTGGGAACCCACATCTAGGAGGGTGTCCTTCTGGTGATTTAAGGCCTTCCTAGCCACTTTTCTCACAACTGACACAGGGTAGTTTAGGTAGGTTAGACTTTCCATAGTAATAGCATTTTTTGTTTTGCTAATAGCTTTGGCGCCGTTTGATAATTCTTCATGAAACTTTCCAAGAAAAATGATTTCACCCGGCCCAACTACTACCTAGAGAGTTTTGCAGTGATCTGTCATGTGGGAGCCAATAAAAAAAGGAGGTCTCAAAATACAATTTCCTCAGGCAATTCCCTATAGAACTTTAGATACGGCTACAGCACTAATGGCTAAATGGAATTACACCAAATCTGGCAGACAGCTAGATAATAGACCGAAAAACCGGATATCCTATTATTAACAGAAACCTGGTTAACACAGGACTCCTCCCCTGATATCCTAGCAGCCCTGCCCGTCGACTACTACATCCTGCAAACCAACCGTCCTCAGGGTAAAACAGGAGGGGGTGTGGCAGCCATAGTACATCAAGATCTACAATTCTCTGCACTTACCCCTCTCGACCTACCAAGTAGACAATCTAGTAATTAAACTAGAATCCGCCTCTGCCCCACTAGTATGTGTCATACTCTACAGACCTCCTCAGAGCATGCCACAGCTCCCGCAGCTGCTGGGCGAACAGATGACACACATCACAACAAACTACGCAAAAATACTAATGATTGGTGATCTCAACTACTGAGCAAACGACCCAGCAGGTGGACCTCACTCAATAGAACTAACCAATCTACTCCCCGGGCTAAACCTCCGTCAGTATATCACTTCCACCACTCACATTAAAGGTCCAGTTATGGGCCACCAACCTGACCATAAAAACACTGATGTTACTCCCTGTATCTGGTCAGATCATCATCTCATAAAATTTCCCATAAACAACCTTACTAAAGCTAAAATAGCCCTACCAGTACCTGGATACTATAGGAGCTGGAACACCATTGACAAAGCCCAATTCCTTGAAACTCTGGCCAACACAATTCCCACCAACCACTCCTCCATAGATAAAAGTGAGGAAAACCTGTTGGAATGGCTCCTGTCAGTTAGCAATAAACATGCCCCACTTAGAGTTACAGCGAGCACGTCGTCACGTAGCGCAAAAATGGTTCTCTGACGACCTAAAAAAGTTAAAACTTGCCCTGCGCCACGCGGAAAGGAAATGGAGAAGCAAATACTCACACGAAGACAAAAACGTCTTTTTAAATGCCCTAAGAACTTATAAAAATTCGATCCTGACCACAAAGACAGAATACTTCTCACTCAAAATCATGACCTCTAAAAATCAGTCTAAGGATATTTTCTCAATAATAAATAACTTATCTAATCCTGATCGTGTGACATCAAAAACGACACCCTCGCAACCCATATGCGACTCCCTGAATAACTTCTTCATTGACAAAATCAAAATTATTAAAGCAAGCATCCCTACCTGCACTAAGTCCAATTGTCCAACCAAACCAATAAACACACAAAAGCTAGAACAAATCCCAATGATAAGCAGAGAAGCCATATCATATTTACTGACCAAAGTTAGATCTGGCTCTCCTAGAGACTGCTGTCCTCCTCGGATCTTGAAAGAAGCCTTCACAGCCTGCCCAGAACCAGCCATGGCCCTATTAAACAAATCACTATCCCAGGGACAAGTACCTGATGCCTTCAAAGAGGTGTTTGTCATTCCCCTCCTGAAGAAGCCGGGAGCTGATCCCGGAACCCTCACTTACTACCGACCTATTTCGCTGCTCCCCTACATGGCCAAAATACTTGAAGCCCACGTAGCCAAAAACCTATCCACTTTTCTGGAACAGTCAGACTACCTAGACCCTCATCAAGCTGGGTTCCGCCCAGCTCACTCCACAGAGTCAGTGATACTGTCAGTGTTAGGTTCTCTGCAAGAGAAAGCAGATGAAGGCTCCCCCCAAGCCCTGGTGCTGCTGGATCTTTCTGCCGCCTTTGACACAGTCGACCATAACATTCTGGTCGGCCGTGTCGAGGACGCGGGAATCCAAGGATCGGCCCTTGAATGGATTAAATCCTTTCTTACAAACCGCTATCAAGCGGTCTGCCTAGGAAACTTCACAACACCCAAGATTAAGAACACTTGCGGTGTCTCCCAGGGCTCCTCCCTCTCTCCGCATCAATTCAATCTATACCTTCTCCCCTTGACCCACGCACTAAAAGAAAGGAAAATCCAGACCTTCAATTATGCAGATGACTTTCAACTGATTCTGCCGATCAATGACTCCCCCACCACCATCTTCGAATTCCAGAGTACAATGCTGTTCATCTGCGACTGGATGAACAGCAATCACCTCAAATTAAATCCAGACAAAACAGAATTGATCCTCACAGGAGGCCCTTTGAACCCCTGGAACTCCCACTTCTGGCCTAAAAAACTGGGACAACCTCCCGCCACCTCCACAGCCGCCAAAACCTTGGGTGTCATAATCAATAAAGACCTCACCATGAAAAACCAAATCGGGGCCGTGATCTCAACATGCTGCTTTCAACTAAGGAAAATAAGAAAAATCAGTAGGTATCTCACTCAAGAAGCTAAAACACAGGCAGTCCTCGCCATGGTTATATCCCACATTAACTATGCCAACTCTCTCTACTTTGGCATTCCGGCCTACCTCATCCACCGCCTCCAAATGGTTCAAAACCAGACGGCCAGACTGATCTTTCAAGAAAACAGACGCCAACATATCACTCCACTTCTTAAGAGACTACATTGGCTTCCAATACCCAAGAGATGCGCCTTCAAGGTAGGATGCATCATCTTCAAATCTCTGAACTGCAAAAGCCCAAAATTCATCAATAGTCTGATCAATAGATATACTCCTACCCGTAACCTACGCTCTGCCCACATGTACCTCCTGAGCACCCCATCCTTCAGGCTAAAATGCGCCGGGGGGTCAAGATTCGCCACCCTAGGACCCAAATTCTGGAATTCTCTACCACTTGAAATCAGATCCTGCACAAATCTCATGAGCTTCCGCAAAATGCTAAAAACTTGGCTATTTAAACAGGCATACTAGCAACATCTAGTCTGACACCTTCAAAGCAGCGCCAAGAAACCAACCTGGTGTACGTGCGCTAAACAAATAAAGTTTAACATAACATAATATAATTACCCAGAAAGCGTCCTTATTGTGATTGGGTGTAAATCCAGGCAGTAGTTGTTTGAGAAATTAAGGTTCAAAATGTATAGCTATCTGGACAGTTGGGTATATGGAAGTCCTGCGTGTGTCTCGCGGGCATGCAACTGTCTCGCGGGCATGCAACTTAAAACAATGGAGCAATTTGATTGGTTCAGAGAGTATTTTTTCCTGTCATCCATCATGCTCTTGCAGGAGCAAGATCAGGCCTCCAAAAATCTACTCACCCACTCACAATTGCGAGTAAAATGTTATCAGGTCGAGCTATTTTTAGCACCTACTAGTCCCATCTGGCCAGTAAACTTAGTAACATTTTTATGAATTTTTGAGGCATGAAGCGACATCTATTGGTCCTCCTGGAAAATACAATCTAATTGGCTGGCCGCAACATGAAGAAAAATGCTGTGGCTGCCATTACAGGACACGGGGACTGAAAATAAGAAACAAAAAAAGTGCAATTGGGCAGAGTAGGGGTACTCTATTCCCTGGACCTTGGGATGGTGGTCCCATAGAGACACCGGACGGGGCCTAAAAAAATATTTTTTGCTGGGTTCTCAAAGGAACACATGGGCTTCCACTGGTTCCCACTGGAAAACCATTTAATAAGAAAGGGCTGTAGGTTTCAGTGGTGGACTAGCCATGTATGGCCAGTTGGCTCTGCAGCTAACCCACACATTGCACAGTCAAAGGGCT
The DNA here is from genome assembly GCF_964204655.1 of Triturus cristatus. Lineage (NCBI taxonomy): Eukaryota > Metazoa > Chordata > Amphibia > Caudata > Salamandridae > Triturus > Triturus cristatus. The sequence continues at coordinate 353,036,106 of NC_140590.1, forward strand.
TGTGCAATGGGGAGGTCATTGGTGTAGGGTTGGACACAGGGCTTGGCCTCAAGTCAGGGTGTCTGTCCAATGCCATGCTGTATATGACCTTCGGATCAGTGCAGCAGGGGGTTGGCTGTCTGTGGAGGGATTTTCTGCAGTCTAAGCCTTGCAGTCAACCCACGATGTGCTTTGTCGGTGCACAGAGGCGTGTGGCCACATGTGGGTGTTGTATGCACGGCCCGCTGTTGCCAATCATTGGGCATTGTTTCGGCCATGTCTGGCAGGAATTGGTTTCCCAGAGGGGATTGGTATAATTCTATGGCAATAAAATATTACTTTCAAAAAATGTGACAACGAAGTTGGGTATGGTAGGAATATATTACTTTACATTAAACAAATCTTAGAAATTCACTGAAAAAATGTAAGTTTAAAGTGACGTTATAGTTATTTGAAAATTTCAGGTTTAACATAAAATTTTAAACTAAAAAAAGTGCTGAAATACACCGCTTATATTTAACATAATAACTATACCTATCCCCCTCGCTATACACTGGTTATGACCACTCATTGCATATTTTATGACATTATTGATAACCTCAATGTAACATCTGAAATGACATTAACAACAACACTATGTATGGTGAGGGCGCAAGTTATTGTTACTTCAGTTATAACATCACTTTAACCTTTGTTTTTTTCAAAAATATACATATATATATATATATATACCTACTGACAGTCGCCAGTAGGTATTTCTAGTTAGGATGTAGTTTCCATAGGAAGAGCATTTTTTCATTTGCCAATAACTTTGGCGTTGTGTAACGAATTTTAGCGAAAATTTCAAAGCTAATTTGCCAGTCACTTCAGCTGCTATGTTGAAGATTTGGGGGTGATCCGTCAGCCTGGGGCTGAGAAAAAGGGGGAGTCCCTAAATGCTTTTTAATAATGTTACTTTCCATAAGTAACTTTAGATACGGCTACAGCCCGAATTGCTGAACGAAATTACACCACATTTGGCAGAAAGGTAGCTGTTGGTCCAGAAAGCACCCTTTGTGTTAAATGGTGTAAATCAGTTCAGTAGTTTCAGAGATATTTAAAGAAATTTCCAGTTGTATACCTGAGGATGTGGAGGATCGGCAACCCCTCCCGATCTCGTGCGGAGATCTGATTGACTGCCAATACTTTAAGCCATGAAGTGTTGGCAGCTATATTGTGCTTCGGTTGAATTCAGTAACATGAAAAAACATAAAAAAAGAGGTGGGGTGTCCAACAGGCTGAGGAGCTGATTACGGAGGAGGCGACCAGTAGCCGGTGTGTCGGAGGACACCCAAGTCTACAGGCCAGCCTTACCGTTGCATTCACTTATTAGCAGTTGGGAGAGGAACTTGCAGCATTTATGCTGCATAGACAGGATCCGAAGCACTCCAATGAGTTAAAGTGACATGGCTTCTGAATAGCTGGAAGAAAGGTAGGATGTTGCTGAACTCATGTTCAGTGAAGTGGGATACATGCCCAACAGTGCTGCCGTTGGAGAAGCACGAGGTGGTACTATCCAGTTAATGGATGTGCACACCAAACTAAAGCGACTGGAGAAACATCATAGAAACAAGGTTTCTAAATGGTGGGAGAGTAAGTCTCTCCAAAAATACCTGGAAGTGGGCTGCACACTGAGAAGACTACGCACTCTAATTGCACCCATGTATGAGAATCCCAACCCAGACAAGATCAGGGAATGGGCGGAAAACAACCGTGATTCATAAATGAGAATGATGGCAATCTTTGTAAAATGTGCTGATTTTGACTTTAAGACCCTGTTAGAAGAAATAGAGACTCTAAGGCAGGAGTTGAAAAACAGCCAGAGCAAGAATTGTTTAACAAGTTTGAAACTGACATAAAAGGATGCTTATCTAAATAGGAGCAATCCCTAAAAGAACAGAAAACCATCAAGTTTAGGAGTGATAAGCTGGTGTACCAAAGAGAGCAAATCTTTTCATTTTCTAGGTGCTTTGACAATATGCCCAGACAAAAAGATGTCAGAGAGTGCGCAAACAAGTGTCCAGTTAAAACAGGCATAGACCAGCTCAGATTTAAGCTCAGAAGTAGAGACTGAACTGGACAAAGGCAGATCTGGGAATGTGGAGTCAATAAAAGATATTTCCTCTATGGAGGAAGAGCAATGTTTTTTATGTGCAGACATGATGTTAAATCTCAGGCCACAACAAAATTGAGAAAGGAATCCCAAAGGAGGGGGAAAAGAAAAAACGGGTGGCAGAGCAAAAACAAGCATGCAAGCCCAAGCAGAGCCGGTAAACAAAGAAAATATTTCAGCAGATATGCTAAAACCATTGTCAGATATCGAACTGTCCAAAGAAGAACAAATCCTTTCTCTGAGCCTCACATACTGTCCACCAGCAAAATACAGCAATGGCCAATTGAGAATTGACCTATTCAAGTACTTCAGGAAGTTAAAACTGCAAAAATACCATTACAATAAAAGGCCAGCAAACCAAGGATTGGAGGCAATCCCCAGAGTGATGTGACTAACCTCCATGTATCTGATAACAAGCTGATGATGGAACAAAGTGTATATGATTTTGAGTACTTAGGGTCTCATTACAATGGCCGAAGGACTGCCACCCGACAGGCTGTCGGTGGCAGTCCTTCGGCCATATCATCAGGGATCTCCATCTGCCATATTATCATGGCATGTGGACCTATGACAGTCCGAAACACCGACAGCCACGGTCCCGGCAGGCGGTCTTTATCCAACTGCCTGTCGGACCTCGCTGTATTCCTTGACTGGAGGCGGTGCCTGACAGGCTCCGCCATAGGTATTACAATATCCCTTTCTGCCGGTAGTTCTGCGGCGGTCAACCCGCACCAAACCAGCAGGTGGAAATGGATTTGGAAGCCCGTAGCGGACCCCCTTAACCACCCGGGATAGGGACACATGCCCTATGATGTCCCCCTACATATCCCTACACCATGCGGTAGGCACCGCATGGTGCCTGCCACGTAGTGCAGGGATATGTGTGGGGTGTCTTTTGGCGGGTGCGGCAGAGACCAGCCGCAATACAAAACATATGCAATGCAACCTGCGCGGTGGCGGTCGCATCCAAATGTGCCCTGTGGGACTGCCGCCTTATAGGCGGGCGGTCCCAAATACCATCTGAAGTCCATCCGCCATCATAATCAGCCCCTATGTTATAATGCTAGATAGCAAGATGACATGGAACCCACACATACAAAAACATAAAGCTATTCTTCAACATAATGCTACTGCAATATACAAGATGCACCAGTCAAAGATTTCCAGAGCTATTTCCTCTGCCGTAGAAGTTTATAAATGGGGAAGCCGTGATAGTAAACATGATGCCAGTAATTGTATCTTGTGCCCCATTCCTACTATAGAGAATGTGGTGAATGTTTTGTTCTTTTGCACAGCATAAGGAAATGGATATGTATTTACGTGTCATGTGCAATGATCAACCATAATTAATAAAAGCAAAGAAGAGTTGGGCTTGTAACAAGATCATAACAACATGTTTTGGAATGGATTTCTGAGAACAAATCTCTAGTACTCTGCATGTTTATGTGTTGACTACACTCTTTTGGTCATGACAAAAAAAACAATGAAAAACAAATTTGCAATCTAAAAGTAATTATATAAGTGTATAATTTAGCTATAAGTGTTAGTGAATCTGGTGGGCCTTTAACGTTTTTGTGTGAACTAGACTTATATATGTTGCTTTTCACTTTTGTCCTTGTTTGTATCGTACCCTTGAGTTACAAACTTCCAAGCACTGCACTTTCAATTTAATAAATTTAATTGTTGGACTTTTAGCTGCTTTTTAAGAGAAGTGTATTTATTAGGGGAACATGGGCGTGGTATTAAATTGTTGAAATTATATATATATATATATATATATATATATATATATATATATATATATATATTCACTGAAAAAACCATAGGTTTCACATTCGTTAGCTGGACATTTCACTCGTAAAAAACCAATGAAATTCCCCCGTTATAGTTAGTGCAGGCAACTATAACTCACGCGACCGCAATCCTCTGCTGATGACGTCAGATATCACATCACTGTATTTAGACACTTATTTACCCATGTCTTCTTCCATTAATCTTTAGCTATACATATATTACAAATATTTATTTTTCAGAAAGACACATATGTCATCAGTGATGTAATATCTGACGTCATCAGCAGAGGATTGCGGTCGCGTGAGTTATAGTTGCCTGCACTAACTATAACGGGGGAATTTCATTGGTTTTTTACGAGTGAAATGTCCAGCTAACTATAACATGTGTGAAACCTATGGTTTTTTAAGTGAATTTGCAAGGTTTTTTAAATGCTAATTTGTAACTATAACATGTGTGAAACCTATGGTTTTTTCAGTGAATTTGTACCGTTTTTTTAAATGCTAAGTTATGTATTTATTCATTTTTTTTTTCCAGGTTTTTCACCGTGCGCGCTCGGTGGGCACTAGGTGCGCTTCGCGCGCCGAGTGCCCACGGTTCACAGTGCGATTTCTTTTTTTTTTTTTTTTTATTGTTTTTTGCTCCCTTGGGGGTCCTTCTGAGACCCCCTGACCAAGGCTAGGGGGTCAGGAACTGTCCACTCTGCCCCCTTTTCACGTTCTCCACCTTTGTTTTTCACCCCCCCAGACTGCGAGAGACAAAATGGCGGCCAACACTTCCTGGTTTCGACCAATTCGAATGTTTACCGACATCTAACAACCAATCAGAATTGCGCTCGCGCACGGCAGGGTGCGCGCACGGTGCGCACGTACAGATATTGTTATGCTTTTAAATGCTATTTTCTCAGGAAATACTGAACAGATTTACACCAGACCTGCAAAAGGCACTTCCATGACCTTATGGCTACCTCTCTGCCAAATTTCACGTAATTCTGTTCAGCCGTTCGGGCTGTAGCTGCGACTAAAGGTCCTATGGAAAAATGCATGGGGAAAACGCGTTTTGGGACCCCCCCTTTTTCTCGGCCCCCGCTTGACGAATCCCCCCGAGACTTTCAGGGTAGGAGCTGAGCGGAGCGCCCCATTAGTTTTGAAAATTTCACCAAGATTCGTAAACCGGCGCCAAAGTTATTTGAAATAGAATTTTGAGATTTCCTATGGAAACTAGGTTGTAACTATAAGTATCTACTGGCGACCGCCAGTAGATAATATATATATATATATATATATATATATATATATATATATATATATATATATATACATATATATATATATGAATACATTTTCCATACAGACCCTCAAAGATAACCACCAAGTCCCAGAGGGTCACAGAAAGGCAGCACACCAAACAGCAAATCCAGGTTAGTTTCAAGTTGCTCACTTCATGTTTATTTGCTTTTTTTCTTCTTAAATTTCAAACATGCAAAGTGCAAAGTGTATCGGGTAACAAAAAAGACGACCTACGTGTTTCGGCCAGAGTCCTTCGTCCGGGTGTACATATATATATATATTCACTGAAAAAACCATAAGTTTCAGAGGTGTTATAGTTAGCTGGACATTTCCCTCGTACAAAACCCTAGAAATTCCCCCGTTATAGTTAGTTCAGCTAACTATAACTCGCGCGCCCCCGCAATGCACTGCTGATGACGTCACATATTACATCACTCATGACATGGTCAGTGACATCACTGATGACATCACTGATGACATCTCAAATGACATCACTGATGACATCACTGATGACATCATCCAGTGAGTCAGTATTTCTGTAGAGTTTTAATATGTTTAATATATATAGGGAAAGACCTATGGAAGAATGAGTAGGTGTATAAGTGTGTGAATGGATGATTTTCTAGGTGTGTGACTGACTCTATAAGTGAGTCATTAAACGTATCTTACTGCAGACTAGTGACTAAACTGTGTGAATGTCTGTATCTGTCTGTCTGTTGGTGTATAAGTGCCTACATGGTTTTGTGAATAGCTATATGAGTGTCTATATGAGTTATTGATTGGTTGTCTGAGTATCTGTATGGGTGCATGAGTGATTGTGTGGGTAGGGTGTGTGTGACTCTGTGCATAGATGTGTGAGTGGGTGATTCTATGGGTGCATGGTTTTAAGAGTGCATCTGTGATGGATTGTATGGTTGGGTGAGTGTATGTATCAGTGTGTTAGTGATTGTATATCTCAGGGGTAAAAGGCAGGGTATATGTGTGTAAGAGTATATAACTGGGTATATGTGAGAGTGTGTGATTGTGAGAGTGGCTGTATGGATGAGTGTGTACTTGTATCAGTAATTGTATAAGAGCATAAGAATGTGGTAGTATTTTTATGAGTAAATGAACTTGTGTGTGCATAACTGTATAGGTGAGTAAATTGGAGTGTGCTTAATTATTTGCATGATTGACTAGGTGTGTGAGTATGTCTATGGATGATTGGCGGTGTCTGAGTGTCTATATAGGTGTATAAACGCATATGATAGTCCTGTACTGATTGACTGTAAGTATGAGTGACTCTACAGATGAGTGAGTGGAGGTGTGTGTAGACCCAAGAGTCAATGAGTGGGTATGTAGTTATTGGTATTGTAGTATCTATGGTTTTGAGAATGGCCGTCTGAAATTTTGAGTCGGTGTATCAAAGATTATATTAGTGTGTGAGAAGATGCACTAATTTATTGCATGGATGACGTCATCAGTGATGTCATCAGTGATGTCATTTGAGATGTCATCAGTGATGTCACTGACCATGTCATGAGTGATGTAATATGTGACGTCATCAGCAGTGCATTGCGGGGGTGCGCTAGTTATAGTTAGCTGAACTAACTATAACGGGGGAATTTCTAGGGTTTTGTACGAGGGAAATGTCCAGCTAACTATAACACCCCTGAAACTTATGGTTTTTTCAGTGAATTTCTAAGGTTTTTTAAATGCCAATTCCTAACTATAACGTGCATGAAACCTATGGTTTTTTCAGTGAATTTCAAAGGTTTTTTAAATGTTAATTCCTATCTATAATTTATCTCTAAATCTATGGTGTTTAATGATTTTCATTGAATTTCTAAATTCTTCAATTTCAGTGTGTCAATTCCTTTAATTATGTTTTTTTAAACTACTTTGTTATCACCTTTTTTTATCATATGTTTTCAATTAATTATTTTAAAAATTAAAAAATATTATTTGTTTTTTTGGGGTTTTAAAAAAAAAATTGTTAATGTTTTAAAATATATTTTAATATTTTTTTAATAATTTGTAAACTATATTTTCAAAACTTTATTTTTTATTTATTTTTCTATTTTTTTGGGGATCCGAGCACCCAACGCATTTGGAACTGCGCACCGTGCGTGCATTTCCCCGTTTAAAAAAAAAAAAAAGGGGGACCCCTAAACAACACGAGCGGGTCAGAGTATTTCTACCCTGCCCCCTTTACATCTTTCACACACTTATTTCCCTTACTTAATCAGCCTCGCTTCTACCGAGGCACAAAATGGCTGCCAACAATTCCTGGTTTCGAATGTAGACAGACACTTGACAGTCAATTAGCATTCAGCGCATGATCGGGAGGGTGCGCGCTTGGTTCGGGGAGGGTGCGCTTAGGGTGCGCTTAGGGTGCGCGGATCCTCCGAGGCCATAGATATATCTATCTTTTTTTGTCTCATTTTCTCAGGATCTACTGAACAGATTTACACCATTTATGCAAAAGGCACGAGTCTGAACTGAGGACTACCTCTTTGCCAAATTTCCGTTCAGCAGTTCGGGCTGTAGCTGCGTCAACAGGTCCTATGGGAAATTGCGGTGGATTGCGGGCACGCGAGTTTTAGTTAGTAGAACTAACTATAACGAAGGAATTTCAATGGTTTTGTACGAGTGAAATGTCCAGCTAACTATAACACCCCTAAAACCTATGGTTTTTTCAGTGACATCTAAGGTTTTTTAAATGCTAATTCCTAACTATAACATGTCTGAAACCTATGGTTTTTTCAGTGAATTTCAAAGGTTTTTTAAATGCTAATTCCTAACTATAACATGTCTGAAACCTATGGCATTTTCAGTGAATTTCAAAGGTTTTTTAAATGCTAATTGCTAACTATAACATGTCTGAAACCTATGGTTTTTTCAGTGAATTTCAAAGATTTCTTAAATGACAATTTTTAAATGTAATAATAGTATATTTATTTTTTTGATACTGATTTTCGAAATTTTTGTAACTATTTATTTTTACATATTTTATTTTTTAAATTACATTATATATTTTTAATATAAATGGATTTTTTTAAATATTGAATCTAATGTTTTTTTTGTTTTATATAGTTTGTAATATATTTCTATTATTTTCTTTCTTTCTTTAATTTTTTTCAAATTTGTTTTGCGAGTCGCGCACCCAGAGCATACCTTTCTCGATCACTGAGTGGAACCTAGCCGCCATTTTAGGATTGTTGTGTAGGATCCATGTAGGATGTGGAATGGGTGCGTATTTTCGTGCGCGATCACTATGCGACCGGTACGCGACTCCAGGCGCATATGCGACACATACGTATTACTTTACGCAATGCTGGCACGCTTGCGCATGAAAATCCCCGGGGGGTGGTGGTCCGCGGGGCTTGGGGGGACTTTGAGCCCCCCCACCCATGAATATTGAAGCCCCGGGGGGGTCGCGGTCCCGGGGGATGGGGGTGACTGTGAGCCCCCCATACATAATTTTATAAAGCCCAGGGGGTGGCTGTCCCCGGGGCTGGGGGGCCCCTCTGGCTCCCCCATTCACTTAATAATATTGCCCCCGGGACTTGGCCCCCCCGGGGGCTAATTACCAATGAAACGTGGGAGCACGTGCTTCATTTTTTTTTGTTTTAATCGGCAGGATCCGCGCACCGTGCATCTACCCACCTGCCCCCTTTTTGCGTTTTGCGCACTTTTTTCAAGAATTTCTTGTGCCTCGAAATGGCTGCCAACACTTCCTGGTTTGGAGTGTTGACAGCAAGTTGACAGCCAATTAACATGCAGCTCGTGATCAGGAGGGTGCGCGCAAGGTGCGCTCAGGTTGCACGGATCCACCGCGCCCACAGATATATGTGTGATTTTACTTTTGATTTTCTCAGGAACTGCTGAATGGATTTAAACCATTTAACAAAAAGGCATGACTCTGAACCAAGGTCTACATTTTTGCCAAATTTGGTGTAATTCCGTTCAGCAGTTCGGGCTGTAGCTACGACTAAAGGTTGCTATGGAAAATTGCATGGGCAAAACATGTTTTGGGACCCCCTTTTTCTCGGCCCCCGCTTGACAAATCACCCCAAGACTTTCAGGATAGGAGCGGACCAGAGCTGGGCAAAAGTTTTGAAAATTTCGCGAAGATTCGTCAACCGGCGCCAAAGTTATTGGGAATAGAATGTTGCGGATTTCCTATGACAAATAGGTCCTAACTATAACTACCTACGGGCAACTGCCAGTAGGTTATATATATAACCTACCTATATATATATATGAAGAGAGCAGGTTCCCAAAATCCAGCAGGTAGGCGGAAACGGGTACAGACCACAACACGCTGAAAAGTATATTTCGTGCAAATTTTTTCCAGGTAGATCGGCATGACGCGTTTCGGCCAAGTAAGATATAGTGCTAAGTGGTTAACTTCCTCCCATACGGACCAATGGAATTGCGGCAGACAAAACAGCAGGGTGGAAATGGAAGAAATACTTTGACTCAAGTAATTCCGAATTATAAACTAAATGTTTGAACAAATAATACCATAGTGGTAAAAAACTCAATAAACCCTGATTTATACACTGAACACAATTCCAAAGAAAACAAATGGCCATTGAAATATAAATCAATAAGACCAAACAGTCAAATTGCAAAAACATCTAAGCGAGAGGAAAGAAGCCACATGAAAAAATAAAAATAGACATAATCATTAAGAGGTCATAGCGAAAAATACTCTAATAAACAACTTCCAGATCAAAAAACACGGTTTGTTTAACTTAGAAGATAAAAATTAAACAAAACCCTCTCATTTCTTTGTCATGTCATTAATGCTCCTGATTACATGATATTGTTGATATGCACAGTACTGATGTGATAATAGATCCAAAGTAGTTATTAACCAAAATCTAAACATAAAGGGCAAAAAAATCAATAGATATGCGCAGTAGTATGTTTTAAAGAATCCCTGATTGTAACAAAAAATCTCATCCATTAACAATATAATGAAAGAAAAAAATATGACAATCTCCAATAAAGTGCAAGTGCAATAAATATTGGAATTCAAACAAGCTGGAAGAATATTCATAGTTTAAAACATTCTTCAAACATTAATAACATACCCCAGGATAAAATCAACTGTACATACAATAAAGTGCAAGTGCACCTGTGCAAACACAGCAAACCATGTGCAAATAGCATAAAGTTTAGCAGCAAAAAAAAGGGGAGAGAGTAGTCTGGATGAGATTAATATCTTGCAGTGTTAGAACCTTACAATGTTAGGGGTCGCCTGATTAAATAAATATTAGAATATTCATAAAATCATTCATAAAACTCAGACAAAAAAGTCTCAGTAAAAACCCAAAGACAACCCCAAAGGGATAAAATTAGGTTAAAACCAAAGCACGGACTGACATCTAAGAACGACAGAATGAAGACCAACAAAAACTAATCTACAGTGAATGAAATACTGGTCAAGAGAAGTAAGTCACATACTGACACAAAAAAAACACAGCTGAATGACATAATCATAGGAAGTTGTGCATATCCTCCCCTGTATTAAGGCCATTTGGCATCTTGGTATCTAATAGTAGTATGTAATGGGTTTCTAGTTGTCTAAGACGTTTTTCCCTGTTGTCTCCTCTCGGTAATTTTGGTACCGCATCAATCACGAAGTATTTTAAATCGTTCAAATTGTTGTTATGAACTAATTTAAAATGACATGCAACAGGGTAACTAGGGTCAGAATTGACAATGGCACCTAGATGTTGTAGAATCCGTGTTGATACCTGCAGTTTTGTGCTGCCAATATACTTTAAATTGCAGGAACATTAAAGTATATATACTGCATGATCAGTTTTTCACGTAAAGAAACCCTTAAAGATAATGGGATTCTGATCAAATGCACTCGTAAATTCACAGGTGTTAATACCAAATTTGCAAACTCGACACAAACTGCACTTAAAAAAACCCTTACGATTAGATAACCATAACCAAGTGTTGGCACTAGTGACCTCAGGACTGGTCCTCACCAGGGCATCCCTCATAGAGGGTGCTCGTCTGAAAGTAATCTGATGTAGATCTGGCACTAGCTGTGACATAGTAAGATCAGTTTTCACTATAGGCCAGTTTTTATAGATGAGTTTCCTTAGGTCCTTGTCCTGACTACTGAAAGTAGTAATAAATCGAATAGAGTCTGGCTCACTGGATTCACTGTTAGTGCTAGAAATAGTTTTGTGGGTAGTAGTTCTAGTAACCGTCTCAAGGTACTCACTGCGGTTTGTAGTATTAGCTTTAGCTAATGCTGATTCTAGCTCCGTTCTTTTATACCCACGAGCTAGGAATCTCACAAAAGATTCATCCTGGCAAGTGATACAATCGGATTCTGAACTGCATATTCGTTTAATGCGAAGAAACTCGCCATAAGGAATACTTTTGAACAGTTGATAAGGATGGGAGCTCTGGGCATGGAGTACAGCATTACCAGCTGTGCTTTTACGATGTAATTTGGTCTGTATGCTGTTATCCCTAATATACAGTTCCACATCAAGGAATTCAACACGATCTGCCCTGATCTGAGCAGTAAATTGAAGATTCAATTCATTAACGTTGACCAAATTCACAAACTCATTAGCTGATTCAATTGAACCATTCCAGATAATGCAAATATCGTCAATAAATCTCCACCAGCGTATAACATGGGCCATAAATAATTCACCATGGGTGCGTCTGAGGACATGCTCCTCCCACCAGCTCACGTGTAAACACGCGTAACTGGGAGAGAAGCACGCCCACATAGCTACACCCTGTAGCTGCTGAAATAGCTCATTGTTAAACATAAAATAGTTATTGTGTAAACATAACTCTATCATACGTAACAACATGGCATTATGTTGATGGAAGATGATGTTTCTCTTATCCAGATAAAATTTAACTGCCTGTAAACCATCAAAGTGACGTATACTGCTATAGAGGGAACAAATATCCATAACAATGAAAAGGTATCCCTCTTGCCAAGATGTTGTTAGTACAGTAGAAAGAAAATGACCAGTGTCTTTGATGTATGATGGCAATTCCTCAACAAATTCACGGAGGAAATAATCTACATACTTAGATATGTTTTCACAGAGACTACGTTGTGCAGAGATAATGGGCCTGCCTGAAATAGGCACTTGTTGTTTGTGCACTTTAGGAATAAAATACAAAACTGCAGTGATTGGAAAATCAACTTTCAAAAAACTGTGTTCATTCTTGTTCAAAAGGCCAACTCGTTTCCATTGCCCAAGTTCACCATGAATGGAGCCTTTCAATTTCCTTATGTCATTAATGGTGGCCTTCCTGTAACACAGTTCACCATTTAAATGACGATAAGCTTCCTGTAGATATTGACTCTTAGCCCACAAAACAACATTACCTCACTTATCTGCCTTGGTTATAATAACATCAGTGTTATTCTTCAATTTCTTAATTAAAGTAGAGTATTGTTGATCACGATAAGACTGATGTTTGTAGGTTTTCAAAATCTTCCTATTCAACATTTTAAGATCTTGAATAACACAATCACTAAATATATCCAATGCATCTTTAGGCATAAGTGGAATAAAAGTGGAATTAGGACGAAAGGGGCTCAGTGCTGGAGAATTTCCACTAGTGCCTAGGTTGTGTAGTTGTTCTTGAGTTGAACACTCAGCATCATCTGGGTTGTTTACAAGGGCATGTAAAGTTTTAAGATTAGTCACATCACTGGCAGCAAGCCGTTTACTTGGGTTGTCAGAAATTGCGATTTTCGCAGCAATATTTGATGCTTTATTCAGTTTAAAGTGTTTCAATAATTGTAGTTTTCTAATAAACTTGAAAACATCAATCCGAGTTTGAACATACTTAAAACGACTATTAGGGCAGAATGACAATCCCAATGATAATAATTTTACCTCTGCCTCCGTAAGATTGACATTGGTCAAATTAATGACAGTATTGTCCATAGTTTGATCTTTTCTTAATTTTTCTTCTTCATATTTCTCCATCTTCCCCTGTTGTTTCCTCCTTTTGGCTTTACGTCTTTGTTTTCTGCACTCATTCCTCCGTTTGGTCCTTTCTTGGCTTGAGTAGTTTGCCGCCGCGTCTGGCGGCGATCCTCTACTAAAAAAACAAATTCTTCAGATGAGGATATGTTGCTTGGGATTGACGTAAGTCCTATGTCAGGTCCACTACCTTCTGAGCAGACACTGCTGGCAACTGAGCTAAGATCTGAATCAGGTTCTTCAGGATTGCGTAAACTGGATGTTGCTGTTGAGGTTATTTTAGACGTCAGAGCTTGCCTTTTGACATTATCAAATTTATGTGAAAAAGTAAAAATTCTTCCAGTTCGTAATCATTCTTATCTCTGGCAAATTTTAATATTTTACGCGCTTTGATAGATTCTTCATATTTCTGGAGGCGTAAATCAATTTCTCCTCTGCTTTTAGTGATAATGTCTTGTTGTTCATGAGATGCCAGTACTAAATTAATATATATATATATATATATATACACTTTATATTTTATTTATATGCTGAAATTAATTTATTTTGTATTTGTTTCTAAATTGTGCTTTAATGGTCTGCATTGAGTCGAATAAAGTTCATACTAGACCTAGCTGTATGAGTCCTCCTATCTAAAAAGATTTTAAATAAAAGAGCGACTCTAAGTGCCCCAATGCCAGGAATCATTGACTATGTACTAAACAGAATCGAGGCAGTTTACTTCATAGTAACTGAGGATAATTTACACTACTGGTACGCAACCATCAACCCCTGAAACAAGAGAGAAAAACACTGTAGATGGCTCCCCTCAATACTGGGGAGTGTCCTAAGTCAGCATTCCTAGAGTGCCTAGTGAGGCAATAACTAAGACGTCAGGTTTAAAAAAGAGCACTATAAAACCAAGATACAACTGTCTTCTTATCTAAATGAAAAGTAATCTCCCTCAAGAAAATGTAGTGCAAAGTTCCAACCCATATTGATTTCTACCAAGAGATACTGGAGTTATCAGAATGTAAATATGGTAGGCCCTCAGGAGGCATGTCAAGGGTGCCTCTCCAGTGCAACATACTATGCCTAGACAACTTTTACAACTTTTCTTGCTTTGTATATGTGCTGCACAGTGCAACACACATGCAAAGTCAGAAAAGAAAGGAGAAAAGAAAACATGTTTCCTTTAACGCTTGGTGACATTAATTTTGATGCAAAACCCAGTCTCAAATTTTTGGTAGATAAGGTTTTGTGTCATAAAGCATTGGTGGTTGCATGGGAATGCCCATGTGCCACGCATGTAATGCCCCCTTGATGCTAAGTAGCGAAAAGCAACACTTTGTAATGCTTTGCTTTACTTATAGGCAACTTTCCAGTACAAAACAGGTTTTGGGCTGGAAAGAAAATAGCAAAAAATAAAAAATGTGTGCTGGTTTGCATCACTTTTATGAAGCAAACACAGCACTAAATGCTTGTAAATCTGTCCCTATGACCCACAGTAAAACTTCTCACCGGGTTGAACCTGGTTTCTGGTGCTCCATACCGTACTGTCTCAAATTAGAGCTGAGGTCTACTGCAGCTAGGCGTAGGACCTAGGGCTAGGCATACTGCGACCTGTTGACCGAGACTGGCTCATAACACTTTTTGGCACTTTTTCATTTTAAACTTTTTTTAAAATCCATATCGCTTTTATATAATTGTATTTTTTTTGTGTTGAGTTTTAACTTAATTTCTATTTTTCAAATAGCGCTACTGCTGGCTAGTCGTGTCGCTTTACTTTTCAGACAGAACCCTCTTTTATTTATTGAACTCTAAATTGTCTGCCCTTCAACATGAAATGATACACGTTTATTAATTGCTGTATTTATTCAAGCAATAAGTTGCATTTCGACTACAACACCAGAAAACCAATTCATTCAATCAAAATTAAAGTTTGGGTGATAAAATCTGCGAAGAAGTGGTTATTAATTATAAATGCAAACATTATAGGCAAATACATGAACTATTGTTAAAGCGTATATGTATTTTTAATGTAACCAAGGACATCTCCTAGCATTCTGATGATAGTGCACTTATGCTTATTTCTAGTTGTCACTGTTTTTGTTTCCTTAATTCTACTATTGTTTTCGTAAAGCGTAGTGTCTCTAAACACTTTGCTGTGTGGGTTGGAAGTAATTCAGACATGGAGTTTGAGAGGAAGTGAGAAGGAGGCCACTACGGGATGCAGGGCCTCTATTGAGAGTAACTCTGGTCCAGATATACATTATGCTAGCCAGTAAAATAGCTTAACAGGTTAATATGCTAGCTGCAGAAATCTGTCTAGAAGCCACAGCATTCAATAAAGTAAGTGCCATCTGCTCTTTTAGGCAGAACAAAGAATAGTCTGTGCCTGTAAATGTTTTTTGGCTATTGTGGTTTTGCTAGTGTCTCAAACCACTCTGAAATAGTTTGAGGGCGTCACTTCAGCTGGTTGTAAGAAATCAACACCATCGAATAAGTATAGACTTCTATACCTTAATATATATGGTAAAAGTATAGCCAGATCTGCAATGGGGTTGAGGGGTATTTTTATTCTGCTGCAATCGTTATTAGGGGGGTTGAGGGGTATTTGTATTCTGCTAGCTCTCTGCATCTTCACCATCCCTTAAAACACAATAAGCATTGCCAGAGCCAAAAGGTCTGGCTTTAATGAGCTATCACATTCAAATACATGCACGTACAGCTACTGTTTATATGCGTGAGCACATCAAACCATAGGGCCTGATTTGGATGGCAGTGGAACCGCCACCAAAAGGCCATCAGTGGCAGTCCGACCACCATCCAGCATAGCAGTCAGACCGCTGCATTAGGATGCAATCGTTCCAACGGCTGTGGATGGAGGGAACGACTGATGCGCCCAATAGGCTCAAGGAACCCGTCGGGCCATCGGTCAAAACATAAACCCAACAATAGGAGTGGGGCCTGCGCAGGCAGCACCGTAGAGCTTATGATGTCCATTTCTGAAAGCCTGACCATGGCGGTCTGACCGCCATGGAAAGGCTGTCAGAAAGGGACTTTGAGGGCCACTAGCAGGGCCCTCGTGCCCTGTGGGCCTCAGCTATGAGGCCCAGGGTCACCTGTGGTGCCCCCCCAAACATCTATGCCCTGTGTGCCAGGCACCAGAAGACACCTGGCACACAGTGCATGGATGTTTCAAAAAACATCCCATTGTCCACTGTGGCTTGTGTGTGACCCTTTTCCGGGCCGCAGCACAAGCCGCAATGGAAAAGAGGATGTTTCAAACTCCCTACATGGCAGTCACATCTTAGTTTCGCAGGTGAAACCGCCGACTACATGTTGGTTGGTTTCCAACCCGCTGCATTGTGTCCGAGCGCCATTGTAATAAGGCCCATACTTACTGGCTTTGCCAGTGCTTATTTGTTATATATCTTTTTTTATACATTGGAAACAAAGAGTATATAAACACATTGATTAAAAACTTCAAAGCCTTTAAGAGAAACCAATTTTATTCGTGAAAGTTCCCTTTGAGTGGATAAGGAAAATACTCTTTTCTTGTAAGTAAACAATGTATTTTTTTCTCTCTTACAGATCCAGTCGTTGTACTTCTTTCAGGTAAATATCTTTGTGAGTTTTAGAGAAAGTTCTCCAAGGCACATGTATTCTTAGTTTGCAATAATACTGATCTGAAAAGACTTATTTGGCAGACGAGTTCCATTTAAAACTAAAACAGTAGGATCAGCACACACTAATGTTGAAATATTTCTTTCTTTCATCCGATAGAAGAATAAATCAAAACTGCTCATTCACTCTTGCAAAAATGGCTTCTGCATTCACCACATGCTCCCTGCCATCTGCTGATTCTCCTGAAAACAATGTACCTCATGCATACATTACAGTAGATGCCGTTCCTAGCTAGAGTACTGATATACAAACCAAGTGCATCGTGAAGTAACAGACATTTACTCCTCTAATGCTGGTTGTAGCTATATATTTCTGAAGGGTAGGGACCAAATCTATGCTAGTTAGCTGGTCTGTTGTTTCACTGACAGAATAAAGATCAAAAAAATATCGAGGCATAAGTACAGAATACAAAAATATCGACTGTCTATACTTAATAAGGTAAGTGCAAAAATATCCCCCAAAAATATATCGTTTACAATAATGTAGTTGTATTAAATATCGATTTTTAAATATATATAGATTAAAATATTAAAATTAACATATATCGAATACTAACATTAATTTAAAAAAATCAAATATATTTAAATTTATATTTTAACAAATAAACCTACTTTTAGAAATGTAACCACACACATGTGTATATATATGAACATAGATATATCTAAAAAAGAAATAAACTAATATATTAAATAATAATATAATTAAAAACAAATTCAATAATATTACCAAAAATATATGTATACATATTTAAATATAGCAAGAACATAAACATCTTTAAAAAGGACACTAATTTAACTAAAAAACAAAATTAAACAACACACCTTTTTTTACAATTATATACAAATATTATTAAAAAAAATCAAACACACAAATATATAAATTAAATCAACAAAATAAATTATTAAAAATTTAAATAAATACATATACATTTCACACAACATTAAAAAAGCCCATTTGTATACTAAATAAAAAATAAAAATATGTTCTCACACCTAACTCAACACAACACTGACTATTTACATCACACAAACATAAAATGTACTACTATAACTACAATAAATGTTAGAATACATCAAATATAACATTGCAAAATACTGCAATTTACTATTCCCACAAAATTTAACACAACAATAAATAATATAATTATGAAAGAAATATATATTCCCATTCCACTCAGTACAACAGCAGGGAAAGTGTTGGATTGCGGAGGGGTAAAATTTACTTCACCCACTCCAGTCAGTGCAACAGTAGGGAAAGTGTTGGATTGCGGAGAGGTACAATTTCCTTTTCCCATACCAGTGAGTGCAACAGTAGAAAAAATGTCGGATTGTAAAAAAATAAAAATGTATTCCCGGTACAGTCAGTAGTACATTACAAACACAATTTCTGCAAATACAAAAACTAATATAAAAAACAAGATAAATATGTAAAAGACAAATATTTAAAAATTAATATATTTTAAATGTTAACAACTAATGAAAATTAAAACATTTAATTAAAATAAAAACATAATTAAAATATTACAAACAATATTACAAATTAAATGCAATATTATTTTGCACATAAAATAAATCTTTAAAACTATTTATTGATAAATGTAATTAATAAAATAAGCTTAGGTATAATTTCCTCCCACCATATACCCCTGTAAACCCCACAACCCCCTCCTAAAATAAAACAAATTATGATCCGATCCCTCCACAAACATGCCACTGAAATCTGGGACCTCCTCGACAGCAAAAACCCCTACGTAGTGTTCTTCCCCGAGACCTGGTCCATCACCACCTCGGGACCAGACATCGCCATCGCCATTCCCCAAGGATACAAGATCTCCAGGAAGGACAGCCACACCTGCCCGGGAGGAGGACCCGCCATCGTCAACAAATCCACTCTCCGCCTGAGCACACTCCCCGACGAGCAGACGGACCTGATGGAATATCTTCACTTCAAGATACTGGCCAGCCCTACCACTACCCTCCAAGGAACCCTCATCTTCTGACCCGCTGGATCCCGTGGACCTTTCGCCAACTCCATCATGTGCATCATCTCCCCGCATGCCATTGCATCCACCAACTACACCCTGCTGGGAGACCTCAACTTCCACCTCAACAACCAACTGGACCCTAACACCATATCCCTCCTGGACAACCTCCACAATATTGGACTCCGCCAGATTGTGACCGAACCCATGCATTCAGCAGGACACACCCTCGACCCACTCTTCACAACAGGAAACTCCATCACCTTCAGCCACACCACCAAACTCCCATGGACTGATCGTAGATGCGACCACTTCACCTTCAGAACACCCACCATCCACAGACATCAGCACCTGCTCCCACGTAGAAACAGGACCAGAATCAGCGACCACCAGCTCACCTCATCACTCAGCAGCTCCACCCCAACCACCGAGGATTCTGAACGATGACCCCAACACCACAGCCCAAACCCTGCACAGATGGATCTCTGACAGCGCCAACACCATAGCCCCCCTCAAGAAAAACAATAACACCCATGCCAAGAAAGCTAGATGGTTCACCACCGAACTTTGAGAGTCCAGATGCACTTGCCGCCGCCTCGAAAAGGCCTGCAGGAACACCAAATCCACAGAAGTCCACAACAACTTCAGAGCCGCCACCAACGCCCACCACCAACTTATCAGAGAAACGAGGAAAAAGGCGATGAAAGACAGAATCGACACAGATGCACACAACAGCAAAGAACTCTTCAACATCATCAAGGAGTTTGCCCAACTCACTAGCGAGTCTACGGACATCCCTCCCTCACAAGACCTCTGCGACAAACTCAGCACTTTTTTCCACCACAAAATGAAGAGCATCTACGACAACTTCGACGAAGACCACCAACACACTGAACCCGCACCAACCACCCCGACACCCTGAAGCCAGCGATCGACAACTGGACAGCCTTCACCACCGAAGACATACAGAACACTATGAAGTCAATCCACTCCGGGGCTCCCACGGAGCCCTGCCCCCACCACATCTTCAACAGTGCCGCTGACACCATCAGACCCATGCTCCGCCACACCATCAACCACTCCCTGGTGACCACCTCGTTCCCTGATGACTGGAAACACGCCGAGGTCAACCCCCTCCTGAAGAAACCCTCGGCGGACCCCACCGACCTAAAAAACTACAGACCCATCTCCCTGCTCCCTTTCCCAGCGAAGGTCATGGAAAAGGCCATCAACAGCCAACTCGCCACTTTCATCGAAAAGCACAACGTCCCTGACTCCTCCCAATCCGGCTTCAGAAAACAGCACAGCACAGAAACCACCCTCCTCGCCGCAACAGTCGAAATTCGCACCCTACTGGACAAAGGAGAAACTGTAGCCCTCCCCTTCCTTGACCTCTCAGCGGCTTTCAACACAGTCTCTCACCGCACCCTAATACGAAGACTCCATGACGCAGGGATCCAAGACAAGGCCCTTGACTGGATCAGCTCCTTCCTCTCCGGCAGAACGCAGCGAGTCAGAATCCCCCCTTTCCTCTCTGACGCTACACCAACCACCTGTGGAGTCCCCCAGGGGTCCTCCATAAGCCTGACGCTCTTTAATGTCTACATGGCCCCGCTCGCCCCCATCGTCAGAACCCACGGACTCAACATTGTGCCATACGCAGACAACACCCAACTCATCTTCTCCCTATCCAACGAACCCAACACCGTCAGGCACAACTTCCGAGAAGACATGGAAGCCATCGCCAAATGGATGAAAAACAGCTGCCTACAACTAAACACCAACAAAACGGAAGTACTCATCATGGGCCTAAACCCCAACACCTGGAACAACACCTGGTCACTCCCTGCCCTTGAAAGCCCGCCCACCCCCACGGACCACGCACGCAACCTGGAAATCATCCTGGACTCTGAGCTCAAAATAGACCGCCAGATCAACTCTGTCTCGTCCTCCTGCTTCCACACCCTCCGCCTCCTACGCAAGACATTCAAATGTATCCCCCTCGAACACAGAAAGACCGTCACTCACGCCCTAATCACTAGCAGACTCTAATATGGCAACGTGCTCTACTCCGAAATAAACAAAATCCTCACCCGCAAGCTACAAAACATCCAGAACGCCACCGCAAGACTGGTCCTCAATCTCCCAAGATGCTGCCACATCTCCCAGCACCTGTGCACACTCCACTGGCTCCCCATCGAGGACAGAGTCACCTTCAAGCTGCTCGCCCACGCATACAAGGCCCTCCACGACACCGGACCAGCATACCTGAACAGCAGACTCAAATTCCACGCACCCCAAAGGACCCAACGATTAGCCCAGCTCTCCTACGCCATCGGCCCTGCACCAGAAAGACCAGATCGGGAGGCCGCTCTTTCTCCTTCCTCGTGGCCAGAGCCTGGAACACCCCCCCGCTCCACCTCAGACAGACAACATCGCTCCCCATCTTCGCAAGAAACCTCAAAACCTGGCTCTTCGACAGACCCCCTCCTTGATGGACCGTAACCTACACCCCACCCCAGCGCCTGGAGACCCCCACAGGTGAGTAGTCGGGCTCTAAAAAACTCCTGATTGATTTATTGATTACTAACACAATTAACTTAATTACTTATCAATTAAATAATTCATATTAATTAACAAACAATTAATTACAATTAAATAACTTCCAACCTGTACACCCATAAATCCCACAACCAACTCATAAACATAAACATAAAAAAAACTTACACTATTACCATAATTAATGATCAATTAAATAATTAACATTAATTAACAATTACTTAAGATTAAATTAAATTACTTTGCTGTTGTGATCAATACATTTATATTAGGAACTGTGGGATGAACACCCTACATGGATAGTCAGTTTTGACATTGTTTTCATGGAATCTAAATTACTCTCAGATTTTTCGGCCAATTAAACTTTCATCTGAAGAACACTGAGAGATGCACTACATTTTTCAATGCAGCTTCTGATTACTAATCTCTGATGGATTAAAACAATATTGATACTGATACTTCACTCCTAGGAGGGTTTTGGCAGTCTCGCTTCTCCAGGCTATGGGTTGACTTACGGTAGTTGCCACTTGTTTTAATAGACTTTTGCAGAGGCCAGTCCTATACCACTGGGAAAGGTTTCTATTGATACTTGGTAAAATCTTTTAAATGTCCCATAACCTAGACCATTTACTTCTCCCGATCAATTGCATTTGGCAAAGTACTGTATGAATATTGCGCATGGAGACTGTTTGCTATGTCAACAGCATCCTTTTCAATGACGTATTACATACAGCACAATATTTAGTGTCTGTTTTTTACAGTTAAAGCAACTTCACCTTCCTTATCATTTTGGGCCATTACATCTATTCTTTCTTTTGAACAAATCAGGGAGTATGCAACCACAAACTTTTATAGTATGGTCCACTTGCTTCTTTTTAGCGCTATACTAAATATTCCACCCAAACAAGCTCCCTGCAACTGCACCAGACCAGACTGCAAGTGTTATGCTTCCTGTACACTTTGATATTGATTTTCCCATCAGCAGATTGACCTCATTGGGCTTGTCATGCATGTGGAATCCAGATACACTTCCCCTTGACCCTTTGTTGCTTCCTTGTCAGTGTAGAAAGTGAAAACTGTATATGTAGCTTAAATCATCATAAATTAAGGGGCTTATTACGATGGCGGACGGACTGGCTTCGTCCGCCATGGTGGCGTGAACCGAGACCATCCGCCATGCATGTGGCAGTCCTGCATACTCTATTATGATGGGACCGCGGCGGTCTTGTTCCGCACCCTTAACATTGCTGCGGTGGCTGCTGACAGCAGCACCACCATGATGTCAAAAACAGCATGATGCACATTTCACTGCACTACGTGGCAGGCACTACTCTGTGCCTGCCACTTGGTGCATTGAAATGTTGGGGGTACCATGGGTACCCCCCAGTGCACCCTCACCTCCCCCCAACACAAGGGGGGCCTGCAATGGTCCCCCAAAACCAAACTCCACCTGCCTTTCAACGGCGGGTACACCGCTGCGGAAAGGCTAGCTGGAGATCTCATCATAATATGGCAGACGGTGCTTGCTAGGTACCGCCACCATTTTATGTATGCAGACCGCTCCGCCGAGCAAACGTACTGATTGCCTGTGGCGGACAGGCTTTGCCTCCACCGCGGTCACAGTCTGAATCCCACCACCATCGTAATATGGCAGTGGAAGAATCACGGCGGTGGCGGTCCTTCCGCCATGATAATGAGCCCCTAAGTATCATACAATAGTTCAAATGAATCCACCAATCAAGTCTTCCTAATTTCATATTTAACTTCTGTAAAAAATGCTCCAGCTCAGCCCGTCCTGACAGACTCTGTAGAACAGTGACTTAAGTGTTTGGGTGTGGGGATAGAATTCATGATGATTTAGAATGCTGAGTTAGCGGTTCCATGCTGAGGAATATAGACATGTAATATCAAGCACCATGTGTGTGGTAATCATTTACATGTACCGAGGCTGGGGAGGATGCTACAGTACACTTGCATCATTGTGCAAGAGTGCCTGCTTTGCAGGCAGGAAAGTTTTTCTGCAGGAAGGTACACCTTCCTGCACAAAACCAATCCTCTGAGGTTTTTCCCTCTTCCTATGGTTGCTTCAGAATGCAGCACCCATACAAAGAGGGAAAAACAAGGAGAAAAAAAATATATTTCTCCTTGTTATGCCTCCCCTTGGAAGGCATAGCATTTTGACACATTCCCATGCTTATTAGTGTTAGTAAATCTGGGACTGCAACAAAAACCATGGGTGGATGCATAGGAGCAGAGCAGAGTAACGCAATGCAGCAACTTGTGCTGCCTTGCGTTACTGCAGATTTACTAAGATTTACTAGGTGACTGTGTGTGGCACAGTAAAAGTCACTTAAGGGCTTGCATTGCCTTTGTGTTACTTTGCGTGAAGCTAAGGAAATCCAAGCCCTTAATAAAGCTGGGCCTTATTTTCAATGCTGCCCCTACTTTATTGACCACGGAAGAGTAAAATGCTGCATTTACTTTTCGGAAGTCATACCTGCATTGTTCAGTTTACTTATAGATCTCTGCAGCAGGCACTGAACTCATTAAGCTCAGCAATGACATGGGACACTGGGGTCAGACTCCATTGTCTGTACAAATCCAAAATTCAATTTTAGGTTAACATTTTCACCAAAGTGAGGGCCAGGTAGTAACTCACCTGGACATAAGCAAGCACTGCTAACGTGATATACAGCAGTTTATATCAGTGCTCAAACACATTTAATAACTTTTTCATGAAATGTTTTAATTATGAACTAATTGCTTAAATCAAATTTTCACCATATAGTATCTGACATATCACTTTTTAATTTTTCCAATGCTCAAACATTTTTGCATTAATAAAATATAAGTTTATCACAAACAAAATTTCTTCAAACAAAAGTTCAGAATTAAATGAACTTCATAGTCTTCACACAATGCATTTCGGGAAGAACCAAGTCCCTTTGTCAGGGGCAATGTCTGTAGAAAAAACATATATTTACATAGTGTCAACCAAGTGCGCTTTCATGTGTTCAGTACACACAGCAGTATTCAAGTCAGTCATGAAATTACTACAGTCACCCTAATAGTGAGTCATATTCTGTAAGTATGTTTACCACCATTTAGCTATTCAAGTTTCACCATGTCCCTGTGCCAATCACCTAAACATTACTAAACGCACTTACGTCAACGAACGTAGAGCAGTCTCTGTGTTCAAATTTAGGTTTGCCAGTATTCAGCCTGTACATGAGAGGGAATTACAGTTTATTAGATCCCTATGTTATCATGATACTGACAAGAATCTCTTGTTTGTTTAGAAAAGCCACATACCTTAATATGTCGACAATCAAGCTTCGTGTGAGTCAACTTTTCAACAAGACCATCTGTCATCCAACTCCTTCATGGAGCTCACGGTGCTTGCAACTGCCGAATTCATTAAACAGCCCATGTTTCTGCAAAACGTAAATCACACTATTTGCCAAACTGAACCCCCGCGTACAATTATACCGTGCGCTCTCAATTCAAGCCTCACTTACCGATATAGTGTTATCACCTTCCCCCGCAGAGAATGATGAATCCGTGTGACAAATGCTTCCGGAGTTTAGACTAAATAACTCCCACCGCGAGTTCACGTGAGACGACGCGACCATCAATACAACCTCCAATACAGTTGAGTTCAACGTTATCGCCATCTTTGAATGGCACACAAAGGATATAATAAAGTTATCTGTATTCTCACTCCTGCCAATATCCGTATTAAAAGAAATCTAAAATGTCCCAGTCAGTCAAAAATATGTCAAAACACAGTAGCATGATAACATTAAC
Organism: Triturus cristatus; assembly: GCF_964204655.1. Classification (NCBI taxonomy): domain Eukaryota; kingdom Metazoa; phylum Chordata; class Amphibia; order Caudata; family Salamandridae; genus Triturus; species Triturus cristatus. Next base: position 353,061,315 of record NC_140590.1, read on the forward strand.
ATGTAAATCATGGCTCTTTCAAGTTTCTTTGCACAAAAATTGTACATAAACGTGAACATATTATTGCTATGCAATTGCCAACCTGTTCATATACAGTTCAATCTATAAAAAAACAAGACATCTCAAATTTATCATTAAGCCCTGTCGGTGATAGAGAGTTTAGCCTTTTTATCCAAAAAGCTTCTCATTGTAAGAGTCTTTTAGTGTTGTCTACACCTTCCTGTTTTTGTGATTGTTCGATAATTTGAGATTTTAATTGGGCTATGTCTTTGTTCTTCCCAGTGTCTAGCTACATTGGAATTTAGATTTTTATTCCTGATGGTACTTTTATGTTCTGATAATCTGATTTTTAGTTTTCTTTCGGTTTTGCCTACATATAGTAGTCCGCAGGGGAATTTAATGGTGTATACTACTATTATTATTATTATTATTGCTTATTAAGCGCTACTGACACCCTAAGGGTAACCTGGCGCTATGTTAGAGTGTGTGCTAGATAGAAAAGAGCCCCTGCCAAGCAGAGTTAGCGGGAGGCATGGTGGAAAGCCCGAGGATATAGCCAGGTTTTGTTTCTTTTTCTGAACTGCGTCAGATTGTCTGTCTGTCTGATATCCAGTGGGAGTGTGTTCCAGAGTCGGGGAGCTGCTATGCAGAAGGCCCGACCTCCTGACATAACTTTCCTAACTCTCTGCACCCTCACTAGCTTTGATGAAGAGGAGTTACAATTAGTAGAGTGTCTTAATTTGATGCGTTCTCCAGTCAGTGGATGTAAAAGTACATCTACTGGTATGATGTTATTGCAGTGAATGCAATTATGACACTTTGTTGTTCCTTTGAATTCTATCTGTGTTTTAGGTTTCTTTTTGGTCAGAATTTCTTTTAAATGTTTTGATCTTATGAATGCAAATAGCGGTTTTTGGCGAAATAGACCGTGAAAATCTTCTTCTTCCTCTAGCAATTCCCAGCGTTTCAAAATCACTTTTTTTATTTCTCTTGATACTGTGGAATATTTTGATATAAATACCATTTTATTCCCTCCTGTGGTTGATTGCTTGATGAGTAAATCTTCTCTTGGTTTTGATAATGCACTTGTTTTATGTGTTCATAACAGTTCTATCAGGTATTCTCTGTCCATGAAGTTTTTTATTTGTGTTTCCATTGTTGCTTCACATGTAGAATTATCTGTTGTGATTCGTCTTGATCTCAGGAATTGTGAATATGGGAGATTCCTCACTAATGTAGATGGGTGAAAGCTTTCAAACAGTAACCCACTGTTGCGGTCTGTTTTATTAAAAATAATCTTGTGCTCAATTGGTTGTCTGTCATCTCAATCCGAACGTCCAAAAAAGATATACCACTCTTTACTACGGTGTGAGTAAATTGGACTCTGTCATCTTGTTCATTTAGTTCTCTTATTTTCTTCAATAAAGAACCTTTTGTATCAAGCCAAATTAAAAAAATATCATCAATGAAACGACAGAAGAACATTATTAAGAGAAAATGACGATAAGATTCCGAAATATTTCATACTGGAATTACTGGAATTTTGCCTAAAACATAGTTACTTTGAATGGAACCAACAATTTTATATACAATTGAACGGAACTTCTATGGGGTTTCCGGGAGCCCCAGTATACGCCAATACCTTTATGGCGAATTTGAAAATGAACACATACTAACAAATCAAGCATGGACAGATGGATTGGTGTTCTTTCTGTCGTTTCATTGATGATATTTTTTAATTTGGCGTGATACAGAAGGTTCTTTATTGAAGAAAATAAGAGAACTAAATGAACCAGATGACAGAGTCCAAATAACTCACACCGTAGTAAAGAGTGGTATATCATTTTTGAACGTTTGGATTGAGATGACAGACAACCAATTGAGCACAAGATTATTCAAAAAATCTACAGACCGCAACAGTGGGTTACTGTTTGAAAGCTTTCACCCACCTACATTAGTGAGGAATCTCCCATATTCACAATTCCTGAGAACAAGACGAATCACAACAGAAAATTCTACATGTGAAGCAACAATGGAAACACAAATAAAAAACTTCATGGACAGAGGATACCCGATAGAATTCTTATCAACACATAAAACAAGAGCATTATCAAAACCAAGAGAAGATTTACTCATCAAGCAATCAACCACAGGAGGGAATAAAATAGTATTTATATCAAAATATTCCACAGTATCAAGATAAAAAAAAAAAAAAGTGATTTTGAAACGCTGGGAGTTGCTAGAGGAAGAAGAAGATTTTCACGGTCTATTTCGCCAAAAAACGCTATTCGCATTCACAAGATCAAAAATTTTAAAGAAATTCTGACCAAAAAGAAACCTAAAACACAGATAGAATTCAAAGGAACAACAAAGTGTCATAATTGCATTCACTGCAATAACATCATACCAGGAGATGTACTTACACATCCACTGACTGGAGAACGCATCAAATTAAGACACTCTACTAATTGTAACTCCTGTAACAGTATACACCATTAAATGCCCCTGTGGACTACTATATGTAGGCAAAACCGAAAGAAAACTAAAAATCAGATTATCAGAACATAAAAGTACCATCAGGAATAAAAATCTAAATTCCAATGTAGCTAGACACTGGGAAGAACAAAGACATAGCCCAATTAAAATCTCAAATTATCGAACAAACCCAAAAACAGGAAGGTGTAGACAACACTAAAAGACTCTTACAATGAGAAGCTTTTTGGATAAAAAGGCTAAACTCTCTATCACCGACAGGGCTTAATGATACATTTGAGATGTCTTATTTTTTATAGATTGAACTGTATATGAACAGGTTGGCAATTGCATAACAATAATATGTTCACGTTTATGTACAATTTTTGTGCACAGAAACTTGAAAGAGCCATGATTTACATGTCTTTGTTATCATGCTACTGTGATTTGACATCTTTTTGACTGACTGGGACATTTTTGATTTCTTTTAAGACGGATATTGGCAGGAGTGAGTATACAGATAACTTTATTATATCCTTTATGTGCCATTCAAAGATGGCGGTAACGTTGAACTCAACTGTATTGGAGGTTGTATTGATGGTTGTGTCGTCTCACGTGAACTCGCGGTGGGAGTTATTTAGTCTAAACTCCGGAAGCATTTGTCACACGGATTCATCGTTCTCTGCGGAGGAAGCTGATGACACTATATCGGTAAGCGAGGCTTGAATTGAAAGCGCACGGTATAATTGTACCCGGAGGTTCAGTTTGGCAAATAGTGTGAATTACATTTTACAGAAACGTGGGCTGTTTAATGAATTCGGCAGTTGCAAGCACCGTGAGCTCCATGAAGGAGTTGGATGACATATGGTCTTTTTGAAAAGTTGACACACAAAGCTTGATTTTCGACATATTAATGTATGAGGCTTTTCTAAACAAACAAGAGATTCTTGTCAGTATCATGATAACATAGAGATCTAGTAAACTGTAATTCCCTTTCATGTACAGGCTGAATACTGGCAAACCTAAATTTAAACACAGAGACTGCTCTACGTTCGTTGACATAAGTGCGTTTAGTAATGTTTAGGTGATTGGCACTGGGACATGGTGAAACTTGAATAGCTAAATAGTGGTAAACATACTTCCGGAATTTGACTCACTGTTAGGGTGACTGTAGTAATTTCATGACTGACTTGAATACTGCTGTGTGTACTGAACACATGAATGTGCACATGGTTGACACTATGTAAATATATGTTTTTTCTACAGACATTGCCCCTGACGAAGGAACTTGGTTCATCCCGAAATGCATTGGGCAAAGACTATGAAGTTCATTTAATTCGGAACTTTTGTTTGAAGAAATTTTGTTTGTGATAAACTTATATTTTATTAATGCAAAACTGTTTGAACATTGGAAAAATTAAAAAGTGATATGTCAGATACTATATGATGAAAATTTGATTTAAGCAATTAGTTCATAATTAAAATATTTCATGAAAAATGTATTAAATGTGTTTGAGCACTGATATAAACTGCTGTATATCACGTTAGCAGTGCTTGCTTATGTCCAGGTGAGTTACTACCTGGCCCTCACTTTGATTATTCTCCGTGCTTGGCAGGCATAAGATAAGCAATGCACGCACAATGTTAAAATGTAAATAACAAAAAAAGTCATTTTTCGGATAATAGCAGAGCGTAAGTTATTTGGAACTCAGAGGTAGTGCTGGATTGTCCCCCATTTATACTGAGTAACATTTTCACCAACCATACAAGGAAAGAAGCAAAATGTCCTACTGACCGATAGGCACAACAATTTAAACAAGAGGGTTAATGGAAATGCAATTTTTAGACAGCAAAAATTGGAGTGTACGTGTTGCCTGTGGGCGCAAAGAAACTGAAATATGCATTCCGATCTCCTAGGATCTGTATCTCCTCAGCTAAATAGACACATATTTTGATGTTCCTTCTGCATTAAGGCTCAAAATAGCTGCTGCCGTCTTCATTGCTTTTATGACTCCTGGCACATTGGGTTGGGGCTAGGCAATTGCAGAAGAGAGGAGGGAGGAGAATAGGAGTCATGAAGAGAAAAGGTATAGTTGTGGAGAGGAAAGAGGGGAACTTAGAAGGGATGAGAATAGACTGATAGGAAAAAGAGTGAGTGCAGAGGAGGTAAGGGGGAGGAAACACGGAGGTAGGAGAAAAAACAGGTATTGCCTGCATTCATTCAGAATTCTGAATAAGAGAGGCGCCCCCCTAAAAGGCTGCTATGAAGGTCTGGGATTAAGGGGGAGTAAATAATTACTAAATAGAAAGCCTCCCACTTGACCTATATTTTTTTTACTACCAGCTAACGTCAGTACAGTGGGTCATCTGCTGTTACATGACATATCTACAAACATAATTTATATTTCAGACTTCATTTATTTTCTTTGTCATATGGTTTAAAAACAAGAAACAACTTTTTAATTGCAATTCATGATTTAGACTTTGATCCTCATTTACAAAACGGTATATACACGTGATCAATTTAATTTTCTCCTTTGGCAAACGTTATCAGTGTATTATTTGTAAGTCCAATGTACAGTTAACATTTCATCTCGAAGGGTTAAAATCCACTCTCATCACGATGCAACTCCATACTCACACCTCAATCACATACTCTTCAATCATATCACTGACACATACTACACACACTCATACGCATCCCAGTTTTTCACTTTGAAGCATGAATCTTTTATCGATTTTAATAAGCACTGGTGATGGTTTCAAGACTATTTCTATCTGGGTGTAAAAAGGATGGGAAAGTATTCACATTTTAAATATATATATATATATATAAAGCAACGAAAGATAGCTTTTAGGGTCATTTCAATTTCTTCTTTTACTTTTAGCAACAATTTCCATTGAAATGTACGTCGACCGGATGGTGCGAAATCCCAGTCACCAGCACAGCCTCTGAGGGTTGATGTTTCACCCCTTGTGATTCCATCTGTGTATGTAGTGTTGTACTTGTATGTGTATGAGTGTGAAGCGCCCAAGCCCAAGGCAATCAGTGACGTTCCCCCTCGTCATGGGGGAGAGGCCCTCAAGGACCTTTGCTGGGCTGAGGAGGTCATGCCACCAGGAGCTGCGACATCTTCAGCCCAGAAAAAGTTCAGCTTAGGCAACCAGGAGCCTGTGCATTTAATGCATGTCTAGCTTGGATGCCTGACCTGAAAACAAAGAGTGTTTGTCAGGCTGACCTTTGTCCAGCCTAACAAATACTCTTCTTGATGGGCAAAAGGTGAGGGGTGCATGGACCCTCAACCCATATGGACTGGCTGATGCTGATCGCAAACACTGGCTATAAAAGCACAGAACAGCTTAAAAGCATACTTTTAAAAAACAATGCACTTTATTAAAATATGACAACGAAGCACTGGGTGCTCATTTTAGTTATAATTAATCAATATGCCATTATTAGCCCAAAAGGGTACTTTGCACCATGAACTGAGTAAACAATACATTTTTATTGTTTTTAAAGCTTTACATAGTACAAACTTGGCAGAGGAAATTAAAGTGTTTACATGTGAACCAGGCACACATGAATAAATGATTTGCCCAGAATAAAAGGATGTTGACCCAAAGCCTGGAATTTATGGTTTTCCAGTTCCAAAATGTGCGACTTTAGCTGTTAGGCCACATCTCCTTCAATTTTATGTGCATCTATAGCAGACACAGGCCTCACATAAAAGGTGCACGCGCATCTTACCACATTTTATTTCAAAATCAGCACGTTATAGAAGAATCCCCAAAGGGCACACTAGCAACCGATTATCCTAATACAAAGGAAATGTATTTTCTTAATATTAGTGAGAGCTGCTACCTTAATTCACAAATATTGTAGAAGTACATAAAACATAGCATTTGTATAGACCTATCTGGCATAAACTGGCCAAACATACATGGTGCACTGTAACTAGTACTTTAATTTAATATGTAAAAGATTGAACACTAGCAGATAGTTGTAAAAAATATTAATGTGCTGTTATGAGCCGAAACATATTTAGAAGAGCAGCACAAAATGACCTCAAATCATGCACGCAAACTAAATTATGTACACAATTCGTAACCCCACAACCAAATTAAATGTTACATCTGCCGAAAGCACTTTGTAAACCATGAAGGGGAGAGAATGAGAACACAGTGTAACACTGCAAAATGTGGTGCACAACATGGCTCACGTTACAGCATCTCTTTAAACAAAAGAACCTAAAGGAATGCTTACTAGTTATCTTAATGTGCGTGATGTGACTTAATGGCATAATAGTAATGTAAAAAGTGAATAATCTCTACAAGATAATTGTAATTAACAGCACTTTCACCTCATATAAAATACTTCATCACAACAGACAGCAGAAAAAGGGCAGAGGAGCAATGTAACAATGAATGATTTCTGTAAATGTGACACCAGAGCATAGTCACTAAGCCTAGTCCCTGACATTTATAAATACATTGACAGGCCATTGTTCTGTTATGTTAGCATCACTTAGTATAGCGCAGCGAATCATCACTGGAGAAATATCTCGGTGCTTCTGTTGAAGTATGACTAGCAAAAACAGCCAAATGTTTTGCAATTTGTTTACCCCTTCGCTGCTAGGCCTTCCCCCCATGCAAACTCCTCACCCATGCCTACAAAGCCCTCAACAACATCGGACCCAAATACCTCAACGAGAGAGTATCCTTCCACGTACCCAAGAGGAACCTCTGCTCCGCCGACCTCGCCCTGGCAGAGGTCCTACGCATCCGCAGAAACAGACCAGGCGGGAGAGCCTTCTCTTACATCGCAGCCAAGACCTGGAACGAGCTCCCTGTGAACATCAGACGCTCCCCGACCTTGCACACGTTCAGGAAGGTCCTCAAGACTTGGCTCTTTGACTGATACGGAGCTGCTCCCCCCCCCCAACGCCTTGAATCCCTCACGGGTGAGTAGCACGCGCTTTGTAAACCACTGATTGATTGATTGATTGAGTTCGCGCTTAGGCCCCTGTAACTTTTAGACCACATAAGGTATACACGCCAAATTTTTGTCCTTTTCTTCCAACATCATGAAGATTCTAAAGGTACCCAAGGTTTGTGGGTTTTGTTTTTTTCGGGAAAAATGGGAAAAAAGTGCTGCAAATGAAAGCCTCTGTTTTTTTCCCTGCAAATGGTATCAACAAAGGGTTTGTGGGGCTGAAATCACAATTTTCCTAACTTTCAGGGACTGAAAGACTTTAGACAGAAAACCAACATTTTTTACACAGTTTTGGCATTTTACCGTGACAGCCTATTTTTGATATTTTTTGTGCTTTCAACCTTCTTCCAGTTGATGGTAGAAATGGGCATGAAAGCAATAATGGATCCTGGAAAGCTGTACATTTTAGAAAATTAGACAAAATTCTGCATTCAGCAACGGGTCATTTGTGTATAGGAACAATTGAAAATTAGTTGAAAAAAACAGACATTTGTGCCAACGGTTTCACCTGTAACTTCTTCTAATTATGACAGATGTTTGAAAGCAATATACTGTTACATCCGGTGGACCTTTCTGTTTGTGGGGATATATATATACCAAGAACCCGACGAATCCAGAGCCAATAACTGAGCAGCGTCTCGCAATGGCTTTTATTATGTACCGGGTATATAGCAGTTAATTTGGGAAAATATATATAGTGAAAAATCGGGATGAAAGACACCTATGTATTTCTGAAATTAGAACACAATATAGAGTTTAGAAACAGTTGCTATTTGCACATTCCCGAAATTCTGAGTACCCATACTAGCATGAGAATTATAGGACATTTTTCAGAGTGACTTCTTTTTTACACATTGTCTTTCATTTGGAAGGCAGAAATGCATCAAAAGGCAATAGGTAATAACAGTTGCTCTACAATTCTGTGTTACCCTAAGTCTCACCATAAAAATGGTACCTCACTTGTGTGGGTACGCCTAGAGCCCGCGACAGGAAACGGCTCAAAACGCAACATAGACACACATTTTTGCAGGAAAACTGACCCTTTTTTTGCAAAGTGCCTAGCTGTGGATTTTGAGCCCTAGCTCTACCGGCACTTAGGAAAACCAAGAAAACCTATACATTTTTTAAAACTAGACACCCAGGGGAATTCAGGATGGGGTGACTTTTCTGGCTCTCACCAGGTTCCTCACATTCCTGTCGTGGAAAGTTCTGGAATCTGCGTGGATCCAAAAAATTCCTCCCACCCCACATTCCCAAAGGCTTCTGAGAAAAATGGCACCTCACATGTGTGGGTAGGCCTAGTGGCCGCGACAGGAAATGGCCCAAAACGCAATGTGGACATACCACATTTTCACAGTGAAAATTGACCCTTTTTTTGCAAAGTGCCTAGCTGTAGATTTTGAACCCTAGCTCTGCCGGCCCCTAGGGAAACCTAGAAAACCTATACAACTAGACACCCAGGGGAATTCAGGATGGGGTGACCTGTCTGGCGCTCACCAGGTTCTGTTACCCAGAATCCCTTGCAAACCTCAAACTTTGTAAAAAAAACAACACTTTTTCCTCACATTTCTGTGGTGGATGGTTCTCGAATCTGTGTGGATCCACAAATTTCCACCCATCCCACATTTCCCAAAGTAGCCCGAGAAAAATTGTACCGCACTTGTGTGGGTAGACCTAGTGCCTGCGACAGGAAACGGCTGAAAATGCAATGTGGACACACCACATTTTCACAGTAAAAACTGACCCTTTTTTTGCAAAGTGCCTAGCTCTAGATTTTGAACCTTAGCTCTGCCGGCACCTAGAGAAACCTATATATTTTTGAAAACTACACATCTAGGGGAATCCAGGATGTGGTGAATCCCTTGCAAACCTAAAACTTTCTAAAACAAAACACATTTTCTGTGGTGAAAAGTTCTGGTATCTGCATGGATCCACAAAATTCCACCCACTCCGCATTCCCCAACGTCTTGTGAGAAAAATGGTACCTCACTTGTGTGGGTAGAACTAGTGCCCGGGACTGGAAACGGCCCAAAATGCAATGTGGACACACCACATTTTCACAGTGAAAACTGCCCCTTTTTTTGCAAAGTGCCTAGCTGTAGATTTTAGACCCTAGCAGTGCCGGCACCTAGGGTGCTCATGACAGAACCATTGTGTCATGAGCACCCAAAGGGTTGAAATTTCCTAGCTCTGTTGTCAAACATATTGGTAGGGGAGGTTTATTCCAGTAGAAGGGAGCCAGGTAGGAGAAAGACCTCCCACCAAATCTGGAGGTACATGTCCATGGATTTTGAAGTCGGGCTTTGTCTGTGGATCTCAGCAATGTTGTCGGTGATAGTATCTGAGTCTATTTTGGAGGTAGGTTGGGGTATTGCATTTTATGATTTTATAGGTAAGGCAGCAGATCTAATAGATTGGCCTTTTCCTAATAAGCAGCCAATGCAGATTGTGTAGTATTGGAGCAGAGGGAAAACCAGATGGGAGATTGCACACAAGTCTGGCTGCAACATTCTGCACCACCTGCAGTTTAGACAGTAAGGTCTCATTGGCACCCAACAAGTAGAGCATTTCCATATCTTAGACGACTTGTGATTGAGGCTTGAACTAGGGTTTTCCTAGCGGTAGAGGGGAGCCAAGGAAATTCTTTTTTCAATAATCAATTGGTGGCAATACAAGTTCCAGAGAGGGTTGAAACATGTTCTTTTATGGACAAAGAAGTGTGCATCTTAACACAGAGATTTTTAACTACTTGTTTTGGTGATGGGACAGGTTCCAGTTCAGATGGCCAACAATCCGAATTCCACAGATGTTGAGCTTTCTCGAATAGAAGTATTTTGGTCTTTTCTCCTTTTAATTGCAGGCAGTTATTGGACATTCAGGAAACTATCCTCCTCATACAGTCAGAAAAGTGGGCTTTCACCCCTTCCAATTCGGGACAAAAGGAGATGGCCAACTGTGTATCATCGGCATAAGACATTTTCTAGAAACCACATGCATGGACAATGTGTGCCAAAGGGGCAATGTAGATGTTGGATAATGTGAACCCCTGCGGAACCCCTTTTCCGACCAGCATGGTACGTGATTTAAAGGACATCAGATAGATAGAACCATTGGAGAGCTTTGCTTTAGACCCCAATGTGGTGTAGCCTGCAAATTAAAATATCATGGTAGACCCTATCGAAGCCTGTAGATAGGTCCAGAGCACAAGCATCATTGGGTTCTCCACATCCAGGGATGATCTGACAGTATCAGAGACAGAGACTAGCACTGTACCGTGACGTGTTATAAAGCCTGACTGAGATGGATCGAGGAGCCTGTGTTCTATCAAGAATGTGGAAAGCTGATTATTTATGATGCTCTCTAAAAGTTTGCTAAGGAGAGAGAGTAGCAAGATAGGATGGTAATCAGAGGGATTATTAGGGTCAATGTTTTGGCTTTTTTAAGATATGGGAAACTTGGGCAGTTTTTCAGAGGACAGGGACTGATGCTGAGTCCATGGAGAGTATCCAAAGAGACATAATGGCGGGAGAAATTCAGTTATACAGACTTGCCATAATACTGGAAGGGCACAGGTCCAGTGGTGATCTTGATTTGTCAGTCTCTAGCAGCCTCTGGGTCTGCTTCAATGTACAAGGAACATAACTTTCCAGATGATAAATGGTGTTAGGAGAAGAAAGACTAAGATCTAAAACATTATCATGTTGGCTCCACGTTGGAGATCAATTCGCATTGATATCGTTTATTCCATCCAATACATGCTTTTATTGTCTGGCTTGACATCATAGCTGTCGCCAGACAATCAGGTGAAAACACCATGAGAGCTCCTCCCACATGTGGAAAGCCAGGAGCACATGCATTGATAGGGCAAAAGTGTGTGTCCTCGAAGAAGTGCTTCCTCTCCACGCGGCTGTCATCATTTGTTTTTTATTTATCCAGCTGCATGAGGTTGAGCTTTTAGGGGCACATACACATTGTAATGGTAATAAATTGTCTTAGAATGCTAGATAATTTATGTTGTATTTCTCTGGCAGCAGCACAGATGGAAGGAGGGCAGACATTTACCTGCATGGTATTTTAGATCATGCTTGACAGTGCAACTTTCGCCTGACCTTTTAACCTACACCAACATTATTCTACTGTTTTTTGCTTCCACACATGTCTATTCCCATGCTTCACATTACGATACAACATTGGGGCATATTATCAAGGAACGGCGATAACATTATCGCCGCTTTAGCGTCAGGAAACTGCCGCTAAAGTGGCGATAATGGGCTTGATGATATGCCCTTGAGAATTCCCATAGAAGCCCATGTTCTGGTGTGAACCTGGGCTTCTATGGGAATTCACAAGGGCATAATATCAAGCCCATTATCGCCGCTTTAGCAGCAGTTTCCTGCAGCTAAAGAGGCGATAATGTTATCGCCGTTCCTTGATAATATGGCCCATTCTTTTATAGCCAGGCCAATCGCCACTGCCAATACTTGTCTAATTTGTATCTTTTTGATACCTACTGTGAAGATTTGTTACCAGCCTAGTGGTATTTATGCTTTAAAGCAAACAGATGCACAGGAGAACACATTTTAAAAAGCTACCAGGACTACAGTAAACTAGATCCTTCTCAGCAATATTGTCTTTTACTTTGAAGTTTGCTTTCACTGTGAGAGGCCAAGCACTAGCTGCAGACAGTTACACATTCAAAGGAAACAACAGAGGGTTAAAAATTAAAAGGCAATACTTTTGCCTGAGACCTTCTCTAAGTTTATTATAGTTTATAGTTTTACATAGCACAAACTTTCCTCGAGGGCATTACAGAGTTTACCGTGAGGAAAAGAGGTTATAAATTTGTTTTTTCTGTTTCATATAGCACAAACGTGATGGCATTAGTGTGCTTTAATTGAGACCTGGCACCCAACGCTCATAGGGCTCAAAAGGCTTCAGCCCCCCTGTCGTGTGTGCCAGCTGAGGCTGAGACAGCTTCCGGGACATACAGACAGCTTTTGTGCTGCTGTAGGCTGGCTGGTCTGTCGTCCATCTTCTTGCAGCCGCACCTGAGTACTTCACAGGTCTATAAAACACCATTTACTTGTTAACGAGGCTTTGTTGTTTTTTCACCCCTTCTTAGAGACCCTACATCTCCACTCTGCCTACTGCTAAAAGAATTACCCCCCCGACATTTTTATTAGCATCCCCCCAACCGAAATTTGTCTCTAGTTGCGCCTCTGATTGAGACCTAGAGGTTACACATTTGTTTATTGTTAAGCCTGGGGAGATTAAGAAATTTGCCCAGAATCACAGATTGCTACAGCAGAGCCAGGATTTATCCTGGTTCCTCAGGCCCAAAATAAGCTGTTCTAGTCACTGGGCCAGATGTAGGTAAATGTGAAATACCGATTCCTTAATACCGAATTTTACTGATTCGGCATTAAGAAATCGGTATTTCCTATGTAGGTAAAGATTCGGTACAAAATACCGAATCCTTAATATTCCTTATTACCGAATCGGTAATTGAGATCCGGTAATAAGGAGTACCTACCCATTCATTTCTATGGGCTTGGACGCCCATAGGAATGAATGTAAAGACATTCACTATTAGCGATTCGGTATTACCGAATCGTTAATAGAGGGAGGTATTTCAAGGGTGCCAGGGTGTCCAAAGGACACCCTGTTTCACCCCTGAAATGTGCATGTGTTCACATGTGGCGCACATTCATGCCCTAAGGGCATGGATGTGTTCCACATGGCACATTAAAAAAAGCAAAAAAGTGCTTTTTGTAAGGAAATCGCTACTTACCACCAACTTGAAGTTGGTGGTAAATAGCGATTCCTTAAGGCTGAGGTACACTGTTTTCAGTGCTTCCTACATTGCATTTAAGAAATCGGTATTACCGATTCCTCAAATGCAAGAGCAATAAGGAATCAGTATTTACCAATTCCTTATTTACCGATTCCTTACCTACATCGCACATGGCTAAATACCGGTCGGTAATGCTGAAATTTACCGAATTTCGCCGCTACCATCTGGTATTTAGCCACCGACATCTGGCCCCTAGACACGTCTCAAAATCCTGTTTCTTTGTTTCAATACTGCCAGTTAGCATGGCAAATAAATTGTCTTTGTAAAAGGCGTACTTGGCAAATATTAGGAATAAAGTAAATGTTTCAGACAAATAAAGGAAACAAAATAATCCTAAATACAAAAGAAAAACCTGGCCAAAGTGAATTCTTACATGTGCACTGTAAACAGATGTCACACTTCAAAATAAGATGCACATCATAACTTACAAAACAGCTCTATGTAAAACAAATAAACAAACATTCGCAGTGGATAAAAATGACAACATAAGCATGTTGATAAAAAGGTAGTTCCTCTTTTAAACATGAAGAAGACAGTCACTAGATAGCTGTCTAAAGTCCACAGGCAAAATGCTGTCACTCAATAAATAGACACTTGAACTGCCTAATCAGAGTCTACTAAAGAAACAAGAAATACAGCTGCCACAGAGGACAAAGCCAATGAAAACAAACAACACACCCCTTCCCAAGCTAAATATAAGCAAAGGGCTGATTCCATTTTGATCGACAAGGAAACTTACAAATGATAAAAGAATGCTGACCAAAAGCCCTTATTCTCTATTTGTATGTATTGCAATTGTTAGAAATGGGGGTCTCTAGTTGGCTGAGTTAGGTGCCTTAGGCCAAATAGGGACCCTTGCTTCTAAGTCAGGGAAAGGAAGGACACCTTCTCAGATAGCCCCTGCTCACCCCCTCGGTAGCTTGGCATGAGCTGCCAGGCTTATCTCCAAGGCAAATGTGTATAGTATTTGCAACCACGCTCTCAGCAACCCAATGATAACACCACAATTGGACTCCACACGTGTTTCATAAAAAAACAATGATATGTTTATATAAAAAGATATACGATGAGACCACACGATTAAAATACAACATATGCGTATTTCTAATATTTTACCTGGCCGGCTATTAGGCCAGCAAGCCCATATAGGTTCTTGCAGTATTAATGAGCAGTTCTCAATGATCCCATGCAGTCCTAATGCAATGCACTGCAGTCCGTAATACAAGAATCAGGCACTTTGTAATGTAAAAATAATGCAGTTCGTTATGCAACAATCAGGCAATTTGTTATGCAAAAATAATGTAATGCGTAATGCAACAATCAGTAAGTTTGTTAGGTGAAAATAATGCAATGCGTAATGCAACATTCAGGCAGTTCGTTATCTAAAAATAATGCAATGCTTAATGCAACAATCAGGCAGTTCATAATGCAAAAATAATGCAATTTGTAATGCAACAATCAGGCAGTTCATGATGCCAAAATAATGTACTCCGGCACCCATTGAGGTGCTCTGGACGGTCTCTATGCCACTCTTACTGACTCGTTGTAAGCTACTGCCAAAATATGCCCCCAACACGGTTTAGAATGGAAAACAAAGTGTAGCTCCACACTCCGGCCCCAGTACCGCCACTCCTCGGCAAGTACGGGCCGCAATACGGACTTCAGTGGAGGCTCACGCTGAAAGGTGGGGAAAGGCCATGAGCGTTTCTCTCGTAGCCCACACCTCGCTCTAGGCGCGACACACGCACGCTCGCTGAGCGTTACCTGGAGGGTACGATCTCACTCTCCTCTCCTCGCTGCTTGGGTCTCCGATGCGACTTCGTTGATCTTGGGCAGTGGAACACGGCCCCCCCCCCGATGGGGATGGTTTGAGGTCCCTCCTTGGCAAAAGACAGGCTCGGGCTGATGGCACAGCTTCTCTGGGGATGCCGGTCCGGGCCGATGGGGATGCCGGTCCGGGCCGATGGCAATGACGAGGTCTCAGGCTGCAACAGGGGACACTCACACAGCGTTGCTGAGACTCACTTGAGCTTGGGGAATATACACGATCACAGGAAAGTCCTCACGAAGGTCTCAGGCTGCACGAAGCACACAGCGTCGCTGAGACTCACTTGGACCCTGGGTGCACATGTTCACAGGCAAATCCTCACGAAGGTCTCAGGCTGCACAATGCACATGCACACAGCGTCACTGAGACTCACTTGGATTCCGGGTGCACACGATCAAGGGGCTGTTCTTACGAAGGTCTCAGGCTGCAAAAAAGGACATGCACACACCGTCGCTGAGACACAGCTGGAAACTTTTATGTTCCTGAGTTTCCACAACAGGGAGCCAGCTCTCCTCGGGCCCTTGGGGACAAGCTACTTCAGGACACAGCAAAGTCCTTTCAAGCAGGGGGACACAGCACACAGCAAAGTCGCTTAGCCTCTCCTTGGTTAAATCAGCAAACTACAGACCAGCCACAGAACACACAGCAAGGGTCAGTCCTTTCCTTCACTCTCTTCAGCTGTTTCTTCCTTGGCAGAGGTTCCTCTTGACCACAAAGTAGTTTCAATCCTTTTCAGTCTTGATCAGTCCAGCGTTCAGGGGTTTCAGCTCCCATAGTTATACCGATAAATGTATTTGAAGTCTTTGTGTTCAGGGGTCACTGACCCCTGTCTAAACCAGTTCTGGGTGCCTCCCTGCCAGTGACACCTTATTCCTTTGATAGTGGGGGTCTGGATCCTGATTCACTCAGCAGGATATGGAGCCATTGTTTTATGGCAGCAACCCAGGCCCCTTCACCTCCAGGGGCTACTCCTCCCATCCTACACTTGGGATGCAGGTCAGCCGTTGCTGTCTCACCTACTCCTCCTCTGGGTCAAGACATTCCCCAGATCCTATCACATTCAAATCAAGACAGTTAATCCACAACCAGGCAGAGACACACAGAATTGTTCAGAACAAAAAAACAACCACTTCTAAAAGCGTGGTTTCTAAACACACAATTCAAAAACCACTTTCACAAAAAGATGTGTTATTAAATTGTGAGTTCAGGCACACTACACCTCACCATTCCATCGTAAGCCTATGGGAAGATAGGCTGGAAACATATTACACAGCCTCCCCCATTCTGTCCTATGGGCAAGATGGCCTTTCAACAGTGAAAAACGAAATGGAGAGTATTTCACTGTCAGGACATGGTACGCACCTCAGTACATGTCCTACCTTCCCCATACACTGCACCCTGCCCAGAGGGGTAACTTGGGCCTACCATAGGGATGTCTGATCTGCATAAAAAAGGAAGGGTAAGGCCTGGCAAGTGGGTGCACTTGTCAGGACAACAAGGTAGTTTAACAAACTGCGCACAGGCACTGCAGTGGCAGGTCTGAGTTCCCTCTTTAAGGCTACTGGTGTGGGTGGCAAATTAGTGCTGCAGGCCCACTAGTAGCATTTGTGTTATCAGCCCTGGCACACATAGTGCACTTTACTAGGGACTTTACTAGTAAAACAAATATACCAATTATGGACAAGGAATTACCAATTCACTTTATACAGAGAGCACTTGCACTTTGACACTGATCAGATGTGGCAAAGTGCCCAAAGCATCTAAGTTGGCAACAAACAATCCACCACAGCATCAAAAATAGAGGAGGTAGAGGCAAAAAGTTAGGGGTAAACATGCCAAGAAATGCCAGGTCTAACAGTAATCTGTCTCTTGGCCAGACCTAAAAGGAGCTACGAGATTTACTGCAGAAAGGAAAAAGGAAAATAAAATAAGACCAAGCAATAAATGGGTGAAGGAGAAAGAATTAAATGGGGCAAATCTAGAAGCAATAAAAAAAAGCAAATACTGAAAGAAGCAAAAAACATAAAAATGAAAAAAATGAATTCTGAGTCAGCTACCTGACTGGGATTAAGGAATATTTGAACCAATCTCTGATGGGAAATGTTGAACCTCTCTCTGCTTGGAAAACTGCATGCTTAAAAGAGTCTGCTTCATTGAACTCTGTACAGAAGCAGCAACACTCCTTACCACAGAAAAATATATTCCAGAATTTGAATTGAGTGATGAATACCTAGGGGCATATGTATCAACATCTCCATTTGCGATTCTCAAATAGCGATTTTTTGAGAATCGCTATTTGAGAATTGCAAAACGGGATGTATTTAAAAAATTGCAAAACTCTTGCGATTTCTTAAAATTCCTTAATTGCGATTAGCAAATTGCGAAATCGCAATTAAGGAATACCTTCCCATTCATTCCTATGGGCCAGGAGGCCCATAGCAATGAATGGGAACTCCTTCTCAATTTGCGATTCGCTATTTGCTAATCGCAAATTGAGAATAATTTCAAAGGTGCAAGGGTGTCATGATGACACCCTGATGCACCCCTGACATCAGCATCTGTGCACATATAGCGCACATACATGCCCTAAGGGCATATATGTGCACCACATGGCACTTTGAAATACGCAAAAAAGTGCATATTTAAAAGAAATCGCAATTTACCACCAACTTGAAGTTGGTGGTAATTTGCGATTTCTTAAGCAGAAATCGCACAACTTGGGTGCGTGTTACATTGCATTTCAGAAATCGCAATTTGCGATTTCTTAAATGCTTACGCAAACTTAAGAAATCGCAAATTTAGCGATTCCTTAAGATTGCGAGGCTGAAATGCCTCATACATCTCCTTTTGCGATTTTGTATTCGCAAACGCTGTTTTTTTGCGATTCGCAGCATTTGCGAATACAAAATCGGTTGATACATATGCCCCCTAGTCCTCAAAGCACGCGTCTTTGGATTTGAAGGGTGCCGAGGAGCTAGGACGAGTCCTAGGGTCCTGGAAGAATTCCTTGCTGACCTATAAATTACTGGGTATGGCAAGCAGGCCTGCGTGGGTGTGTTATGACTCCACCAAACATATTTCCAAAGGCTAAGGGCTGTAGTACGCTCTCTGGTGTTTGTCTCATTATTGATTTAAAAATTCTCTGGACTTTTTCTAAAATGTCCCATTACAGGAGTAGAATTGATCAGATAACTGACTGTTACTAGCAAATATGTACTGTGTCCACGTGGCTGGCTGCGCCTCTTCCAATGTACAACCACAATACACTGCTGCCATTCAGTGGATTTTCAGGATAAAAGCACGCCAGGGTCTTATGTAGGGAGCGCACCTGCACTCCCCTGTGAGTCAACCCTTTTCTCACTCTTCCAATTGTGAATCCAGTGCCATTTCTGGTTCTGTGCCTCAGACACAGCCTCTGCTCATATCACTCGATAAGGCATCCATCTGGTTCCCCATTCACTGAATGTAGTAAACTCATGGACTCTTAAGTAAATCTCCAAATAATCTTGGTTGCTTTCCCACACACTACTCTTACAGATATATGTCCATCTGCTTCACTGGACTCTCTAGAACTTATTTTTAGGGGGGCACACCAAGGCTCATAGATGAAACTGAAATTAATAGTGAAGACTCTGCAGATATGTGTGTGTATCACATAAACACACACACACCCCCACACACACAAACACATTCACGTATATACTTATTCACTGGAAAAAACAAAGGTTAAAGTAATGTTGTAGTTAGGGAAAATATTCAGTAACAACGTAAAGTTTTAAACTCTAAAAACACCAAAAGTTATCGGATACAGTTATTGTGGTCTCAAGTAACTGTAACTCATGCCCTAAGGTAACTAATAGCTTGTTCCCCCCAAACGCACTGTTTTCTCATCAATTATTTAATTACAAATGGTGCAATGATAATAACAATGATGTCATATCAGATGTTACGAGTGGTGTAATATATAAGGTAATTAGCTGTGCTTGCCGAAAGTGCGAGTTATAATCACCTTAGAGCACAAGTTATAGTTGCTAAGTATAATTATAACTGGTTAATTTTTTTTTTTTTTTTTAGATTTTAAAGCATTTAATATGTTACTCAGCATTTCACCTAACTATAATGTTACTTTAACCTTCGGATTTTTAAAAGAAAGTCTTGTGTTTTTTTAACATAAAGCAATATTTTATTAGCATACCGGCCATGCACAGTAGGAGGTTTGCCACAGGGAATGGCCCCACAGGCAACCAACCCCATGCTGTGAGGCTGGCTTCAGGGACTGGCCTGTGGCCAATCCCGCCCACAGGCAGCCAATGCCATGCTGTGCATGGACTTCTGCCAAGTGCAACATGGGGGTTGGCCACAGGCCTGATCTCCGGCCAGGCCCTGTGGCCAACCTACCGGGAGTCAGACAACCTCATGCTGCACACAACCTTTGGTCAAACGCCCCCCCACAGGCAACCCCATGGTGTGCAGGGCCTTTGGCCATCCGCAGCAGTAGGTTGCCCACAGGGCAGGCCACAGGCCAGACCCTGTGGCAAACTGCCCCAGAGACAGCTAACCTCAGACTGCACATGGCCTCCTTCTGTGTGTAATGGGGGTTTGCCACGGGGCCTGACTTCCAGCCAAGCCCGGTGGCCAACCCATCTGGAGGCAGTCAACCTCACCATGTGCACGGCCTTTGGCCGTGTGTAGTGAGAGGTTGGCTAAAGTGCCTGGCCGCCCTCCTTGCAGGCAGCCACCCCCAGACTGGGTGTTGCCTTTGGCCAACCCCCTACAGGCACCCAACCCCACACTGCACACAACCTTCACCCATACACAGTAGGGGGTTTGCCGTGGGCCAGGCCCTGTTGCCAACCCCCACAGGCAGCCAACCCCACACTGCTCATGGCTGAGGGACAACCCACTGGAGGCAAACAACCACATACTATGCACAGCTTTTGACCTTGTGTGATAAGAGGTAGACCAGAGGGCTTGGCCTGAAGCCTTGCCCTGCAGCTGACCCCCCCACAGGCAGTCTACCTTGTGCTGCGCCTGGCCTTTGGCCAACCCCCCAGCAGGCAGTCAACCCCATGCTGTGCACAGCCTTCAGCCATGTGCAGCAGCTGGTTGGACACAGGGCCTGGCCAGAGGCTAGAACTTTTCCCAACAGCTCCGCAGGCAGCAAACCCCACGCTGTGCTTGGTCAAAGGCAGTGCACAGCAGGAGGTTGGATACAGGGCCTTACCAGCAGCCAGGCCCAGTGGCAAACCCACCCAGAGGCAACCAGCCCCATGCTGCGCATGTGCTTTGGCTGTGCGTGGCCAGAGTTTGGATGCAGTGCCTGGCCTGCGGTCAGGCCCTGAGGCCAAACCCTCCTGCAGGCAGCGAACCCCACCATGCTCACTGCCTTCAAATGTGCACAGCAGCAGTTTGGCCAAAGGTGTGGGCAGGCCCTGTGGCCAACCCACCCAAAGTCAACCAACCCCCTCACAAACTGCCAACCCCAAGATGTGTACACCCTTTGGTGTGTGTGACACAGGGTTAGCCTTTGGGCCCCAGGGACCCTATCCCCCAAGTAGCCCTCCTCAGAGAGCCTCATTAGACCCAGGGCCGGACTGGGAACCTCCGGGGGGGGGAGGGGGCGGTTGGGTGATGCGGCCGAGCTTTTTGCCAGGGCCAGTTTTGACCGATTTTGTTAAAGGGGGCGATATGGCCTTGTAACAAAAGCGGACCCCAGGGGCCCAAAACCGGCTGCCACCCTCCTGGCGCACCAGGAAAAAATGCCCGGTGCCTGCTGCGGGCAGTCTGCCCCTGATTAGGCCCAGAGGATCCTATCCCCTGGGACCAAATTCAATTAAAAAGGTGGCGGGCCGAGGTTCCTCCTCCCCAAGCTTTCAAAGACCCCCAGGGATCACATCCCCAGGGCCTCATTTTATTAAAAAGGGGAAGGGAGCTGCACAGCCCCTCTTCCCGAGTGATCTCCGGCCTGTGGGACCCCATTTCCAGGGGATAAATTCAATGAAAAAGGGGAAAGGGGATGCAGGGCCCCTCACCCCGAGGCTCAATAGGCCCCACTATCATGCACAGTGTTTTTAGGTCTCGCCTGACCCAGCGCATGCCGTGGTCTGGCGAGACTTTTAGTAAGGGCTTCAAAAAACGCTGCCATGGCTGGCCTAACGCTTGCGTTGACGTACACGCGCGTAGCCGCCATCTGTCTTTCACGGGTCATTAAGCGTGGGACGCTGCAGCTGCTTTCACTTTTGCAGCCGCACGCCCACTCGCTCCGCCCTGTCCATGTCCATGTCTTTACTTTTTCTATAATCGCGGCACCCGCGCTTTATTTTTAACATTAAAAGTAAAGCGCGGGTACCGCGATTATATCAAAAGTAAAGAAATAGATGTTTTTTTCTATTTCTTTACTTTTGCTATAATCGCGGCACCCGCGCTTTACTTTTAACGTTAAAAGTTAAGAGCGAGTGCCGCGATTATAGATTAGAGAGGGGCAGAGATGGTGGGATTAGAGATGTCCATCTACTGAGCCCAGAGTTATGGGTCGTTTCCCTTGTTTGCGTGTTGTGCCTTTTAGAGGAGCCTGAGCATATAAGAGCACGTGTTGGCTGCCTAAGGAATCCATTTAATCAGGATGGGTGCTGATGGTTTCCAAATGTTGAAGTTCGCGAAAGCCTCAGTTTCAGGGCCATGCCTAGTACACATGTTATTTCTCTGGGAAGTCCGAGCAAGCTCCGTTTTCAGCTCGCGCTGGAGTACAGATGAAAGTTTTGCTTCAGACAGCGAAGATAGCTTCTACATTACAAAGATGTTACGGGTCTAATAGAGTGCAGAGCTATTGCTAGAGATACCAAACATTAGTTCTACACCTCAGACTACACAGAGTATCGCTTATCCTAAGCCTAAATTCAAGAGCATTTGTGGTTAGTTTGCTGTGAGAGTCCATGAATGCGTGTTTTGTGCAGTGTGTTCAATAACCTGTTGCAAACAACTCATCCAACATTGTGATATGAGGTGAGTTTAAGAGCCTTTGTGGCATGCGCGTGCGCATGTGCCTTTAGTCTCCAGTTAACGCCCATAGCACTCAATAATAACACCATCTTTCCAGTGCTGCACGTAATACTTATCATGAACGGCACTTTAAAATTAAGTTACGGGAGGTATCGAAAATTGTGCTTCCCTGAATATTTTGTCACAACGGTATGATTAAGCTAACTACCTAATAAATATTAATACTAAGGAACACAGCCATCTGATACAACATAATGCAAAGCAGGCCCATCAAAAGTATGGACCACCAAAAGTAAGCTGCCATCCAATAGGCAAAGGCAATGTAAAGCTCGCTGAATGCGCAAACAGGAGAATTGTTCTGGCAATATGTCCACAAAAAAATACCACGCTGAGGATTATGCCAGCTCACTTAAGGTGCTAAAAACAAACCAAATACATCTACAAATATATACAATCATATTATACAAAACTGAATACCCAAAATGTGCAGAAACTGGCATGGGGAGAAACTGATATGGGAGCATTCTCTATCAACCCCAGCAACAGGCTGAATTGGAGGCACGCAAGTTATGCTATCTTTGCCTGTATAAATTGGAAGGTGGAAGCTGGGGAGAAGGCATTAACAGGTAAGGGCACCTAAGTGCCAGATCTGCTGAATCTCAAAAGTAACAAAAAAAGATTTCACATTATATTTCCCCAATTTGAATTGAGGATAAATTAGTTTTATATTTCATGTGTTGAGGTGTGATGGTTAACAAGGTGGTACATGGTGTTTTAGATTTTTATTAAAGCAAAATAAATGTGATTTGGCTTGTAATAAGTGCTTGCTGCATCATCTAAAAATGTTGCATGTTTAATGTGATTTTGATGCCAATCTAGGATTGCACAGCATTTACTTATGCCATGGGTTTGCACAAGGTTACAATCAATGCAATATTCATATCAGAACTGTGCACCCCATTAGTAATGTGGTCTAAGATTGATTATATGTGCAAGCTGGTTATCGCATCTTTTGCTTCAAATAGTCTGTCATTTTCACACAACAATTAGACCGGAGTCTCTGCTTGGAAATTCAACCTCACTTCTGGCCAGATTACCAATGATTACTCTTGCACCTAGGTGTTTTTTTGTTTTTGGGGCCTCAGCGGAGGCGCTGTCTAGCAATCTCGAAGAGGTGTTGTGTACTATCTGTATGCTTACAGGCCGGCCATCTCCTTCCATTGGTAAACTTCAGTGTTGCTCTCATTTTCTTTAATGCCATTTGTCATGGCACGAGGGTGCCATACCCTCTTCTTGTTTGGCCGTCTCATAGCGCATGGACCAAGTACATGTCTCCTTTACACTGCTCCCGTTTTATTTTTTTTAAGCACTTCATAGGAGCATTTGTGTTTTTCAGGCCGTCACCCACAATGTGCACTTAAACTAAGGCATTTCTTAACAAGCATTGGCATAGCCAATAGGTCTCGCTTTTGGGACCTTATAAGTATTTCGTTATGCAGCACAATATCTTTGGTGCAATAACATCAACTGTTGCATGGCTAAAAACGTATAAGGTCCCAAAGGCGAGACCTATTGGCTATGCCAATGCTTGTTATAAATGATGTCATTTGAGCTGCCATCAGTGTTGCTATGAATGCTATGATTTAGTATGGTGTAAGTGATATAATATGAAAGTGTATATATAAATTGTGCATGGTAGAGGGGCGAGTTCTAGTTAAGGTAGTCTTGCTAGTGAGTTCACAACAGTTATACTAAGTTTTGAACCAGGTACACATTATAACTTTAAGTTATAACTGTAACTTTTTAATTTGTAATGTCTGTGTGGATTAAGTTTGTTTTCTATAGAAGTAATACATTAAGGGGTCTATTATAATAGCGGGCGGAACACCACCGCCTGTATGGCAGTGGCCATCCTCCTGCCAAAAGTCACAGCCCGCATAACTTTTCCCCACCCCCCCCCACATTACAATGGTGGGGGGGGGGCCCGGTAGACGGTAAGACCGTCCACCGGTAGCCAAACTGCCCGATTGCCTACCGGGCAGAAAAGCCCAGCAATATGGTGGCGGTGCCTTATCATATTTGTATAATTGTGATGTTAAATGTGTAAATGAATTTATTAATAATTGTTTGATAATTGTTGTTGATTAATTTAAAATAATTAATTAATAATAAATTATGGTAATTGTTTAATTTAATTAATGTTGTGGTGTTTATAGGTGTAAATGTAGGAAGGATGGGAAGTAATTTATTTTTTATTGATGAATTATTAATTATTTGTTAATTAGTTTAAATTAATTAATTAGTAATTATTAATTGTAATTGTGTAATTAATTTTAGGTGTGTGTTGTGGATATTATCGAATTAAAGAATGTGTAATTAATGAATGTTAATTATCTTTTTTAATAATAATATACCGTATTTAAATTCAATATTAATTATGTTAATTATGGGAATAAAATGTAATAAAAATGTTGATGTCTTTTTTTATTGGTGTGGTATCCAACACTTTCCCTACTGTTGCACTCACTGGAGTGGGAATAGTAATTTTTACCCCTCCGCTATCCAACACTTTCCCTGCTGTTGCACTCACTGTAGTGGGAATAGTAATTTTTACCCCTCCGCTATTCAGCACTTTCCCTGCTGTTGCACTCACTGGAGTGGGAATAGTAATTTCTACCCCTCCGCTATCCAGCACTTTCCCTGCTGTTGCACTCACTGGAGTGGGAATAGTAATTTTTACCCCTCCGCTATCCAAAACTTTCCCTGATGTTGCACTCACTGGAGTGGGAATAGTAATGTTTACCCCTTCGCTATCCAACACTTTTCCTGCTGTTGCACTCACTGGAGTGGGAATAGTAATGTTTACCCCTTCGCTATCCAACACTTTCCCTGCCGTTGCACTCACTGGAGTGGGAATACAAATTTTTACCCCTCCGCTATCCAACATTTTCTACTTTTGTATTTATTGTGTTGCAAAATGAATGTTTTATTTTTCTTTTAATAGTTTAATGTTTTAATTAATTATAGAATTTTTTATTTTATTTTAGATTATTTATATATGTATATATTTTATTTTTAAATAATTTAAAACGTTTATAAATTAAATAAAGGTAATAGTTATTAAAATATGTTTAAGTAAATATATGTATGTGTATACATTTTTATGTTTGTGTGTTTATATTTTGTCAATTGAGTTTATTTGTTTTATTTAGTTAAAATATATATTAGATGCAATTTATTTTGTTAAAAATATTAATAATATGTAATATATTTTTATTTAAGTTATATATATTTTTAAGTCAATATTTTTACATCTATATTTTTTACTTCAATATTTTTGATTCGATATTATTGTACTTTCCAGTTTAAGTATAGGGAGTCGATATTTTTGTATTCTATATTTTTGCATTGATATTTGTGTATGTCTATATTTATTACATCGCTTTTTAACCAGGGAACCATCAGGTTTTCCTAACTTTAACTAATTTTTTACCTTTGGTTCTTGAAGTGAATTGCAATCTTTTTCCTTAATAAAAATATGTTTCAAAGAGTGTAGTGGTGTTGAGTGTAGCTTTGTAGAGTAGAGTGGAATGGCATAGAGAGAAATGCCTTAGAGTGGAGTGTTGTAGAGTGTTGTATCATAGAGTGTTGTGACGTAAAGTGTCATGGTGTACAGTGCTGTGGTCTAGAGTGGAGTGGCGTGGAGTGGAGTGGAGTGGCACAGAGTGTGGTGGCATGTCGTAGAGTAGAGTTGAGTGGCATAGTGTAAAGTGGAGTCGCATGTCATAGAGTGGTATGTCATGGGGTGTCTTAGAGTGGAGTGGTGAGTCGTAGAGTGGAGAGGCATGTCATAGAGTGGATTGGAATGTAATGTTGTAGAGAGGAGTGGAGTGTCATACAGTGAGTGGCATGTCGTAGAATGGGGTGGTGTTGTATAAAGTGGAGTGGTGTGTCATCAAATTGAGTGTTGTGTCATACAGTATTGTGTCGTAGAGTGATGTGGCGTAAAGTATTGTGGTGTAGAGTGGAGAGGCATAGAGTGGCGTGGCAAAGAATGGAGTGGTGTAGAGTAGGTAGATGTGAAGTAGAATAGAGTGGACTGTTGTAGAGTGGGGTGGCGTGTCATTGAGAGGTGTGTCTTAGAGTGGAGGGGTGTAAAGTGTAGTGCACTACAGTGGAGTGGCATGCTGTAGAGTCGAGAGGTGTGTCGTAGACAAGAGTTGCATGTCGTGGAGTGGTGTGTCGTAGAGTGGAGTGGCATGGAGAGTAGTAGAATGGGGTGGAATGTCGTACACTCCAGTGGACAATTTAGAGTCCACTTAAAGAACTCTCACAGTCTGAACCGCTGAGAAAAACCTCAGTGTCCCCATTCCTGCATCTAAATCTGTACGGTAATTCCAGGATTCATGTGTGAAGCCCTCTCCTAACACTTCATACCTACCTACTGGTGATACTGTAGATAGTATTGAAATTGGAATGTCGTGACTGGCAGTGTAATATGACCATTGATTAACCATTCTGTGGAAGGTGACTCAGCCACGGTAAAAGGTTATTGGTCCAATTTTTCAATGTGCAGCATTGTATATTTTGCATCTTTTTGTGCCATTGTTGTCTGTCTTTCTGTTAGATTGCATGCAGAAAACAGAGATGTACTGTTGTTATACCACCAGGGCACGTGACCAGAGTGCAATGAGTGTAGCGTCCAGCTCAAAAAAGGAATGGATCGCAATTCCGATTCTCCATGTTGAAGAATAAACAAATCCTGTTCTATTATAACTATTGCAGAAGACACAATGTTGCCGAATGAATAAATCCTGGATGTCAGTGTGGTCATAATATTTTCAACCACTGCCAAAGCCTTTTCTAGGTTAACTAAATCAATCTCACGCAACCTCTCAACAGCCTCCTGCTGGGAGATTTCCATACTTTGTTGTAAATAGTGCAAATGAAGTGTTTCTGACTTTGTTTCTGGTAACCTAACAAAAAATCCCTACGATCCATTACATCTGAGAGTAAGGACAAGTGTGGTATAACTTAGGATAGTGTTGAGGTTTCTAGCCACTCTTGGAATAGCTTCCCAACACTGTAGGACGTCACCACCCAGAGTGTTCTCGCTGTACAAAGCATTGATCCTATGGATGCTAAACCCTTCGGTGGTACCTCTGAATCTTGACTGACATCTATTTGTATCGATAGGCAAAACCAACCATCGCTTCCAATTGGGGTCTGATGAATTGTACAAAACATCATGTAGAATGTCATCTAGTGTATCCTCACTATGTTGTGTGTAATTTTGCCAACCCTCAAATTGTGTAGGTGAGGGAATCCGAGGTGTGTTCAAGTCCTTGATCTTGGCTAACCCAAGACAGGAAGTCTGGTGCATAGTGTTGTTCAGGAAGATCATTTGCTGTGATATGAGGCATGCTCTAAATAAGGTCTCAGTTCTATGAACGTGCCAATCTTTAGTCCCCCAGACAGATTTTGTGTCCATGGTATCCCTCTGAAAGTCTAAACCCTGTAAAGATAGTTGGAAAGAAAAGAAACAGAGTATATCTGTTTCGTGTTAGTGAGCATATTTTTCTTTCCAGGTGAAGGCGCAAGTTTATAATAATAAGACCTCGGGTCTAAAGTGTAAAACTGAGAAAAATATGCAAACTTCTGTGCAAATGTTTGTGAACTACCTTTTGGTGGTGTTGGGCAATGTTCCCATTGATGGTAAGAGAAAACATGATTACGTGGGATACTTGCTTTGTGCAGGAAATGATGACCACAGTGCTGTTAACAATACATGGTGTCTATCAGATGTCTCATCATACAATTCATTACTTGAAATGCAGCAGATTGTTCTAAATCAGACAGCATAGTATATACAGTTTCAAAGTCCCAATCATCAGAGAAAGAACTGGAGGTGATGATATCACTTAAATAAATTTTAAACAGGTGTGGTATTTTTAAAAGTTCGGTGGACTATATACATCATAGGAAACGATGTCCCATACTATTCCTTCAGGAACTGGAACTGCTGTAATGTTCACAAAGCACAGGTCACAATGTGATGACATGGTTTCAGGACCAAGTTTACACGTTGTACTGCAGATTGTTCTGAGAGATAATGTCCATTCAGGAGCATGAAAAAGACAATCACTTCACCTATCCAGAGGACTAGGAACAGTGGACCAATTGCAATACAGAGCTGTAGCCAGTGAGAAACATAGTAAGTCTTTTTCAGCCAATGGTAGAAATCACAAAGATGTTGTTTGTGGGAAACAGGAGTTGGCGGTGACTCGGGTTTACTTGGATCCAAAGAGAAGGTCTCAAAATCGATTAAGTAGCCAGACACAGTACAATCTATCTTTGATAGGTCAGCAGGTTTTGTAGAACTGGCAGATGACTTGTTTCGAGACATATTCACATAGATGTCGATATTAGGCCGAATTGAGATCTGTGTTTCATTTGTATTATGTCGTGTTCAATTTCAACAGGTACGAGTCCCATTCCTTTGTTGGTAACTCCTTCACTTCATAGAGTGGAATCTTCAAAGGTTATCACTCTTTCTGTCTGAACTTCCTGTATGGTAGCGAAAGGATATCGGCAGCTACCCAGGAGGCCACGTGGCCAGCTATTAAGTATTGGCCACACAGTGTGGTTTGATCTTTCTGGCAAGGGGCGGTAGAAGTACTGTTCTTGTTCCTTTGACAGCCAGGACAGGTACAGAGGGCCCAATTAGTTTTTTGTCCACAATCTTTTTTCTGACAAGGTCTCCAATCTTCGGGACCCAGGCAGGTGTTGCCTTTCAATTTCCTAGTGAAGGTCCTTTTTACCTGGACGTTGCTTTGTAATTCCTGGAATTGATTGAGTTCCTGTAAAACAGCAAATGATCATTGATATCAAATGATTTGTCATTCGCCACTGTGCTGCCACAATCAAGGCCGGGTACCCAAATTCTAGTCCTGAATAGGACTTCATGGGGAGTACGGCCCCCTGGGGAACTTCTTGGCATGTTGGTAAGTGCCATCTGGACCCCATTTAGATGATAGACCCAACTGCCACCCAAGCCTAATACCTATGCCGTTAAGGATTGCTTTAGGTATCGGTTTTTCCTCTCCACAATTCTCTCGGGAAGATACGGAGAAGAGTACTGCAAGAATACACCCAAACTTTCAATGGCTTCTTTGTAAGCCCATCAGCTTAACGCAGGGCCACGGTCAGAATGTAATGTGCCAATTGCGTATGTCCCTATAAAGACTCACAAATCCTTTATAACAGTTCGAGTGTCAGCCGAACGCGGGGCCAAACCCACAGGAATTTACAGCATGAATCCACTGTCACCAAGATGTGCTTGCAAGTCCCGTTAGATTGTAAGGGGCTGCAGTGGTAAAATAGACACATGGGAGTGCTCTGTCTGAAATCAATAGTGGTGTCTGTGGTGGACTTGCTATGGTGGAACCTTTCATCTGCTGACAGATGTCGCACTTAAGGACAAAGCCCTTGTTCTGCTTCGTAAGACCTGGCCACCCATAACGTTGTTTCTGTAGTGCAACTGTCGCACTAATACATGCGTGTGCTGAAACCAGACTCTTGAGTGAAGCTAGCATTAAACCTAATCTGGGATCCATGTTTTGTATTACTCTATCACCCATTCCTGGATATTGAGCGTACAGAATATTTTGTGCATCTAACTTGTAGGAGTTCTTGAGTGGAAAACCTTTTGGCAAGGCAGAACTGTTGTTACGCGTAGCGTTCACAGCTATCAATATCTGCCCGTCTATTCTAATACTAGAATGAGTGATTGCAGCAATGGCAGCAGTTCGCACTGTCACCTTGGCCACTTTATCAGCCAGTGAATTACCTTCAACGTGCAAGCCAATACGCTGATGACTCAATGTATGTATTACACAAGCCTGTGGCAAGCCTTTTTTCAGTTCTGCCACCTATTCCCAAAGCAACTTGTGCTTTATTGTGCAACCTTTGGAATCTCTAACCCCATTCTGGCCCCAATAGTGAAGATATTTGTTGTATGACTGGACACAGTGAAACAAATGGAAAACAATAAGTGTGGGGAATTCCCGAGCTATATATTTTAGTCACAAAATGCTAGAGATGGGGGACAGGGAGCTCTATGAAAGTGGAAGTCCAGTACCTGTGCTCCCAAAGTTAACGTAGTAATCACTAGGGGGTAACTGTTCCTAAATGGAGGAAAAAGCGCACCAACTTAGGTAGCTAGAAGAAGCTCGTGAGTGCAAAAGTACTCACAGTAAGGGTTGGATTTAGATGAAGGTGGGGAAATCCCTCCTTCTGGAAAGATTGCCCTCACACACCCATGAGGGTGTCATGCTTCATCATCGGGCATTTGCTCCTCGTGGGGGTGGCGCTGCTGTCCCCCACGGGCCCCGCGAGAGGGCTCATTGTCGGAGATCTTTTAAGGAGTGACGCCGCAGTTGTGAGTGCGGGTGTGTGGGTGGGAAAACTGATTGAGTGAATTAAAATTACCTCTCCGATGCACAGAAACAAAGCTTTATTCAGGGGTTTGAGTGGCAAGATTAAAAATGGTAGACAAGGAGAGCCTCTTTAAAAATATTGCAGAGGAGTGTGTATTTTTCCTGCTGTTCTCTTGTCAGTGAGTGTAAGTGCTAGTGATGGTGAATACATTAGGTCTTAGGTCGACATGTTTCGTGCTTCCAATGGGTCTCTAGTGGATCCTGTTGCGCTTCATCAGGACCGTGATAAAGGTGT
Source organism: Triturus cristatus (assembly GCF_964204655.1). NCBI lineage: Eukaryota > Metazoa > Chordata > Amphibia > Caudata > Salamandridae > Triturus > Triturus cristatus. Next base: position 353,092,194 of record NC_140590.1, read on the forward strand.
AAAGAAATAAAAATAGGAATCAGAGACGGCGACACTCTATATTCCTATAGTACCTAGATTCAGGTTACAAGGCGTCAATGTGCCTACATGGGCGTTCCTGGATTCAACCTAGTAAGAAAAAAACAATAAAAGAAATAAAAATGCAGTAATAGGATAGTAGTGCTCATTCACCCATACATGTTTGCAGAATGAGTATGCTGGCGTTCACCTCTGTAAATGCCACATGGAGGCATGCTGTTTCAAACATGCCCCTGTCACCAGTAATCCTCAATTTAGTGCGAATATTTTTCTCGCTGCAAATATGTGACATGCTTAAATTCGCTTGTCACTGAAAAAGTGGCACATCAACATAAAGCCAAAGAGTCGAGAGCACCCGGTGTCTGCATACAACACAATCTTGACTGAAATTTTATTTAAAAAAAGGGGGGGGAACACCCGTCTTGTTTGTATCAAATCAAGGTGTGAGAGCTATAGTAGGTGAGGCAGTCCATTATAGATACCTTATGGTGCTTTGGGAAATGCGGTACTCTTGCCGTGCATGCACTATCAATTCATTGGAAAAAGTGTGACGAACATAGAGACACACATCGAACATTGAACACAAATCTCTCTCCTACCCCTCAAATAATAAAGGTTGGCCTCATTGGCATGTCAGCGCAGTGATAAAGAGGTGAACCTGTGGGAAGATCATCTGTTATTAGCTCGAGAAAGCGAGTATTGCTAGTAAAATACAAGCGTTCGTTTCAGAGTAGTGTGAAAAATACTCACAATGCCTCTCCTCAATTGCAGTCTATTACCTGCCCCTCCGCTGGGACCCGATAAGACCCTGTGCCGGGGTTTCGGCCGGAAGTGACGTTAAGGGGCGGGGGCTGGGTGCGTCATGATCTTGTGTAGGTTGCACAGTCTGGCGTAATGTGACGGCCATCTTAAATGGGGAAGATGATGGGTACATGTTAGTATATTCCTCCTCATCAAAGTCGTACTGTGAGCATAAGGAGGAGTTGATTGCTTACTTTATGTAAAAAATTTATTGCTGATGAAATGGTAAAGAGCCATGGTCCCTCGTGGGTGCTTGGTCTCAGCACCTGTGCGAAAGACCTTCCTATCGCATTGAAGACCTTAAACACTTTATTTATGGCGAACAATCGGGTCGATTTTCACACAAATGGTTATGTTGTCATAAGAGTACCGGGAGATAAAACCTTTTGTTGAGACCAACTAGTATGGCCAGCAACTCGCTGTGTTATAGCACGAGTGCCAAGTGGATCACTGAAAAGGTCGAACATCGTAACAGTTGTGTCATGGAAGGAATATACTTATTGAAGAGAAAGTAGTAAAGAGGTTAACGATTCGGGTAGGTTAAAGATACCGGCCGATATTTGGTGTGGCACTGGAACAGTCGACTGACTCAGAACTCATATGTACATTAGTGGTATGTTCTGTTTCTACCTGTTAGTATTTATGGGCTTCTCGTTCTCCCCACCTGCTTGGCCTAGTGCGCCGTATATCTGTCATGCTTAGTGTATTATGCAGTAGTCACTATACTGGAGAGAAAGGACTGTGGTGGTTAACGAGCTTTGGCATCACAAATAAAGGTATATGAATTGAAAGGCTTGCGTCCCATTGCGTAGATGGGATATTGCTACATGATGTGATACACCCTGGGTAGGAGCAACTAGTGTGGTATCAGTTAGTAATTTCAGCCCTTGTTATTTCATCGCTAAGGCCTCTTAAGTTACTATGTAAACGGAACACCCAGCGTTGTTCTTGTTTAAACAGGGTACTGGTAGACCAAATGGAGTTGGATTCGATTACAGTCCATTTAAGGCTGTCGGGATTTTGGTTCTTCTCGAGAAAGTGGTTCAACATCTTAGTATTGGTCTTTTTACAGCGCATAGTGCTCCTGTGTTCACATATTCGTGTTTTGGTTGGTCTCATCCTCATACCTATGCATTGTAGGTTGCGGGGACACGTTATAAGGTAAATGCAATTCTTAGTATTGCAGTTCGTAAGTTCATTTTGGTACCACGGTCTTGGGAGACCTAGGTTGATGTGCTATGTGCTGTTGTTAGATGGCATACAGAGCATGACCCGCAGGGACAATGGCCCTCTACTGAAGGAAGGGCCCACAAGGAGGGTTGTCTCATTATTTGTGGTTTTGGACGAGTATGGACCAGTAAGTCCTTTAGGTTTTGGGTGCGTTTGCTAGAAAAAAGGGGGACAGGACCAGGTGAGAAGTTGCCCATCTGTAAAATGCCCCAGTGTTTTTAATCACTTTTTGGATTTTGTTGGAGCTTGGTGTAAATGTGGTGACACATGTGAGAGTATCTGTGCTGGTTTTTTCTCTGCTCTCTAGTAGCCCCTCTCTGTGGTTGTTTTTTGCCCTCTTTTGTGCTTGTCGTATGACTTTTCTTGGATAATGCCGTTCAATGAGGTTCCCGGACAGGATCTTGGCTTGGTTGTCAAATTCTCTCATAGTATTGCAGTTACGAGGTAGGCGAAGGTATTGTCCTACTGGGAGATTATCCCTCAGGGCCTTAGGATGATGACTGTCGTACAAGAGGAGGCTGTTCCTATTTGTAATTTTTTTTAAACTTGGTGGTGAATAGTGCCCTGTCCTGTAGCGAGGTCAGAATGTCTAGAAAAGGGATTTTATCTGGTGATTTCGTACCCGAAATTTCAGGTAGGGTTATAGGGTGTTGACCCATTCGCAGAAGGACGTGCATTGTTCTTCGTCTCCCCTTCTGTAACCAGACTCCTAAACTTGATGGTCAATAGTGCAGTTGGATCTTCCTCAATAGGGAGGTAGTATTGGGTGTTGGTAAGTTGGTGACGGCATTCCTCATTATATGTACCCACATCCTGAGTGAGTTTGAGACACTTTGGGACCCCTCGGGGAACTTCAGGAAGAAGTTCCAGAAGTTTGGAGAACTTTGAAAAAAAAGCTCCATAGGGGAACCAACTCAACCTGGCCAGCCAAGCTACCTGCCTTCAACCGCGAGCCAGCCAAGCCATCTAGGTTCAGCCCGCTAAAATCTCCGTAGGTCTGACTTCCAGAGTTTGACCGAGAGTAGAGGAAATCTGAGGCCGGCGAACCCTCATCGAATCCGGCATGGTGAAGAGCATCAAGGGACCCCATGAGAAAAAGTGGTAGCCACTCAGAGCTCCATTGCGGTTGGCCTGAAACTTTGACTTTGGGCTGGTCTATCACGACTGGGTGTCCCAATAGGGTGCACCAGGAGGGGAAAAATTATCACCAACCATCACCTATTTTCCAAAATTTTCCCACTCACCCCTATCAACCACAATTGTCCCCAGTACAATGGATGGGACCTTCCATTGTACTGGCGACAAGAATGTACACTGGCAGCAGCCAGAACAGATGATGCTGAGGAGCAAGACCACAGAACAGAAACAATAGTTGTCAAACTCTTGGAGAAGGGTTTGTGTTTCGTCCCGACACCCTGTGATGACACCTTCAGATTACATCAGGAACTTCACCAGTTCTTTCACATGATAAGGCTGAGAGCCTTCTTTCAAGACAAACCAGAGACCCCTTGTTCTAGAACTTGTCTCAAGAAGAAGTCACGGTTTATGCCCACTGCGGCCATGACACCCAACGAGATTCTGACTTTGGAACAATCAATTTGTGACGGGGGTTCAGCAGGAAGTGGCGTAAAGGGGGCAGGGGCTGGGCGCTTCATGATCTTGTGTAGGTTGCAAGGTCTGGTGTAATGTGGCGGCCATCTTAAAGGGAGAAGATGCTGGGTAACTGGTAGTATGTTCCTCCTCATCAAAGTCGTACTGTGAGCATAAGGAGGAGTAGATCGCTTACTTTATGTAAAAATGTATTGCTGATGAAAGGGTAACTTGGGGAGCAGAAATTTTTGTTTTAGCATGCATCCATGTTCTGTGAGTATTTGGAGAGATCTTTGGTTTATTCGGATGTCCTGCCTTGTTTTGAAAGTACACCTGTAGGCGATTGAGCTCTCCTTGACCCACGTTGCGTGTCTCTGCACCTCTCTGTACTGCTGTCAGTATTTTTTCAGTGGATGCAAAACGCATTTCAGCCTTTGTTTACAAATTAGATTTGCATGCAATGGGTACCATTTCACCTTTATTAAAGGTAAGGTAAGTGTACCCAGATTGACCCATTGCTGTACAGGATCACCAAATTTGTAAAGTTTACTCATGTGTGTAAGTGTTTGGAAGCTATTATGTCAGCTTGTAAGGAACGGTGGAGTTTTGCGTGTTTCTGTGTCCAATGGCGAACTTAAAAATCAGGTCTAATTAAATCATACAAAGGTTTTACCTTTTCTCCATAATCCAAAATGTATGTTCTGCCAAAATTTAGGAACCCAAAAATGGATTGTAATTTTTTCAGAGTCTTTGGAGGTTGGAGCAGCACACATTTTTCGAAAACAAATAGCTGCTCGGGTCTTCCCTTCACTTGAGAGCTCATATCCTAAAAATAGGACATACAGTTGGGCAATAATAAGTTACATTTGTAGCCCTCAGGGGCGAACTCCAGAATCATGTTGTTCACTCTGTTCAAGTGATCCAATAATTCATAGTCTGTCAGATAAATATCATCTACATAGGACAAAGCCTCCTCATCACAGTTTTGAGGTAACTCGGATACTCTTGCCGAGAACAGCCCAGGGCTATTCTTATACCCTTGGGGCAGTCTACAGAATTGGTGTTGAGAGCCTTGGGTCGAGAATGTTGTCAAATATCTGCTTTCAGATGCTGTATTTTGGCAATAGAATCCATCTAAGATATCTAGTGTTGTTTTATATTTCTTCCGCACAATGTTATTCATTAATGCGGCACTCTGTGCATTTTGTACTGAAAATGTTTTTGTGCATGTGTTCCAATGCCTATAGTCTAAAACTAGACAGTATGAATTGTTAGATTTCATTACGGGAAACAGAGGATTATTCATGGAGGAGGTGTAATTTTCATTTACACCTTGAGATGAAAGTTCATCTAAGATCTCCCTGACTTGCTGTTTTTGCCTCATGATTTATTGGGTACTGTCTCTGTGGAGTTAGAGTCGTTTTTATTGGGATTTCATGGTGAGGTGACTCAGCATCCCACCCTACATGATTGCGGTATAATGCAGGAGCTAGTGCTACTGCCCACTCCTGCATGTATGAATATTTTAGTGACTCTGCAACAAGGTCGGAGAATGCTGGTAATATTACGGATTCTTCTTTTGGGCAGTCCATAACGAACTCAGGTGGCCAATGTTTTTCAGCCAACAGGATATCCTATCCATATGTCAGGTTCTCCCAAAATAGACCTTTCACTTTCATGGGTATGTCCCCCTCCACTTGGAGTGTTATTTCATACAACTGATGTGGGGCACTTACCCTTGTATCAGGTGTTTCCAGCCTGATATGCTCATTCAACGCTGCTGTCACCAGAAATTCCATCAGATTCTGGTGAGCTATTGTTACTTATGCTGCGCCGTCTAGCATCGTTAGAGCCCATTCCCTGTTCAATAGTTGAGTGCTCAGTAGCCTGGGCATTTCCTATTTTCAGGCCAGCTAACTTCTTCTTTTTAAATAGAGGTTTAGATTTTGGTTTATCTTCTTGTTTGATTATGTAGTTTGAAGTGCGGCATGTCTCTTGGCTTGACTCGCTCTTCTGATCTAAGTTCTGATCATCCTTCCCTCTCTGAGTTTTTTGATGAACCCTGAAAGGAATTAAAGGAACGTGTATCAGTATCCTGATACCTGTCATGTTTTTTAATATTGTCATGGTCTCTTAAGTTATATTTTCGATCAGAGCACTCCTGTTGAGGAGACACACCCTGTGATTGTGATGCATTTGGCTTGTTTTTTGATTATTTATTATCCCATTTCTTTTTGGAAGAATTGGGTGCTTGCTCCGAGTTATCCTTTTCATTATAACCCATTAACTTTGGTTTCACATGTCTAGCTCCCAAATTATCTCCACCCAGTGAAGCATAAGTATCTTTGATCATTTTAGGTAATTCTCGCTCCTGTTATGCAGGAGTGCATTCCTTCAGGCGTTGGCGTATAGCCACCGCTGCTGCCTCCTCTTTTCTTTTGGCTAACATAATTGTGGATACCTGGGCAAAATGGCCTATTGATTTTATCCCTAAGTCCAGGGCAGGTTCTGCCCCCTACTCATTCTGTATTTGTTTTAATACCTCTGGTATGACTTCTATTGAGGGGGTACCATGAGTTCTGTTATAAATGGCAGCAAAAACTGTACCCCAAGTAGTACAATCCTCTATCAGGGGAGCTATTCCCATTGGCAAGCAATTTGTTAGTATTCTGTGTTTTTCTTGTGGTCCTGTGTGTGGAAAAACTGCTTTAAGCTGTGCTATTTTCTGTGCTATCCAGAACTGCATTTGTTCCCATTAATGGGCATTCTTCTCATAATAGCGTTCAGCATTTGAGGAGTAATTTATGTTGCATCCCCTGTAGTTGACCAGCTTGAGTGACCTTTATAGGTTGAATTGTAAGTGTTTGTATTAAGAACTGTGTAAGATTTCTGAGTAGCTTTATTATTTCTTTGTAAAGTGGATGTAAGTCTGCTGCTGTCAATGTATCAATCACTGGATGCAGTGTGTATGCAGCTAGGACCTACCAAGTCGCTCTGTCTCTGGTGAGAGGACCGAGTCTCACTTTTTCTGTGGTATGGGGAGGGCACCTTTAAACCAATTTATATGTTCTTGGTACGTCAACAGAACTTCTATGTCCTCGTATGGAGAGTATTCTTCAGGTATCTCATATGAAATGTAACTGTGAAATACATGTGTGTGCATCTGCAAGCGGGAATTTAACCCAAGAATAGAACACCTCTGTCCTGTATGCCTCGTGTACCCCAATCACGAAGGTAACGGCCCCACCTAATGAAGAGAGACCATAATCTGCTAATTTTAGAGTAAGTGCATTTCTGCAATTTTCTGAAATGTATAGCGCACCTTCCTGCTCAGCTTCCTCCCCACTAGCACCACTCGTACCAGCGTCTGTGGTCTGAAACATCATGGGAGGAAGTATTAGGAAAAGAGATAAAGTTTTGCACAGTGTGGGGAACTATTTTCCTTCAAGCTTGAACAAACCTACAGCCAATATGTGGAATATACCCACTCAGCTGTAGCTGATTTTCCCTACCCACCTCAGATGTCTCTGGGTATATGTGAGTAGGAGTCTCTGATAAAACATGACTGAACTAGTCAGATTTGACCATTAAATAGGAACCAAACCAACGTTGGCGGTGCCATCTCATTTAGTTCCTAAAAATCTATATAGGATCTGCGTGTTTAGACAACATAAACTAAGGGATTGTTTACCAGACACCCCAAAAGGATATGTTAGCCTTTAGACCAGCTAGCTCACAGTGCCTCCATAAGCCCCCTAACCTTACCAAGGAGCACATAGTTTCTTGCAACTATCGAACATGACAACCCTTGATCCTTTAGGGATCGTGGAAACAGTACAGTACTTTTTGCTCAGTCACTCGTGCTCACTTCTTCTCAGAGAGATATACAGAATAAACGATGGGGATGTTTTCAATGTGCATTAATTGAACCAACGTCATTCTACTATAAAATACGTGTGCTGAAACAACCACTAGACAAAAACAGATATAAACGATTATGAGCATCAACAGAGTAAATAAAAGGTAGAATTCTACCATGGTGCCAACACAGTGACTATGTGCAGGCATATAGATACATGGCAGTAATCAAGCGTACTCCTAAGATGCAAACCCTTGCTATGTGTAGCTAAGTGTACCGAGCATGTATGTAGGTGTACAGCCAAGAATCCCTTAGGAAAGAGCCAACCCCATTACATGATGAAAGAGAACAAAGGACCCCTTCTTTGTCTCAAGTTGGACACCCCGCAAGGGATGTCAGCCCACTGCTTGCTGGAGTTTCTGTGTGTAGGGACTTCAGCGTCTTGTGTCAGCATGGTACAGTCTCCTCTGGTTGCCTAGTGAAGATGTTCTTTTATGCCCGAAAATTACCCTTAAGGGTTCCACCTAGGTGTGTAATGGTACTGTGGGCCTGTCGTCCAAGGATGACGATAGCGGCGACCTTTGTAAAGAGTTATTATTCAGAAGATGGTAATCCTGCAGGCAGGAGATTTGAGATATAATGCTAAGAATCCTCATGCATAATAAATGAGGCTAGTTTTCAAAGAAAACCACACAACATTTATTCGGCACGTAACTAGGTTAAAGGTCAGTGCTAGAGCTGCTTTGTAGAGCAAGGTAGGACAAATGTAGGTAAAAGGTTGTGCAGCTACCTTGGCCTATATTGGGGTACTTTGGGGCTCATAACAACGAGGGGAATTATGGGAAAATAATTTCCCCAGGCTGCTTTCAGCTCTGGGGATTGCCACCCCTCCACCGTGGCATGACAATATATACAAAGGAAGGAGGGGTTGCGTGAACCACTTTTTAGGCTGATTTCAGCCACAGGGAGCACCACTCCAGAGGTCCCAGCTGTGCACAGAAAACAGGGAGGGGGCCATTTGCTCATCTCTCCAAGCTGAATTCGGCCCAGGAAACTCCATACTTCAGGGCCAGGCCATGCATTAAATGGTCAGGGAGCCACCTTCACAGAGTCATGTATAGCCCTGGTGACCCCATCCTCCAGGTCTAACTCCAGCTACATTATGGGGTGCCCACCTCTTGGACATAGCTGTTTCAGGAACCTGTGTTTGCTGTTGCTTGGTGCAAGCAATTTCAAAGCTCCCAACAACCTAGAGGAAACACCAAGTCGCCTCCCAGTGGGTGGGAACATGAACTATGATTCCGCCTGCTGAGAGTGGACTTTTCATTTGTTCCCCTGCCTGCTGATGAAAAAATTGCTGCTGTCTGCAGTGAGCAGCATTTTTAGCTGCTTCATGCGGGCGGGAGCAGTACTGGCACCCGTTGGATGGGGGAGCCGTGGGAGCATTGGGACTCCACCCGCAACATCCAACAATTATGTAATTGATCCCCTAGGTGGGCTCGAGGGCACCAGCCTGTTTCTGACATGGCTCGAAGATCAGCCTGGAAAGGGGTTCTATGGGACCCCCCTCTCCATTATTAAGTAGAGAGGCCCGGGGATGAGTTCCCCGGGGCCAATTTTGGGAGGAGGCTGCATGTTCCCCTCCCCTTACAGAATAAGGTCGGGCACCGGGAGATAGGATCCCCGGGATCAAAATTGGCCTATGGAGGGTAGCCATGTGGCCCCCTCTACCATTATTAATTAAATAGGCCCATGTCCAATTTTGGGCTGGGGAGGGGGGCTGCGATCCTCCCTCCCTTTTTAGGTCTCGCCTGAGACAGTGAATGCGCTGCTCTGGCGAGACTTTTAGTAAGGGGGCTTTAAAAAGCTCACCACATGCTTTTTGTGTGGCCTAATGTTTGCGGTTACATGCACAGTTATGCACAGAGGCGCCATCTGGCTTTCCTCTCTTGTCATGGCTCACTAATCGCACCTACTCCGCTTTTTATGAGGTCTCGCCTACCCATTATTTTTTAAACTTATTATATACATAACTACTAGTACTCATCGTTTCCTACCTAACAAACAACTTACTTCATTGGGATTGTTTTTGCTTTCAGAGTTTGGGATACGCTTTTATAATAACGCTGTACGTGAGAGCATCATTACATATTGGACCACAGGCTCGCCTTTCCTTCAGCCAGTGTAATGTCGTTTCCCAAGAGTCGTCTCAGCGCCGAGCACACACACGTCCAATGCGACGCTGCCTTTTGGCTGAACTTGCTGTTAAAAGGGAATGAGCCGATTCTAATGTGTTCTGGTGCATAAAGCAGGCCCTTTAGTGTCCAGAAGAGCAGTTTAACATCTCCGCAAACCACAAATGACACTCGGAGGAAGCTCTTATACTTACCCTCATACATGAGTGAGCTAGTAATATTAGGGAGTTTCTGAGGCTTCCTATTTTCTTAACATCGCTTTTAACTTTACAGTGGATGGTCTGTTTCTCCTGGCATTGTATCTGAAGTCAAGCAGCGCCTACCTCTGCACATCGCACATTATCAGGTGAGATCAGAGACCAGCAGCTCCTGTACAGACATGAATGAAGGCATCTCACAGCGCTGCATCTGAGACATGCACTTCACAGCGCTGCATCTGAGGCATGCACCTCACAGCGCTGCATCTGAGGCATGCACCTCGCAGCGCTGCATCTGAGGCATTCATCTCACATTATCACATGAGATCAGAGAGCACCAGCTCCTGTGCTGGAGAACTCGCGCACAACTTGAATAACAGAGGAGTCCTGCGCTAAGGTTCATCCGCTTGTAAGCTTGTGCACTCTTTGAAATTGTAATTATCCAAGTTATCATGCCTGTCCATAGAGATCAGATACATTAACAGTGTTGGACTTCGTTTTTGTTTCCTTCAAGTATTCTGCGGGCCCCCCATTTTTTGTATGCATAATTTCTGTCAATAACAAACTAACAAGGATTACCATCCTTGTACATAGAGGAGTTCTAAACTTCCTACATGGCGTTTTAAACCACAGCACCACAATTCCCTGGATACGTTCTATCATTCAACATCACACATGCTATTATGCTAGTCCGGCTACATGTGCCTGTGTTGAACTGCCACTCATTTTCCTTCCTGTATATGTTGCATTGGGGTTTTAAAGTAGTTATTTTTTGCTATAGTACATAGATTCGGGTCTTTTAAAAATAAAAAATAAATAACAAGCATTGGCATAGCCAATAGGTCTCGCCTTTGGGACATTATAAGTGTTTAGCCATGCAACAGTTGATGTTGTTGCACCAAGGATATTGTGCTGGATAACCAAACAGTTATAAGGTTCCAAAGGCGAGACCTATTGGCTATGCCAATGCTTTTTTAATATGCAGTGGGTACCCTGAGTGGGTTCCCACAATTTACTGGGTGGGCCTAACCTTTGCTTTTCTTAGTTTATATATATATATATATATATATATATATATATATATATATATATATATATTTATATATGAAACAAACCCCTCTCAGAGAGAAGGAAATGAGCCGCACACAAACACGATGTTTAGGCAGATTGAATTGCTTGTTTAAAAGACACTGGCAAGTCTTAGTCCCTGATGCATTTCGGTCTGACACAGACCTTTTTCGAAGGGGAAGCCAGAAACATCCAAGAGGCGGGAAAAACCACTCAGAACCTGATTGCTGTATTTAAAGTGTTTGCCCCCTGGTGGGCGTCACGATAGACGTTACTTCAAGCATCATGGTTCCTGTAGTTTATTCACAGTCCCAAACGATGAATATGCAAAATGAAATTATTCCGCTTGCTTTTAAAGAATGCCTCGTGATCCCTGTGCACACTAATTTTAGAGTGTGCTAGGGCCCAGAACCAAGGTCCAGTCCCTGGTAGCGCCGCTGTCTTTGGTGCTTTCGCAAGTAATCAAAAGGGGTCCATGTTCAGACAGTGATGGCGCACTTCGCAGCTGGGGGTGCGTTGCTCACGGCAGGACCAAGCCGTAATACATGAAACAAACCCCTCTCAGAGAGAAGGAAATGAGCCGCACACAAACACGATGTTTAGGCAGATTGAATTGCTTGTTTAAAAGACACTGGCAAGTCTTAGTCCCTGATGCATTTCGGTCTGACACAGACCTTTTTCGAAGGGGAAGCCAGAAACATCCAAGAGGCGGGAAAAACCACTCAGAACCTGATTGCTGTATTTAAAGTGTTTGCCCCCTGGTGGGCGTCACGATAGACGTTACTTCAAGCATCATGGTTCCTGTAGTTTATTCACAGTCCCAAACGATGAATATGCAAAATGAAATTATTCCGCTTGCTTTTAAAGAATGCCTCGTGATCCCTGTGCACACTAATTTTAGAGTGTGCTAGGGCCCAGAACCAAGGTCCAGTCCCTGGTAGCGCCGCTGTCTTTGATGCTTTCGCAAGTAATCAAAAGGGGTCCATGTTCAGACAGTGATGGCGCACTTCGCAGCTGGGGGTGCGTTGCTCTCGGCAGGACCAAGCCGTAATACATGAAACAAACCCCTCTCAGAGAGAAGGAAATGAGCCGCACACAAACACGATGTTTAGGCAGATTGAATTGCTTGTTTAAAAGACACTGGCAAGTCTTAGTCCCTGATGCATTTCGGTCTGACACAGACCTTTTTCGAAGGGGAAGCCAGAAACATCCAAGAGGCGGGAAAAACCACTCAGAACCTGATTGCTGTATTTAAAGTATATGACTCTTCTATGATCCATTCACCTGTGTGATCACGAGTCTTTGCACTGGCATTTTAAATATTCGAAGGCACTTCGCAACGGGTCATGTAATCAAGGCCTTTGGGAGGCCGAAACGCATTATGGCGGTGGTGCAGCGCAGTAAATAAACTTATTTTGACCATATTTTTGGGTCCGCGTTCGTCTGTTCCAGAGAAACTGGATGTCAGGAGGCGAAGCTGGTGATATATATATATATATGTCACCAGCAGAACTAAGCTCCGTGTACACAAACGCATTCTGTAACACGTGAGGGCCATCGTCAATTCCGACCCAAACTACCCAGTGGCTAGACATTTTAAGTTGGTCCATAACAACAAATTTAAAGATTTAGAATACACAGTACTGGGGGCTGTTCCCATTTCCAGGCAGGGTGGGAACCGTGAAAAGAACCTTCGGCAATTAGAGACACATTTTATCTTGCCACTTGATACCAAGATGCCGAATAGCCTTAACAACAGCGAAGACATGCATAACGTCTTGTAATCTGAACATATTTTTTTACATTAACAGGTAGTCTAATAGTTACATTTTTCTCTCCTTTTTTTTAGACTCTGTATCCTATGGATTGACTTTTCTGATATTGTGATCTTTTTTATGAGCGTATATATTTCTGTTATTTAACACTATCGGCAACTGTATTGTATCTTTGTTCAGGCTTGGACAAAGAGTATCTGCTGCTAAATACAATGTATTTTAACAAAGATGAAATTTTGTTTGCACCTTTTTTCACGCAATTTGCACAATGCACAGCACTTTAACAGACTGTTTGTTTAAATGGAATATTCAGATTTTAGACCCGAGATGACCTTTTAAGTATTTTTGATTTTATGAAATCATGATATATTTAGTGGAGATAGTATTAATTTTTGACTAATTTTAGAATTTTTTACACAGCGCTTTGTGATATTGTGCATTTGCACTCTATTGTAATAATTTTAGCACTTGGTCTCATGTCTATCCGCCCACACAGGTGCCGATTCCGATCCGTGAAAAAAATTTACCGTCCGACTCGTATCCGTATTTTTTTACGTCCGAATCGTACAAGTACCGTACAAACTGCAAAGTACGATTCGTATGTGAAAAATACATACGAATTGCGTCGGGAAAATGGTCCAAGAGGGAGCAGTAAATTTTTACATCCGAATAGCGTCGGTAAAAGTGTCCGACAGGGAGCCGGACATTTTTACGTACAAATCGTAATACAGAAGTCCGAGCGCGCAAGTACGATCCGTACCGCCCGTCCGAATACACAACCGCATGTAAAATGCCCCGTACGGAGCGAACGCTGTAGCCTACATGTACACGGGTAAACTTGTGCCCGGATACGAGTCGTACAGCCCCCCTCACATGTCAGCACCGTACTCCCGTATGTCAGCACCATACCCCCCTCCGCACCGTACCCCAACACCGTAGCACAGCCCCGCACCTGTACGCGCCGCACCCCAGGCCCATCTCCCATCCCCACACCTGTGTGCCCCGTACCCCAGGACCGTACCCCAGCCCCCCACCTGTACGCACCACACCCCCGGCCTGTCTCCCAGCCCCGTACCTGTACGTACCGTACCCCAACACCATAGCCCAGCCCCGTAGCTGTATGCACCGTACCCCAACACCGTAGCCCAGCCCCGCACCTGTACGCACCGTACCCCAACACCCTAGCACATCCCTGCACCTGTACGCACCGTACCCCAATACCGTAGCACAGCCTCGCACCAGTACGCACCGTACCCCAACACCGTAGCACATCCGCGCACCTGTACGCACCGTACCCCACTACCTTAGCCCAGCCCCGTACCTGTGCGCACCGTACCCCAACACCGTAGCACAGCCCCGTACCTGTACGCACTGCACCCCAACACCATAGCACAGCCCCGCACCTGTACGCACCGTACTCCAACACCGTAGCCCAGCCCCGTACCTGTACGCACCGTACCCCAACACCGTAGCCCAGCCCCGTACCTGTACGCACCGTACCCCAACACCGTAGCACAGCCCCGCACCTGTATGCACTGTACCCCAACACCGTAGCACAGCCCCGCACCTGTACGCACCGTACCCCAACACCTTAGCACAGCCCCCCACCTGTACGTGACGCACCCCAGGCTCGTACCCCAGCCCCGTACCTGTACGCACCATACCCCAACACCGTACCCCAGCACCCTCACCCAGCATCGCGTAAGTACGGACCTTACCTACGCGAAAATGACTCGTACAGAACCAGGACACTGTAAAACAGCACAATGAGGGTCAATTCGACTCGCACAACACCACAAAACACGTCAACATGACAAAATACATCTCTATGACAGACCTGGCACATCCAAACAGGCAAACAGCGGCCCTAAATCACAACCACCTCTTATAACACACCCACCACAAATTCAAACCCAGCCACACCCACAAATGGACCAATAAAAAGGGCCCACACACACAACCCATGAGCCTTTGCACCAGACTCACTGCTGCCAGACCCCACAGACAAACAACTGCACCTTACTTACACCTTAACTACACCTTCACTTACACACCTTCACACAACCTCATTTACAAACACCCCCTCTTCACATTCACACACACACCGTCACATTCACACCCACACACCCACAACCATCCACACCCACACCCCACACCATGCCCACAGACAAGAATCCAAAGTTCACAAGGATGGAGCTGGACCTCCTTGTCAACGAAGTCATCAGAGTCGAGCCACAGCTGTTTGGAACATTGGTCAGACAGACCAGCATAGCCCAAAAAACAAGCCTGTGGCAGAGGATCGTCGACAAGGTGAATGCTGTTGCGCCCATCCGAAGGACCAGGCATGAATGCCAAGCCAGGTGGTACGATCTGCGCAGGGCAGTCAAGAGGAAGATGAACGAGGGATACGCCCAGAGTAACATCACTGGAGGCGGGCTGCCCCGCAGACCCATACATTACCATCCCTGGGAGGAGAAGGTGATGGCCATGCTACCGCCGGTGGGAGTACACGGAGTCGAAGGAGTTGCAGAGCCTGGTGAGTACACAAACAACTCACGTAACATGGGGGAATGCCATCCACACCACAAATACATCAAATGCACGCAACTTCCCCCAAGCCCTCACCGCACACAACCACACTCTAAAACCACGGGCATGCCACTAATGTCTCCATGCCCCATTCACAAATAAAGGCAATGCCATGTCCCAGGCCACACCAACCACAAACCCAAGACTGGATATCCGAGATGCTGGGAGGGTGGAGCTCACACAACACATTGTGCAACTCCGAAGCAGACACCAATGCCCTCAGCCCATATGGCCTAGGTACATACCCATGCACCATGCCCAATGCACAGGGACTGGCAAAATACTGACAAGGTAGCTGACACTTGGCCCTGCTGTATGCAGCACAAGGCCCTTCTGTGACCACTGTACACTCAAACACCAACTACACAAGCTCAGATATCTAGCACAGGCACTCAAACTCACTGTCATGCCAGCATGCACCATGAGGGGACAGACACATCACCTGGGAGACCCAATGACAAATCACACTACACCCAACAGCAGGCCCGGTCACACCCCCCCTCACACAAGCACACACCCCCGGGGCAGACAACGGATTTACCCACTCTCACAATGGACATGTGACACAACAAGACCAATCCATCGCCAAATAAGCATCCGAGCCAAAATTCTACTGGTCAAACACTCAGGAGAATATACCAAACTGTCCCCCGCAACACCCATCCCCAAGTGGACATTGAGAGGAATGCTAGGCACATCCAACTACATGGAGGATCTGTGACAACTTGAATATGTATGAAACATGGATGTGGCATGAAACAGCATTAACATTGTCTCTCTCTCACACACAGGGCAACGTCATTGACCTCCCCCCAACAATGGGGGGGAACAATCACAGTCCCAGGCTCAGCGTGAAGATGATCCCACCGGCAGCGACGACTCTCACCACTCCGTGGATGACCCCGACCAACCTGGCCCCTCTGGTGCCCAAGCCCCTGCAGCACCTGCGTCAGGTACATCTTTGCCAACCACCACCCCCATTCCTGCCACATCCCAGGAGACACCCAGGAGCCCTGCTCGCACTGAACAACACAGCCAGTCGGACCAGGAGGGACAAGCTTCTCCGGGCACCCAGGAGGAGGCAGACAACCCCGAAAATGCCCTCCCTCAGGGGTCCCGTAGACCCGATGTGCCCACAACGGCAGGCCAGGCTTTTGTGGGCAGGGGTGGTGGGAGTGGAGGCAGGCGGAGGCGCGAACCTGACCAGCCAGCTGAGGGAACTGGTATGTCACACATATGCCACATCCTGGACACATACCGGCGTGACACCAGGGGCATCAGCCAGGTAGTGTTGAGCCTCACAGAGATGAAGGGGACCCTCGACGAGATGAAGAACCTGCAGGCCGAGCAACATGCCAGTCAACAACAACACCAAGGACGGATGAAGGCAAGACTGGCTGAGCTCCTGGCGGTGCAAACGGACATGAGCCGTTCACTCTGTCGAATCGCTGACAACATGGGAAACCCTCCCTGTGCCACCAGGGGAAGACCACCACCAGCCACAGGGAGGGAGGAGGAGGAGGATTTGTGCGACGGAGCATCACAAGCATCGTCAAGGCCTGCATCTGAGGGTCCCCCCAGGAAGGTGGGTCATCCACGGAAAAGACCATGAGAGTCAGCAGACCATCAACATCTCCCAGGTCACCTGGCCTGGCACCTGGCCCTCTGGCGCAACAGCAGCACCTCATCCAATGATAATTCTCTGCCACATGGACTTGCTGGTCACAGTCTGACCAATGATGACCAACACTGTGGTCTGGACTCTGATGACTCCAACTGACAAGGATGCCATCTCCCCCTGTGAACTTTGGATTCTATGCACCCGGTAGAGCACCTTACTTCATCCACCAAAAGACTCACCCCACCAAAAATAAATACTTTATTTTGTCATGAGATGTTGCTGTCATTTGGCATTATTCACTAACATATGTGTGTGTAAATGTCAAACTATGCCTGAGTGTTGAACTAACTCCACACATCCATACCCTGGGATCGGAGTCTGGCACAGGACACACATGGGTCACAATGTATCATTCAATGCAGACATGGAGCACAATACTCACCTGTGATGGCCTCAAGCTGCTGAGGGGGTGCATGCAATACTGTGCCGACAGACCTATTTGGAAGAGTACCATTAAGGCGTAGAGGTCATGCCTCATTCGGAGGTTCCCGGGGAGGGAGTCCCAGGTATGTGTTCCCAGGTGGGAGAACTATGTCCTGCATGCTGGAGTACGGTGGATCGGAAGAATGGTGACCAGGTCAAGATTGGATGCACGGAGATGGCACTACGGGGTCTCGGATGACAGTGGTACAAGGTTGGTGTTGGGTCGGGGTTGTGGCCTGCCTCCTGAGTGTGGGTGGGGAGTCTGAAGGTCACCCTGCAGCACACAGTGATCCATTGCAGCTATCTCTGCTGGACGGTGATGTGGCTGGGGCGCGGGAAGTTGCAGCTGAGGTGTGCAGATGCAGCCTGGATGTGGCCAAGTGTCCTGGGAGTTTGGATGTGGCTGCCCCGTAGAGGGCAGGGCAGTATTTGACACGGATGTTGTCGTGGACCTGGGGGATGGTCCGTCTTTCCTTGGAGTGGATCTATCTGGAGATCATGTGCATAATGCAGAGGGTGTTGCAGTCTGAGGCACAGATGCAGGTGATTACCATGGCAAATGTGAGCAAGCAATCCATGATGCACACCATCTTGTGTGCATGGACACTGGGTGCTTGTGCGGGGCTACTGCGGGTGGGACACAAGCAGTTGACCCAGCTGTAAGGGGACAACCCTCAGATGTTGACCTCAGTCCTGTACAAGTCCAGCCTCAGGTGGCTGCTGTTCTGCCATTCATCAATGGATCTCATGCAATCTAGAATATTGGAACTGGCAATGTCTGCGCCCTTGGTGAGGGTGTGGAGCACCTGGCTGTCAATGGCATACGAGTTGATGATGAGGTTGTGTGCGCATGTGATGGTGGAGAGGGGGGTCCTGGACACATTCGGCTGGACTACGGGAACGCCCTCTACGCCGGCACCACCGCCAAACTCCAGAAGAAACTCCAACGGATCCAGAACGCCTCAGCACGACTCATCCTGGACATCCCCCGACACAGCCACATCTCCGGACACCTGAGAGACCTGCACTGGCTCCCCGTCAACAAAAGAATCACGTTCCGACTCCTCACCCACGCACACAAGGCCCTCCACGACCTGGGCCCCAAGTTCCTCAACAGCCGCCTGACCTTCCACAAGCCCTCCCGCCAGCTCCGCTACGCCAGCCTCGCTCTCGCCACCGTCCCCCGCATCCGCAGAGCCACCGCCGGAGGAAGATCCTTCTCCTACCTGGCAGCCAAGACATGGAACTCCCTCCCCATCCACCTCCGGACAACGCAAGACCATCTCGCCTTCAGGAAGCAACTCAAGACCTGGCTGTTCGAGCAGTAGCGTTCCCCCCCCCCCAGCGCCTTGAGACCCTCCGGGTGAGCAGTGCGCTATACAAATGCCTATGATTGATTGATTGACATTGTAGTTTGACACGCTGACAGATGATACCTGTGCCATGTGCCTCACAACGACAGCATACTACATGCAGAAGCCTTGAGTCCCACTCCCATGCCCTTGCCAGGGTACAGAGCCGGTGGGGAGTAGGAGGGACATGACCTGGTGGGTGTGACAGGGCCTGGAAGGCGTGTCAGCACTGTGTAGGCAGTCGAAGTTGCACACTCATCATGCAAAGGTGTTGTGTGTGCGCTTAGTGTATGCCTGAGAGCTGGCGGCAGATGTGTGGATGGACATTGCTTGGAGGGTGGCTGCAACATCAGACTGTAGTGTGATGTGGGTCATGCAAGGACATGAGGCTCGTGCAATGTGCACGTTGCATGTGCAGATGGTCCAGCCTTTGGGACGTCGTGGCCGCAACTGTGGCACAGACAAGCTGATGACAGCCAAATGAATGGGTTGATGGAGGAAGGGAGGAGCATCTTTGATGTGTGTGTGTTGCCAAATCAGGAAACTTCGTGTGCCCTTGCTGCAGTGGCTGCAACAGCAGGCGGCATGTCCTGGGAACTATGCCACAATTTCCACACAAAGACTAGAATGTCAGAAAGGACTACTGCAACAGGTGTATGTCAAGGAAGGAGTGACCGGTTTTCAATGGCACACCCAGAGACAAAGGATGCACAATCCCCAAAGATGACTGACACCGGATCATGAACCTGAAGGCCAAGCTGCGCACAGGAAACACACCCCAGAAGGTGTTGACGGCCCGTTGTGGGGACAAACATACCAACACACATACACAGCCATGGACGTCATGCAGAATAAAGAATCAAATACATGTAGAACAGCATGCAGGTTGCTATTCTACACATAGACTCATATGCACAATCCTTGACAACCATGCCAGAGATGGCGCATGCACAGTGGCAAGAGACCTGAATTGACAGAGATGAGGCACATTGGAGGCTGAGGAACACCTTTATTACTCAGGCTCACACCTATGGAAATGTATCAATATTAACAGACTCACATGGTGTTTTGGATTAACATGTGGGACCAACACTGGACACCCCCTTCGCACCACAGATGCTGTCAATCCATGGGAGTGCCACACAAGTGAAGGGGGTGAGCCAAACATCCCCTGCTGCACACGGAGAGGCTGCAATTCCCCATTGAGCCTCTCATGGGGATGTCCCGCAACATGTCCACCCGTAGCCTCCCGTATGTTTCCGAGGAAAGTTGTACGGACATAGATGCCTTCATCAAAATCCACAATCCCATAACAGATGACTGTCACGAAGTGTGACTATCAATTCATGTGAGTCATGCTACATGTTATGTGCCCCATGGTGAGTCGACATGTGTGCATAGTAACAATACCTGCACAGGAGCAGTGCCCACACATTACAAACAACTACCACACCCAAAAAGCCTTGCTGCAATCCTTACCCAAAGGAGACTTCTCACCATGTCCGTGCATGTAACGCTGATTCAGCACACGTTGCATTACTCATGAGGAATAGCAGGAGCACAACGATGCCACGAGCAGACAGTATGCGCAAATACCTGGGGATGAGAGACACACAAGAAGTCAGGAAACACATAGTCATCCGCATGCATGGTCATGTACTCTACATGAATAAGGTTGACACCATGCTAGTTGTCAATTGAGTGTGTCAGCTAAAATGTGTGGAATGACATCAGCACTCGAGTGACACATCAGCACACACCTCAAAGTCACTTCGCATACAGTCAGCTGGTCACACACATTGCAACACATGCCACACAAGGCTCCAAGCGTGCACACTCAGACCCAGGGACTCACCATTATGAGAAGAACTTGTGTATGAGCTGACTCCGGATGTCCTCCTCCTCCTCCTCCTCCTCCTCCTCACTTGCCTCGTGACCAAGGCCCTCATCCTCCACGGGTGGATGTTCCTGCTCATCGGGATCCAGGATGAGTGGCACAGCTTTCTCCACTGCCATGTTGTGCAGCATGCAGCACACGAGGAAGATTTTGCAGACCTTCACCGGTGCATATGGGAGGGACCCGCCGGTCTTGTGGAGGCAACAGAATCGGCTCTTCAGGAGGGCAAAAGTTCTCTCAATCACTCGCCTTGTCTGCCCGTGTGCATTGTTGTAGCGGTGATCTGCAGCTGATCTTGGGTTGCGGAGAGGTGTCATCAGCCATGGCATGTTGGGATAGCAAGAGTCCCCTACATGGAAACATCATGTAAAGAAGTGGGTCAGGAAATGCCGTCACATACTAAGATACCGCTGAATACTGGACAAACAGAGTCTACCCACCAACAAGACATGCTTGTTTGTTGTGCAGCTGCAGCATCATTTCTGGCACCCTGCTACGCCTCATGATGTAGGCATTGTGTGCTGACCCTGGAAAACGTGCACAGACATGGGAAATAACCATGTTAGCAAGACACACCACAAGGGTATTAATGGAGTGGTAATGTTTACGGTTACGAAAGGCTACCTCCTGTGCCTGTGGTGGTACCAACGCCACATGTGTCCCATCAATGGACCCAATTACATGGGGCATCAATCCCATACCTGTCAACTGCTCAGGAGTTGGAAAATGGATGAATTCATCCAGGTGCTCCAACATGGCTTCTAAAACATCATGCAGGACACGGCTGAACATGGTCTGGGACATGCCACCCACATCAGCTATGGTCAATTGAAACGTACTGGTGGCAAAGAAATGTAGGGCTGACATCACCTTCATCTTGGGGGTCAGCGCAGTCGGATAACTGTGTCGCGGTTGGAGGTGTGGGGCCAGCCTGTTTGTCAGGTCCATAATTAACTGTTGGTTGAATCTGTTGCGGCGTATGCAGTCACGTTCCCTTATGGCAGCCAAGTCTGGCATTGGTCGGGGGAGAGGCGGTGCCCTGCAGAAATTTGGAAGGAATAACGAAGATTGAGTACATTACTACACCAATGTCAATGAACTGAGCACATGTTCAACAGCTAATACACATATGCTACATACAGAGTCTGGTCTGTGCAATACATCCTGCACACGTATGCCAGCCAGGTGATACTCCTACCAAGATCCAGCTACAAACGTGGATTGTCAAGGTCTACATGACATGCATGAAAGTAGCTGTGGGCCACTGTGAGTGAACAGCCAGACACATTACAGGAGTGACATACATTCACATATGTGCATTTGAAGGATGTTATCTCATACAGACAGCTGCCAGCAAGCTAGACGCACAGGTCACATGTCATGGAATAAGGGCAGACCACACACCTTGCCATGAAGGGGTACATGTCAAAAATGATCACACAGACATTGAGACTACGCTGATATGTCCTAAGCTCGCAAGTCCCTGTTCGATGCATACAGACACACGTTACGTGTTATTCCACATGTGTCCTGGTGTGCGTAATAGTGTGACATGGGCATCTAGACACAGACACATGTTGGATGCAGCTACAGCAGATGCCGTTGACGGAACACCAACAGCAAGATCATGGAAACACATGACACACACATGACATAGTCACATCGGGGCACGCTGGTAGTGAGATGTCAGGTGTCATCATCCGTGTACCTGGCATCAGGGGACAGTTGCGGATGTTGGTGACTGTGCCATGCCAGTGATGCAGTGCTTGACAAGTTTGAACTACATGCACACATGTAAAAGGTGTGACGGGGAAGTGCGCCACATAGTGCCCCATCATACATGACATGTGTACGCAGGTCATCACACAACTATTGGGTTAAAACATGAGGAGACATGTGCCAGCTCACTGCCTGACACACCTAGGCCCTACACATGAAGCACTGGACTGACAATGACTTGATGTCCATCCTTCTGCGAGTCTGACACCTCCATTCCTTCCCTGTGCGCCTCCTATCACCAGTGTGAGCTGTGAAACGCACCGTACACATGCTCTGAGGGCGTGTGTACGGTCGTATCACTATATGGGGTTTGGTTAGGAGTACGCGTGTGTGTATGGACCGTACGCACGTACGTGTACACACTGGTCCAATCCCTATGGGAGTGTTGCCGTAGGCATACGCCATAGAGATACGGCTCGTACACGCGTGTGTAGGGCCCGTAGCACGATGGCGTATGCCTACGGCAACACCACCATAGTACTACAGCTCGTACCCACGTGGGTAGGGCCCGTAGCACTATTGCAGTGTTGCCGTAGGTGTACGCCACAGTGCTACGGGCTGTACCCGCGTGTGTAGGGCCCGTAGCATGATGGCGAACGCCTACGGCAACACCACCATAGTGCTACGGCTCATACCTGTGTGTGTAGGGCCCGTAGCACTATGGCAGTGTTGCCGTAGGCGTACGCCACAGTGCTACGGGCCATACCCGCGTGTGTAGGGCCCGTAGCACGATGGCGTATGCCTACGGCAACACCACCATAGTGCTACGGCTCGTACCCGTGTGTGTAGGGCCCGTAGCACTATGGCAGTGTTGCCGTAGGCATACGCCACAGTGCTACGGGCCGTACCTGCGTGTGTAGGGCCCGTAGCACTATGGCAGTGTTGCCGTAGGTGTACGCCACAGTGCTACGGGATGTACCCGCGTGTGTACGGCCCATAGCACGATGGCGTATGCCTACGGCAACTCCACCATAGTGATACGGACCATACACACGCGTGTACAGACCGTATCACTGGAGTAGTGGTGCCCTAGGGGTACGTGTGGAACACACCGTACCTGTGTGTGGATAGTGAAATAACATAGGGGACACATGAGGGACAAGTATAAGGGCCTAAATGCATGCTGGTTGTCATGGAGACCGAGTTTCCAGTTCAAAATTTTTCATCAGGTGGCCGGCAAAAGTCGGTTGGAGATAATATACTATGTTGCAAAGTGGTTGTTGACTTGACATCATGCTCAAATTTTGAACCATGCAAAGGCCCTCACTGGGGTAGGTTTAAAGGGAGTGGAGGAAACGTAGGATGCAAATGAGATTGACCAATCACTCTGTACTCCTGTAAATGAAACAGCCCAGCAAGGCAGATATAAGGCAGCCAGGACCCATGAGAGAGCACTTGCCTGCACAACCTTTCATTCCACACCACTGCTGCTGCTTGTGATTCCTCTGGCACCATGGCCAGGTCTGTGGAGAGGGCCCAGCCTTTCACCCAAGAGGAGAATGAGGCGTTGCTGGACGTCATCCTCCCACAGTACCCCTGCCTGTATGGGAGACCAGGGGAGCAGGTGAGTGCTGACTCCACTAGCTTTGACTGTGCCCCTTTTTTGTGTCTGTCACTTCTGGCATTGTGTCCAGGTGTGACAGACATGCAATGTTGTTCATGGTGGGTCCCAGGTGGGGGAATGCCTTATGTCTTCCATGCAGAGCATGATGTGGTTCATATCTGCACTCCTCACTTGCATTGCACTTACTGTGACTATCACTGCATGGTGCATGCCACATTCAGCCTGGCTAATCCTCTTGGGAATGTTGTTTCTATAGTCCTGATGTGATTCTGTGGTCCCCCCAGTGTGACAGGTGACTGTACCCACAGATGTGTGTGAGTTGAGTGTACCTGTGGTGAGAGTGTCCAAATGATGTGTACGGGCCCTGGACATTGGTGTGTGTGTAAGTCCCCTGTCATGTGGTTGAGTGTCTATGTGGAGTGTTGCACCCCAGCTGCATGGAGGATGCATATGCCCTACCCATCTGATGTGAGCAGGGAGCCGTGCTGTGTGTCTGACGTGCGAACTAGCCCCACACCTGTGACACCCCCCAGTCAAGTGGCACATGTGCAGAGTGGGGTTTTTACCCGCAGTGGCCAATGGCAGATGATTGGCTTGTGGCTGTGTGTGTCTGTGTACTCCGCTGAGGTTGCGTGAGTGGCCTGGGGCATGTGACTGCTTTGAGGTGCTGTCCATAATCCTGGTGTTGCTTGTGATGCACAGTGTGAGCCATGATCAGTGATTGTGTCGCACCCCTCATGCCACCTGTGTACTTTCAATGCCAGGTAGTGCTTTTGGCATTCCCCAGAGGATAATGTCCCTATGACAAAGGTGCAATGAGTTGGCTGCATACTATTCCCTGTTCAAACAAGCCAAATTGTTCTAATGTGTGTCTCTGTGACATGGACCAGGTGTATTGATGTTGTCTCACTTTGTCATCCTCACAGATAGCCGCCTACACCAAGGGGGAGATATGGAAGCGGGCCGTCAGTGCCGTGAGGTCGGTGGGGGGTCGCAGTCGTCGCCTGGCCCAGGTGAGGAAAGGCTGGCAGGACATCCGGTGCTGGACCAGGAGGATTGCCCGGGTCCTGCTGGGGGACTCACCACCACGCAAACACGGCGGGCGCCGGCGCCTGTCCCACCAAATGAAGTGTGTCCTGGCGGTGGTCTTCCCTGACATGGATAGGCGGCTACAGGAGAAGCAGCAGCAGCAAGGGGGTAGGTACATGTGTGTTTGTTGTGTGTCACCAGCTTTTGGAAGTGCTCAGTCGCCTGGACACACTGCCAGGATTTATATGTGCAGTGCATATCCTGTTCCCCCAAGTCACCCGGTGCTGTTCTTCCTCCCTTCCCCTCCTTGACATGTGTTCCCTGGTCTGTGTGTAGTCACTCTTGCACAAGGTAATCTTGGCTGCCAGTTAATCCAAGTGCCCAAAGCTTGCAGCATCATGTGTGGGGGTGGTCTGTGACATGTGTTGGGACCTTGCCTCTGCCCTGTCCAGTTCAGTCATATTGGGGTCCATGATTGTTGGCACTGATGCTGAGTCTCAACATAGGAGTGTGAGGCTTGAAATTAACAGACTTGCAGCATGCATGACCGATGTTGTGGCCTCAGACATGATGTGCATGAGGGGGAGATATGCATAGTGCGGGGACGGTTGCTCCTGTTGCAGTCAGATCTATCCAGGACCATGGAGCACTGTGGCCACTACAGTCCCCTGAGACACCTTTTCCTAGGAATCATGTGTGTCATCCAACACTGTGGCCATTCTCTGTGTCTTCAGCATAGGTTGGGCTCTGTGGCATTTTACCCTGGCCTCATTTGTATTTATGTAAAGTGTGCTACATGTGTCCACTGTACAGGGTGACCCAATGTGGCTTGTGCATACTCACTGCGGCCAGTGCCTGTGTGTCTCGGTACAACTATCTGATGATGGTTGTTTGTCAATAATATGTGTGGTCAGCCCCACGAGGGGTAGTTAGAGTGCACTTTGGATTACATGAAGCCCATTTTTGTGATCCCAGATGAAGAGGTGTAAGTCCTTCTTCTGTCTCAATCACATAGTCTCAGGTAGGGGGGGGGGGGGTTTGTGCGGCCAAGGCCTACATGTCCAAAACCTTATGTCTCCTTTCCAGGTCTGGCCTGTGAGTGATGACAGTCTGAACAGACACTCAACAAGTATTGACCCAGTCATGTTGTGCAGGCTTTAATGTTTGTGCTTTGCAGCATGTGTCTAAAGTTTAAAGACATGGTTCCTGCTCATCCTTTTTTGGCAATGGTGTGTGGTCCAGATGCTGTGCTCGACTGTCCACAGACACTTGCTTCTCTGTATAATTCGATATCAAGATATTTGCTGTTTCGTCATGCTCTCCATTGCTTACAAGTGGCATGGTGGGTCAACCAACTGTGTAGTGCAGGGCCTACATATGTGTGTAGTATTGTAGATGTAACTCATGATGCTTTTCATGCTATGCACTGTGACCTATGTAGTTTGGACTCATGTGTCATATGTATACAGGTGTCTGATTATTTCCTGTCTCTTCACCTTGCCCACAGCATCGTCGGGGGACACCGAGGGAGACACCGGCACGGACGTGGAGGAGGGATCCAGCACTGGTGCCACCAGTGCTGGGGAGTCTGGCGCAGCAAGTGGCACGGAGGGCGAGGGGAGTCAGGCGGAGGACCTGTCCAGTCCCAACACCGACTATGACGCTGACGGGTCTGAGGCTGAGCTCCCAGAGGGGGCGGAGGCTGCTCCCACAGCTGAAAGCAGCACTCCATCTCTCGCCGCCCCCTCCATTCCCATCACCACCCTCCCACTTGCTCGGGTCCCTTCTGTCCGTGCTAGGCGACAACATGTCTCCTTCGTGCCAGGCACCGCACCCCCTGCCCCTGTCTCCCCTGCTGCCGTCAATGCCGAGTCTGTGGACATCCTGCGGCAGTTGCAGGTTGGTCAGACATCGCTGCTTAATGTCCTCCATGGCCACACCAGACTGCTGACACAGATGGTGTCGTACATGGAGGGCATGTCAGCAGCGATGTCTGACCAACGGATGTTGCTGAGGTCCATGGACTCGTCACTGACGGCATCAGTGGGTCTCCTGCAGCGCTCCGTCCCCCCTACCCCTGCACCATCCACACTTCCCACTCCCATGCCTGTCCCAAGCACACCCAGACATCCCCATGCACGCACCCCACCAGACACAGGCAGCACACCAACAGGGAAGGCCAAACGCACACCTCTTATCACGCACACACAGGGGGAAGTAGGCACACCCACTGGGTCGGGGGGGGAAACGGCAGACACGCAGCCACAGTGGGAGTCCGCAGTCCTCACGACCCACTTCCTCCAAAACCACTCCCCTTAGCTCCCCTGCCCAACAGTGAGACAAAGAGTCCTTCATGGCCAGTCTGTCCCTCAGCCTCAGTGTGACACCACCCCGCAAGCGGTCGAGGAAGTCCCCGGGCAGGGGAGTTGAGTCCCCCCCCTGTCCACACCCTCCCCCAGTAGCACTGCAACCCATCCCTCTGACCTCCCCCTCCTTGGGGCCTGTGGTTCCTTCGGGTGCAGGGGAGACGCTGGAAGACCTTGCGACCGTGTGCAGCGCCATCCTAACCACCACCTTTGGCGCTGCCCCACCCCCTGTGGTGGAGTCGTCCGTCCCTGCACCCACAACACCTACCCTTGCCCCTCCTGTCCTTGCGGTGCCTGGTCCTTCCCCCCCACATGATGCCCCCCCCTGTGGATGAAAAGGAACTCTGAACTGTGCAGGCAAGCTAGGGGAGACGCGTCCCAATGTGTCCCCCCCCCCCACGAGTTCGCATATGGACTGGCCTCTGGGCCTTGTATATAGTGTACATTTCAATTCAAATATTATTTTTATGCTGAATAAAGCATTTTGTTTTTCATTTGCACACTAATGCTTTTCTGGTGTTGCTGTTGGTGCTGCTGCTCCATGAGTTGGGGTGGTGATAATGTGTTAGGTGTCTGGGAAATGTTGTAGTGTGCTGGTCATGGGGTGGACCCTGGTATCTGCGTGCCGTCACAAGGTCTCTGCAAATAATCTTTGGTCATGTAAGCTCTTACTGTATGGTGACATTGTCCCAAGGAGTGTTCCTTCCTCTGTGGCACCTGACATCTTCCCTGCAGGGTGTTTCCCAATTGTTGTGCTGACCTGAGTCTACATTTCCTTGGTGTGTGACGGATCCCTTCAACTTTGGCCATGCCTGCTGAGCAATGTCTCCGCCTGCATCGTCTGTGCCATCCTTGGTAGTCACTGTACTTGTGTATGGAGTATGTTGCCATGGCTTCATGTGGACATGGTCCCTTTTCCGCACTATGCATGTGTGTACTCCCAGCCTAGCACACATGTGTTACTTGTTCTGCAGGGTATTTGGGCACCTGACTGACAATTGTGGGCATTGTATCTGTGGGTACTCCACCCTTTTCCTTCCATGTGAGGCAACAACTTGTTGGCTGCCCCAGCACCTGTACATTCCTATCAGTCCTGGAATGTGCGTGACAGTGTGTGTTCCCTTAGGCTCTCTTAGTTTAGTAGGGTTTAACATGAGTATACAGTCTTGTTGCATGATCTCAGTGTGTGTATTGTGCTGCCACTGCCAGGGGTGGGTATGCATGTGTAATTTGTCATCACACCCACATGTGGTGTGTCATGCAGTGGGGGAAGGACATCCATCCTCATGGGAGTGGGACACTGCTGTCAGTGATGTGTTGTCATGGCACTCTCAACATAGTCGCACATTGTGGATGCCTTCATGCACCCATGGAGTTTTGGTCATCGGAGGAGGATGTACACACCCCCATGTCTCTGTCCACTGCTGGGAGTGCTCTGCACCCACCCCTCATGTGTCTGGGCACTGCTGGGAGTGATAGGCACCCACCCCTCATATGTCTGGGCACTGCTGGGAGTGATAGGCACCCACCCCTCACATGTCTCTGTCCACTGCTGGGAGTCCTGGGCACCCACCCCTCATATGTCTGGGCACTGCTGGGAGTGATAGGCACCCACCCCTCATATGTCTGGGCACTGCTGGGAGTGATAGGCACTCACCCCTCACATGTCTCTGTCCACTGCTGGGATTCCTGGGCACCCACCCCTCATATGTCTGCCCACTGCTAGGAGTGATAGGCACCCACCCCTCATATGTCTGGGCACTGCTGGGAGTCCTCTGCACCCACCCCTCATATGTCTGGGCACTGCTGGGAGTGATAGGCACCCACCCCTCATATGTCTGGGCACTGCTGGGTGTGATAGGCACCCACCCCTCATATGTCTGGGCACTGCTGGGAGTCCTCTGCACCCACCCTCATATGTCTGGGCACTGCTGGGAGTGATAGGCACCCAAGCCTCATATGTCTGGGCACTGCTGGGAGTGATAGGCACCCACCCCTCATATGTCTGGGCACTGCTGGGAGTCCTCAGCACCCACCCTTCATATGTCTGGGCACTGCTGGGAGTGACAGGCACCCACCCCTCATATGTCTGGGCCCTGCTGGGAGTGATAGGCACCCGCCCCTATGTCTCTGTCCACTGATGTGGATCGTAGCACAACACCCACCCACCCGCCTGCACCCTTGGTGCAGTACACTGCTCACCTGGCCATACACCCCCCCAATACACTGGTCAGATGCTGCACCAGGCCCTATCCCATCATTCGTGGCGTGTGTACGCCTTGTATCAATGATGTGCTGGTGCCCTAGGGGTACGCATGATGCGCTCCGTACCCACGCTCTGAGAACGTGTGTACGGGTCGTACCACGCGTACCCCTACGTCACCCCAACAATGGCCGTACGGCCCGTACCCACGCTCTGAAGGCCTGGGTACGGGCCTTACCCCCAATGTTGGGGTGCCGTAGGGGTACGGCCTGTACCCAGGCCTTCAGAGTGTGGGTACAGATCGCACCACGTGTACGCCTACGGCACCCCAACATTGGGGGTACGGCCCGTACCCAGGCCTTCAGAGCGTAGGTACGGGCCGTACCGCCATTGTTGGGGTGACGTAGGGGTACGCGTGGTACGACCCGTACACACGTTCTCAGAGCGTGGGTATGGAGCGCATCACGTGTACCCCTACGTCACTCCAAGAATGGTGGTACGGCCCGTACCCAGGCCTTTAGAACGTGGGTACGGGCCGTACCACGCGTACCCCTATGTCACCACAACAATGGCGGTACGGCCCGTACCCACGCTCTGAAGGCCTGGGTACGGGCCGTACCCCCAATGTTGGGGTGCCGTAGGGGTATGGCCCGTACCCAGGCCTTCAGAGGGTGGGTACGGGTCGCACCATGCGTACCCCTACGTCGCCCCAAGAATGGTGGTACGGGCCGTACCCAGGCCTTTAGAACGTGGGTACGGGCCGTACCGCCATTGTTGGGGTGACGTAGGGGTACGCGTGGTACGACCCATACCCACACTCTTAAGGCGTGGGTACGGTGCATACCACATTTGTTGTGGTGATGGGATGCGTCCACGTCCACTTCCGTTGTGGCGGGACGCAGGCCTTGGTGGACACGCCTCCACCCCCCCGAAGTGACCAGACCCTGGAGGTAAGGTATGTACAGGGCATGTTTACTTGTTAACTTGGGTGGGGGTTATGTTTCCTGCCCCTGCCCCCCACCTTTGCCCCTGGGTGTTGTTCTGACCTTCTGCGGCGTCTGCGTCGGTTCCTGTGCACCAGGTCGTAGGCTATGAGGGCCGGGATGACACGTAGGATGGGGTCCATGACTGTCCGTCATGTACAGGTGCTCCTTCTTCGCGTCGTCCTCAATTTCCCGGCAGTTTTTGGCTCCCGTAAAAAATGCTACGTGCGGAGTGGCGTAGGCACGAATCGTACTTGCTGGTTCGTAAAACGCTGCCTGACTCCGTCCGGACGTCACGTACGCGATGTCCCGGATCGGAATTGTGGGTATTTTTTGGCCGGTCGGTGTTTTGTACGACTCGTACGGAAATGGCATTTCTGTATGAATCGTACTTGCGGGTTTGTAAGGTGGTTTTCCCGGGTACGAGTCGGACGGAGAATACGCTCCGTACGACCATTCGTACCCGGGTTTTACAGGATCGGAATCAGCACCCAAGTGTGGTTTTATCTTTCTGTAATGATACAATGTGTTCTTATCTTTATGTATTGGTACAATGACAGACACAATAGGCACCGTGTCATCTGCCTGTCATGCGGATTCTTGCACTAGCACTTTATTGTTTACACCTATATTCCTAGTGTGTATTATGACCCTGATCTTCGAAAGGGAATGTCTGTAGCACTTGCTCTGACATTTATAAATGTAGACTAGAACCATTTCGAGCTACCTCAATAAGAATGTGAGCCATATGTTGTTATTACCTAAATTCCATGAAAAAATTAGACTGTGTGATTTTCTAGCTATTTTTCATTATGAATTGACCTATCTCCAATATTTTGCATATTCTGAAATGTTTCTGCTTGTACTTGAGGCATGAGGGTATTTCAAACTGTAATGATGTTTGCTTACAGTCTGTTTTTTAGTTCTAGTCACAAGGTATTCACTCTCTATAGCCAATAGTGCACCTTTTTGTATTTATTGTTCCCTATTCCTAAGCGCGTCATGTGATCAAGCTCTCGTGAGTGAGCGAAACGCGTCAATGGCGGGCACTAAGCCCGAGCACTCCTTGATGAAATCGTTTATGACCAATAAACCTTGCACTGCTCACCGCAACATTCTTTTGGTTTTTCAATTTTGTGTGGAGACTGGAAGAGGTCCGTGCCAGAAGTCCCCGTTAGAGCAGTTAACGGGGCAGCAACGCTGTTTGTGATATATATATATATATTATCTACTGGCGGTCGCCAGTAGATAGTTATAGTTAGGACCGAGTTTCCATAGGAAATCTCAAAATTCTATTTTGAATAACTTTGGCGCCGATTGACGAATCTTCGCGAAATTTTCAAAACTAATGGGGTGCTCCGCTCCGCTCCTACCCTGAAAGTCTCGGGGTGATTCGTCAAGCGGGGGCCGAGAAAAAGGGGGGGTCCCAAAACACGTTTTCCCCATGGATTTTTCCATAGGGACTTTAGTCGCAGCTACAGCCCGAACGGCTGAACAGAATTACGTGAAATTTGGCAGAGAGGTAGACATGAGGTCCGTTTGGTGCCTTTTGCAGGTTTGGTGTAAATCTGTTCAGTATTTTCTGAGAAAATAGCATTTAAATCAATATATATATCTATACGCGCGCAGCGTGCGAGCAGGGTGCGCGCACTCGGCCGTCTTCTGTTTGGTTGTTACATCTTAGTAAACATTCGAATCGGTCGAAACCAGGAAGTGTCGGCCGCCATTTTGTCTCTCGCACTGAGAGGGGGGTGATACACAAAGGAGAAAAACATGTAAAGGGGGCACGCTGGACAGTTCCTGACCCCCTAGCAGGGGTGAAGGGGTCCCAGGAGGTCCCCCAAGGGCAATTAAAAAAAATTAATTTTTTTCGGTAAATCGCCGAGTGCGCGAAGCGTGCGCGCACTATAGAAATGAAAAAAATTCCGCGAGGTTCGCGCAGCGTGGGCGCACGGTATAAACGCTTTAAAACAAAATTGCAAAGTCAATCCCCCCGTGTGCACACGCTGCGCGCAGCGCTGTGTGTGTGCATGGCATTTTGCCGTGTATTAACAGTTGATACCAAAACCCTTAACAACAAAGCCTATCATATGTCCTCCTTGTGCGGACGGTGCGCGAAGTGCACTGTGCGTACATGGCCCATTAAGCGTAACGTGGGCGCGCGGTGCGCGTAGCGCACTGTGTGCCAACCGTGCGTGCATGGTGCGCAAAGTGCACCATGCGTGCACGGCACTAACTGCGTAAAGTGGGCGCGAGGTGCGCAAAGCGCACCGCGTGCTCACCGTGCGCGCACGGAACGAACTGCGTGAAGTGGGCGCCGTGCCGTGCGCGCACCGTGCGCTCACGGCACGAACGGCGTAAAGTAACTTAGCATTTAAAAAAACGTACAAATTCACTGAAAAAACCATAGGTTTCACACACGTTATAGTTAGGAATTAGCATTTAAAAAACCTTGCAAATTCACTTAAAAAACCATAGGTTTCACACATGTTATAGTTAGCTGGGCATTTTCCTCATGAAAAACCAATGAAATTCCCCCGTTATAGCTAGTGCAGGCAACTATAACTCACGCGACCGTAATCCGCTGCTGATGACGTCAGATATTACATCACTGATGACATATGTGTCTTTCTGAAAAAAAAAATATATATATGTATAGCTAAAAAAAAAAGGAAGAAGACATGGGTATATAAATGTGTAAATACAGTGATGTAATATCTGACGTCATCAGCAGCGGATTACGGTCGCGTGAGTTATAGTTGCCTGCACTAACTATAACGGGGGAATTTCATTGGTTTTTCATGAGGAAAATGCCCAGCTAACTATAACATGTGTGAAACCTATGGTTTTTTAAGTGAATATATATATATATAAAACCTACTGACGTTCGCCAGTAGGTAGAGTTAGGACCTAGTTACAATAGGAAAATCGCAACATTCTATTCCCAATAACTTTGGCACCGATTGACAAATCTTCCCGACATTTTCAAAACTCGTGGGACGCTCCGGTCCGCTCCTATCTTGAAAGTTTCGGGGTGATTCGGCAAGCGAGGGCTGAGAAAAAGGCGGTCCCAAATTGTGTTTTCCCCATGCAATTTTCCATAGGAACCTTTAGTCGCAGCTACAGCCCGAACTGGTGAACGGAATTACACCAAATTTGGCAAAAAGGTAGCCCTTGGTTCAGAGTCGTGCCTTTTAGTTAAATGGTGTAAATCCATTCAGTAGTTTTAAAATATTAATGGAAAAAGAAATATATATATCTGGGTGGAGCCTAACCACACATCTCATTGTGAGATCTGATTGGCTGTCAGCACTTCATCCAAGAAGTGTTGGCAGCCATCTTGAGACCAATTTACATGATAGCACCTCATTAAAAAGCATTGCAGTTAATAGCAGTTTTTAAGACTTTAGTTACATTATAAATCATTTGTTGATGGTACCATACTCATTTTAGGAATTGTGGTATGTTCTAAGGTGATTTTACCATGTAAAAAAGCCTTCTGCTGGGATATCATGAATCATGTTTGAGAGAAAACTATTTTCTCATGTTTTTCCCACAGAGGTTTGGAAGGTGATCTATAAGCTAAACTGAGAGCATATTTTCTGTAAATTCACATTATCTTTCTCAGTTATGTGAGAATTAAGTCTGACATTCTCAGTAAAACATGTACATCCAACAAGGGCAGAGACTGTCAGTTGATTTCTTTGTGTTCTACTGCAGCTTCCCAGAGTGTTCTAAAGAACAACTAGAGCGCTAACAGTCCTACTTATGACAAACGTATTGCACACATGAAGCCATCTTTATTGGAATAAAGTGGTAACTCTTAAAACATTTAATTTAAAAAGGAACAAACATGCACTTTCAATACCAGCAGCAGACTTCCCTGGTTAGCAGTAGCTTTACTACAGTGATCTAATGAGCAACTAGAGTGCTAAAATTCTGAATTTATGGCAAATGTGTGACCCATCTGAATGCCTTCTTGATGGAATCAAAGTAAAAAACTGAAAGTATTTCCTGCTGAGGAGATTGTAGTAAATGAGGAAATTAGGAAACTTCATAACAAATAAGTCTCCCAAGATAGCCACCAGAGACAAAAGAGCCCAAATGTAGCACACATATCACCCAGATGTAGCCCACTTATAGCTCAATGACAGAATGTCCCAGAGTGTTCTTAAGAACAACTAGAGCGCTTACTGTCTTACTTATGACAAAAGTATGGCACACCTGAAGCCATCGTGATTGGAATAAACTGGTAACACTTAAAACATTTAATTTAAAAAGGGACACAATTAGGGGGTTCATTTTGCCATAGAAATTATGATTAGTGCTGAAGAAAGAAAAATTAGGGCACATTTTGAGTGACTTCTCAAATCCTCTTCTATTTCATTAAAAAATTCTGACATGCAGACTGAAACATGCACTTTTAATACCAGCAGCAGACTTCCGTGGTGAGCAGTAGCTTTACCATAGTGATCTAATGAGCATTTCCTACTGAGGAGACTGCAGTAAATGAGGGAATTAGGAAACTTCGTAACAAATAAATCTCCCAAGATGACCACCAGAGACAAAAGAGCCCAAATGTAGCACAAATATCACCCGGATGTAGCCCATATGTAGCCCAATGACAGAAGTGTTCAAAACACTTTTTATTTTTTGTGTTTTTGCAGTTTTATATAGTGCAGACTTGTCAGGTATTGGAGTGCTTTACATGAGCATTGTTTACATCACACACGAACAAATTCATTTTGGTTGTAGACATGGGGAGATTAAGTGATTTGACCAGAATCACAGAATGTCGAGCTGAAGCAGAAACTCCAACCTGGTTCCCAAGTTGCAAAGTTTGCAGCTCTGGAAATAACACCACATCCTCTCCCCTAAGTGCAACATTTAATCAAGTGGTCAACTGTATAAAAAACATAAAGATAACAAATAATTTAAAAGTGCTTTGTCGCTATTTGAAAACTCAGAAAATATGTTCTCATTTTAGTTTTTTAGAGCACTGACCACAATTTTGATGCAAATAAGACCCTCTCATATATGTAATTTCTAAAGGAAATGCTCTAGGTATTACAGTTTTGATTAGATCAAGATGACGTCAGGCGTTCCACACTTTTGCAATTAATATAGAATGTTAGCAAGCTAGTTGTTCATTAGGATACTGTTGAGAGGCAGAGGCCAGGGGCACGGACTCTGAAAATTGAAGGCAGGTAGGAGGGTGCAGAGGCAACAATTTGACCAGGCAGGAATGGCAGTGGCAGCGCAAAAGTCTATGGAGGGCAGTGGAAAGGGGGGCAGGGGCAACACACCAACAATACAGGACTGGCAAGAGAGGCTATGGCAATATAAACAACCATTGTGGGCAGAAGGAAGAGGCAGTGGTAGTACAACCATACATGCCAACAGACCCGATTCAGCCAGGAAACGTCCAATGCTTTTAAGCCCAAATGGGCTTTATTTAATCTGTCTCCTGTCTACAATCTCATCTTTTTCAATGTAAATCATAGGGGAAAATCAATACCCCAGTTTTTTTTCAAAATCTCCCTCTTACCAAGTTCAAAATGTTAGCAAGTATGGTACATTGGATCATGGAAGGCAGGAGGAATTGGGGTAGGGACATGGACTTGGATAACAGAGGACAGGAGGGACATGGAGAGGTGCACCAAACTGACCCTACAGGGCAGGCATCAGGGTTTGCAGCAGCACAATACACCACACAGGGCATGCGAGACGGGAGTGCAGCACACCAATCCATAGAAAGCAATAGGGAGGGGAGAGGACCATGCACATGGACAACAGAGAACAGAGGGGAAAGAGGCAATGGTAGCTGGCTGACCAAAATGGACAGACAGGAGAGAAAGCTGCAGCATAACAGACCATAAAGGGCAGGAGGGACGGATCAGGGGCATTACAATGGAACAGACAAGCCAGGAGGGAGGGAATAGAGGTCTGCATATGGAAACAGAGGGCTGGGGGCAAGGGGGCTGGGCAGGAGCAGCAAGATGACCATGGAGGTCAGGCAGGATAGGCACTAGAAGCAAGACACACCATGGAGAGCAACCGTGAGACTATGATGGCATACAACCAGACCATGGAGGGAAGGTGGGAGGGAGTCAGGGGCAGCTAGCTGACCACACAGGGAAGGTGGGAGGGGCCGTGGCTGCACAGAAGACCATGCATGGCAAGCAGGAGGGTTAGTGGCAGCACAATGGCTATGATGGGCAAGAAGGAGGGTGCACAAAGGACAATGGGGGATAGAAGGGAGGGTCAGGACCTGGGCACAGACAAGAGAGTTCAGGGGAAGGGGCCTCACAACAGACCATGCGAGGGAGGCAGGAGGAGCAGTTGCAGCACAACAGACCAGGGAGGGCTGAAGGGTGTGGCAGTAACATGGACCATGGAGGACAGGAGGAAGGGGATAGGGGCATGGAATGTGGACAGGCATGGTGGAGGTGGCAGGGAGAGGTTACAGTCATCTGACAATGCTAGGCAGGTGGGAGGGGAGTGGCAGCTCGACAGAACACTCAGAGTAGATAGGAGTGGCAGGTCCATGGAACATGGTGGGCAAAAAGGATGGGGCAGGGGCATGCACAAAGACATCGGATGGCAGGGGGAAGGAGAATAGGGGCAGCAAGCTAAGGACAGAGGCTAAACAGGAGGTCAATGATGGGCAATAGAATTGGGCAATGGAGGGCAGGAGGAGTGGACTGGTACATCATGCTAAGTGGAGGGCAGTGGCAGCACATCAGATCATGCATGGCAGGAGGGAAGAGGCTTGTCCATGGATTCAGACAACAGAGGATAGGGAGGAAGTTGATGGGGAAGCAAGCTAACTGTTCAGAGAAGGCGGGAAGGCCAGTGGCAGAACAACAGCCACCCAGAGCTGTAATAAGGGAGCAGGGACATGGACTTGGACAATGGATGGCTAGGAGGAGGGAAGGCAGGAGCAGCAAGCTTGGGTTGGGGCAGCACAATGCCAGGCCCTGCTTCCGACCCCCCACCATCCATTGTGATATGCATCTTACTTAACGTAAAAAAAAACCTAGAAATTTGCTGAAAAAAACAAAGAGTTCAGGTACGGTATAGTTAGACTCAGATTTCACTCATACACAACCAGTGAAATTCAGCAGTTATAGTTACCTGAGCTAACTATAACTTACGCCCCCGCAATGTACTGCTAATGACCTCAGACACTACATCATTCATGACATGGTCAGTTACATCACTCATGACATCACTCATGGCATCTCAAATGAGCTGTGAATGGAATGGAACTTTAATCGCTAGAACTTTATTTAGGGATAGTGTGTGTATATTAACACCCCTTTTTTTCCTTTTCATTCGTGTAAGAACCATTATAATACACAACGTGCCCAGATTAATATGGCCGATAGCCTTTCACTTGAAAGTAATGTGTAGTCCATTGTTTATGTTGATGTTTGTAATTCTCAGTATGTTTATTATGAATAAGTCACATTGACGAACATACAGATATGGCGGTCACGGGGCAAGATATGCTGAAATGACATTGTGTGCATATTAACACTTGTTTTCTTTTTTTATTGTATCAATTCCTGAATTTTCACATCATGACCAGGCCAATATGGCCGCCAGCTTTTTGGATTAAAGTAATATGTAGTCCTTTGTTAATGTTGACAACAGGAGGCATTTGTACATTTAAATAAGGATGCTACAATGACATCTTGTATCGTTATCAAGGTTCGGACGAGCCGAAACGCGTGGATCATGTCCTTTACAGATTAAATTCTTCCAAACTACAACCTGAGTGCTGATTCCTTCCTTGTAAGAGTGAGAGGAGATTAAATACATATATATAAAATTCACTGAAAAAAGCACAAGTTTCAGGGACATTATAGTTAGAAATTAGCATTCAAAAAACCTCAGAAAGTCACTGAAAAAACCACAGGTTTCATGGATGTCATAGTTAGGTGGACATTTCACTCGTACAAAGCAAGAGAAATTCGGCCGTTAGAGTTAGTTGTGCTAACTATAA
Organism: Triturus cristatus; assembly: GCF_964204655.1. Taxonomy (NCBI): domain Eukaryota; kingdom Metazoa; phylum Chordata; class Amphibia; order Caudata; family Salamandridae; genus Triturus; species Triturus cristatus. The sequence continues at coordinate 353,130,804 of NC_140590.1, forward strand.
CTCGCGCCCCGGCAATGCACTGCTGAGGACGTCACATATTACATCACTCATGACATGGTCAGTGACATCACTGATGACATCTCAAATGACATCACTGATGACATCATCTACGTGATCATCTGATGCACCTCCTCACACCCTAAAATACAGACTACCATTCTCGAAACCATAGACACACCAATACTAGTACAGCTACAATATTCTGTGCACTATGCATGTAGACCTCTAATCAGCTATATAGCATTGATACAGTCTTTTAAATACTCAGTTAGTACCTATGCAGTCTAGGATTCCTACTGTCTGTCCTATGCACTTGTCCATTCACCCATCCAGCACTATGTACGTATCCTATCACTCTGCCAATACCTAAGCACTTATAAATTTAGCATGCACTCTCTTTGCAGCACTGAAATTACTCCAGTTATTAGTCCTATATTTAAGAAATGGCCTAGCCACTAACCCAAGTACAGGTACAATGTTTTGTACACTATGCATGCAGATCTCTAACAAGCTACATACCATTAATACGCTCTTCTAAATACCCAGTTAATACCTATGCAGTGTTGGAATCCTTCTGTCTGTGCCATGTATTTCTCCAATCACCCATCCAGCACTATCTACGTATCCTATCACTCCGCCAATACCTAAGCACTTATAAATTCAACATGTACTCACTGAAATTATTCTAGGTACTAGTCATGTACTTAAGGAATGGCCTAGCCAGTAAAACTAGTACAGCTACAATATTCTGTGCACTATGCATGCAGACATCTAATCAGCGACATAGCTTAGAGTTGGTGTAGCAAGGCGCAACAAGGAGAATTGGTTTAATTTCTCCTCATTTTTTCCTCTTTCAATGCACGCTGCATTCCACAGCATACATTGAAAGAGGAAAATGCCTTTACTGATTGTTTTTGTGCAGGAATGTGTCCCTTCCTGCACAAAAACAACCTCCACACGACACAGACATCCTTGCACCATGGTGCAAGGGTGCCTGTGTCACCTCATGGCTGCTGTTTGTGCAGCAGTGCAGAGGGAAGCACAGAGTTGCAACATATTCATGTACATATGTCACATCCCTGTGCTTCGGAAGTGCCACAGTGCAGTGCAGCTAAAGAGCTTGCAGTGTCACGCTGCAGTACATCCTCATAAATCTTCACCTATAAATTCACCATACACTACTAATGCATTTTTTCAGTCAATCATGCAGTATACATATATTCAACCAAACGTTCAGACATTACCTTGCAATTATAGTTCTTTCTTTAACCAGATAATGTAGTTCTGATAAGAACTTTTTTTTTCCTTCTTTTTTCTTTTGTATTTATTTTTATTTTTTATCAAAAAATGAACACAAAAAAGAACGAATAAAACAGGAAACATTTGGAATTACTTATCATTCCAAAAACAAAAAAACTAAAAATTTTGCAACGATGGTTGCATTGCGCAACACAAACTGCATCCACCGACTGCTCACCGAAGCATATAAGTTTCTTACACTTCACTATGTGTTGCTCGAGAAAGGCGAATTCTGGCCTAATGTCCATTACAGGTGTTCCTGAGGACGCTCCAGATGTACTTGCCACAGCAGGTGTGGGGCTCAAAGCAGCTCGCCTCATTTCCTCCCGAGCAAGATTGAGAGGATGTGTGGTCCGGAGAGGCTTGTACATAGAAGCAGTGCCACAAGAGTATTTTTTTTCACTGCCTCTTGACAAGACTCGGTCACAAATTTTGCACGTCACCTTTCTCGCATTTACTTTCTTTTCTCCAGGTGGAAAAGTGAAGAATTTCCACAAGACAGATTTCAGCCTCTGTGGACGTGGTGCCTCCTGCAAGAATTTTTCTTCAGAAGATACTTCCTCCTGCAGCTGCAGCTGCTGCTGTCCAGATGCCATTTTGTTTGATAGTTTTTGAAAAACACCCAAAAAAACAAGCTAAAAGGGTTCTTGTAGGAAAAGAGATGTCTCTCTAAAGATGCTCCAACAAGAATGATTAAAATGGGTGGAGTCCTTCAATAGTTACAGTGGGAAATGTTATGAACCAATGAAATCTTTTTTTTGAGGTCACATGGGATCTGCGCACTCTGCGCTCACGAAGCACGCACCCGACGCGACTTCGCGAAAATATATTTAGAAATAATATAAGTTTATTATAAGTACAAATATATTATTTTTAAGAATATCTTAGATAGTCTCTTGCCCTAATAAGTATAGTAAACACACATACATATCATTTTAGAACATAAAAAGATTTCGCGGGAGTCGCGCACCCAGCGTGCTCCAGCACGTATATGACGTCACGCGGGACCCGCCACTGCGCAAGCGTCGCGTACCGTAATGTGCATGTGTCGCGAATGCAAAGGAGCAGGAGTCGCAGACTGGCCGCATACCAATTGCGCACATCACGTAACATGAATGTATATGATGTAACTGAAAAACACGCAGCCGTCGCACACCGTGGTGGCTAGAATCCACGCACCCACTGTGATGTGTATGCTTTGGGTGCGCGACTCCGAAAAAATTTTGGGAAAAAAAATGTAAAAAAGAAAATAATATAAATATATTAAAATAAAAAAATAAAACAACAAAATTAAACAATATTTCAGTTTTCATTTTTTTATTGTTTGTTGCAATTTTCAGAAAAATATATAATGTTATTTAATGAATAAAATATTTATAAATAAACAGCTAAAAAACTGCAGAAAATCAGTACAAAAAAATAGGTATAACTACTATTACACTTAAAAATTAAAATTTAAAAAACCTTTGAAATTCACTGAAAAAACCATAGGTTTCAGAGACGTTATAGTTAGAAATTAACATTTAAAAAACCTTAGAAATTCACAGAAAAAGCCATAGGTTTCAGGGGTGTTATAGTTAGCTGGACATTTCACTCGTACAAAACCATACAAATTTCTCTGTTATAGTTAGTTCTGCTAACTATAACTCGCGCGCCCGCAATGCACTGCTGATGATGTCACATATTACATCATTCATGACATGGTCAGTGACATCACTGATGACATTACTGATGACATCTCAAATGACATCACTTATGACATCACTGATGACATCATCCACGTGACAATCTGATACACCTCATCATACACTAGTATAACCTTTCATCACTCACTGTAAAATACACAGTACCATATTTGAAACCATTGACACAGGAATACCAGTTACTACATACCCACTCACTGATTCCTAAGTCTACACACACAACTACCCATTCAACAACAGAATCACTTATACATGCAGTCACTAATTAATAGAACAGTATCAAATGCACTTTCAATTGTGTGAAACATGGATTTACATGGATTGCAGTGGTCTGTAACAGACACTGTTCCACAGAGGAATCCCGAAATTCTGCAAGATTACTTGGATGCCTCCCATGTAACAATTAGATCACGCAATTAAACGATTCTACTAATTACAGAACTTCTTCAATGTGATTCAACCTTACTGCACAAATGTAACCCCCTTGACCATCGGTTAGTTTTATTAGCATTTTTAAACTTGAAAGACGGTATGGCATAAATTATATATGCAGATGCACAGATTATAAAATCGTTTTTATACGAATGTTGAGGGAGGGGGCACAGTCAACAATCATAATAAATAGCATATTACGCTCTACAGATCTGATCACTTTTTGACACAAGGACGCATTCCACGTTAAGAAATAATACGGAAAATACAATTTCTGCGAACGAGAACCGTTTGCGTTCTGGTTGCTTATATTGTTTCCATGCTCCTGCACTATAATTTTGCCATGAACTGCAGCATATTTACATAACGTGACATAATAGCCTAATTTAGGAAATTTCGCATAAGAAATCATAATGTGAAATTCTTGTTTTTTCTCTTGTAGTCTTCTTTGTCGGATGTGATCTTACAGGCAAGTATCTTCATAAAAGGAAAAATGAAACGTATGCTGGGAATGTTTCATAAATTTTTCTGCTGTACAATTTATAGTCATCTATGTGTATGCATGCTAAATAACAGTGTTTGTCTAATAATACTGAGGGAGGGGGGTCATGAATCTCTGTAATATATACATGTTTGTGCACGATGAATCATCTGAAACATGCATCTTCATTTGCAAGGATCAAATAATAGAACAATGTATAAGATGTTATTAGTCAGCTACAGAGTTCCCAGATTAAGCTGTTTTTTGCGATTGCAAACATGCATGCCCATGTTCATTTATATGTCAAAGAACAAAACCTAATGGTATACCTTAGATACAGAACATACGCTCTAGCATTTACACTGAAATCTCTACAACCCATCAAATTTGGTATATTTGATATATTGAAATACAGCGATAAATGCTTTCTATACATTATGAGAGTCTACATTCTACAGCAGTTTACATCTTTTTCGCCTCACTAGATCCGATGAAAACCTGTGGTATTCCACCTTAATATCGACTGCACTATATTATGGTACCAGAATGTCATGTCAAAAAAAGTGAGCAGGTTGAAAGGGCACTTGGCACATGGAACTCTAGGACCCCACCCGAAACTGGGAGCAACCCCAGGGCAAATTGTTGCTAGACTCCTTTGGGCAGATTTACAATTCCTGGCGCAACCCTGCCCTAAGTCTTCACTACTCACGAGGATGGTGTGCGTTTTTGCAAGACCCACGCATCTGGCTGATCTCTTTCAGCGTTGACCACTTCAGCACCTGCAGCCTAATCACCTGATTCACCTGGTGTACAAGTGTCCTAAGATGTTCCCTACAGTCTTGATTATTAATTTATGAGTTTCTTAATATGTTTTCGTAGCTGTAGTTTATAGACGGATGCCCATTTCTGTGGATCTATGCTACATTTTTTCCTCACTTTTACTTTTCAATACTTAATAATGACTTCTCGTATTCTGCATGATGTTTACATTATTTTAGACCATTACTAGTAACTGACCTTTATTCCCCATGGTGTTGCCCCTCCTCCATGGTGTACACCACTATGTTTGTACTTTTGTATTTCCTTGGGGTTGGTTGGGTTCTTTGTGTCACTTCAGTGCCTTTGTCACCCTACTCCATACTCCCATAGCCCACATGCAAAAAGATGGCCTATTTAGAAGTATGAGCTACCTTATACCATATGTTTGGGGAATCTCTAAATTAATCTATTCATTCAATAAATCAAGTGGTAGCTACACACTATGATCGTCTTCCGTACAAACCTGGTTTCCCTGCTTCAAAGTCGGCCGTCAAGCCAAACTGCCGTGAGGAATGGAGATTTGGGGAGCTGGAAGGAGGAGCCTCAGACGCACACACTCCTGGGTAAGGGGGACTCCTTACACCAAACATTGCTTAGATGGGCACAAACTAATTGCTTCGGGTAAAACGTAAGAGGAAAGTTACCCAACATTGCTTCGAGTGAGGTTGTAAGAGGGAAGCCTTTTACACAGTCTATGTGTTGGGAGTATCACGCCCAATCACTGCTTTAAATTATGAAGAAGAAGGTACCCGTGCTCACTTCAAGTTGACCGAAAGGGCACACGTGTTATAAAATACCACACATGTAAACTACCTTGCGGGGTAGAAAGAGAACCCCCTCATGCTGCTTGATAGGCTGATGAAAAGCCCCCTCGCACATGAACTTAAGAGCGAGTATGAAGGGTGTCGCCGCTAAACCACTACCCCCGAAAGAAATTTTAAGTGCAGATCCCCACGTCAACATCACATCGAGAGTGTAAAAGATGCGTTAGTTTGGTTGGATCACGAATTTAGAGAAGGAATTCTTCACAAATGTATCCATGTAAAGTGTGATCGGGCATAATGATCAGCAGTGAGGCGTGGCGCACCATGAGTGTTTCATCCTTATAGTGCAGTATAGATTATCCGGAGCCAGAATGGAAGTCCCAGACTGTGCAGAGCGTAGAGTGTACGCACAAACGTGAAGGTCTTTCTATGACCAGTGAGTGGTCACAGTATATTAACAGCAGAAGGCATTACAGTGAGGCGCATTTGCGGAGCTGAGTGTTCTCTATACGGTAGAATTTTGAGGTTGTAAACTGAGGTGCTTTGGGAGAGCTCTGAGGGAACTGATTATACGTATAAATGAAGTTACTGAAGTGAAGCACCGAGAAGACCTTTTTATGCCCTACATGATGCTTATAGTGAAACAAGGCATTATTTATGTGACGTGCATTGACAAAGCAGTGTTAGGATGACCACTTTTTTTTGCGTTTTATATAGCGCGAACTCGACCCGAAGGTATTGGAGCGCTTTACATGAGCACCAGTTACGGTACACATTATATAAATAGTAGTAAACACTAGTGAACATTGCAAGAGAGAGCCACACTCCGTGTCAGAAATATTGGTATAACTGTAGCAATACGCAGTGGATTGAGGTGCATTGGCGGAGCTGCCTGCGATCCTGGTTTTGCAGCAGCAAAATTTACTATCGTCGGTTGCGTTGTCTGACACGGGGGAGGTCACGGGGGGTGTCGGGTACTGGAGGAGAGGGGTTATGATGGCTGGAGTGCGCGCTCGCCAGGCAGCCACGGTTTAGCGAGATGCAAAAATAAACACCTTTTGCGACGGAAGGAAGTCAGATGAGCCCGTCCAATTGGGCCGTCTTAAAAATGGAAAAGTCTACATCACAAAGTGCTCTTTCCCAATGGCTGGCCACCGTTTAGCATAAATGGTGACGCCAGCCAATGAGAAAGAGGGGTGGGGCTTGAAGCCCTTTACAGAATTCCCTCAGAATCATAAAATCTCGCTAGCCAAGACCTTAAAAATAGCAATCATCTAATAGAAACAATGCACTGTGTGGGTGACAAAAAATGAGCAGGAAGACCATCGAACAAAACAACTTAACCCCTGACACTATAGGTGATGGAATGCTTCAACAGGACGTGCAGCGAGAGTTAGGCAGCTCTAAAGACGCCGCGTCAAGAAATCTTACTGTAAAAGACACCGTTCTTCATCGTCAATCGACGCTGGCTGAACTCTTCACCGGCAGCTCCGTAGGGAGTACATCCTTTGGCGGATATTTTATTTCACGCGTGGCTCTTTTTTATCATTAGATCACTCGCTCTTGGTATTTTATCCGGGGTTGATCAACTCGTATCCAGTCTCCACCGCGTCTAGCGTCCGCGTTCAGTGGGTCGCGTCATCAGTCCGCGTCCTGAAGGACGCTAGACGCGGTGGAGACTGGATACGAGTTGATCAACCCCGGATAAAATACCAAGAGCGAGTGATCTAATGATAAAAAAGAGCCACGCGTGAAATAAAATATCCGCCAAAGGTGCGGAGCTCGTGACCCAAACAGAACGAACGGTATCACGGTTCGCACTCTGGAAATTAAAACACAGTATATTGGCCTGTATAAGAAGTGGCCTATTGCGGAACTGACTCTGATACCAATAAAAGCAATGAAGTTACAAGGCCTATATGTGATATGGTCATTTTAACGATTGAGGAAGACTAAAAATATTGTCCTGAAGAAGGTGGTCTTTATTGAAACTACACCATCGAAACGCGTCGACGCCCACATATGCGATTAAATTTGGTGAAGTCAGCAAACAGTTTAAGACAAGGGATTCATACCTATGCTTGTTGCTGCCTATTCAAATGTCCAAATTAACGCTAAGAATGACATAGTATATTGTCTCTTTTTGTATCCTTCCTCATTTTACATTGGTGCATATTGCTTTATATTGTGGTATATTGTTTATGTATTTTATTTGTTTATTATTGTGACAAACTTTTCTTTTTTGTAATAGATGTTTTATTTAGCTAAAGCTTATTCATTGTTGATGATTTTATATGCGAATGAACTCATATGAGTATTATATGTGAATATATCTCCAATTAAAGGAAATTGATTTTTAATTAGAGTGTGGTTGATCGATAAGTGCCTCAATTATCAACGATTTGTGTAGACTATATGGTTTGGAAGTGGATATGTATGTATGATTGGGAAATGATCAGTGCATGATTCATCCGAGGGGAAAACTTTTTTGAACTTATTTACTAACTCGGCCAGGAGAAGATTAAGGGGTAAGGAATTAATAAGCTTCACAGTCAGTGCTGTGAATTACCTGCCTCCATGCCAAACTTTAGTAAATCTAGGAACACGCATAAACCGCAGGTTATTAGACCTCATAGTTTTCTCTTGTTGGTTCAGGCCAATTCTGTTTCTCAAAAAGACAGGACCTTTGCCTTCAAGGCTCAAAAAGCTATGGTGAAGGCCTTACATTTGGTCCTTTTCATCACCAGGAGCCAATGTAGCGGCTTTGAGTGGGCTGCAATGTGTTGGCGAAAAGTGACCCACCGGATCGTCCTGGCCGCCACATTCTGAACGATCTGGAGTCTGTGGGTCAGAAAGACGGGCAGACCCAGATAGAAGCCATTAGCATTGTCAAGATGTGATATTACAAGTGCATAGTCCAGAACTTTGCAGGGCTACTCGGGGACCAGTTGTAGCAGCTTCCTGACAGATCTAAGGTTCAGAAAGCAGATCGAGGATATCTGTTTGATTTCGGTCGTGAAGGAGAGGTCCGATTGAACCAGGATGCCCACATTTCTTGTCAGTGAAGAAGGCGACAGGGGCAGGTTAAGTTCTTCTTACCACCAGAAGTTTGCGGGGGCATTCTGTCTACAACACAATAATAATATCTGCAATAAGTATGAATGTTCAGACACAGTTGAGGGTTACACTGTTTTCGTAATAATATCACATATTTGGATGGTCAAACATTTTCGGTTACATAAATATTGTGTCTTGAATAGAGTGCACAAAAATAATGCTCCACTGGGTGCAGATTTAAAGTCTCATTGGCTACTAAAAATATTATGAAAGGAATTTTGGTGGCCTGCAGTAGGTCAACTGTGACTGAATTGACTTTTAGACAAAGATATTTGACTAATTAAATGACTTTATGTTGTTTTTATGATACCTGGGAACAAACAAATGCCTGTGGGATAAATGCGATAGAGATGGAAGAATGAGACACGCCCATTTCTATTACAATGATTAGTGATCTTGTCTGGTTTGACTGTAACTCCTAATAAACTAGGAATTTGTTTAGGACCAGAAAACCAATCCATAAATCACAGTAGCCTCTCATATATCATTTTAAAACTAGGTAATACTGTTTAAGTCATTGTATTCCTAAAATACCCAGAATTATAATACTCATATTCTGCTAATTTGTTTCTACAGTGCTAGATTGATTTGCATAAGACTGGTGTCTAGAGGAACAGCAAGCAAAAATAACCAAATAAAACTGATTGAATGGAACATTCTGCAGACTAGGTACCAGCAACCAGCCAGCTAAGATTGATGTAAACAGTTCACACACTTTTGTTTCTCTTGATGTGACAATGAATAATTAAAATGGGTTTTCAACCTGTAAGCTTTATGCTGGTCATCCCACTGACCTTTTGCCTTCCTTCTCTACTTTTTCTGACCTTGTTATTGCTGGTACTAGGACACTGAGCACTTTACCACTGCTAACCAATGCTAAAGTGCACGTGCTCTCTCCTCTAAACATGATACTATTGGCTTATCCCCAATTAGAATATTTAATGTACTTATAGCTCCCTAGTAAAGTCCACTACATGTGCCCAGGGTCTGTAAATTAAATGCTACTAGTGAGCCTACAACACTAATTGTGCCGCCTACTTAAGAAGCCCTTTAAACATGTCTCAGGCCTGCCATTGCAGAGCCTGTGCATGCAGTTTAAACTACCATTTAAACCTGGCAAAACAAACCTTTTTGCCATACCCAAGCTGTGAGAGGCTGGCTTAGTATATGGTGCTCACTTATGTAAGTATCGACGATAAGGTTAACAAGGGGGACCCGATTAAGGTAGCTTAGGACCACGGGTATATCAATTAATTTAAAGAACAATGGTCCTTCGCCTAAATTCAATTAAAAAAGAAAGAAGTATTGCAACATAGACTACAATGAGACCTATGTGTCTTTTTCCTAAGTCCAGCCGGACAAAGGAACATTTATTCTAAGGTATTCATAGAGATAAGGAAATAAAGAGTAAATAAACAAGGGCACAATCCTGTACCAAGTTTTCAAAAGGGGGAGACAAGGAAGTCAGATTTGAAAGAAAGAAAATAACAGGCAAAACGTTTGTCGGAGCAAACAGAGGGCTTACAAATCAATAAACAATTCCAGTAAGCACAACCAAACAGAAACCACCAAACATTTTCACAGTGGATAAAAATTGTGGTACTGTAATAGAAAGTCGACGACGTTTCGATCCCAAGCTCCTAATAATGTGGGATCATCATCAGGACTAGAGTTTGAGAGGAAATTGCCTGGTATGCATAGGCAATGCCTGTTAACATGAATATTTGGAAAAGAAGGGGGAGAGAAAACAAACAAAACAAATTTGTTCCACAATTCTGTTTGACTTGCATTAAAAACAATTGTGAGGTCCAAGGACGTGCCTCATGCTTGTAGTGAGTGCTGATGCTTGTTAAAAAAGTTCGTGGTCGGGAGTGTGGAGGAAGAATTCATTTGCGTGGTGCCCAGGTCGCCGTTGATGTGGCTGAAGGTAGTGGTTCGTGTGCGTTGCCATCTAGCAAACAATTGACTAGATGCTGTTCATGCGCTGAGCATCGTTGGTGAATTAATTCCTTTTATTTGGAGGAGTTGATAAGGGCGAGGTAGAAGAAGTTGTAAGGTGGAAAACAAATTACAATTTGAAAAATAAACAATTACCTAAGGTATCGACGAGAGGAGAATTCTCGCAAACGTGCTCAAATGAGCAGGGACATCAATGGCAGTCGGTGGACACTGTGATTAGGGAGGGAGAGGGAAAGTTAGAGTATTGCAAGGAACGGGGATGGACCTGATCGAGTGGTATGTCCGCTTACCGTTTAAAGGTGGAAAGGTTCAAAATAGAGAGGGCGCGGTTAATCCCGGGTGTAGTAACCAATTTCTGCGTCTTTAATTAGGATATGCAGAGCTAAGGGGATAAAGAGATAAAAGGCGGGGGGAGATAATTAACGGGAGATGAGGACGAGGTGTCCTAGGCAGGGGATAGATAGTTACAGGCTTACCTGCTATGGTTGGCTCTGCAGGCGATAGTGCAGGAAAACGTCCAAGGGTAACAACGAAAACGTCAGCTACAATGGCTGTCCGTTACATGGAAACGAGCTGGGTGGGAAAAGATGAGCTCATTAGTGGACGTAGCTAGTGTTGGGGTAGGAACGGGTGTGATGGGCCAGTTATCGCTTACCTCAACAGAGTCTCAGAGGGACGTGTAGTGGCGTCCGGTCCTTATTGTGGAATGATCTCTGAGGTCCCGGTGCGTTTAAAAACCGCGCGAGAGTGGAAATGGAGGTGGGACTCAATGAAGCCCCGTGCAAGGGAGTGAAAATAGTAATAGGACTGTGCTGGGAAGTGAAAGCAGGGGACATCTTGGAGTGGTGAAAATTAAATGTGACTGTTTGAAATACAGTTATACTTGTTACGGTCAACATTGGTAATTTGCAAAAAAAGGGGTTATTGTCAAAAACAAATTACAATTTAAAACAGCTGGGCTACCTTTGTAGATAGAAAACGGCAATTTGACAAAGTGACAACATGATCAACCATAAAAAACATTGGTCAAAACAAGTACACCCCGATTTTTGAGCACTATTAGAAACCTGGGTGGAACAGTTCAGTTATTACTTCAATGGTTATTAAAGCAGTGTAGTCCAATCTTCTGTCCTGTTCAAGCCATTACGAATAGAGTCATAGGTAATGATAGATTTAAGTTCTTCTCGGTTCAGTAGTTGCACAATGTCTCCTCCACGATGTGGCAGTTTCAGAACTTTTAAAACAGTCCAGCGAATGTCATTCTCGTTGTGATTAGCCTCTGTGAAGTGCTCAACCAGCGGCGCATTTGGAGTCCTACATCGTATTCTGCTTCTATGTTGGCAGATTCTTGTCTTCACTTTCTGTGTGGTTTGCCCAATGTAGATTTTATAACATGGGCAGTAGATGAGATAGATCACATTTGATGTGTTGCAGTTAGAAAAAGAGTGGCAAAGTGAAGTAATGTTATTAAAAGTGAAACTTTTACCCTCCACGGTGAATGCACAAACAGTACAACAACCACATTTGAAATGACCAATTACAGGAGAGAGGCCCCAAGCAACATCAAGAGTAGAGGCAGTTAAAGGACAGGGCAAGGAGGCTCGGATAAGATGATCTTTCAAATTTTTGTTCTTTTTAAATGCGAATAAAGGTTTCTCTAGTTCTAGATTGCCTACATTCAAGATCGGCCAATGGTGGAGTATCATCTTCCTCAATTTATTTGAGACTGGAGAGAATGTTGTCACACATGCTAATCTTTGTGTTTCTTTTTTCGGTTTGGGGGTCAGCAGGACTTCCCTTGGGCAATACCATGCGCGTTTTGATGCATTTTTCACTATTTTTCTAGGGTAACCTCTGGCTTTCAGTTTCGCCGAAAGGTAGTTTGCCTCTCTGAAATAATCAGTTTTGCAAGAGCAATTTCTCCTAATTCGTAAGAATTGGGAGTAGGGCAGTGAGTCCCTAAGGGCCCTAGGGTGATTGCTAGTGTAGTTCAACAATGTGTTGCGCTCTGTAGGTTTGCGGTATAGACGTGTGAGTAGTACACCTTCATGGTGAAAAATGGTGAGATCTAGGAAGGCAATTGAATTTTTATCCGTCGTGATAGTAAAGGAGAGGCCTGAACAATTGTTATTCATCCAATGTACAAAGGCGGGCAGGGTTTCTGTGTTCTGTTTCCAAATGATAAAAATATCATCTATGTATCTACGCCAAAGGCTGATACAAGGAAAAAAAGGGTTTGAATCAGTGAGAATAACATTTAGTTCTAATTGGTCCATAAACAGCACTGCCAGATTTGGGGCAAAAATTGCACCCATAGACGTGCCTTTGATTTGCTGGTAAAATTTGTTTTCGAACCAAAAGAAATTGCGTGTAAGACAAAGTTCAAGGAGTTGTAAGATGAAGTGACTAGGGACAGCGTGTGGACGAGGACGTGAGTCAAGGGTCTTTTGTATTGCCAAAAGGGCAGCTGTCTGAGGTATGTTGGTGTATAAGGACTCAACGTCCATGGTACAAAGAGTTTCAGATGTCGGATTGTACGGATGATGTTCAATTAAATTAATCATAGCCATGGAATCTCTAACGTAGCATTGTGTATTGGGGACAAAGCCTTTAATGAAAAAATCTACGTATGCCCCTAGTGGTTCCAAAATTGAGCCGCAAGCCGAAACAATTGGTCGGCCTGGGGGGTTGGATGTGTTTTTGTGGATTTTGGGAAGTGTATAAATGACAGGAATGCGAGGAGTTTTGACATTTAGGAAATTGAACTCTTTTTTGGAGAGAAAACCAGCTTGCAGTCCATCAGTGGTTGTTTTCAGGATCAATTCTTGGATCTCTTTCGTTGGATTTTTAGCCAGAAGCATATAGTGATCTTTGTTGTCTAGTTGGCGCTGAATTTCAGCTATATAAGCTGTTTTTTCCTGAAGGACTATTCCACCGCCCTTGTCTGCGCTTTTGATGACAAGAGTGTCGACAGTTTTCAAATGGCTGATCGCTTGTTTTTCTTTTAAGGAAATATTAAAGGGAATGAATTGCCTTTTATTCTGTATTAGGGAGAGGTCTTTCATAACCATTTTTTCAAATGTCAATATTTCGGGTGGAATCATTCCTGCTGAAGGTAAGAAGGTAGATGGAGGTCGAAAAGGGGTGTTGCAAATTTGTTCAGGTGTGGGGTGTAGCTGAAAAAAGGCTTGTAGGCGAATGCGCCTAAAAAATCTAAGAAGTTCTGTGTGTAGTTCCATATAGTCAGGTGGCACTGTAGGGACAAAAGATAAGCCTTTTTTAAGGATAGAAAGTTCTTCTGTAGCTAGTAGATAACTAGACAGATTGAAAATGGGAATAGTATCAGTGTATTGGAGAAATGGGTTGCCTGAGGCTACCATTGGTAGAAGTTGTTGCGGGTTCTCCGTTCCCCCGGTTGGTTGTACCATCGCTGGTTTCTCTTGGCTCTCCCGCGTTGTGGCGGATCTTGAGGGCCTCTGGCTAAAAAAGGCTGCTGGTGGGTGCCTCCACGTCTAGTGGTGCTAGTCCCTTCACCAGGGTCGGAATTATCAGATGATTCAGCTGAGGTATCTGAAAAACCGACAAGATTTTGACGTCTATTATATCTGCCCCAGGGGCGATTGTTTTGGTGGGTGGTGTAAGATCTGTTCGTGTAAAAGTCTTTGTGTAAATACGGGTAGGTAGCCTCTACACTATAAGTCCTAATATCTTTCTTGATTTTGTTGGCCTTCTTGTTCTGCTCTATTCTCTGAAAGTCTAATACAGTTTTGTCAATCTGTTCAAGCAGTTTTTTGGCCTCTGCTGTGGAATTGGAGTCCTGGATCTGCTTAAGGATATCTGATATTTCTGAATCTAAGTTTTTAAGGGTTTCTGTGGCAATGTCTATCCCCAGTACTAACCAGTGGCGTGAACAGGTAGTTCCGATATAGCTGAAGTTTGATATGTATTTGGGATTGTCAGTAAAGATACCTGGGATGTTGCGTACCTGTAGGCCAAGGGGAATAACTTCTGCTTTCAGGTATTCAGGTATACTAGAAAAGCTTAAGAAAAAACAAGTCCGCCTGCAACTAATGATCTTGATGCTCACAGAATACCTGAAAGCAGAAGTTATTCCCCTTGGCCTACAGGTACGCAACATCCCAGGTATCTTTACTGACAATCCCAAATACATATCAAACTTCAGCTATATCGGAACTACCTGTTCACGCCACTGGTTAGTACTGGGGATAGACATTGCCACAGAAACCCTTAAAAACTTAGATTCAGAAATATCAGATATCCTTAAGCAGATCCAGGACTCCAATTCCACAGCAGAGGCCAAAAAACTGCTTGAACAGATTGACAAAACTGTATTAGACTTTCAGAGAATAGAGCAGAACAAGAAGGCCAACAAAATCAAGAAAGATATTAGGACTTATAGTGTAGAGGCTACCTACCCGTATTTACACAAAGACTTTTACACGAACAGATCTTACACCACCCACCAAAACAATCGCCCCTGGGGCAGATATAATAGACGTCAAAATCTTGTCGGTTTTTCAGATACCTCAGCTGAATCATCTGATAATTCCGACCCTGGTGAAGGGACTAGCACCACTAGACGTGGAGGCACCCACCAGCAGCCTTTTTTAGCCAGAGGCCCTCAAGATCCGCCACAACGCGGGAGAGCCAAGAGAAACCAGCGATGGTACAACCAACCGGGGGAACGGAGAACCCGCAACAACTTCTACCAATGGTAGCCTCAGGCAACCCATTTCTCCAATACACTGATACTATTCCCATTTTCAATCTGTCTAGTTATCTACTAGCTACAGAAGAACTTTCTATCCTTAAAAAAGGCTTATCTTTTGTCCCTACAGTGCCACCTGACTATATGGAACTACACACAGAACTTCTTAGATTTTTTAGGCGCATTCGCCTACAAGCCTTTTTTCAGCTACACCCCACACCTGAACAAATTTGCAACACCCCTTTTCGACCTCCATCTACCTTCTTACCTTCAGCAGGAATGATTCCACCCGAAATATTGACATTTGAAAAAATGGTTATGAAAGACCTCTCCCTAATACAGAATAAAAGGCAATTCATTCCCTTTAATATTTCCTTAAAAGAAAAACAAGCGATCAGCCATTTGAAAACTGTCGACACTCTTGTCATCAAAAGCGCAGACAAGGGCGGTGGAATAGTCCTTCAGGAAAAAACAGCTTATATAGCTGAAATTCAGCGCCAACTAGACAACAAAGATCACTATATGCTTCTGGCTAAAAATCCAACGAAAGAGATCCAAGAATTGATCCTGAAAACAACCACTGATGGACTGCAAGCTGGTTTTCTCTCCAAAAAAGAGTTCAATTTCCTAAATGTCAAAACTCCTCGCATTCCTGTCATTTATACACTTCCCAAAATCCACAAAAACACATCCAACCCCCCAGGCCGACCAATTGTTTCGGCTTGCGGCTCAATTTTGGAACCACTAGGGGCATACGTAGATTTTTTCATTAAAGGCTTTGTCCCCAATACACAATGCTACGTTAGAGATTCCATGGCTATGATTAATTTAATTGAACATCATCCGTACAATCCGACATCTGAAACTCTTTGTACCATGGACGTTGAGTCCTTATACACCAACATACCTCAGACAGCTGCCCTTTTGGCAATACAAAAGACCCTTGACTCACGTCCTCGTCCACACGCTGTCCCTAGTCACTTCATCTTACAACTCCTTGAACTTTGTCTTACACGCAATTTCTTTTGGTTCGAAAACAAATTTTACCAGCAAATCAAAGGCACGTCTATGGGTGCAATTTTTGCCCCAAATCTGGCAGTGCTGTTTATGGACCAATTAGAACTAAATGTTATTCTCACTGATTCAAACCCTTTTTTTCCTTGTATCAGCCTTTGGCGTAGATACATAGATGATATTTTTATCATTTGGAAACAGAACACAGAAACCCTGCCCGCCTTTGTACATTGGATGAATAACAATTGTTCAGGCCTCTCCTTTACTATCACGACGGATAAAAATTCAATTGCCTTCCTAGATCTCACCATTTTTCACCATGAAGGTGTACTACTCACACGTCTATACCGCAAACCTACAGAGCGCAACACATTGTTGAACTACACTAGCAATCACCCTAGGGCCCTTAGGGACTCACTGCCCTACTCCCAATTCTTACGAATTAGGAGAAATTGCTCTTGCAAAACTGATTATTTCAGAGAGGCAAACTACCTTTCGGCGAAACTGAAAGCCAGAGGTTACCCTAGAAAAATAGTGAAAAATGCATCAAAACGCGCATGGTATTGCCCAAGGGAAGTCCTGCTGACCCCCAAACCGAAAAAAGAAACACAAAGATTAGCATGTGTGACAACATTCTCTCCAGTCTCAAATAAATTGAGGAAGATGATACTCCACCATTGGCCGATCTTGAATGTAGGCAATCTAGAACTAGAGAAACCTTTATTCGCATTTAAAAAGAACAAAAATTTGAAAGATCATCTTATCCGAGCCTCCTTGCCCTGTCCTTTAACTGCCTCTACTCTTGATGTTGCTTGGGGCCTCTCTCCTGTAATTGGTCATTTCAAATGTGGTTGTTGTACTGTTTGTGCATTCACCGTGGAGGGTAAAAGTTTCACTTTTAATAACATTACTTCACTTTGCCACTCTTTTTCTAACTGCAACACATCAAATGTGATCTATCTCATCTACTGCCCATGTTATAAAATCTACATTGGGCAAACCACACAGAAAGTGAAGACAAGAATCTGCCAACATAGAAGCAGAATACGATGTAGGACTCCAAATGCGCCGCTGGTTGAGCACTTCACAGAGGCTAATCACAACGAGAATGACATTCGCTGGACTGTTTTAAAAGTTCTGAAACTGCCACATCGTGGAGGAGACATTGTGCAACTACTGAACCGAGAAGAACTTAAATCTATCATTACCTATGACTCTATTCGTAATGGCTTGAACAGGACAGAAGATTGGACTACACTGCTTTAATAACCATTGAAGTAATAACTGAACTGTTCCACCCAGGTTTCTAATAGTGCTCAAAAATCGGGGTGTACTTGTTTTGACCAATGTTTTTTATGGTTGATCATGTTGTCACTTTGTCAAATTGCCGTTTTCTATCTACAAAGGTAGCCCAGCTGTTTTAAATTGTAATTTGTTTTTGACAATAACCCCTTTTTTTGCAAATTACCAATGTTGACCGTAACAAGTATAACTGTATTTCAAACAGTCACATTTAATTTTCACCACTCCAAGATGTCCCCTGCTTTCACTTCCCAGCACAGTCCTATTACTATTTTCACTCCCTTGCACGGGGCTTCATTGAGTCCCACCTCCATTTCCACTCTCGCGCGGTTTTTAAACGCACCGGGACCTCAGAGATCATTCCACAATGAGGACCGGACGCCACTACACGTCCCTCTGAGACTCTGTTGAGGTAAGCGATAACTGGCCCATCACACCCGTTCCTACCCCAACACTAGCTACGTCCACTAATGAGCTCATCTTTTCCCACCCAGCTCGTTTCCATGTAACGGACAGCCATTGTAGCTGACGTTTTCGTTGTTACCCTTGGACGTTTTCCTGCACTATCGCCTGCAGAGCCAACCATAGCAGGTAAGCCTGTAACTATCTATCCCCTGCCTAGGACACCTCGTCCTCATCTCCCGTTAATTATCTCCCCCCGCCTTTTATCTCTTTATCCCCTTAGCTCTGCATATCCTAATTAAAGACGCAGAAATTGGTTACTACACCCGGGATTAACCGCGCCCTCTCTATTTTGAACCTTTCCACTTTAAACGGTAAGCGGACATACCACTCGATCAGGTCCATCCCCGTTCCTTGCAATACTCTAACTTTCCCTCTCCCTCCCTAATCACAGTGTCCACCGACTGCCATTGATGTCCCTGCTCATTTGAGCACGTTTGCGAGAATTCTCCTCTCGTCGATACCTTAGGTAATTGTTTATTTTTCAAATTGTAATTTGTTTTCCACCTTACAACTTCTTCTACCTCGCCCTTATCAACTCCTCCAAATAAAAGGAATTAATTCACCAACGATGCTCAGCGCATGAACAGCATCTAGTCAATTGTTTGCTAGATGGCAACGCACACGAACCACTACCTTCAGCCACATCAACGGCGACCTGGGCACCACGCAAATGAATTCTTCCTCCACACTCCCGACCACGAACTTTTTTAACAAGCATCAGCACTCACTACAAGCATGAGGCACGTCCTTGGACCTCACAATTGTTTTTAATGCAAGTCAAACAGAATTGTGGAACAAATTTGTTTTGTTTGTTTTCTCTCCTTCTTTTCCAAATATTCATGTTAACAGGCATTGCCTATGCATACCAGGCAATTTCCTCTCAAACTCTAGTCCTGATGATGATCCCACATTATTAGGAGCTTGGGATCGAAACGTCGTCGACTTTCTATTACAGTACCACAATTTTTATCCACTGTGAAAATGTTTGGTGGTTTCTGTTTGGTTGTGCTTACTGGAATTGTTTATTGATTTGTAAGCCCTCTGTTTGCTCCGACAAACGTTTTGCCTGTTATTTTCTTTCTTTCAAATCTGACTTCCTTGTCTCCCCCTTTTGAAAACTTGGTACAGGATTGTGCCCTTGTTTATTTACTCTTTATTTCCTTATCTCTATGAATACCTTAGAATAAATGTTCCTTTGTCCGGCTGGACTTAGGAAAAAGACACATAGGTCTCATTGTAGTCTATGTTGCAATACTTCTTTCTTTTTTAATTGAATTTAGGCGAAGGACCATTGTTCTTTAAATAAATTCACTTATGTAAGTATAGCACCCTGCACTAATCCAGACAACTCTTATGGTGCTTTTAGTGGTCTTAGACAACTTTAGAAAGCTCTCTAAGTGGTAGCTGTGGAGAATAGCCTTCAGGCTTAGTCCAGAAGGAGTGTAAAACAGCTTGTTGTACCAGTACTTCATCTTATGGTATAGGTTAAGTGAAAAAGAATCACATAGTGTAGTTATAAAACATGTATTTTATTACAAACACTCACTAACACATTTGTACTATCTCCTACCTGGAGATAGAATGACAATACACTCATTACTTAGGAAATAGAGCACATAAGTAGCGCAAATACATAGTGGTCTCCAGGGAGAGACAGAACCCGAAGGTCATCGAGAAAATCGTCAACAGACAGCTAACCCGATACCTCGAAGAAAACAGAATCCTGGACCCTTCCCAGTCAGGGTTCCCCAGCAACCACAGCACCGAGACTGCCCCCATCGCCGCCACCGACGACATCAGGACCCCGGTGGACAATGGTGACACCGCAGCACTCATCCTCCCAGACCTCTCCGCCGCCTTCGACACCGTCTGCCACCGCACACTACACGCACGCCGCAGGGATCCGAGACAAGGCTCTGGAATGGACCACCTCCTTCCTCTCCAGCAGAACCCATAGCGTCCGCCTCCCCCATTCCGTTCCAAAGCCTCCGAGATCATCTGCGGCGTACCTCAGGGATCCTCCCTCAGCCCGACACTGTTCAACATTTACATGGCCCCGCTTGCACACGTCCCCCGACAGCACGACCTCAACATAATCTCCTACGCAGATGACACTCAACTGATCCTCTCCCTCACCAAGGACCCCAATCACCACCAAAGCCAACCTCCACGAAGGAATGAAGGCCGTCGCCGACTGGATGAAGATCAGCCGCCTGAAGCTGAACTCGGACAAGACGGAGGTCCTCATCCTCGGCTCCAACCCCTCAGCCGAGGACGACTCCTGGTGGCCGATGGCACTGGGGGCAGCCCCGACACCCACAGACCATGCACGCAACCTGGGAATCATCCTCGACTCAACGCTCTTAATGACCAAGCAAGTCAACGCCGTCTCCTCCTCCTGCTTCAACACCCTCCGCATGCTCCGCAAGATCTACAGATGGATCCCGACAGATACAAGAAAGACAGTCACCCTACGGAAACGCCCTCTACGCGGGAGCCCCGACAAGCTCATCAACCGACTACAATGCATCCAATACGCCTAGGCGCGACCGATCCTCAACGTACCACGACACGGCCACATCACCCCCCATTTGAGAAATCTGCACTGGCTCCCCGTCAACAAGAGGATATACTTGAAGCTCCTCATCCACGCACACAAAGCACTCCACAAGACCGGCCCAGCCTACCTCAACAGACGGCTCTCCTTCTACATCCCCAACCGCCAGCTACGCTCCGCCGACTTCTCACTCGCCACCGTCCCGCGCATCTAAAGAACAACCAACAGCGAGAGACCCACCTCGCCGCCAGGACATTGAACAACCTCCCACTGAGCCTACGACAGACCCAAGACCAGCTGACCTTCAGGAGGATACTCAAGACCTGGCTGTTCGATCAGTAGCACCCCCCCAGCGCCTTGAGACCCTCGCAGGTATGTAGTGCGCTTTACAAATGATTGATTGATTGATTGAACCATATACTAAAATAGTGGAATGCGAACCACGACTCAAGTCAAGAATGGACTCAGAAGACGTAGAAGAGTCGGGTACCCAAGGAACCACCCATGGTGAGTATCTAGGAACCCCTCAGAGGTTGTGTGCAGATTGGGAACATGACCGCGTTCTCAATGTTCGTCAATAGGTAAGTCACGGTTGCAATTTTTAAGAAGAAGGACCCTTCCCGGCGGACCCCGAAAAAACCCCGTGGACGATTGAAGGTTGGAGAGTCACCCCACCTGTGGATACCCCAGGAACCAGGATACCTACCTCAGGGAAGCCGGGGTGTCAAGTGACATTCGGAAACGGCTGTAGACCACAATGGAGGACTTTAGGAAAGATGTCGCTGGAGAAGAAGACAAAGGAGTCTGGTGGAACCCAAAGGTGGATTCAAGATGAGAGGTATGTGCAAGCAGAGGGGACTGAGTCTTTGCCAATCAGGAGTTGCAGCTGTGCAGACCAGGCAATTGTGTAGATCGCCAGGAGCTGTTTACAAATTGGATGTCGAGAGCCGAGGGGCCAGTGTCCAGCAGGGGCACCAACAAACCTTGGCAACAGTAAACAACGTGGTTGATGAAAAAGGTGCAGTGTTGGGACCAGCAAGGCTCAAGTGACCCACCACAAGCAGGCAAGTCAGAGCAGGCTCTGAGCAACGAGGACCTCGAGCAGCTCACCAATGAAGGAGGCCCACGGTGCAGAGGAAGTGGCGAGAATGAAGATCGTGGCTGCAGGTATTGCTTGAGGTTGGAGCTTCTTTGAGCCTGAAGATCTCTGTAGGAGAGAGCCAACAAGCCTTGGCAACCGCAATTCGAGGCGGTGCTCAGGGATTCTGTTCTAGTAGATCCGACCAGAAATACTGGCCACAAACTCAGTATGTAGACAGTGGTGACCTCAAGGGAGTTGCAGATCTACCACGTGTGTTGCTAAGCCTTTCAGGGACTGTGGGGGTCCAGGATCAGAGGACCAGTCATCTGTGTTGCGGTGCCTGCAGTGGAGTAACTCCTTCATTCCAAGGAAGATTCCTTCGGGTGTCTTGGATGTCCACAGGCCTGGTGAAGAACCTGTATGGAGAACAGGCACAGATGTTGTAGAAGACCAGCAGGATGACGAGACCAGGAGCAGCAGTAATCTTCCTCGTTGCAGTCTAAGTTCTCAAAGTGAATTCCAGTGAGGGTCCAGACGGTTGAAGTTAAAGTGGTATGTGATCTGAATCTTGTCCCACGATGTATCTAGGGACCCACCCACAGGTAAGCCCTTAAGTACCCTTAGGAAAGGGTTGGGACGATTAAGGGATCCCTACCAGAGGAGGGGTGGACAGTGGGCAGGACACTCCCATGTCCTTTGCCCAGTTCCGCACCAGAGTGGGAGCCAAAGGCTCTGTGAACTGGTTTGAACTGGAGTATGCAAAGAGTGCACCAACTGTGCCCTACAAGCAGTCTCGTAGTGCTGGCAAACGCCTCCACCCTGTCCCAATACATTAAACCATGTCTGGGAGGTTGTCACACCTCCCTGTGACAGCATACCTTTTGTTCTGCCTTCCCCTGCTTGGCTCAGCAGGAGGAGAGCAGAATCGTGTCATTGGCCGGCAGCAGTCCTAATTTACTGTCAGGTCTGGAAGACTGGTGCCGGGAGCACTGAGGGCCTCCCGGAGGAGCTTTACAGTGCATGGAATCATACCTCCCCCATCATTTATAGTGTGGGTGTATGATTCCAACATGTTTGATACCAAACATGACAGGGTTTGTCACAGCCAATTTTGAGATGGTTTTCTCGTAATGACGCAGGGCTACTCTATATGTCATAATGGCTGATGCACTTACAACCTGGGCGAATGGACTCCGAAGGTTGTAGGGGGGCCCGCTCATGCAGGGGCACCCTGACACTTAGGACCCTGCACCCTGCCTTCAGGATTGAAAGGCCTGCCTTAGGGGTGACTTATAGGTTTTAAGTGTAGTGACCTCAGATATATTGGGAAACCTATATCTTTTGTAAGTGGTGCTAGCACTAACTTACACAGGCTGCAATGGCAGACCTGGCATCACAATTTGAGTGGTCTCTCATGTGTGACATAATACATTCTTCAGCCCATGGGAGACCTCTGGTGTACCTATGCACTTGGTACCTTAGTATCATATAGTAGGGACGTATCAGGGTACACCAGTAGCCAATCTGGAGTATACCTAAGTACTCACCATGTCCAATTTAGGGAAGAAGCACAGAGACTGGAGTCCTGATTAGCAGGATCCCAGTCAGGATAGTTAGAAAAACCACCAGCTAACTGTGAGGGTGACCATGAAAGCAGATCCTACTTTTCTACATAAACCTTCCTTTTTAATGTATATAAGCCACTCCTAGGGTAGGCCCTGGACAGGCTAGAGAGCAGGTTGCAATGCATTTAAAAAGCAGGACATGTACTTTTAAGTTTTACATGTCCTGGTAGTGAAATTTCATAAATTCATTTTTCACTACCTACATCTCTCATAGAATAACATTGTGATTACCTTATTGCATTTATACGTATAATTAACAAATGGGAATATAGAAGAGGTTTGAGTTTGGCGTCTTTGGAACCTAATTTAAAATCCAAACTTTTGGTGAAGTTGGATTTTAAATTACAATTCTGAAAGTGCCACTTGCCATTTGGTGCTTGCAGCCTGTTTCTGGTCACATAACTAGGTGTAGGTGACAGTTGGCCTTTGTGTATTCCACATAGACAGCCACACACAATGGAGGCTTAGGTGTGTCTCAATGGGCCATTACTGGCAGGATGGGAGGCGGGAGATGGGCACAGCATCACTTACACCTGAATAGACTGTGTCCTAGCCACACAGAAAGGGCTGCATACCCCCTGTAGCTAGTCTGGAGCCAGGGCAGGAGAATCAGGACATCTGTGCACTTCAAAGGAATGTCTTCTGAAGTCTACCCTACTTCAAAAGCACCACTGGGTATAAATGCTGGACCTCAGACACCACCACTTCAGTACACTTCTGGACCTGTGGATACTCTGACAGGAAGGATTGCTATGCTGCTGAGGGACTGCCATTCTGCTGGACTGCACTCTGCTTGACTCCTGTTTTGCTGTGCTGATCTGCTGCTTTCTTGCCTGGGTTTGAAACCAGAACCCACAGTGACTCCAAAGGCTAGATGGTTGGCCTCCTGATCTCAAGCATCAGGGACACAACAGGCTTCCAACCCTGGCACCTGGATTCTGCCATCCGTGAGTCTGCCTTGCAAAAGTGGTGCCACCCCAGTCTTAGACCCATGGAAGTGGGCCTATGGTGTTTGCCAGCGGAACCAACGCATCTCCCTGACTGAGCGACGCATCCCTGAGCAGAACCAACACATCTCCTGGCTGAGCAGTACATCCCCGAGTAGAATTGACGCATCGCCTCTGCTACGTGGATTACACTCGTCGCAAAAGACTTGCATCTCTGCCACAACCCGCATCTTGGGACTGATGCATTGTCTTGGGAACGGCCACTGGGCAACACCCTCCCTGGTGCAGGGCTTCACATCTCTCGTCGACGGCAGCCTCACCACTGCCACCACAGGACCTCGCAGCGCAGCCTTGCAGCATCTCAGAACTGACGCATGGCCTCGGCTGCACGATGCATCTTCGACAATGATCCACCCAATCTCCGCAACCAGGATTTAAGGTACTCTGTTCAGTGGGCTTAAGTGGGTCCCTGTAGCCAGCCCGTGCGCCATTGCGATTGGCCTGAACTTGTGACTTTGTCCCAGTCTGGTGCAACCAGATATCCCCAAAAGGACTTAGTGTTTTATGGTGCGATTTCTCACTATAAACTTTAAAATTCAATAACTCCAGGTCTACTCACTGGATTTTAGTTGATTTGGTCTTATTCTATTTACTAAATTCTATTTTCTAACCTTTTGTGGCATCCTTTTTAGTTTTTGCCAGCACATCACTTGCGCTGTGCTTGTGAAATCTATTGTATTTAGTATACATCTTAAAAGGGGCTTACATCCCGCCACCTTGCTTTCCTTGCTTTTCACTGGTTCTTGTGCTTGTCACTTACTTTTCCTCCATACGTATTGGCTATAGCATACTGTTTCCTGCATTTACCAATGCTTATATGCTTATTCCTGTGTTGCTCCTCGTGTGTTTCTCTTATCAGTTTCCCACCGCCAAAGTACTGTTTCCATCTGCTTTTGTGGAACTATTTTTTTAAGATTTTGCATGCACAGCGCTTTTTAAAATTATTTCTTTTGAGCATGCACTGAGTGCATGTGTCTGCAGTCTGTCTCTTGCACCAGCCCCCGTCCCTCCCACCACCCAGTGCTGTTTGGAAATGGGCCCCCACTTTCTTCACTTTATAACCTCATATGTGAAAAGATAGCTCCCCCATGGGATGAAGGGCCCATGCAAACACTGCCCCTTTAACAATCTTCATGCCTTTAAGGCATGCTCTTTTAATTGTGTTTTGCTGTAGCCGGAAACAACCATCTGTTGTGCTCCGATCGGAGCTGCTGCAACGGGGCAGAACAGAGACAGGCTTTCCGTTACCTCAGTAGGCATAATGTCAGACCGGCCGGATGCTTCAAGAAATGTAGGACCTGTCCATGGTTTATTACTGATTCAATGTAGATATTTGTATTCCTCTATACTTGCATCTCCGGGTGCAGTATCTGTAGGCAATTGTGTTGTAGTAGCGGAGATGTGCAGCTCCTACTCCTACTTAGCAAGTAAATATACATTGGCCCTCACAAACAGCTCTGTACAGCTAAGCTCATATTTCAAGTATGAAGGCCTGAACTATAGGCATCCTGCTTAACCGTTTTCTCAAAGCACCAGGCTGGGCTGGTGAAATTACTTGCGAAGCATCTTAGCCCGGCTCTAATACAACGGCAGAGAGAGGGAAGTAACTGAAAGTAAAGTGGTGTTCACTGAACTCTCCCACATGCTCTAAATAATATCACCAAGTAAAAGACTCAGAGTGTCCAAAGTGGTGTCAACTTGTAAACACTGAAACATGTCTGAAAAAGGTAGCATTGTTGCTGGTGGATTGATTAATCAAGCATGGAAAGTGCATCATTGAAATGGACTACTTCTCCCACAGTGAACCAGGCCTACCTCTTTTCTCTTGCGTAGGACATTTGACCTCCATTTCTAGCCGCACTCCTCTTGTTTGAGCAGGGTGGGACTGACACACATGAGATATTGTTTTCTCCTCAAAGACACTGGAGTGAAAACTATCATTGTCAACACTTGTTACTTTGCGCCCTGCCAATCTAAGCTATTAATTTGTATTTTGCGGAAGTGAACTTTCAATGAAAATGAAGTGTGTTTTACACTATTACACCAAAGCAGGAGTTTACAAGAATATTTCTGGGGAACTATCCACATCTTCCATTTAAAATGGCAAATTATTCTGAAGCCAGATTAGTCCAGTCTCCAGTGATTTTATAGGTGTGAGAGCCAAACCCAGATTGTTGCAAAGTACCGGCATGTTTTCCAGTTGTAGCATTTCTGTAACAGAAACGTTAATAATGCTGACAATATTTGTCAAATAATCATGTAAATAGTGAATGAACTTCTACAATATTCGAACCAAATATGATTAGAACAACAGAGGGTAATATGGATGAATGATATATCGTTATCCTCCCTTAATCTCTCTTTAACCGTTTCTGCGTCAAGGACGTAATGGTCACGTCCTCCGCTACGGTGGCCATGTGCCAAGGACGTAACCGTTACGTCCTCTGCACACGTCCAAGAAACCCTTGTGCTGTTTACAGCAGTTTGATTTCATGTTTTTGTTTTTTTTGTTTTGTTTTTCCAGCTTTGGGAGCAGGGGAAGAGTTTCCAATGCCATTTGTATCGGGAGACCTGGGAAAATGCTGGGTGTAAGTAATGTTGTGGCTCCTGCAGATTCCAGAACTTTCCATAACAGAAGTGTGAGGAAAATGTGTTTTTTATAGCCAATGTTTCAGCCAAGGGATTCTGGGTAATAACACGTGGTGAGAGCTATGCATGTCAGCCCACCCTGGATAGCCCTCAGTTGGCTAGGTTTCCCTGGGTGCTGACTGAGCTAGGGTCCAAAATCTAAGGGGAAAAAGTGGTAGAACAGGTGTTTTGACCATTTTTTCTGGGCCCAGAGAGTCTTCACCTGCGTGGCAGGGTCCAGGAACAACAACATGGCCCAAAGCTCCATTCAGGTCTTGGTGAGGGCCCTCCCACCTTGGGCTTCATTCTCCTGCCTGCTGCACTGCCAAGGGCCCATAAAAGGGTTCCATCCGGCCTGGAGAGGGATCCCCTGCTTGGCTGGGTTCAGCAGCTCATCCGGCCCACCGTGTGGAAAAGTACCTGGGATGGGGTCCTGCATGGCCAGGGAGGCCTTCCCCTCGTGTCTGTGCCCAGAAGCTCCAACCAGACCCCTGAGGCCCAGCCGGGCTTTGGGGTGGGTATTTCTGCCCTGGGCCCCATCCCCTGGCCTTCCGCATGGCCAAAGGCCCGGGTCAAGGGGTCCTTTGCGTCCAAGGAGGCTTCCCTGCTTGGCCGGGCTCAGGAGCCTTGACCGGGGACCCGACAGGCCCTGGGGTGGGTGCCTGCCTGTGCTGGGCTCCGTGCTCTGGCCAACCATGTGACAAAGTGTCTGTGATGGGGTCCCATGAGCCTGGGGAGGCCTTCCCTTTGCATCTGGGTCCAGGAGCTCTGACTGGGCCCCGGGACACCATCGGGCCTTGGGGTGGGGGCTCCCGCACTGGGCTCTCTCCTCCGGCCTGCCACACTGACAAGGGCTCGGGAGGTAGGTCTGTCAGGCCAGGGAGGGTTCCCCCACCTGGCTGGGCCATGGGGGGGTGCCTCCCCATCCTGGGCTCCATCCTCCTGCCCACCGTGTGGCAAAGTGCCCAGGACGGGGTCCCGCAAGCCTGGGGAGGCCTTCCCTTTGTGTCCGGGCCCAGAGCTCTGACCAGGCCCAGGAGCTCTGACCGGGCCCAGAGCCCCGCCGGACCTTGGGCACGTGGGCGCTCCTGCACTGGGCACAGTCTTCCGGCCTGGATCCCTGACAATGTCCAGGGAGGTAGGACTGTCGGGCCTGGGGAGGCTTCCCCTGCCTGGCTGGGTTCAGGAGCCCTGACCTGGGCTCCGTCCTCCAGCCCACTGTGTGGCAAAGCGCCCGGGATGGGGTCCCACGAGTCCAGGGAGGCCTTCCCTTCACGTCTGGCCCTGGAGCTCTGACTGGGCCCAAGGGCCCTACCGGGCCTCAGGGCAGGTGCTCACACCCTGGGCTCTGTCCCCAGGCCTGCCCCAAGGCCAAGGTCCCGGGTTGGGTCCACCAGGCCCGGGGAGGCCCCACCTGCTTTGCCTGCATGTGAAGGTGCCTTCGGGCCCCGGGTAGGAGGCCCGTCGGGGCTCCCCTCGTAGCCCCGTGCCTGAGGCCCAGGTGGACCTCCGAGCCACCGGGCAGCAAATCCCCAGTCCCATCCATGGGCAAGCGGGAGCCCTGTTAGTTAAAGCACAGCGTGACCGAGATGGCTGTCCTTCGGGCCTGGCCATCTGGTTATGTGCAATGCCTTCCAATGGAGCTACCAGATGGCTGGGCCACTCTGGAAGTCCCGATGGGGGCTCTTTTGTTCCCCCGATCCCAGCCAGGGCTCCAGAAGGCTGGGTGCTTTTGCTGCTTCCGTCCCCTCTCTCACTCGGTGTGCATGGATGACAATAAAGGGGAGTAGCCTTCCTCCGGATTACTAGGGACAGGATACTCCGGACCCCCTTGAGGTCTGGCGGTTCTCAGCCAGTGACCAGATGGGTCTTCTTAGAGTCAGGTGGCTTGGGAATGTAGCCCAAAGTGTGTGAGAACCTCCATCTAAGGCTAAATACGGGCACAAGACTGCTAGACAACAAGTACCATAATGGAAAGTTGAAAAGAACTTTGAAGAGAGAGTTCAAGCGAGAGTGAAACCATCGAGAGGTAAACGGCTGGGGTCCATGCAGTATGCCCAGAGGTTTTAACTCGGCGGGAAGGTCGTTGGCCCGGGATGGCATATTCCCTCCATGGGACTGCCACCCAGGTGCTGCCAGCCCTGCAGGGTGCATTTTCTCCAAGGCGATGTGCCACGACCTGCTCCGGGGCGGCTGGGAAAGCTTTGGGATGGGAGGTGGCCCTCCACTCTGGCGGAGGATGTTACAGCCTCCCTGGCAGCAGCTTTGCCGTGACCGTGGGGCTGAGGGAGATTTGACTGACTCAACACCCTCCCCCGACACCCGCTCCTGGTGTGACTGTCGATTGGGGTGGACTGTGCTCAGTGCATTCCGACCGCTTCAAGCCACCAGGCGGGGAGGCCTATGCTGGGCGCCAGGGGTCTGCGGCAATGACAGTTACCCACCCGACCTGTCTTGAAACATGGACCAAGGGGTCTAACACATGCGCGAGTCAGTGGGTCGAGCGGAACCCTGTGGTGCAATGAAGGTGAGGGCCAGCACGCGCCAGCTGAGGTGGGATCCTGCCACGAAGGCAGGAGCGGATGCACCACCATCCCGTCTCGCCTACTCTGGAGAGGTGGAGCAGGAGCCTACATGATAGGACCCAAAAGATGGTGAATTATGCCTGGGCAGGGCAAAGCTAAAGGAACCTCTGGTGGAGGTCCGTAGCGATCCTGACATGCAAATCGGTCGTCCGGCTTGTGTGTATAGGCGAAAGACTGGTCGAACCATCTAATAGCTAGTTCCCTCCAAAGTTTCCCTCAGGATAGCTGCAACTGGGAGCCCCCAGTTTTATCTGGTAAAGTGAATGATTAGAGGTCTTGTGGCCGAAACAATCTCAACCTATTCTCAAACTTTTAATGGGTAAGAAGCTCAGCTCTCTGCTGTGGAGCCGGGCATGGAATACGACTTCCTAGTGGGCCACTTTTGGTAAGCTGAACTGGTACTGCGGGATGAAACGAACGCCGGGTTAAGGCACCTAATGATGACACTCCTCAGACCCCAGAAAAGGTATTAGTTGATATAGACAGCAGGACGGTGGCCATTGAATTCAGAATCCACTAAGGAGTGTGTACAAACTCATCTGCCACATCAACTAGCCCTGAAAATGGATGGCGCGGGAGTGTCGGGTCCATACCTGGCCAGCACCAGTGCTGAGATCTGTGGGGGCAAAGCCGCGATGAGTAGGAGGGCTGCTGCTGTTCGCACGGAAGCCCTGGGCAAGGGCCCAGGTGGAGCCGCCGCAGGTACAGATCTTGGTGATAGTAGCAAATATTTAAACAAGAACTTTGAAGGCCGAAGAGGAGAAGGGCTTCATGTGAACAGCAGTTGAACATGGGTCAGTCAGTCCTAAGAGATTGGCAAGCACCATTTGGAAGGATACTTTGGGATAAGTATTGGCTCTAAGGGCTGTGTCTGTTGGACTGGGGCACGAAGCGGGCTGGGCGCGTACTGCAGCTGGACGAGGCGCCGCCCTCTGGGGAGGCCGCGACTCAGGGTGCGAGCTATGCCCTTCCTGTGAAATTAAATGAAATTAAATTTGGTATTTTATAAAGCGCACAGCTACTCAAGCTAAAGTGTCCTGGGGCATAGACTGCGGAGAGAGATGAGTGGAAGAAGCCAGTTATTGCTTAAACAGCCATGTTTTTAGATTCTTCCTGAACGAAAGTAAGTTTGTGTCAAGCCTCAGAGTTACCGGCAGGCTATTCCATAGTTTTGCACCCAGAACGCCGAAAGATCTAACGCCAGTGCGGGCAGGGCATATTTTCGGCACATTGGCCAGATTAGTTTTAGAAGAATGCAAGGGTCTGGGTGTAGAGTAATGGTTAGCTCGTTTAATTGAGTACTCGGCTCCAACCTTGTGAAAGGCTTTAAAAAAAATGGTCATAGCCTTAAAGCAAAGATTTAAGAATCGGGGTCATACTAGCTCTAGGTCTTGATCTCACGATGGCTCTGGCCATCGCGTTTTGAACCACTTGCAAACGCTGGGTCAAGGATTTAGAAAGACCGCTGTACAGGGATCTGACATAGTCAAGCTTAGATGTCACAAGAGCCTGCACGGAAATCCTTCTGCTCTCCAGCGGTAGAAGCGGCAGAATTATTTTATCATTCGGACTATACCGAAGCATGCACCAGAAAGATATTGGATCTGAGAATGCATCGACAATGCTTTGTCTATGATTATTCCCAAGTTTTTTACTTTCTCTTTTTCAGCGGGTGGGGGTGGCAGATCCTTAGGCCACCAGGTGCTCCAGTCAGGTGTTTCTAGTTTTCCAAAGAAAACAACTTCCTTTTTGTCTGGGTTGTACTTGAACTGATTAAGCCTGAGCCAGTTGAAAACCTTCGAGAGGCAGTAATTAATTTTTACCCTGTCAAAGTCGGAGCCTATATCACACGATAGTCATCAGCGTAAGAGACAATTTTGGCACCCGCTTCCTCTACCAAGGATGCCAAGGGAGAAAGAGAAATATTAAAAAGGGTGGGGCTAAGAATGGAGCCCTGAGGGACACTGACATTGATGGCAGGGACTGGAGAGGAAAAGGGTGGAAGCCAGATGTCCTGGAATCTATTTTTAAAATAGGAGGACATCCACGTAAGGGCAGTCCCACCCAGGCCTATGTTCTCAAGTCTGCTTAAGAGCCTCTCATGTGGGACCGTATCGAAAGCCGCTGACAGATCGAGTAATATCAGAACGAGCTTGCCTCCCTCGTCTAATTTGCCCCTAATTAACTATGTCACTGCAACTGCAACGCAGACTCAGTACTAACGTTTGCCCTGAAGCTGGACTGGGATTCATGGAGAAGCTTCCCATCTTCAATATATTTTTGCAGGACTTTGTGTACATGCTTCTCTAATGCTTTAGAGAGGGCCATAAGCAAGGAGATCTGCCTATAATTTGCAGGATTCGTTGGATCAGCATTCGTCTTTTTTATCAAAAGGAGAATCTTAGCGTGCTTCCACGATTTAGGCATAATGCCTGTGGAAAGAGAAGTGTTAAAAATCTGATGTACAATCGGGTTGATTGTAGAGGCAACCTGAGACAAAATGTTAGCTGGACCGGGGTCGGAAGGGGAGCCCGACTTAATGCTTTGAAGAAGGAACAATGAATCTTCCAACTGAAGCTCAGGAAAAGCAAGAAGGGGAGGGGGATCAGAGATGAAAAATGTGCTGTTGACACTATTGTCTTATCCTTCAATATGTTTGAGAAAGCATGTTGGATCAGAGAGATTTTGCCATGAAAAAATTGAGCAATCTGCTTTGACCATACCTCTGTGCTAGGTGCTACTTTAGAGCCATCTTTCGGTGAAATAAAAGATTTGGCTATCCTAAAAATTTCTTTGCTCTTATTTTGGGCATTATTGATCTCAGAGTGGAAGAAGTTAATTTTGGCTCTTTTTACAAGTGTATGGTAAATTTTTAGGCTATCTTTGTAACCAACCTGTCGATGGGAAGGTAGGATTTTCTCCATTTCTGTTCCTCTTTCCTGCAATTACTTTTGCTATCACTAAGGAGATTACTGAACAAGGGAGCTGAGAGGGTTAACCTTTTAGAAGAGCGGGTGACAACCGGAGCAGCAGCCTCGATGTTGGTACAAAGCCAACAGTCTATTCGGAGAGCATCCAAATCAGCGGTGCTCGACAACATAGCTATAGAGCGATTGAGAGCCTCAGCTAACTTAGGGATAGATATTTTGTGAAATGCCCTATGGTTGGAGGTAATTTGCCCAGTAATCATCAGTGGAGCTGTAACAGAGTAGGGGATGTCAAATTTTAGCAGGAAGTGGTCGGACCAGATGATAGAAAGTGGTGAACTGGCCTTTATATCAAAATTATGAAAGATTTGGTCCATGGTGTGACCCTTCACATGTGTGGCTGAGGAAATGGATGGGAGCATCTTCAAAGTATGCAACGTCTCCAGTAAAAAAGTAACATGGGGATCTGTATCGTTATCCACATGTATGTTGAAATCACCCAGAATAAGGCAAGTATTATATTTAAGGGCCAAAGATGAAATGGCTGAATTTAATGAAGTAATAAAGTTACTAATAGCGCCCGGGCCTGTAGATCAGGAACCCAGAGATGCTCTGATGAGGGGAGATAATGCAGAGAAAACTAAGAACTCTGTGCACTCAATGGTTTCTGTAGAAATCAGGGAGCAGTCTAAATCATGCTTATAAATTATGGCAACACCCCCATTCCACCTAGATCTATCTTTCCTGAAAATGTTGTCGCCTGTACGGATGGCCATAGTGATAGTATGGTTAGAGGCATCAGAGAGCCAAGTCTTAGTAAGAAATAACAAATCAGGCTGTTCATCTACAAGTAAATCATAAATGTGTGCAGCGTGTTTTTGCATAGAATGACAGTTAACCAGAACAGCCTTAATTCCCTGAGTTTTCAGAATATTTTTGCCCTCATTGTCACCAGGGATGGTCTCAGGGACGGGTGCTCTGCCAAGGGGAAGAAACCAGCTGCACTTATTACAGCGGAAGTTTACCGCTGAGCACAGGTCGGCTACATTGCACTGACATGGTGGTGATTGCATGAATTTCAATAGCAAGTCCCTATTGTAGCATATTGGAAAGGACTTATCAGCAATGAACTGGACATTATGGCCAGTGCCGGACACCTCCAGGACGCTGACGGATGCAGACGGGCTTGCCTTATGCACGCCCGCTCCACGCGAGCGCTGTGTGCATCGGTTTGCATCTGCTTTTATGGCAAACTAGACCACTAAATACTGCAGACAAAGCAGAAACTACAGGGCGGAAGTGAGGAGCCCAAAAAAGAAGCGTCAGCCCTCCACACAATCGGGGTTTTAACAGCCGAAGCAGACCAGGACCGGCACAAAGTGCAAAACAGCAAACAACAGGACTAGAGAAAGTAAGTAAAAGTTAGCAGCAGAAAAGGTACACCATAAAATTTAAAACGAATTAAAAGGTAAAATAAGTGACTTGGAAGTGTAAAAACCGGGAAATCACTCATGTCTTACCGCTATGGTCAGCGCGTCGGTTTGCATCTGCTTTTCTGGCAAACTAGACCACTAAATGCCCCAGATAAGGCGGAAACTACAGGCCGGTAGTGAGGAGCTCAAAGAAGAAGCGTCAGCCCTCCGCACTATCGGCATTTTAACTGCCGTGGCGGAACAGGACCGGCATGAAGTGCAAAACATCAAACAACAGGACTAGAGCAAGTAAGTAAAAGTTAGCAGCAGAAAAGGTACACCATAAAGTTAAAAACGAAAAATAAGTGACTTGGAAGTGTAAAAACTGGGTAAACCACTCAGGTATTACCGCTATCATCAGCGCAACGGTTTGCATCTGCTTTTATGGCAAACTAGACCACTAAACGCCGCAGACAAAGTGGGAAACTGTGGATCGCCCCAGGTGCGGTGGCCGCCGTCCCCCCGTGGAACCTCCCCAGGGGCACACGGCTGGCGTTCTGCCTCGGCCAGCACCTAGCAGCTGAACTGGTGCGGACCAAGGGAATCCGAATGTTTAATTGAAACAAAGCATCGCGAAGACCCGAAGCGGGTTTTAACGCGGTGTGATTTCTGCCCAGTGCTCTGAATGTCAAAGTGAAGAAATGTAATGAAGCGCTGGTAAACGGCGGGAGTAACTATGACTCTCTTAACCTCTTCTCAGTCATAGAGGCCTTTACCTCTTAGTGGTCCTGCTGGTACCTGCCTCTATAGCGCTAGACTCTGCGTAGAGAAGTCTATAGAGACTGGCCGAACAAGGTTTTATCATTGCGGCGAGCGTGATAGTGAGAAATGCAAAGCAAATTCCAGATGGGGTAGTTCCTGGCAAATAAAACCCAGTTAAGATGGCAAAAGGAGGTGCTGCCTTTTCCAGAAATTATTAACATCCTTACCGATTTGGTCAATCCAGCACCTGCTTAAAACAATGCAACTAGCGACAACGATTCAGGTCACGATATAGCACCCTGTTCACCCTCCTCAGCAACAGGCGAAGACACAACGTCAGTAAAACTATTGAATTTGCGGCCTCCTCAGCCAAGAGTGACACGATTGCATCCAACTTTGAAAATCAGCCTGATGTTTATGAAGTCAACAAAGAAATAATTAACAAGAAAAGTGATTGCACAAAAAAGGTCACATACTGGAAATACCCAAATGACAAATATAAATGTGATCTATGTGGAGACAGATTGGGAACTTTTAGCTAAGAAACCATGTCTCCAACAAACTTAAAGGCTTCTATCTGAAAATGTATTCAAAATGCGTCAAGGAAGCCGAATACAACAATATTGCATGCCATTATGCTAAATATTAAGGAAGAACAAAAAAAGGAGAGCCGCAATTTCTTTGCAGATTTATGACCTCAGATGTGGAACAAAAATTGGAGTTTCACAACATGCTCCGCATTCGCATCCAAGAGTGCAAAATGAGGCTAGACTCACAGTTCTAGCAAGCAGCAAACCATCTAAATCAGTGTTTCCCAAACTGTGGTCCGCTGACCCCCAGGGGTCCCTGACACATTCCTAGGGGGTCCGCAGGCAGCAGTTTTGAAAGCACTGCTAAGTATCTTGTTTAATTAACAGTTTTCAAAGAACAATGAAAGTGTCAAGATAACACCAGTGATTAATGTCCCTGCTGGAGAGAGATGAGAGTTTTGTCCAGTGGCAGCTTTGACTTATCGAATGTAGCGCAGAGGGTTAAAATGCCTACTGCAAAGAACATGTACCATGCCTTTTAAAAAACAGTATTTTATATGCATAGGTCAGTGGGTTACTTCTTTTGTCAGAGAGATTCTTTTGTTACTGTGCAGTTCATAAGTGACAATCGTAATCTAGCACAGTGACCAATAAACTGTCATCGAACAGCTGTTTGCAAACTGCAAGGTACAAGTTAGTGACTTGTGTTTTTTCCCAGTCTTTCATTATCCTGATGCTGCTAAAAAGGTTTATTTGGGAGGAAATACATTTTTATTGTTAAAGTCAATGCTAACCACTGTGTTATGTTCTGAATCCTGAGTTTGTGCTCCTCCAGACCAAGTACTCCTTAACAATGCCTACCAGTATGAATGACATGTGAAGTCTACACCTTGTAGTCCCCTTTGCCTTATGTAACATTTTCTATACACTGATTTACACGTATGATTCACTGTCTCTATATGTGTGTGATGTAAAGTGCTCTGACATCCTACAATGGTATGAGGGATGCTATAAAAAATGAAATACAGGTGACAGAGGGGCTATGGGGAGATGAGAAGCACTGTTGGAGGGTGATAGTGGGGGAGTCATTGAAGACCCCCCAGAAAGATTGTCAAATTCTGCTGCATAGTCAGGTCTTCATTTACTATTCTTTAAAAGCTAATACAATTCAATATATAATGATAAATGTGTTGTAGACTGCACCATTGTTTCCTAAATGTTTTGGGGGGAGAGCCCCCCAAAGCCCCCTTTGTAGTGGTCAAGCTCACTCACTGCACTTGGTGTGCACCGTATGGGGACTAGGGGTGGGCGGAATTTGCGAAAGTGACTTTCGCAAATTATCGCGAAAATGTTACAAATCTCCGCAAACACGCGGAAATATCGCGAAGATGCGGACGTTTTTTTCCCGCCCGTTCGCGGTATTTTCTGCATGGTCGCTGCTCGCCAACTTACCCATGCGGTTGCTTGCGGGCGCGGCCATCTTGTTTTCACTCTTCTCGCGGTGCATGATCGCGAGAAGAAAGACGTGATCGCGGGACCAATGACATTACTGCGGGCGCGAACTGTCGCGAGACAGCGCAAATGGCTACCAACAATACAACATCTTGTGGAGAACGCGACCGGATCGGGAAAACTTGTCGGCGAACGCGGAGATTCAGCTAAAGCGATCGCGCACGCACGAGAATGTATTATTTTACAGCGCGAGCAAGAACCAAATTATCGCTAAGCTGCGGAATACGGAAATTTTGACATTTACGCGCTCTCCCCGGAACGCGAAAATGTCAAATTATCGCAATTTCCGCGAGCGGAACGGAAATTTAGCCCAGGCCTAATGGGGACTGGTCTGAAATCATTTGCCAGGGCTGCTTTGGATTTCCAGTCTGGCCCTGGCAGGAGCAGGAGCCTCGTACTGCGAAATAAAACCAACCATGAAAAGTTAGTCACGGAGATGCAGCACCTACCTTCCCATTCACTTTTTTTGTTTTCTTTCAAATGCTTTCAATATATAATACAAAAGAAGTGGCGGAGAGGGTTGTTAGCCTCCTAGGCTTAACACACTCCGCCACTTCAGAAACGCAGGGCTGCACCATATTTACAAGAATATGGTGCAGCCCTGCGTTTCCCCTGCGCTGGCGCAACACTTAACAGGGGAAGATTGTTTATGTACAGGAAGGTCCCCCTTCCTGCACATAAAAAATCTTGAAATGTCGTTTTGTCACTTCTATGTGTGCTGCTTAATGCAGCACATATGGAAGTTACAAAATGTCTATTTTTTTAAAGATTGTTGATGTGCAGCAAGGCGTTTTGCAAAAACGAGGAGAAATGAAGCATTTCTCCTTGTTTCGCCAAGTTAAGACCAGGTTTTCCCTAGTATTAATTTTGGCGCTGCCTCCCATTTACGCTGCCCTTGTAAATAGGGGGCCACGTCAAAATCAATGGGTGTTGTAGGGGAAACGCCCACCGCAACACCCACTGCCCACCCCTTTCACGCTAAGCATTGGGTGAAAGGGGGTCTTATTTACAAGGCAGCGTTAAGCCACGTTAAGGCTTAACGCTGCTTTGTAAATAAGGCGAAGCCACTATCATCACGGCAACGTCTCAAAAAGTGATGTTCCCATGCTGATAGGGGCTTGTAAATATGCACCTAAAATCATTAGTAATTCGAGTATTTGTTTTGTGTGCACACGTGTGTTAATTGTTTTTGATTTACTGTTTTAATGTTTGAAATTTAAATCCTACAAATTGCTTGGGGGTCCCCGGCATACAGTGGTGACTCAATGGGGGTCCTCAGGAGTCAAAAGTTTGGGAACCACTGATCTAAATTATGGTCACAGGAAGAACTACTGCTATTAGCAGAATTCAAAAAAGTTAACAAAAATAAAAAAATATTAATGCGCGGATGGTTCTGCATTTTGACAATAAAAATAGGAAACAAATTGCAGATAAAAGAAGAGATAGAAGAGATAAGTGCAATACATGGCAAAGGATGTATTGCAAGCATCCAATAACACTGAAAGTGACTCTTGCGATGAACCTGATCTTTCAGTGGAAGTAACAACAGAAAGACTTTATCAATCGAAAACGTGCACCAAAAAATCAAATACTTTGATGAACTGAATGATAGAATCTCAGAAGTGAGAAGTTCTCTAAAAACGTGAAGCATCATGATGCTGGTATGGATCTGATGGATGAGATTGTGACTTATATTTCAGAGACACCAATGATATAAGTAGGCTATCTGGTTTTAGGTTTAAACCTATATTCACTGGTAAAACCCCCATTGAAAGAAAAATAGCCATCACCGGTGTAACCATATAAACACTGGAAAAACACCTATGCAACAACAAACTAAGTGCCATTCAAAGAAAGGAAAAGATGAGTGAAAGTAATTTTTATTTCTTCCTGAAGGAGCCAATACAATGTAACTTTGTTATACAAGGTAGCATCAAGAAAGACTGGACTAGCATTATTCTGCTTGAGGTTTGTTGTTTAGCTATGTCACTAAAACATTGTCTCTGCTTTTTTCAGTTTTGTGGTCTTTGGTCTAAAGATGTAGGGGCAGATTTATGAGCCCCTTGCACCACTTTTGCGTCACTTTTAACATGGGAAAAGTGACGCAAAAGAGGCGCAAGGGGCTCATAAATCTGCCCCGTAGTATTTAGAAGCATGTTTTAGGTCTGATTTAGTTATTTTTTAAACTTAGAGAATCAGGAAATATCAAAATCATATTTGAAATGTTGGCTACATTTGATTTCACTGATAGGTAAAATGGCTGGTTTCATAAGAATCTTTCCTAATATGTAGCATCACATTTACTCACAGACAGAGAATGGGTGAAATCCTTTGATACATCAGCCCCCTTTTCTAGTGAGTCAGTATTGATTGTAAGTGAATTGCCAAACACCCCAGTCTTTAAACATTCAATGCAAGATGTAGTAAAAGGTATATGTGAAAAGAATGTTGTCACCAAGCATCTGAGATAGGGGTGAAAACATGATACCAGGCGTTTGGTAAACATGGATCACAATGCTGCTGGAAAAAGTTCCTACCAAGTTCCATAAAGATTGGAGTGATATTGTTTGTATTTGCAATAAAGCAGCTACGTATCTAAAAAAGTTGTATGATGGCCTGTCAAAATCGATACCTGAGCTGAAGTGCTTCCCTGTAAGAGATCCCTGTCACATGCTAGATGGTATGCTGAAAGCATCTTTATAATCTTCAGAGTTATTGAAGAATGCTATTGACTTTGTAGTCCATTCTGGTGCAGTAAAAATGTATTTGGTCCTAATATACCCTGTGCACATGCTACATATATACTTGCACTATCAGTGCAGAAAGCAAGCAATAATTAAAATTAAATTAAAATTCCATAAACTACGGAAAAACAATTTTTCTGTTGTTTTTAATGGCGCGAAAATTTGTAACCACTGATAACTACTGTTTTCAAGGCATTGAAAAAACTGGAAAAACCCCACCAGAATTTACCAAAAATAGAAACTGAAAACAAGTAAGCCTAGATATAAGTTTTATACCAGCAAATCGAAATGAACCAACAAGTGAACTCAACAATGAGCCTATGAAGTCTGCTCAAGATGAGCACCAGAATGCCTCAGTGGAAAACAACATATCAAAGAATGATAAGAAACATGGAAGGCTCAATCGAACACACAAGAAAAAATGTGCTAAAGCAAAGGGCAGCTACAAGCAATACCAGGCAATGTTTAAAAAAGACAAAAATAAATTTGCCTGGATAATCACTGATGGTGCAGGAGATGCCACTTGCCAAATCAGTGCTGATGATATCTTGCAATACTATAGGGAAATAATTGAAAAAGAAAATAAGAAAAATCCCAAATTCATCTCAATCGACAGGATACCGGTTGAATGGGAAATTGGAAAACTTTGTAAAGAAATTACACTGCTTGAAATAACGAATGCCTTTGATGACTCAAAGTTAAACAAAGCAGTGGGGCCTAACCAGATTGGCCTGAATGATGTGACCAATGTCCATAACAAACAACCAAGGCTGCTGCCCACAATCTTATCATCTTGGTTTTCTATGAGAAGAGTCCGGGGGCGTGGCTAACCGCCTAAAATGGCAGACGTGTCCTGGTGAGGCTCCGGATCCCCCGCGGGGAGAAACTAAATTACACCACCCAAAACGAATTTCCACTCGCCACAACTGTCGGCACGTACCTAGAAGCACTCCCTTCGCAGACTGTGGTGGCATCAGATCCTGTGGGTGTCGACGACGCTGAGGTGCGGATGCTTGCCAGTGAACACGGCCTGGTGTGGATGTGCTGCCGAGACCGGGAGGTCGAATCCCACTCTGGCCGCACGGGACGCGGCGCTCTGGGGCTTGACGATCGAGTGAAACCTTGGGGGCGCGACTGCTCAACGAGTGGCCCCCACCACACATGAGAGGACTCCGGGCTGGAGTGGAATCCACGCTGCAGCATAACAGGCGGTGAGTGCGGCGATCAGAGCTGGGCTCACTGGGACTGTGGACCTGCCCCTTCACCGAGGCCCAGCTGTACTACCTTGCACACGGCCAGCATTGGACAGAGGTTGTGCGGGGAGCGGGGGGCACAAACCCAAAGACTTCCACATCATGCCAGCGCTAGAGGGGCCCCCCTTCCTATTTTAGTTGAAATTTCCCCCTTCCGGCCTGTGGAAACGGCAACGTCGCAACGGTGGACTGTGGGGGGACCTACCTGATACAGTTTATGCCTGTGCCCACGCTGCGGGGAACATCGCCGTGATCACCCTGAATTTCCCATTCTGGGCCTGACTGAGCTTGCGGGGTGGTTCAGTGGTGTGCTGTGTCCCCACGTCCCTGATCAGGGATCCGGAGGGCACGAGCTTTCTGCCTGCCTTCTTCATAATGCACAGAGACTGTGGGGGCTTGTTGATCGGTGGAGAGCCAAGCTAAGCTCGACAACAGTGTCCTACAGCATTTAGGTGCGTGGCGCCCATACTTAGGGAGGGCTGGGTGCGTTCCTCCGGGCCGCATACCACCAGCCCGGCCAAGACCACTAGCAGCTGACTGTGTTTCAGACGCCTGGGAGTCTACTCGTCACTCATCACTTGGGGGCCCGACTTGGCGGTGCAGTGCTGGGAATTGGGCTTGGCGCGGTCGATGTTCGGGCGGAGCTGGGGACCCTTCCCCCCTTTCTTCCCTTGTGTGTATTAGTGAGTGAGTACCACCATCAAGCACCACCGACATACGACATGGGCAGACTTAAGGGAAAAGTAATGGACGGCCACAATGTCGTAAGTGGCCACTGTAACCCGCCTGGGACCTCTAGCAGGCCCCCATCGCCGGGGACCTAATCATCGGACACGGTGGAGAGCACCCCTGACAAGCTGGATCCGATCCTAAAAGAAATCCGCGAAACCCGGATGGCGCTCGAGCAGCAAATGGGGACTCTTACCTCGGGCCTTACACTGCTTAAAGCTGATCACGGAAAGCTAGCAAGAACGGTTAAAGAACATGACCGAACTCTGAAAGATTTGGAACCACAACTTGCAGTACAAACGACGCAATTGCAACACCTGCAACAACAGGTCACCAGTCTTCATGTTCGGGTGGAAGACGCCAAAGGCAGAAACAGACACAATACCATACACATAATTGGCCTCCCGGAAAGCAGCGAGGGCTCTTGAGCGGCAGACTTCATGGAAACCTGGTTCTAGGATCATGTGGCTCAGGACGGACTTTCACCGTACTTCTGTGTAGAGGGAGCCCATCAGATACCAACAGGGGCACCAAAGGCGGGCGCGCCCCCGAGACCACTGATCGTAAACATTTTAAACTATAGAGATCACGATGTCATCCTACAAAAAGCCAAGGAAAAAGCACAGATCCACTACAAAAATCACCGAATCTCATTGTACCCAGATTAGACTATACTAGTACAACGGCAAAGATCCTCCTACCAAGCTGTAAAGAAGAAATTGCAGGCAGCTCAACTGAAATATGCATTACTGTTCCCGGCCAGGCTAAAGATCATTTATGACAAAAACACTATTTCTTTGACAGTCCGAGTGATGCCGAGGAATGGCTGGAAATTATGACTCTTGAGCCGAGCCACAGTGGCCAATCAGAATCGCAGCCCTGAAGCCGTAAAGGTTCACAGAGACAGGAGCATCGCCGAACACAGTCAAAGAATCGGGGCAAAGACAGCACTGGCCCCACCCGGAAACAGCAGCAGATGGACAGGGAGGAGGCTCTGACTGTGGCCGGGTCTTTCAGGGATGGTAGCCAAAAGATCTCCACGGACTCTGAAGACAGCACACTCCACTCGCACTCTGAACACAGTATCCCTCTGTTCCCCTCAGTTACACCTCAGATAATAGATGATCTGGTAGCTAATTGAAGCTCTACAACCTCTGTGAAGTGGTCGGACTTGTATGAGGAACCCACTTTGTGAAGTGACCCCTAGATACGGGGATTGCCACTGAACTATCGACCACACTTGTATCTTCTGGTATTAT
Organism: Triturus cristatus; assembly: GCF_964204655.1. Lineage (NCBI taxonomy): Eukaryota > Metazoa > Chordata > Amphibia > Caudata > Salamandridae > Triturus > Triturus cristatus. The sequence continues at coordinate 353,173,499 of NC_140590.1, forward strand.
ATTCAGGCAACAACAGTAAAAAGGCCCGAATTTGTAGGAATATGTTACTTGTTATTATATCAAAGTATAACTATACCTAGTTTGTTTTTCTGACTTTATTATCCATCTCCCAGCGGGCACGCCCAATTTATTCAGTTTGTGGTTCACATATACCCAGGTGGTGGTGGTCAAATGATATTTATATTGTGTACATATTCCCTCCCGGGCTCTGTCGAGCCGCCAGGACTCCGCGCTCCCACAATGTGCAGTATGGACGGTGACTGCACACCCCCACCGAGCGTACGCACCATTATGTGTAATTTGTACGTTGCAATTAGTTGTTGGGCCCAGCACAGTTTAGAAGCTGAGCCGTGTTTTGTTAGTTTTAAGGCAATGGGGTACTCCTGGTTTGCACTAATTCACAGGCTCCACAATGTACGGATCTACAACTACCATAGAGCCTCATGTCTAGAGATCACATCACCGTAGGCTCCTATAATATACTAACTTGGAATGTGCGGGGCCTAGGAGCCATACATAAAAGGCATCGTGTACATGCAATTCTCCTTAGACATAAGGCCCACATAGTCTTCCTCCAAGAGTCACATCTCACCGATGCTGAGGCCCAGAAAACACACAAAAAATGGTGGGGTCATGTTTACTCCACTCATTACTCAGCATTCGCTAGAGGGGCTACCAGCTGGGTTCGTCATGGGGTCCTATTCACGGAACTGGATCGTCTTATAGACAACCAAGGGAGGTATATCCTACTGAAGGGCACATTGGATGGCATAACTGTGGTTCTGGGGAGTATATATGCCCCGAACTTCGTCCAGGACAAATTCTATCAGCGACTGGGCACAGCATTAGTCGGGTGGGATACAATTCCGTGGATTCTGGGCAGGGACTGCAATGCTGTGTTAGATGTGGCTCTGGATAGGTCTCACCCCCCGTTACACAGCACTAGTGCCTGCAAGTTAGCAGAGATGCTGAACACCTGGCTAGAGGGTTGGGCATTGTCGGACGTTTGGCGCCATCTACACCCTACACATAAGGAATACTCCTTTTACTCACCAGTCCACCAACTCCACACACGGATAGACAGATTCCTTTGCTCCAATAGCATAGCCGCACAGGCCCGCCAGTCCATTTATTTAGCAAAAACCCTTTCGGATCACAACCCTCTCCAGCTTACACTCGCCTGGGGTAGAGTGCCAACCCCAGTACCCAACTGGAGACTGGGACCACAGTTACTGGAGGATGCCCCGTTCCGCACTACTATATCTAACAAAATTGTAAATTATTTCTCAGAAAACTGGAACACGACTTCCTCCAACCTGATTGAATGGGACGCACTCAAGGTGGTGGTGAGAGGAGCTGCAATTGGACAGATAGTGGGGGCCAGACAGGAAATACACCAGACTTTGATGAGATGGAGAATTTAATGACCACCTTGGAGCAGGAAGCAGTGACGGACCCAGATAAAAGGGACGCACTGCAGAGTGCTCGTATTAGCCATGCTGAAACACTCAAAACATTGCGGGTTATAGACCACAGAGCCTTTATACAGCGGAAACATTCGGAAGCAGATAGAGCTGGAACATTACTAGCCCGAATTGTACAGGACAGGCCTGAACCGCCCATTATTATGCATGTTTACACACCGTCCGGTACCTCAGCCAACACGCAACAAGAAATAAACTAAACCTTTTGCACTTATCTCCGTAGCCTTTACGCAGCCCCAGCACATGACACCAGCACTTCTATAGCCGATTTTCTGCAAGATTTAACACTCCCCTCCCTGCCGACAGACATACAGGAAGAATTGGCGGGCCCTATCACTCACCAAGAAATAAGTATTGCAATTAAAGGTCTAAACTGTAATAAGGCACCTGGCCTAGATGGCCTGCCCGTAGAATTTTATCAAACTTATTCAGACGCCTTGGTCCCTAAATTAGAAGAGGTATATAAGGCAGCTTTAGAGGCTGGTCATTTACCAAACTCCACCATGCAGGCCCTGGTCACCTTCATGCTCAAGCCGGGCCGTGATGGCACGGACATTACTAATTACAGGCCTCTATCTCTCCTAGCAACCGAATATAACATTTTAAGCAAAGCCCCCCCAAACCGTATACAGCCCTATTTTAACACCCTTATACACAGTGACCAATGTGGATTCCTACAGAATCGTAGCACATCCATTAATACTAGACGGTTACACTATGTTATGAATGCTACCCCGTCCGCCTATCCGGCTGTGGGTTGCCTCGCGTTAGACCTACGACAGGCCTTTGACCTGGGACTACATGTTTGCTACCCTACAGCGCTTTGGCTTCCCGGATGGCCATCTTAAATGGGTGCGCCTACTCTATATCTCTCCCAAGGCGAGAGCTCGCACCGGACAGCATATTTCCCGGGAGTACACGATCCACAGGGGTACACGGCAGGGATGCCCTCTGTCCCCCCTGTTGTTCGTACTCGTCTTGGAACCCCTAGCAATAGCATTGACGCAATCATTGGAACATCTGGGAATACCTATCAATGGGATGGCCCACCTTACTTCTATATGCGCAGACGATATCCTTTTATATCTCCGTGATTTGTCTGCTGACGCTAGACCACTCCCCACTATACTTTCAGACTTTGGAAAGATATCGGGTCTTGTTATTAATTCAAGTAAATCACATGCCTTTTTCTTTCGGGAAGGGCCACACCCAGCTGAGATGCAATTTGGTACTGATACTCTACCTGTAGCCCACACCACATTCAAATACCTGGGATTACAGGTATACAGATCGCAGGTGGATATGCTGGGGGGTAATCTCCTGAAGGCAATCGCCACCCTGCGCTCGAGTGTGGCCTTTTAGACGTCCTTGCCCCTCTCGGTGATGGGATGAATTGCCATCTCTAAGATGGTAGTACTTCCCTGGCTCTTATATTATTTTATTAATTTACCCATAGTGGTTCCCCAATCCATATTCCGCACCCTGAATTCTATCTTAGTGGAACCTATATGGGGGGGCGGGTCACCGAAGAGTTAGCCTCCAAAAACTTCAACTGGAATCCCGCAAGGGAGGATTAGGGGTCCCGGACTTTAGGGCATATTACTATGCTTGCCAAATCCAATGGCTATCATACTGGACAACGGGGAGAAACCTACATTAAATCGGATTTACGTTGGGAGACATTGACAGGGATAGGCTACATTCCCTGATTCTGCCCAAAGCTAAAATTTCCCCAGAGGGACCCCCGTTGCTGAAGACAGCGCTACTATGCTGGAAGAAAGCGCTGTGTATACCTCAGGTGTGACCCACTACGCTACAAATATACCATTACTGGGTATCCCCGTCTCTGGGGATAGGCTCACGAGGGCAAGAATACGCACCTGGGCCGAGGCAGGGGTGGAGGAGGTTGGTGCTTTCTTTGGTGATGGCCCTTTAGAAAGAAAGGGGGGAACCCATAATAACCCTTTGGCATCTGGGTACTTAAACAAGTGTAAAGAAAAAACTAACGCCTAGGGATTAATGATATTTCTACGTTCTGGTGACGAGAAAGATTAATTATCTCCTCCCTTGAGTTATTTTATCCTCAATGTGAACTATGTTATCATTATTTTTAGTAGTCATACATGGTAATTCCGACCCAACAATGAGTATATCTTTCCTTAGATCTGTGTCTAAGTATATTTATTGTTTTGTATTTCAGCATCAATATATAAAGAGATTAATCTTTCAGACATATATACAAAAACATTTATAATATTTACAATCTTTACTTACAAGAAATCAGAAATCAATGAACATATACATCAATGAAACCCTACATTTAAATTAGGATGCTTATAGGATTAATCTACTCAAGCATTCCTTTCTAATGAAGATCAAACCTACTCGAGAACTTTTGAGATCTTTTTTTTCATTATGATCTCTACTTTCATAAAAGTACTCTGTTAAAGTGAATCCAAAATAATCAATAATTCAACTGAATGTCTTCCAAATCGTTGTCGACGCGTTTCAGCCAAAAAACTCTTAGGCCTCATCAGGACTAGGGCACATGTATATATAATTTCTTCAAATTTCACTAGTAGAAGTCGTTCTGTCGAGGTATCTTGTAATGTATTCGTAAATTATTTCTCCAAATCTCCATCCAATGTTTTTTTTTACTTGAAAAATCTTCGGTTTTTTTAACTTGAATGCCTCAATTCATTGCACGAGAACCGTGAGAAAAAACGGAAAACCGTAGACGTCGCCTTTGTCGTCTAGATACCTCGCGCTTCTGGCACTTTATGAAAGTAGAGATCATAATGAAAAAAAAGATCTCAAAAGTTCTCGAGTAGGTTTGATCTTCATTAGAAAGGAATGCTTGAGTAGATTAATCCTATAAGCATCCTAATTTAAATGTAGGGTTTCATTGATGTATATGTTCATTGATTTCTGATTTCTTGTAAGTAAAGATTGTAAATATTATAAATGTTTTTGTATATATGTCTGAAAGATTAATCTCTTTATATATTGATGCTGAAATACAAAACAATAAATATACTTAGACACAGATCTAAGGAAAGATATACTCATTGTTGGGTCGAATTACCATGTATGACTACTAAAAATAATGATAACATAGTTCACATTGAGGATAAAATAACTCAAGGGAGGAGATAATTAATCTTTCTCGTCACCAGAACGTAGAAATATCATTAATCCCTAGGCGTTAGTTTTTTCTTTACACTTCTTTGGTGATGGCAACCTCCTTGATCATGACACCTTCGTGCAGGTTACCGGAGCACCGGAACATCAGTATTTACTACAAGCAATCGTCTCACACTACATTGGGAACACTTGGGCACCACAACGCAGGGAACTCCCAAAGCATAATATAGTTCATTTACTGTATTATATGGGGAAAGGGGGACAACTTATTAAATGCTTGTATACCAGTATTAGGGCGCATGCTGGCATAACACTCACACCACTTAGGACGAAATGGGTGGAGGATGTTGGTCTAGAACTTACAGAAAAAGCATGGGCGAACATGCTAAAACACCCCAAGAAGGTGTCCCGCAATGTTAACCTGAAATTTATTCAAACAATGGTCCTACATAGATCTTACCTCACTCCGCGAAGAATACACCAGATGTTCCCAGAGGCACAACACAGCTGCCCCCGCTGTAAAGACGACGAGGCAGACTTTATCCATATGCTATGGAACTGCCCATGTATACTAGACTACTGGAATGGCGTTCGGCATTACCTGGGAGTAGTCACACATATGATAGTTCAAGACAAGGCCCTAGAATGTCTTGTGGGGCTCCGTAGGCGTAAAAAAACACAAAAGGTTCAATGACGTTTCCTTGACCTTGCCCTTCTGCTGGCTGTTCGGGCCCTCACCATGAGGTGGAAATCCCCCAGATGCTCGACATTATCTAGCAGGCAAGATGACATGATACAATGGGGTAGTGCAGAGAGCGTGGTGCTGCATAGAGAGGAGGCTAGGAGATTGCGAAAACTGCCTATCTCTATGGAATGGGAACAGTATGTTAGAGGACTTCAAACAACCTAGATTTAATCCCTATACAACACACTCCAACACAATAAGTTACTCTCCTTCTTTATGGAAACATAGATAGACCCACACAGACCCCAGACCACATATCAAGGATCTCAGACGGGAAACGACGCACGGCTCCACGGTCAGCAACTATTAGATGAACATATGACTCAGGAAGGGCAGACCAGTAAGGGGGGAGGGACGGGAGGTGGTTTGGGACTAGTTTAGTTTGTTAGAGTTAGTTTGCACATTAACATGCTTGGTCTTACTGATCCCGATGTCTAGCTCTTGGTCACTTAAGTGAAACAAATACCCATAAGACCGCATCAGCGGACAACTGACGACTAACATTTGTAACTAGCAGTTTTTCTATGGTCAAATACGTATTATGTATAAGATGAGAACAACGAAAACAAAATACCTTACGTGCTATAAACGATCCTACTTTTACGCTGTCGAGGTGTTTCAATGAAGTATGTTTAAAAAAAAAAATCTGAGAAGAGTCCTAGAAAGTTTAAAAAAAGAACCAATCAATATTAATACCAAAAAATGTACTGATCAGCGAACTTAAGAAAATGAGTTACTGGAGACCAATTATGATCAGTACAGCATTCAGGAAGTTATTCACAAAAATATTGACAAAAAAACTCACAATCATTCATTAATCTGAATACGAGACAAGAAAGCTTCA